>NC_143013.1:117779234-118514234 GCF_055824585.1 Amblyomma mixtum
TTGCTAGCCTCCACGTTTCTGCCCCATAGGTGAGTACCGGTAGGATACAGCTGTTGTATACTTTTCCCTTGAGGGATATTGGCAAACTGCCATTCATGATCTGACAGAACCTCATGAATGGCCTCCTCAACTCTCTGGAGTACCCTGTGTAGCCCCACTCATCACACCACGCACTAGGACACCCTAATTAATTTTTACCTTGAGTTGTCTCAGCTGCTACAGGCTCTTTTGGTCACCAGTATAAAATCTGCTGAACGTTGTCAGCTAAGAGCAGTGTTATGAGCACGTGCAATGAGTGGTGCAGCTCATAAGTTCTCTTGTAAGTATAGTTACTTCTTAAATTAAAATAAAGAAAAAAATAACAAACAAGCAGGACTGAGCTTGAACTGCTTCTTACAAGACAGCTTACTTGAAGCTAACAAAACCCAATCGTAAAGCACTGATGTCGTTTTTGGCTGTGCTTAGAATCACAGCTAGCCTGGTTCAACAGGCATGCCAAAAGCACTTTCTTTTTTCCCCCGTTTTCAGTGCTTTACTGTAAGCATGACTATTTTACCAAGCATGCAAAGGCCTTAACTTCCTTCCAATTTCAAAAATTAGCACGGCGGCTCTCCATGCGAGCTGACCAGGTAACATGTTTCAATACGCCAGTTACTGCAAATCGAGCCATGCATAACTGTGCAGACTGTTAAGAAATACGACCTACTTCGTTTGGCTACACCAGATCCTTAAGCCCTTCTGACGATGAAAAATAAAAAACACCGCTCAACAAACCCAGCTGCAAAACTACAACAAAGGTTGCCCAGTTTCAATAACACTGCCTTGCAGGGAGGAGGTGGGGCACCTCCAAACCTTTTTCCAGTCACCAAGAAAGTGGACTTTCTTTCTTCATCTACCCCCGCCTTGTGATGGTCTAGTGCTCCAGGCCAGGGGTGATGACATCATTCGCAGGTCACGTTTCTGCCATGCATGCCTGCCACGGCTTTCTGGCAACAGCAAAATTTTCGCTCAACAAGCCAAGTAATCCTCTCGCACTTTGAACGAATGGTTCAGTTGGCAATGCATTGATTGGCTGGTCGAATGACGCTACTCTAACTAATCTGTCCAATCTTGAACGAAGCACTCCCCCTTACCGCACCAGAAGATCAGGTTTTTGGAATGTACCTCGCTGCCGAACCAACCATGGTTTACAGGTGTTAAAAAGCACATTGCCACGAATACTTAAAGGCCTACTTGACCGAAATTTTTCAAACCGTAAAAAGGTTGCTTTTTCATAGTACACTCCCGTATTATGCTACCCACAAAACATTACGCTCCAGTTTCAAGCCGTTACAGTGAAAAAGGCACGCAAAAATTGGTGCTTTCAATACCGAAACTGGAAAAACGGGCGCCATTGCCGCCCGCCGGAAGTGACACATGTTTAAGACTAGTCCGGACGAGTTCGGAGCGTCTGCTCGTTGCGGCTCGAGCAAAGCGCTGGTAGCGGTGGCGCATGCAGCACTTTGCGCGATAAATACTGGTTATATGTGAAAACACACATCTTGAAAACGGATGAAACGCCCTAGAAAAAGTTTTAAACGTGTTTTATTTGCTGTAGTAGACTAGAAAAGTCCTGGCTCAACCTCAGCGGATATGATCGCGCCGCAATGCTAGTGAACGCTGTTTGCCTGGCAGTATTCGATTACAGCTTGTGCAAAGTTTGGATATAGCGGAGGAAGGAAGCATATTCAAATGGAGGCCAAGTAGAAGTGCTTGTATTATAAAGTCGGCTTTTTTGAGCGGGCACGCGCGTGCCAACAGCACATGTGCGCTCTGCTGTGCGTGCAATATGGTTGTTGTCTTGATAAAAAAAAATGACCTGCCTTCCCTTTTTTCTTCTCATTTTTCTCCCCCGTTGAAAGGTATTCCTGCCTGTGCACAGAAATTTGGAACAGGTGCTGTGAACACGAGTTAAATCAATAAAAACAGCTGGATGTCTAAAAAGAAAGCTCAAGAGAATTAAGTGCTGCGTTAAGCAAAAGAATATGCCAGAAGCAAAATTTGTGGTGCAAAATAAATATATATTTTTCTCTTTGAGGACCGTGGCATCAGTGCGGTGCCGATGGTGGACTGGTTCATCTTTGCGCGCCTCGGTCGGGCAAGCCACTGCGCGTTGCAAAATACATGCCTGTTCAAATGAACAAAAACTTATGCGTTGCGTTCATTACAGTACTTACCTAGAACCACTTAGAGCCTGTGTATTGCGGGGACAGAAAGGTTTTTCTAATTCTTTCAAACCACACACCTGGGCAGAACGGCATGGTTGCCGAACCCCAGTCGACCGTATACGCCCACCGCGCAAATTACCGCAGGCAGTGTGTCTCTATCGACTGAGTAATGATGAAGAACATATAATCAAAATTCTTTGAAAATATTATCATTCAAATAACATGCGTTCAATTCTCTGGTGTCTTGGAGACGCGCCTCGAATGGTAACGCTGAAGCTTCCTGCAATCGACCTCGAGTATGAATGGCGTGAGGCAGTAAGAAAGTCGACGTTTTCAGTAACGCTCGTGTGGCCTTCCAGGATTCTCAGCCCGACCTGCAAATCTTCGAGGCAGCAGATACACTGGGTGCACGGCGGCATATTGCGCATTGGGCAGAGCTGTACCTGCAATAAACGGGTGTGCATATGTTGATTTCTTTTCAGACGAAGCAGACCTCTCCTTAGACTTCTGCCTGGTGTAAACAACAGCGTTGCTCGATGAGCAACGCTGTCCACTTTAACTTCTGAACCGGCTTAGCTAGCTTGTGACAAGCGGTCCCCCCTCCTCTTTATTCTCCTGAATAGAGACGCCTCGAAGCCTTTCTTCTCCGAATTATAACCCAGTTCATGGCATGCTTTGCCGATCGGGCCAGAAACATGTACGTGCTCTGATGCATGATGTAGACCGGGACAAGTCTATTGACAAAGCCCAACCCACAAAAGGGGTTAGCGCGAGGCAGAAGCGTCAGTCACCCACCATTATCGTTTTTGAAGAAGAGAGGGAAATTCACGATAAAACCTGAGCTCCAGACAGCTGACACCAGCTTTCAAGATCGGGGGTGAAAGGCTGTGGTCGAGGGGTACACATGGTGCTTTCCGCATTCCTCATATTCCCTTCCGTGGCCATGCACTTCGTCGACATGATGCCAGCAGTTTATTTTTTCTCGGAGACCTTCGAGCTTCGCGGTGAAAACAGCCAGAAACACGCCAGCTTACAAGGGGCGTGCACTCACTTCAGAGCGCCTGAAACTGGCAAGCCGGTGATGCCGGTCTCTCAATTGTGCGTCATTTCCGGTCAGGTTTGTTAGTTGTCGAGCACACCCCTAGGGGACTGCGTCGTCTGCTACAGAGGTTTTTGAACGCTTCTAACCAAAATTCTAGACGCTTCACATCCCTAATATTAAATATAAATATTGTTAATAACATCCACACTATATCGAGCGCAAAATTAGCCGAGGTAAAGTTTCGGTCAAGTAGGCCTTTAACACCCTCCGTAATGACGGCATAGACACACTCTTAATCCTGCACCCTCACAAATTGCTAAAAATAATAGTGAAAATCCGTGCAATAATCGTGGATATTGTGTAAAATGCATTAAGTGATAAATGCTCTATGTTATCTTCCGTGCACATTCAGAATTGTCTGCTTATGCAAGGGCGTCCGCACAACTTTTTCCAGGGGGGTGGCACCCTATGTCCGGGGGTGGGGGCGGCGGTAGGTTAGCACCAAAAACGAGCTAGTGCATAAATAATATCCATAATTCCAGGGGGGGGGGGGGGGGGGGACACCCGCCTCCTCTTCTGGACGCCCATGTGCTTAAGTATTCTAATAGTAATTTATACATTTGTGCTTTCATGTGTATGCTTTACGTTATTTCCATTACCGTTTCACGAAGTAGGCACAGATAGTCTCTGTGTTCTGAGTGTATTGAGTGTTTTATTTGTAATTGTGTGACTGTGCTCCGCTCGTCTAAACTGTCGCTATGCCTAGGGGGCTTGAGGGCTGACAAGCTGCTTGCTTGCGGCTTTTACCTCAACCTCTTCCTTTCTTGAAAATGGAAACAATAGAGGAAGGAAGAAAGGAAGGAAGGAAGGAAGGCATGATGTTGGGCTAGTCGGTTCATGGTTAGAGCGAAACAAAACTGCGCGAAGACGACGGGACAAAAGAAAGGCACGAATACAGGAAAGGAAGGAAGGAAGGAAGGAAGGAAGGAAGGAAGGAAGGAAGGAAGGAAGGAAAAATAACAGTGCCCACCACGTGGGGTTCCAAAACTTGCTAGTGCCATCTTAAAGGGACACTGAGGAGAGCTCTATTAATATTTTTTTTACAGCAAAATTCGATAGTTCGCCATTTCATGGCTTTGCTGCCACTTAGCCGGCAGCGAAAGATGCATTTATTTCTAAGAAATTTGGATTCGAAGTTCAAAAAGTTTTTCCCGCCGCTCTGATTCAAACTTGGGATTCTCCTATGACGACACAGGACAAAGTGACGTGAATCATGACGTGCACATGACGTAACGCAGACTCCGTGATTTCTGCCGGCCAGCAGTGCGGCCTGGCAGCAGCCGAAAAGAAAGCTACCGCCGGCCGCACGTTGATGGCATCTATTGGCTATTGCGGCCGTCGCTACCACCGCTTCGTTTACGTTTGCACCGGCGTCTTGCCAGCGTTACGATGGATCCCGTTCTCGAAGTCATCAACGAAGTTCTAGCAAATAGACACCTTTAGCATACCGTGTACCTCGTTACCGTTAGCCGAATACCGGGAGCCCGCCTACCACCAGTAAAAAGACACTGATTGGTCCTGGTCCTGCAGGCGCTCCCCGTAGCCGCCGGGTACGTGGCGCCATCTGGCGGCGTCAAGGAGATTTGCACATACATTGGCTGCGCCTCAGTGATTCGTAGCTTTTCGTATCGTAGTGTTGTTAGAACTATTGGTTCTAGCAACACTGTTTTGTCCTATGACGTCATCACGCTTGTACTTGCGAGTTTGGCCTGTGGCGGCGATACCTGTATTTCGGTTCTTGCTCTTTTCTGCGTTACAAGAGCTTTGTTGTCAGTATGAGTGGCGTTTTTGTAATCAGGAGCTGGTATTCTGTCGATACAAGCCAACTTCAATTTCTCCTCAGTGTCCCTTTAAGAACATATGTACAGCAAGAGATTTCAAAATTCAGTAAGAAAAAATCCGAAAGCCACTCCTGAACGTGGTGGAGGACCAGCAAGCCAGAGGCAAGAGCCCTGACCTAGCAGAGAAAGAAAGAGTCGTGCACTCACTCCCCCAGGCTGGTGGCAATGTTGGCAAGGAACTCATCCTGCTCAGCCGTGTGCATCGTCTCGTGGGCGATGCCAAACAGGGACTTCATGGAGTGCACGTAGCCAAGCAGGGGCTCAATCAGCGCCATCTTGCGCCGGTACTGCAGGGCATTCAGCTGGGCGTAGAACTGCAGCGCCACCTGCACGGTCCCATCAATACGGCAAAACCAATGTACACACACTATTCACTGTTTTTTTCACCAGCTGAGATGCACAGTTCCAGTACCAAGCACGTGCCCATGCGACTGAAGTAGAGTTGACTGCTTCTGCAAAATGCTGCAACAACATTCCAGGAGCAACACATGTCAAGTCGATAAACAGTAGCCAGATAATAAGGGAGTAATTACTCATTGACATCCACCCGAGTGCAGCCATACGGCTACAAAGGAAAGCTATACAGCTTGCTCAGAAACTTCATAGTTAAAGAAAAATTTGTCCTGGTCCGGTGTTCGAACCCGGGATCACCGCTTCACCGGAGCAGTCGCTCTACCAATTGAGCTAACCGGAACGGCAAGCTTATGGTAGGGCGAGAACGAATTGATCAATAACTCCAAGTGGGAACTGTAGTTAATAAGAACGGTAAACTGGGCTAGTTGGTAGGAATTCATACTGAAAACTGCGCAAAAACCACGCTGCGTGATATCAGCGTGACCGTTAAGGTTGTCGTGGTCTTGTTTGTGCGCAGTTTTTTGGAAGAGTAATTGACGGTTGCATCACGGTGCACGTTTTTTGGGTTGATTTTCGCGGTTGTATTTTTGTGCTTGTCTCACTGAGGGCAGAAGATACTTATATAGGCCTCTTCATGTGAGTAAAAATTCAGTTGATAGTCTGCGCCCGTGTCGTGCCTTCTCGTTCTGTGTCTTCGTTTTTTGCGCAGTTTTCAGTATGAATGGGAACTGTGTTGGTCAAATATTTAGGGGAATCCCCCAAGGTGGAGTTAATGATCAATTCGCTCTCGCCCTACCACAAGCTTGCCGTCCCAGTTAGCTCAATTGGTAGAGCGACTGCTCCGGTGAAGCGGTGGTCCCGGGTTCGAACCCCGGACCGGGACGAATTTTTCTTTAACTACGAAGTTTCTGAGAAAGCTGTATAGCTTTCCTTTGTAGCCGTATGGCTGTGCTGGGGTGCATGTCAATGAGCAATTACCCCCTTATTACAAATCTACTCCACCTTGGGGGATTCCCCTAAATATTTGACCAGTAGCCAGATACTTCATCCTAACATCAAAAAGAAGAACAAATAAAAAAAATAAAAGTGCATCATATGTGCAGTCTCCCTGCTGGTTGTACTCAAAAGACACAGCTGTAGGAAGCATTAAGTGAGTAAGGTGATGCCCTGAAGGACTTGTGACAAAAATGGCCGAAAGAAACGTCCGTGATGAACATTTCATTAAAAAACAAGACAGAAACTTATGAACTTGCCCCCAGAACCATTTCACTTACAACTCAGCACAGGAAAACACACACACACACATATAAAAAAGTCCTGAGACTGTTTGCCATGCACTGCGGGTGATTTGGAAAGGCTACGGCAGCCATGCGCCTCATTATTACATAATCTAGTTCCGTGGCAAGCTTCCAGGAAGGCAGTGTACCTTCAACTTGCCAAGCCACCTTCCTCAACTAGCTGAGAGTTGAAGTCAGCCTTTTTTTCAACTCTAGCCCATCAAAATGCAATTATAGTAGACACAATTGTTAACCTTGTTAACTACAAAACAAATGCTGCTTCTACTTGGACCAAGCAACCACCAGCAGATGCTCCAGTGTCACTCTATTTGCATGAACCAGTTTGATCAATGCTCGGCTCTAGGCATATGATGAACCTATGCCTATCAAGATAAAATACCCAGGTCTCTGTAAACCCATTTCTTCCACAAGAAATAAGCTAAAACTACAAAAGAAGAACAAGTTGTCCAGACATAAGCCAACTTCCCCTAAACCCTGGCAACAAGCCCAGCCTGCCTATCTCCCTTCTGTCAACGAAGCCTTGATTCAAGAAAAGAGTCATCGAATGACCGCACGCAACCACTGACCGTGTGGAAGCGGCGGTTGGCCAGGTACAGCTCCTCGCTCAGGTCCAGCCGCTGCCGGTCCGTGTCCTTGCGTCTCGACTGCTTGCAGTAGCGCCCCAGGGCCTGCTCTCGCTCTGCGTCCGAAACGACATCATTAATGAAGAAGATTCGGTGTCATGTCTACCATATCACATTTATGTAGTGCTCCTCTCTGCACTTCTATCAAATTCCATTTACAGGTGCCAACACATAAAGCTCTTTAAGGGGGGAAGAAGAATGGCTTAGAAATAAATTTTTATTAATGAAGTCACAACTATGAAATCTTCAGGGAACACGCATTTCTGCGTGCCGATTACCAATATGTAATTTAATTTTATGTGCAACAAGTCCTTGTCCACTTATGCAAAATGTTAGGTAACTTTTGCCCAGAGTTTGAAAGAAATTCTACTGCGGAGAACTTGTTAGACTGCATGCCATCAGTTTCTCTTGACACCAAGCTATGCAATGAGGGTGAAATTATCATCCTGCCTCTCACAGAAGGCGAGTTATTGTATTTTGAAATCATCAGTTCCTTCCCGTTTGTGAAGTGTCAACTTCAAAACCTGCAACTCAACTTCTACGATAGGCAGCATAATAATTTTGCCCTTATTCCATAGTTTGATGTCGAGACAAGCCAATGGCATGCATCCTAGAAAGTTTCCTGCAGCGAAATTTATTGAAAGGCCCCGGCAAAAAGTTACATATCATATTATATAAGTGCACAAGTACTTGTTGTGCATAAGATTAAATTACACATTTGGAATCAGCATGCAAAAATACATGTTTCTTGAAGATTCCATTATTGCAACTTCATTAACAAAAATTTTTTTTCTAAGACCAGCTTCCCTGCTTAAGCACAAGACCCAGATCTATCCCAGAAAATTTATATCGAAGTCCTATTACAAAAGGTCAGTACAACTGTTCAAAGAGACAAATTACTCTCCTTCAGTAATTTCATTCCAAGAGCAAACACACCTGAACCTTCCAGCTTCCTATATCATAGCTCGTGGGCTAAGCTTGTTGCCTGACCTTTCTGACTGAGTATATTTTGATGAGGCAGAAAATGCAAGGCACTGAGCACTGCAAGTATGACTTCAGCTACATGAACATGTTAACACTATGTACGAAGGCAGCCGAAACTTACAAAAGTTTGGGACTTCACATTCCAAGAACAGATGTCCGTTAAAGAGAGAATAAAGAGCTGCTAAATAAGTTCAGATAAAATCAGCCATGCCTGGGCAAGCTGCAGTCACATCAACTCACCAGCAGTGGCCTTGTTGTACTGTTCCTCCAGGTTGAAGATGTCTGAAAGCGGAAGAAATACAAAAACAAGATAAACACAAAGTACATATCGTATTTACTCGCATAATAGGCGCACTTTTTTTCCAGAAAATCCGGCTCAAAGTTCGGGGTGCGCCTATTACGCGGGGTAAAATTTCCGGAAATTTTTCGACTCGCAAAATTGAACACACCATGTAAACGCACTCATGTAAGGGCCGCACCTCGTTTTCGCGAAGAAAATGTTAAAAAAAAAAAAGATCCGTGTAAGGGCCGCACCGAAACCTTCCACCACACACGCGGGAATAGCCATCGGAATGCACGCGCCGAGGCCTCCGCGATCGCCTCCGGCTGCGCGCAACGGGCGCTTGGTCCCGGAGGCCACACACGCGCGCAGGAGCTTCCAGACGCAGCCCACAGAGGGCGCCCAAGGCCAAGGCCAAGGCCAAGACAGGTTAAAAACGCGGAAGTTAAAAATTGGATGAATTCAATGGAAAAGAAACATAGTGTAGAACTATATCGATTCTGGAAAAGGCAGATCAGGAAAGAATTTTTCTATGATAACTCAAGAGGCAGTGCCCTACTTTTTGAAGCTAGATCAGGGTGTCTTAGAACGCACAGCTACAAAAAGAAATTTAACGAAGAAGATGACACATGTGCAGTGTGTGGTAGATCTGTGGAAACAATTGAACACCTCATAATCAAATGTGATGGTATCCATCCGGATGTCGATGCAGGCGCAGTCACTCTTCCTGAGGCCCTAGGGTTTAAAGATAACAATGGTCATATAAATAAATCTGCAGTGGAAGTCAGCAAAAAGCGATTGGAGGATTGGTGGCTGAAAAGCAGAGATGGGGCATAAGGTTAGAATTGTAGGAAACCGTAGGCAAAGGTGATGGAGAATCTTAATGAGAATTGCCAACACAGTAAACAAAAAAATAATAAATAAAGAAAAGCTGAGCAGCATGGTGGCAATTGCCACCACCCCGTTTCAAAGGGGGCGCTCCCGCCCGCCCGCCCGCCCGCCCGTCCGTCCGTCCGTCCGTCCGTCCGTCCATCATCATCATCATCATCATCATCATCGTTTTCCTCGCATCTCCAGCTCGTTTTTTTTTGTTTCGTTGTTGCTTTCAAGTGCCGGGATTTGCGGTAGCGCGATAGTTATCGTGGTTTATGGCTTTGCCACGGAGCGTTGATGTTTTAGCTCGACGGCCAAGCACCTTAACAGCTAGACGGCTGGGAATTTGCTCTCGAACACGGCAAGCGTGCGGCACGTCGGAAAATACGACGTGGCCGAGAAGTGCGGCAGTTGCGACTGCGGCGTCCCTAAATTTTCGTACGCGACTCCAAGCGCCGAGGTTTTCGTGGGCCTAAGTCGGGAACGCTTCCGGCTGGAGATGAAGCTTTCCAAACAGACGTTTAAAGTGAGCATCCCTGAAAACTGTGTGCGGCTGTTCTACGCGATGTCGTTGTACGTGCTGTGGGTCCGCAGCAGCACTAGTAGGGACTAGTAGTCAGTTCAGCAAAAACTTTGTTAAAATAAAGATTGGGGAGCGGGGGGTGGCGAGGCGTCGGCTTGCAATCGTGTAAATACAGTATTGATCACCGTGCCGAGTTCGGGGTGCGCCTATTATGCGCGGAAATAAAAAAATCTGATTTTTCGCGCCATAACTAGGGGTGCGCCTATTATGCGAGTGCGCCTATTACGCGAGTAAATACGGTATTAGTATAACATCGTGACCTAACCAGAAGGGCATCAGTATGTGGCTACGCACCTGTGAAGAGTGGTTTCTTCATTCAAAGTGAATTCAAAACAAGTAGTAATTTTCTTCGAATAATTTCGAACACTTCTGGCACACAAAAACTGTTGAACAGCACAGTAAGCATTCTGGAAATCACGTATTTTTCGAACATGCAAGGCTGTTACATGAAAAAAGAGAGAAAGCACTGAAGTCACTGAAGTTTTGTCACAAGCGTTGGATCTGTGTAGACTGTGCAAAAATGGTGATTGGAAACTGGGGGAGTCGACCTGCATGCTGTCCCGATGTATCTGCAGGGTGTGAGACCTGTCTGTGGGCACCTCCAACTACTGCTCTTAAAGGTGCACTGAAGAAGAATCTGAACTTGTCTTTTTGCCGTGGGGACTCAATCTGCACATTCCGAGCATTCTTAGAAACTTCGATTTGTTGCCCTGTGTGGCTGATTTTCCTAATTAAATCGAATTAACGTCCGGCTCCCGCCCTTTTTTTTTAATTCTCCCTCGTACGGTGGGCGGAGTCGACCAACGCGTGGAGTGCCTTTCAGCCAGTCCCCCGGGGGCTTGCCGCTCTGCCAGCGGCGGAGTAATACGTAGTAGTCCGTAGAAGCAAATAGTCCGCGCGTATTTTTATTTCTGCGGGCTTATTTTGCGACTATATTATCTGCGAATGAAACTATTTATTCATGGAAACCTAAAAAACAAAATAAAGTGAAAGCAAAGCCTCCACGTAGGTGGCTGCAAGGCACTCCACGCGTTGGTCGACTCCGCCCACTGTACGAGGGAGAATTAAAAAAATAAAGGCGGGAGCCGGACGTTCATTCGATTTAATTAGGAAAATCAGCTACACAGGGCAATAAATCGAAGTTTCTGAGAATGCTGAGAATGTGTAGATCGAGTTCCGGTGGCAAAAAGATGAGTTCAGATTCCTCTTCAGTGCACCTTTAAATGTGATTGTGTCGTTGAACAGCTGCTGCTTTTAAGCACTGACTCCATAAAACGCACCAAAACGCACTGCGCGAAACACACCATGCGCCTAGCGCCACCCCGTGCCAGGCATTGGAAACGGGCCCCCATCTTCACGTGTCCTGGGCTAGCTTCCCTTTGTGCTCACGCCGTCATGCTTGTTTAGTGAATTTCACATGGAAAAGCGCGCCTGCAGCAGCTGCAGTCAGAACGGAAGCTTGGGCGAGTTGGTGACGGCTCACTTGCCACATAGCGCTAAACAGACAGGGACACAGGGAGACATACAGGACGATAACGCTGTTCGAGTGCTTGCTATTTTTTCAATGGTTTTGAATTTTTTCTTCTTCTCTGTTAAGAAAGTGCTTATACTGCCTGGTTTCATGCAACAAAACATCAGTTGTAAGTTAGCACCCGTCCTGTTCGTCTCCCCGTGTCTGTGTCTGTTCAGTGCTGCCTGGAAAGTGAGCTGCAGTCAGCTAAGACTCATTCTGTGGAAGTCAGGGGTACCTTGCGTCCTTTTATTTATTTTTTTATTTATACAAATACCTGCAGCGCCCAGGGGCATTATAGCAGGGGGGGACAATAACAGTAAACATATACATAAAATGAGCATGTCACAAATATTAAAAATAAACAATAAGGCACAATTGTCTAAAATAAAATAGTAACGCATCACTGAAATGGCGGTCTGAGAAAACAAGTTCTGAAAAGGTGGAAAGCTTCTACGACAGATTGGCCGCCAGGAAAGAGTGAAAATGTTTATCCGTTTTACATTGTTCTATGCTCTTGGGAAGCCTATTCCAATGTGAAGAAGTATGAGGAGAAAAAGAATTACGAAACACATCAGTTCAACATCGCGGTACAAGAATTTTCAAGTTATGATCGCGGCGCTCAGAGATGAAATGTGGGGGTAGAATGTATGAGCTCTTGTTTATTCCCGTGAGATCAGAGTATATCTGGAAAAAAAGTTCTAATTTTGCGGTTAGTCTCCGGTGAGCCAGTGTTTTCCACCTCAGGTTTTCTTTAACTAATGTGATGCTACTACGGAAATTATAGTTGCCAGAAACAAACCTGGCAGCGCGGTTTTGGATGCGTTCAAGTTTTTCCATGAGATAAGAGCTTTGAGGGTCCCATGCCGCACAAGCATACTCGAGTATTGGACGAACATTAGTGACGTATAGCTGTTCTTTTACTTAGTGTTGGCTTGATGAAAATTTCGTCGAATGAGGTTTATTTAGCGTGATCCACTCCCGCGGGTAGCCATTGAGCATGTGCAAATTGCCCTGAGGCCACCAGTAGGCACCAGTCAGCTGTTTGCGCACCTGCCCCGTTGGAACCAGTCAGTGCGTACACACTCGCGGCACACGGAAAAGGATCGCGCTATGCTAAATCTGTCTTCTGGTGCACGCCGCCGCACCAGTTACAGTGCATGCGCACCACAGGTAGCACGGCCGCAGACATCTGACAGGTATCTGGGCGCCACGCTTCCACCTAATTGCATCTGTTGCTGTGAGCATGCACAGACGGGCTCTGGCATACACGCGGCGTGGAGTCAGGGCTTTGGCTGAGAGTGCAACACAGTGTCATCCTGAAGGAGGTACACTGAACCGAAACCACAGGCAGCAAGATTTGGAGAAGCGCTATTCGCTCGAGATGAATACTTGGCGATTTTGAAAACCAAACATCTGGATTGAATCAAAGACCGAATACTTCACTGTTTGACAGAATATTTGAAATTATAGAATATTCGCACATGCCTACATTTGGCCCCATAGACCAGCTTATCTCCAAGTTTGGTTTGGTTTGGTTTATGGGGTTTAACGTCCCAAAGCGACTCAGGCTATGAGGGACGCCGTAGTGAAGGGCGCCGGAAATCTCCAAGTGTTATTGCACTTGAGAAACAACAAAAAAAAAAGGTTATCAAAGTCTGTCATCTCAAACAAAAAATTTCAAGATGGCCAACTGTACACCTGTGTCTAATGTTCCAAGCAAACCAGAGGGACAAAAAAAAGCTGACAAGTGGGAATTTTGCTTGCATTTGAGCACGAACTTTCTGCGAGATGGTTCGGCCAAAACACAACACAAGTTTATACTAACAGCCAGAGAGAAGACAACCAAACACCGGCCACTATAAGTGGACCGCAATGTGGCCACGAATTCTGAGAATTTACACTCTCTCCGCCGCCAACCACAACGGGAGATCTGAGGAACAGCGATAGAAGGAATCCCACACAGACCCACCTCTGAGGTCAGACTCCAGGAACCTGGACAGTGGGTAGACCATGCCGTCCCCTATCTGTGCACTGCACATTTGGTGCCAGGAGCTGATCTGCAAGGAACAAACAATGATGCTTGTCATGGCTTGTTACAGCTTATCAAGGACTGTCCCAACATTGGTTACCAGCTTGCAAACAACTTGAAAGGGATACTGAACCAAACTTTTGGAGCTGCTCTTTTACATGTAAACGAGAGCTTGACTGCTAAAATTGACAAATGCAACAAGGATTTTAGTAAAAAAAAGGTGGATAGCACATTTTTCCCCCGATTTATTGCTATATCGTTGCACCTGGTGGCCACCTGTGGAAGCTGTGACGAGACGTCATAAAACCCGCACGCCCACTGTTCCCGCAGGAGCACGACTGCCATCGCTACTCGCGGGTTTTGCCAGTTTTGCGTCGGCAGCTTCCGAGGTTGGGAGCCTTATCGCTTGATCTACCCAAACTGCAGTGCGACATCGCACTTCAAGTGACGTGACCTGTTACCTCTCGGACGAAGGTGTAATGACGTCGCGCTCTTCATCTCGCGCTGGCCGGGAGGGCTTGGCGCTTGCTCATAAAACATCGAAAATAAAACCATCCCCTGAAAAATATGCGAAGTGACAGCTAGATTTCGGTGTAATCACATTCCGAGAATCTATTTTCAGCGTTTTTGTTCAATTTGAAGATTTTGCTTAAGTACCCCTTGAAGCCATACACTCACTACTCACCCAAAGTAGTAGTATGCCCAAAGTGCAAGCACCTATTTCTGGAACATTTTGTTCATGCAGAATGTGTTGGCAGTTCACAGGAATCAACTCATACTTTGTTTTTTCTATGCGCAGACAGCACACAAAAACTGTCAAGGCCAGCAGTAGTGCTAGATGTTGAAGACAATCTCAAAATAAGCAGCACAGTTGCTAATACTTTTCCACGAATAATACAGCTAGAAAATAATTTTGTGACAACAATTAGAACTCATATGAAATGAAAAGCGATCCTGATTAGCTACTATGATTAGCAGGGCAGGGATCCCAAGAATTCCATCTATTTTTGCTTGCAAGGATGGGAAGTTTGCACAAACTATTCATATTCAAGCTACCTAGCCTAAAAGAGATAAAAAGAGGATACAGGAGAGGGACGTTTTCAGAAAGATTTTATACACTACCAGAGGACTCCTCCAAGCTCAAGAGCACACCCCCCACTCAAGGCTACAATCACATGCATGGTAAGTGCCGTTGTATTTTGTAACAATTGGCATGAACCAGCCATGCACAGAAATGTGATAATCAAGTTTATCTTGAAATGCCTTCAATGGATAGCTTTGCACTGGGTACAGTATCCCGACGGACCCACAACACAGCAAAAACCAGGTACAGGAACTGTTTTGCTAAACTTTAGCTCGAAAATTGGCCTGCGTTTGAGTGAAGCATGAGTGATCATGAATGAGTGATCATGAATGGCAGTTTGAAATATCCCTCAAGAGAAAAGTCTACAAAAGCTGTATCTTCCGGTACTCATCTATGGGGCAGAAGCGTGGAGGCTAATGAGAGGGGTTCAGCTTGAGTTAAGGACAACGCAGCGAGCTATGGAAAGAAAAATTACTGGTGCAATGTTAAGAGATCGGAAGCAGGCAGAGTGTGTGAGGGAACAAACATGGGTTAATGACATCCTAGTCGAAATCAAGAGGAAGAAATGGGCTTGGACAGGGCATGTAATGCGAAGGCAAGATAGCCGCTGGTCCTTAAGGGTAACGGAGTGGATTCCAAGAGAAGGCAAGCATAGCAGGGGGCGGCAGAAAATTAGGTAGGCGGATGAGATCAAGAAGTTTGCCGCAACTGGCAAAGGATAGAGTTAATTGGAGAGGCATGGGAGAGGCCTTTGCCCTGCAGTGAGTGTAGTCAGGCTGATGATGATGGTGATGATGATGAGTAAAGCAACAACAAACAAGGCTGAAGCACCATGCCACCCACCTCTTCGAGGCTGCTGGAAAGCTGCCTGAGTGTGCACCGGAGGATACTGTCAGGGTCAGTGTCCAGGGGGAAATCCTGCACGCAAGATTTTAACAAGTCCCAACAATGTCACATTCTCCCACACATCACCTCCTGCACTGTCCCGGGGCATTTCACGGCAAGTTGCACTGCCAGTGTTGACAGATGGGCACCAACTTAACACATGCCAAGCAGCAACAGCACTGATTCAAACAAAGAGATTATGCAACAGACGGGATAAAGGGGTGAAGAAGAGAGACACACATACGCAATTAATGACTTCGCCCTTTTATGCAATTTGTTGTGCTCTTTTTTGTTCAGCATGCTCAATCACCAACTCACCCAACAATATACGCATGTACTACTGAGTTTGTATTAGTGTGCTGCTTTCACAATAATTTCTCGTACGACTGCCATCGCCAGCTGATGATCACAAAGGCTATGTTTGCTTAAGCACAAAAAGGTGCCATATTAGAGGAAGCGCTGCAGCCTCACATGAATGCCATTTTTCTAAGTTCTGTTCAAACATCTCTGAAAATTCCTGCAGTGGCAGTTCAGTGACTGAGAACCCATGGGACACTCGCGAGTCTCAGAAAGAAGAGCGAGCGTCGATACATGCCACACTGAACTGTATGCTGTGCGCTTATTCTTTTCACATGCCACAATATTCCCTAGGCAAAATGAGCCAAGGTGGCACAACAACAACACACAAGATGCAAGGTCAGGCGACTGGGTTCAAGGATCCAGGCACTCATCGTTGCTATGAGTTACCGCTTGTAATCCCAGTATCCAGAGCGGTTCAACGACATGCTGCGCTTGGGCGCAAAGATTATTTTGTGGGAGTCAAATGTTCCAATTAGTCGAGGCGCAGCCAACTTCACAGGTGCAGCCCTGCTTCTTCGCATGTGCAGATAACCCTGAGGTGCCATGTGCAGGCACCTAGCGCCATCTGTCCACGCACTCTGGTACTGGTGCTGCCACCGGCGACATAGGTAGTATGTAATAGAGAGGTGGCGGTACACGCTGTGCTAAATGTTTCTGCTTAGCATGGCATGTACTGTGTTCCGCTTAATTAACCTTTTCAGGAGCCATTTTTTCTTTTGACTGAAATCAATTATTTTTTCACCTACATAGTATATTCAGGCCTCAAGAAAGGGAATTTGTTAGTTTTCGAACGTGAAAGACCAGCAGTTAAGTTTTTACAACGATGTGCGGAATTTGTTAGAAATACTAACATCGAAATGTCCTCGTGTGTCAGGTAAACACCCTAAGAATCGTGGAATCACTTTGTGTTTCGAAGATTCACATTACGCTCGAAATTGAGCAAAAGCAATCGATGTTTTCACTCACAGCAAAATCTGTCCGCACAAAACCAGCAGACATAGCGCTATTTAGCTCACTCTTATGTGAAATATTATTTACTGCATCCGCTACATGGTACAAAAAAACCAAATTATTTGCGACAAGAAGGGTGCTCAATTTGACTGAAATAATGAAATCACTGTTAAGTGCTCCAGTTTCTCAGAAAAAGCTGTAAGTTTGACGCTTACACAATTGTGTACAAAGTGCCTGAAAGGGTTAACTGCATGACGATCCCTGCATGCCACGATGCAGCAAGACGCTGATGCAGCTACCTTCATCTTCCTCCGTGGTTCCTTCAATAGGAGGTAAGGTGATCCTTCCTACGCCAGTACCCTATCTGCACCACCGCCAAACCCAGTGCACCAGCACAGTGGCGAGCTCACCTGCAGGTCATACTGCCTCATGTGGAACGCCAAGCTTGCAGTGGCATCTGCCAGTTCCTTCTGCAGGCCCAAGAATGGAGTGGTGGAAGTGGACGGGGAAAGGGAAAAAAAATGCAGAGAGAGAACAGGGTCTGCCAAATCAGAAGAGTGAGCGCGATTATTAAACCAACTAGCACAGCAAGGTGAATGCAGCATAAGCAAGGAGCATGACAGTTGCTAAAGTACAGCAGACAGAAGAGAAAAATATGCAACGCAAGCAAATGGTGCAGTGGTGTACCTGGTCTGTGTATACACGACAACAGCGCTTTAGCTAGTATCATCAAGACTCACGTCTTCCAGAAAATGCTACATACAGCTTTAGCAGTGAATCGAGTTCCTGATACTTATCTGTCACACCATTTTCTTTCTGATGAGGTCTCCGCCAAGAAAGCAATGAACAATCTACAGCAGATTTCAGCAGCTCCCCTTCCAAATACGACACCCATTACCACTCGCACATGACGTGTTTCTCACAAAAATGGTGCAATAAGGATTTGTTTATGACCCTGTTCATGACTTGCTTATCATGTAAAACACCTGTACTTGCACAACACAGCCCACAAATAGCATAGCTGAGACAATGAGCTATAAGTAAACAGCCAAAGAAGGTAACAATCATCAATGACAAACAAAGCAGAACTAACGCATGGTTTATATCAACTCCATTCAGATGAATCAAGTGAACAATGCTGACGAGTTTCTATTGTCACGTTGTAGTGACGGCAGTCCAGCGGTCACGAAAACAGCAACAAGACTTGGAAACGAAGCTCTTTATTTGGGCTGACTTGCGCCCGGAAAAGAACTGAATCACTCGGCGGCGGCGTAAGCAACAAACGTGCTCGTCGGTCGTCGAACTACGAATGCCCACCGCTCACGGCATCGCTCAATTTAAAGCCGGCAAAGAAACTTCCAGATAGCAGGACAAGATCATCTACAGTAATCTGGAAAAACCTAGATGCAGCCTTTCATGGCTGCGATCAATCGAGATTAGACTGGTCGCTTCTCGCGTCACGAACAAAAAATGATAACAGCCCTTTCCTGCAGCCTTGCGCGAACGAACGGACGCTACAATGATACGTGGCATTACCCCCCTCGCAAAGAAGCATCGTCTCGATGCTTTAAAATGAAAATAAACGCGGAGAATGCGAACTTCGAGTCCTTTAGCGTTCGTAATAAGGTTTAAGGGCAGCGGTAAAAGCTTCAAGTCTGGCTGTGTCATCGTCGTCGTAGTTGTCGTCGGCGTCGTAGGGGTCGTCGGCGTCATAGGGGGTCGTCGGCGTCGTAGGGGCCGTCGTCGTAGGGGCCGTTGTTGTCGTAGGGGTCGTCGTCGTAGTTGAGGCATAGTCTTGTATTTTCGTCGATGGACGGTCTTAGTTCTCGTGCTCAGAAGCAACCTCACCTCCAGAAGCTGCTTTATTCAGTTTAACCTTCGGGGGCCGGGGGAGCGTCCGTGCACTGCGTAGCCTCGGCTAGGAGATACATAGCGCGGTGACGATGGCGACGGAGAACGAGATGGGCGGCTCGGCGATGAGTATTCTTCCCGACGCAAGAACTCTTCGATTGCGGCTGGTCGCAGGCCAGGTCGGGGTCATGGGGCGTCGTAAGAAAATCCTCGGATGCCCATTCTCCTGTATGGGCAATACCGGAGAATGTCACCGGCTTCTCCGCAGTGGAAGCATAGTTGGCGGCGCTGGTCGGGTGTTCTCCACTCGTCGCAATTCCTAGGCCGTGTGCGACGCTCGTAGGATGGGCGAGTTGGGGCGAGAGGGCGGCGCTCCAGCGCAGCTGGCTAATGGCGATAGGGGCTTAGGTGCCGTCGTCGAGGTGCAGGACGGCGCACTGCTGCGGCGTAAGTCATGGCTGGAGGCTCCAAGAGGCTGCGTGGTAGACTGGAGTCAAGTCCTCCGGTGAATGATTCGAAGGGCTGGCGTCACGACTTGCTGGGGGTGTCCGGTACATGGAAGGCTACCCAGCACCTCCACCAGATGTCACGTTGTAGTGACGGCAGTCCAGCGGTCACGAAAACACCAACAAGACTTGGAAACGAAGCTCTTTATTTGGGCTGACTTGTGCCCGGAAAAGAACTGAATCACTCGGCGGCGGCGTAAGCAACAAACGTGCTCGTCGGTCGTCGAACTACGAATGCCCACCGCTCACGGCATCGCTCAATTTAAAGCCGGCAAAGAAACTTCCAGATAGCAGGACAAGATCATCTACAGTAATCTGGAAAAACCTAGATGCAGCCTTTCATGGCTGCGATCAATCGAGATTAGACTGGTCGCTTCTCGCGTCACGAACAAAAAATGATAACAGCCCTTTCCTGCAGCCTTGCGCGAACGAACGGACGCTACAATGATACGTGGCATTACCCCCCTCGCAAAGAAGCATCGTCTCGATGCTTTAAAATGAAAATAAACGCGGAGAATGCGAACTTCGAGTCCTTTAGCGTTCGTAATAAGGTTTAAGGGCAGCGGTAAAAGCTTCAAGTCTGGCTGTGTCATCGTCGTCGTAGTTGTCGTCGGCGTCGTAGGGGTCGTCGGCGTCATAGGGGGTCGTCGGCGTCGTAGGGGCCGTCGTCGTAGGGGCCGTTGTTGTCGTAGGGGTCGTCGTCGTAGTTGAGGCATAGTCTTGTATTTTCGTCGATGGACGGTCTTAGTTCTCGTGCTCAGAAGCAACCTCACCTCCAGAAGCTGCTTTATTCAGTTTAACCTTCGGGGGCCGGGGGAGCGTCCGTGCACTGCGTAGCCTCGGCTAGGAGATACATAGCGCGGTGACGATGGCGACGGAGAACGAGATGGGCGGCTCGGCGATGAGTATTCTTCCCGACGCAAGAACTCTTCGATTGCGGCTGGTCGCAGGCCAGGTCGGGGTCATGGGGCGTCGTAAGAAAATCCTCGGATGCCCATTCTCCTGTATGGGCAATACCGGAGAATGTCACCGGCTTCTCCGCAGTGGAAGCATAGTTGGCGGCGCTGGTCGGGTGTTCTCCACTCGTCGCAATTCCTAGGCCGTGTGCGACGCTCGTAGGATGGGCGAGTTGGGGCGAGAGGGCGGCGCTCCAGCGCAGCTGGCTAATGGCGATAGGGGCTTAGGTGCCGTCGTCGAGGTGCAGGACGGCGCACTGCTGCGGCGTAAGTCATGGCTGGAGGCTCCAAGAGGCTGCGTGGTAGACTGGAGTCAAGTCCTCCGGTGAATGATTCGAAGGGCTGGCGTCACGACTTGCTGGGGGTGTCCGGTACATGGAAGGCTACCCAGCACCTCCACCAGATGTCACGTTGTAGTGACGGCAGTCCAGCGGTCACGAAAACACCAACAAGACTTGGAAACGAAGCTCTTTATTTGGGCTGACTTGCGCCCGGAAAAGAACTGAATCACTCGGCGGCGGCGTAAGCAACAAACGTGCTCGTCGGTCGTCGAACTACGAATGCCCACCGCTCGCGGCATCGCTCAATTTAAAGCCGGCAAAGAAACTTCCAGATAGCAGGACAAGATCATCTACAGTAATCTGGAAAAACCTAGATGCAGCCTTTCATGGCTGCGATCAATCGAGATTAGACTGGTCGCTTCTCGCGTCACGAACAAAAAATGATAACAGCCCTTTCCTGCAGCCTTGCGCGAACGAACGGACGCTACAATGATACGTGGCATTACCCCCCTCGCAAAGAAGCATCGTCTCGATGCTTTAAAATGAAAATAAACGCGGAGAATGCGAACTTCGAGTCCTTTAGCGTTCGTAATAAGGTTTAAGGGCAGCGGTAAAAGCTTCAAGTCTGGCTGTGTCATCGTCGTCGTAGTTGTCGTCGGCGTCGTAGGGGTCGTCGGCGTCATAGGGGGTCGTCGGCGTCGTAGGGGCCGTCGTCGTAGGGGCCGTTGTTGTCGTAGGGGTCGTCGTCGTAGTTGAGGCATAGTCTTGTATTTTCGTCGATGGACGGTCTTAGTTCTCGTGCTCAGAAGCAACCTCACCTCCAGAAGCTGCTTTATTCAGTTTAACCTTCGGGGGCCGGGGGAGCGTCCGTGCACTGCGTAGCCTCGGCTAGGAGATACATAGCGCGGTGACGATGGCGACGGAGAACGAGATGGGCGGCTCGGCGATGAGTATTCTTCCCGACGCAAGAACTCTTCGATTGCGGCTGGTCGCAGGCCAGGTCGGGGTCATGGGGCGTCGTAAGAAAATCCTCGGATGCCCATTCTCCTGTATGGGCAATACCGGAGAATGTCACCGGCTTCTCCGCAGTGGAAGCATAGTTGGCGGCGCTGGTCGGGTGTTCTCCACTCGTCGCAATTCCTAGGCCGTGTGCGACGCTCGTAGGATGGGCGAGTTGGGGCGAGAGGGCGGCGCTCCAGCGCAGCTGGCTAATGGCGATAGGGGCTTAGGTGCCGTCGTCGAGGTGCAGGACGGCGCACTGCTGCGGCGTAAGTCATGGCTGGAGGCTCCAAGAGGCTGCGTGGTAGACTGGAGTCAAGTCCTCCGGTGAATGATTCGAAGGGCTGGCGTCACGACTTGCTGGGGGTGTCCGGTACATGGAAGGCTACCCAGCACCTCCACCAGATGTCACGTTGTAGTGACGGCAGTCCAGCGGTCACGAAAACACCAACAAGACTTGGAAACGAAGCTCTTTATTTGGGCTGACTTGCGCCCGGAAAAGAACTGAATCACTCGGCGGCGGCGTAAGCAACAAACGTGCTCGTCGGTCGTCGAACTACGAATGCCCACCGCTCGCGGCATCGCTCAATTTAAAGCCGGCAAAGAAACTTCCAGATAGCAGGACAAGATCATCTACAGTAATCTGGAAAAACCTAGATGCAGCCTTTCATGGCTGCGATCAATCGAGATTAGACTGGTCACTTCTCGCGTCACGAACAAAAAATGATAACAGCCCTTTCCTGCAGCCTTGCGCGAACGAACGGACGCTACAATGATACGTGGCATAAATGATAACAACCCTTTCCTGCAGCCTTGCGCGAACGAACGGACGCTACAATGATACGTGGCACTATTGAACAACAGTTTTAACGCTGTATGTCATGTGCTTCACTACTGAAGCTCAGAGGTGCATCTTCTATCCATATCCACTTGAAAAAATAAAGCTTTTTTTAGATGCTACGTAGTGCTCTAGTCAAACAAACTGCGAGCAGTGCAGGAAATCAAAAACGCAGGCAGAAAGACAAATAAAAATGAATTTTGGGAAGCAAGATGTAAAACTGAGGTTAACACTATTAAGTAAATGTAACGTGCATAAAGCAAAGATATCTTTTTGCAAAAGGAGCTCGCACAACATTTCCACACCAAGTTTGACTTTCTTGGCATAAACCACCCAGCTGTGTCTGGTAACAGCAACTATGCCTCAGAAAAGGATTGAGAGATGCCTCCTCTCGTTTCCAACTCTTTTGTGATTCAGCTGAATGACAGCATTGTTAATGTTTGTTCTTTAGTGAGCAAGTTATTTGTTAAAAAGAAAAAAGAGAGTTTTTGCGATACTCTAACATCACAAAATGTTTCAATAATAAGGTGTGTTCAGTGGTTTCCAACTTTCAATTAAATAACGAAATGAAAGCATTTCACATTCAAATTAGAGTTCATATATTTTTCTCTTTGCTTTGAGCTAAGAAATGGTTGATAATTGGAAAGAGCGTGAAAAAACTTTTATTTATGAAGTCACAATTACGAAATGTTCCGAGAACATGTATTTAATTCAATTTTATGTGAAACAAGTCCTTGTGCACTTGTGCAATATGTTAGATAAGCTATTTGCCAGAAGCTTTCAAGAAATTTTACTGCAGGGAACTTGCTTTCAAAAAGCATGCAAATAGTTTCTCTTGACGTCAAAGAATGCAAATAAGGGTAAAACTGTAATCCTGTCCATCATAGAAGTTGAGCATAGGGTTTTGAAGTCACCACTTCAAAAATGGGATGAAAAATTTGCATTTGTACAACTGCTTCTAAAGCAGCAACTGCAAAACCCTAACTCAGCTTCTATGATAGTAATAATAGTATGATATATGATAGTACCGTAATTTCTGGCGTATAAGACGCACCCGCCATATATGCAGACTGTCATTGAAAAAGTTGGTATATAAGACACACCCGTGTATAAGATGCACCCCAATTTACCCAGTTAGACTAGTGAGGTTTAACTAAACACGCTTGCTCAACCATCGCGAAATACACTGTACCTGTGAAAAGTTCTTAAGCAACGCCAAGTGATCAAAAAAGGCAACACTCGCGCCATGCCTGCCCCTGTTCTAGCAAAAAAGAAAGAAAAACGAAAGAACTCTGCGGAATTTGACGTTGGTCAAAAGCAACTATGGCATAGGCTTGTCATGACGTAAACAGAAAAACCCAGCAGCGGCATTTGAACTGCCTCACTTCCTGAACCATGGCACCGTCTTGGGGTCCTTTTAGATTCTCAGCTGGTACATAAAAAAATATAAGATAAAATCGCCAGACATTGCTACCACTCACCTCAGCGTTCCATATGCGGTTGGCATGTTCGTACATCACCCTGACATACTTGTCCAGGTGGTGTGCATCATGCTCGAACAGGCTGACCAGAGACCGCGTCTGCACAAACCATCAGTGGGAAAAGTGCGTCAACAGCATGAAAAAACATGGTTGTGCAACAACACACTCCTGTTTCGAAGGTGCCTGTCAAATTTCTTACTTCATTTTATACAGTGTCGAAGTGCATCTACGTTCTTTCCCTTCCACTAAGTGGTGCCCCACTTAGATTATACAACTCAATCTTGAAAATTTGGACAATTTTATGAAGAGCACATCCCGTTACACCCTTGCTTACTCCTAGGGGAAAATTCACTATTAAAAACCTCCTCTCTTGTTTCGTTCCTAAAAGATGCACACGTCCTAAACCTCCTGTAGGGTTACAAAATAATCTTTAAACTTCCTCACACCAAACAGACATATTATACCTTGTGCTTGGCACATGATGGCCTTAGCTGCCTATGTGCCATAAAACCCAACACAACACAACACAATTTTAAACTAGGAGGGGCTAAAAATTTGTTCTGATTATGCAACAGAAAATGAACAAGGAGGCGGAAGCTTCAGGGTGCTTAGACAAGAAGACCTGCTTCGGTCTGGGCAAAGACATGCAGAACTGAAATTACACAGGGCCAAGGCCATTATGGTTAAAGAGAGCTAAGGCTGTACACTGTCATTCTTTTCTTATACTTCCACCTGAAATGAATTCTCCTTTAATTGTGAGGGCTTAATTGTTGATTAGAGGCTCAATCAGCCTTGTTCAAATGAGATTTGGAAACAACACTGGGCCATGATTCTCATCAAATAAGGTGGCGATCCATCAGTAATCAAACACAATGTTCAGGAAGAGTTTCAAATGGTCTGGCACAGTGATCTTCCTGCGATGCGAAATCGCTTTTGCCCGAAAAAGCAAATTACGGCCCACAGCGGCTTCCGTAAGGTAGCTCCTTTTAAAGAGTGGTACTTAAAACCAGGTTGGAGGTGCTGTTTGAGAAAGCATCCTCTAACCTGACTGCACGGTGTGTGCTGAAGCTATGCAAAACACACTGTGCTACTGAGCATCCAGCATATAGCACTTAAAGTTCTTATTTGCATGAATGTGAGCAGAGGATGTAAATACTTATTTTTTCCTTCTTTTCCAATCTCTCTACTGCCCTTCTTTACCTAACCTTCAGTTTTCCTTCAACTCCCCAATCCCCATATCCCTCTAATCGCCGCTAGCTGTATTTCAGGTGTTTGATTAATGCATGGCACCCTTCACAGTCGGCACCCTTCTTTTTCCTGCCTTTTCATTGTTTTCAGTGAACCACCACCACCTCCTGGTGTATGTGTATGTATGTACGTCTTTCTCATGGTGGTATTTTCTAGTTGGCTGTGCCTCTATTCACTATGCACCAACTAGCCCACACAGATCCAGTGCTGTTTGTATGCATAATTTCGAAGACCAAAAGTTTGTCTTCAAAGCCTCAATCTCACTGGTGAATGCTCGAGTTACAAAGGACGACGGAACACAACAGAATGCTGTACAGTGTATGCTTTGAGCATGTGACCTGTGCCTCAAGACAGAGCTTCCTTGTGCAAGCATCGCAGTGACATCTGCCCGACAAGAAGGTTCGTGTGCTTCATGCGGTGGGCACCACGGTCCGTCAACTAGATATGCCCCAACCGACAACAAATGCGGGCAGAAGGGATGAGACATGCAGCCAAATGATAACTTTTCTTGGTCAAACATTTTGCGACAGCCAGATTTTGTAGTGTAGAGTTCAGTTTACGGTCACATTGAAAACAAACTGTGACAAGTAGATGTTTGGTTATTTGCGTCTATATCAGTTTCCATGGACGTTCACCGAGCATTTTGTTGTCCTTCAAGGCATGCTCCTGCATCAGAACTTGTTTGGCATACTGCCAAGGTCAAGAAGAAAAACATGCACGGCACACAGTCACTGTGTGAACACAGGGCAGCTTGTAGGATAAGTTTGGCCGTGATAAGAGACAACAATGCAGAGATGAGTGACTGTGGTAAAAAAAAAAAAGTGACAGGGTTTCAGTGTCGTTACAACGAGTAGACGTGGGAAAGCATGTTTTCATTCTTCTCTTTTTCTGGCATCTGCATGTGCACGAAACCGCGTTTCTCGCTCTTTGTCTTCGCAGCCTCTCTCCATTCGGCAGCAGCTGCCGCAATGCTCCTCCGAACTTACCCGAGCTTACCCAAGTTACTCCAAGGCCTCACACAAGATTCTTGGTTGGGTTTGAAAACCACTATGCAGTGGTTTTGCACTAAAAAACAAACCGCCGCGGTGGCTCAGTGGCTATGGTGCTCGGCTGCTGACCCAAAAGACGCGGGTTCGATCCCGGTCGCGGCAGCTAGAATTTCTTTGGAGGAGAAATTCTGGAGGCCCGTGTACTGTGCGATGTCAGTGCACGTTAAAGAACCCCAGGTGGTCGAAATTTCCGGAGCCCTTCACTACGGCGTCTCTCATAGCCTTAGTCGCTTTGGGACGTTAAACCCCACGAAACCAAACTAAAAAACAACACTGGAAGACAATCACTGGTCTGCCTGGTTGCTGGCTACAGTAGAAGTGGTCACATTTCAGTGGTAACAAGGCATGCAAAGAGGCTATGAGCAAGACTTGACCAAAACTGACCCACCCTAGGGGCACAGCTATACCGAAACACCTGGCTATACAGTGCACTGTGACACACATTCATTTCTGTACGTTAAACTGATCAACACAATGCAGCAACAGACAGAAGTTACATTTATGCACCTATAAAATGTGAGCCAAACAATGTTCCTGACAAGTGGAGTCATGTTCTGACACCATAGGAGCAAGCACAAGTTCACATTCCCAGGACATCCCCCTGCACCATACTGAAAACCTGCCTTCCTGAAACAATTGCCAACAAGCAAGATAAAAGCATGTTTTGTAACATTTCAGCAACCACTGTTTTTTAAGACCCAAACTGCAATAGTGTCTCATTTTCTTGCTGCTCTTTCGCGGTTTTAATGTTAAAGCATTTAAATCACTTCGCTTGGTTATTCCCTAAACCTAAAGAATATCACAAGTAAATAAACAAACCAGAAATTGGCAAACACTCGGCATTTCAATATAATTCACTTGACTACGAAAACCTGCTTAGAGTTCCAAGTAATAAGACAACACAGAATGCAGTGATATCTTCAACACTGAGCTGTTGGTATTTTTATTTACAAGGCCAGAGTTATTTAATATCACTTCAAGAATATGCTAGCAATGTACATGTAAAGGCTATTTTAGTAACAGCCACACCACACTAAAAGCTTGTGTACATACCGTGTACTACTTTGAGAGAAGCCAACAGCCACTGAAACCAAGGGGCACAGGGGATTTTTTTTTTTAATTAATTTTATATTTTGTGGTGTTGATCAATTTATGATATTACTGAATATGTTATCGCTTAAAGCTAATTGATTAGAAAAGCAGAAGAAAAAACAACCACATGCCGCCGGTGGGATCCGAACCCACAACCTCCGAATTACGCGTCCGGTGCTCTACCGCTGAGCTACGACGACGGCTGTCAAACCTTCTGCTTTCGGGGGTATTTATGTTTACAAATAACCAAACCTTGGGAGTGTTCACCAGCGCCACCCACGCTCTTAAGCGGCGGACGTAGCACGTCCTGAGTTACCGCTGATGTGACGTAGAACGTCATCAGAACGGCGAGGGTGGAAGCTGTGTGAGAACCCTCTTATGCTTCCTAAGGCATCAAAGGCTGCCAGAACCGAGGCCCTCGTAAAGCAATTAATAAGTTAATAATTTAATAATAAGTCCTTCCCACAGCTGCAATACACGGAAGGTGCTATGCGACAGCACAAACTTAGCCTCTTACCCCTGTACTTTGCCTTAACCTCAACAATGCAGCACAAACGTGCAGAGTGAAAACATGCGTGGCTTGCTCTGCACAAAACATCTGCAATGAGCTCTGGCGCTTGCCATATCAACCAGGACAAAATGCTGCTGGCAGATGCAACAGGGGGTCAGAGCATTGTCTCGTTTATAGCTGTGTGTGGAGATTGGCGATGTGCTATAAAACCCAGAACAGGAAACTGACATAAATTTTAGAGTTTTCCCTTTGCGCTCTAGGCGCAAAGCAAAAATTTGTAGCACTGCACTGTTTACTAAGAAGGGCCACGTCCTCTTTCTGTCTGCACGCAAAGTGCTTGCAACCTCGATTCACCTCATTTCATCTGACTCAAAGGTCCTAGGCACGAGTATTACATACAGAACATGGCTACACTGTGATCGCTGTAGGGTCACTGTAGTCAAGGGAAAGGTTCCGATAACTCACAAGGTTAAAGTTACAGGAAAAAGAAGAAAATAATGGACAAACCTGCAGAGCAAAGAAAATGGTAACATTTTTCCCAAATCTGATAAATGTTACATGTATTGCGTAGCATCACTGAACTATGTGATACTGCGTGCAAAGTCTTCCACTTTTTAGCTGTCTGAATGTAGAACAACTGAGGGAACATGATAGTCAAGGTGCAATTGTGAGATGTCAAGAGACAGTTGTCCCTCCTGCAAATACAGAGCTCACAGTGGGGCACTACATAGACTGGTTTGGTTTATTGGGGTTTAACGTCCCAAAGCGACTCAGGCTGTGAGGGACGCCGTAGTGAAGGGCTCCGGAAATTTCGACCACCTGGGGTTCTTCAACGTGGACTGATACTGTACAGTACACGGGCCTCTAGAATTTCACCTTCATCGAAATTCGGCCGCCGCGGCCGGGATCGAACCCGTGTCTTTCGGGTCAGCAGCCGAGCGCCATAACCACTGAGCCACCGCGGCGGCCCTAGGGCACTATATAGATACAAGGTGAGAGGGTGTGAAAGCCAGACAATCCTCTTGTGGTGATTATAAGGCATTAGGGTGATGCCAAGAGTGAGCAAAATTCATTACTGCTGAAATGCCAAGGCACTTGATGCCCCAGTCCCGCCAGCACAACCACGAGGTTGTACAAGATGTCTATGGACCACAAGCACAGCAAGAACCTGCGCATTTCTCTGACCACTGATTGCTACCTGCTCCAGCTTGCCATCATGGTGCCCATGATGTCGCATGCAAACCACCTAGTGGCTAGTGGCAAGTGAGCGGTTTTTCCACCAAGAGAAATCCATTCCCAAGTGACAGTACTTTCCACCTTGTTTTCCATTGACATTTGAGCTCCAGAGATGGATTTTGCTCGCTCTTGATGTTGAACGCCGAAGTGTGACTGAACCATTAGTGTGGGTTTCACGTGGCTGCAAGATAGAGAAAATCTGGATGTCTGAGCATTATGTATGCTGGTAGCTTTATTTGTGTAGGTATGAGTTTTAATGTATGTTGAAGGACCAGGCATCTGCTTGCTGCAGAAACAGTGTGGTTAAGGTGTTTTCGCTCATAAAAGGTCCTTCAAAGGTTCACAAGAAGACGTGCGAAGAGTAAGAACTTTGGAGTTGGTTATGTTTAAAGATGTCTGCCTATTTTTACAACACTGTCCAACAGTTAAAAGGCCCTCTTGTAGTGCTGTCTGGTTGTCAAAGTTACGTAAGAAGATATAATGCAGCTGTCTGCAAACATGCAAATCACACTGCGGTATAATAAGACACGCTGCTGACACACATTAAAAACAGAGGGGGCTAAAGTACTGCACCGTAAGGAAGTCCAGGAATGATGGCACCACTGTCAAAGTTATAGCAATTCACAGTAAAACACCGCTCACTGTGAGAAACAAGGCTAATGATTCAGTTTAAGACAGATCAAAATGAGTCAAGATTAAGCTTTGTCATTAGATGCAGCTGTCATTGACTGGTTTTTAGATACCCAAAAATATTGTGACTGCTTTTGTGTTGTAAGAAGAATGCAGCGCAAACCGTGAAATTAATGCAGTAACTTCTGTTTCCCAACAGAGTCCCAGTTGGAGCCCGTGTTGGGAACGGTGGATGATGGTGCTGTCGAAATACGCTATATGTTCCATGATTTTTGACTAGACGCTTGAAAAAGTTATGGCCGATAAATAAATGCTAGAGATTTGTAGCCAAATTTAATAAATGTGATGCTAGTGAGTCAACATGGCATGATTTGAGCAATTATAATCAAAGTAATTCATGTATGCCACTAACAAATTGATCCGATTGTTTCAGGATTATGACAAATTATAAACAACCTGCCAAGAAATATTTAGCTCAGATCAGTCTCCACAGAACTATATGCAGAGCTACAGAGTGTTTGACATGTGAACACGCAGAGTGCAAGTATTGGAGCTTGCATGTCTTGTGGCCAGGTGTAATAACATAATCATTCTTGATTTTACACGTTTGTCGAAATGAAATAATATGGTTTTGTAGAAACAGTAAGGATGCGGGATATATATATATATATATATATATATATATATATATATATATAAGGAAAAGGTGGCAAAAATGCTTGTCCTCTGCAGAGAAAATTGACCTAATTGACCTAATTGGCCTAAACTGATCCTGGATTTGAATCACAAAGTCAACGACTGGCTGTTCTAGAAGCTGAGCAAACAATGTGCTCACTAAATTGCTGCTCGTGGGAACTACTTTGCTTGAATGAATAACCAGTAGGGCACTTTTTTCAGAGTCCTCCTAAAGTACAGGGCACAGATGCTTTTGACCCAAATGCTCTTGCGAGTGGGAGCATGCAAGCGAGCCCTTGATAATGCTCACAGAACAGCATTCCTGGACAATTACGCCGGTCTGTCGCTAGCAGTCAACATAACCGAAGCTAGCTATCTTTCCGTGGCATTAATGACGCCCGAACGGAAATTGCTCCAGCTGTTGTACTAAAGTCCCTTGATCAGCATAAGCTGATCTAGGGACTTTAATTGCCACCAAACAGATTACAGAGCACGGCATTTCCTATTCTGCACTAACTAGCTCTGAGGCGTCGATTTAACAGACTTCGTTAACGAAGACTGCGCACTACCTCGGTCCCATTTAAGGCGTGGTGACACCGTCGAATTACGGGCGTCAAATTTTCTGCAAACAACTTATCATCGCGTCTGATGCGACACCAAAGACAATACCAAACAATCGTATCACCACCTTCGTCTGAAGGCCATATCGTGTGAACACGAGTAGGCAGACAATACGAGAGGACGAGAAAACACACATCGATGCAGCGAGCTAGAAAGTTGGTATACGTGCGCTACATCGGCGCAAAAACAACGGATGAAGAAACGCAGAACAATACTGCTGAGAGCAGCGGTGGGAACGCCCACGAGATATCGAAATCGCCGGAGCGTGCAGGGCCGTCGAGAATTGTTGACTGGCTATCACCAACCTGCGGGTTGTCCTCCAGTGCGTCTTCCAGGTGGAGCGCTTCGGGACCCTGCATCTCGCCGGTGGATGGGAAGCTTCAGGAGCGAGCACCAACGACGACCTCGAACCTTTCACGGGGCACCGTGTGTGTCGGCGGCCACTAGCAAATTCGCTCACACACGCACACCTGCTCGTTTCTCGACGAGCGTCTGGAACGATCACCGCTCTCGGTCGCCACCCATCGGGGATAGAAATGCTCCCCGCTCGTACGCCTGCTGCCGGCCCCCAAGCGAAGCGCGGCTGTGAGATGCGAAACGCGCGGAGTCTCGCCCCGACGTTGCAGGGTGAAACTTTGTTTACTTTCGATCACGCACGCAGCAATCGCAGCTTCGCCTACGGACGAGCACCTACAGCAACCAACAGCTGTCTCCTTCATTGGATTGGATTGGACGAGTACGTCTGCAGTTAACCTAAAGGTTTCGGTTTCGTTTCAGCAGTTGTTAGTTTTTGTGTACGAGCAGGTGTTGTTTTCATGCCATAGCTATTATTTACTACTTGAAAAGGCTGCGTTGATCTTGGAAGGGCTGCTTTTTTTTTCTGTTATTGCTGTATGGGTAACTGTCAGAATGAGTTAACTGTCACATGCAGAGAGTCCTGTAACTTCATCGTAGAAAAGTGGAAAATTCATTTTGGAGGAAAGGAAAATGGCGCAATATGTCTCACATCACGGGGGACACCTGAACCGCGCCGTAAAGGGATAAAGGAGGGATTGAGAGAAAAAAGGAGTAAAGAGGTGCCGTAGTGGAGGGCTCTGCAATAATTTCTACCACCTGGGGATCTTCAACGTGCACTGACATCGCACGTGCACACGGGCGTACTGTCAGCAGCAAAAGTTTGCGGTATCTCCAGCGCGTGATGGAGAGACACAGGAGGAGGAGGAAAAACTTTTATTAAGCAACCCTTAAAAGGAAGCCAGTGAGGGTGGGGATAAGGATAAGGGGGTTGCAGGAACAGGTGGGCCCTCGTGGTCGCGCTAGGTGGCCAGGAGCCCATGGGCCCTGGCGACCTCTGTGGCCCAGCTAGGTCACCATCCGGAGCTGAACCTCCGGCTGTGAGCTGTGCAGCACGGCCTCCCATCTCTCCTGGTCGTCGAGTCTCAGAAAAGGGGGAGTTGGAGTATTAGGGCAAGCCCTGTATGTGATAAATTTCCGCCTTAGGGTGCTGGCATAATTTGCAGGACAGATGATCCCCTGGGCGCATGAGGGAATACAGGTAAGGGTTCCGAAAAGTGTCTGTCTGAATCCGTCGCCGAATGACTTGCTCAGCCTTATTTAGCGATTTATGGGGAGGGGAGTAAACTAGTCCGGAACCCCGGTAGTGAAGCGTGACGTACATCATCATGCGTTCCCTAGCACTGCGGAACGAGGGGAGGCCGTCCACCGCCCGGTCGCCGAGTCCTCGGGCGTGATTTTGTGCAGCCGTATTCCCCGAGTGTCCGCAATGCGCAGGAACCCAGATGAGTGTGATGAGCCGACTTTATGGTACAACACTGTTCAGAACACGATGTGCTGGCGTGTGAACCCGTTGTTTGGCGAAATCGTATGGCAGATTTAGAATCCGAGAACATGTATTTTGCATTTGTTTCAGTAATGGCCAGGGCTATAGCTGCTTCTTCAGCCTCGACGGGATGTTAAACGCGATTGAGAGTTAGAGCTGAGCAAGGATTATGATCGCGGTTAAGTACCGTGATGGCATAGCAAATTATATTTAAAAGTGCATTCCAGTGCCATCTGCCGCCCCAAGCATGTAGTCGAGGCTCACGGAAATTGCTTTTGAAGCACGCTTTGCGCGTGCCTATCCTTTCTTCGCTATCAAGTCGAAACAGGCGCAACGATGGTGACACAGCGATTCATTGCCAGCAGCGAGTAACCGCCTACGCCGAGGTTGAGGAACCGACAGCCGCCGACGCTGGGGTTCCGAGAAGGGCGGTTGCCGCCATCAAGGACCCGAGCACCTAACAACACTCGCTACCACGGTAAAATTGGTTTTGTAGCGAAAGCTACATTGGCCACGAACTTGCGATTTCGCTGTGGCGGAGGCACAGAGACCGACCTTGAGCCGTTGCCTAGGAACCGCCGCAGATGGCGGACGCCGCTAGGGTGCCTCGATGCGCGCGCGCTCCGTTGAGGGTGAAGACAACTGCGTCGTCTGCTACGGCGGCCGCCATTGCCATGCCCACTTCAAAGGCGCGGGGCGTGCTCCAACAGGCTTTGTGCACTTCCTGCTGCAAAAGCGCGCTTGTCTTCGCGACCAAAAGAAAACACAACTGCGTTTCGCGCCTTTTCTAATGAAGTGGCAACAGAATAGGCTTGTAAGGGACAACTGTCCAAATATTTTAAGATTTGGACGGTCGTTTCTCCTCGCACACGACGACTCGGGTGCTGGATTGGAAAGAGTTCATAGAGCGCACTAGGAACCTAACTGCAGGATTAAAATAAATAATAACAGCAATATCGTAAGCAGGTAGATTGCATTCAATCACTCAATTGTTCAAATAATTAAGAACGCTCCAATAAGTGATAGTAGGTACCAAGAAAAGCCTATGCAGAATGCACTGAAAAAGTGAAGCTTTATTTTCGCATGGATGACTAATCGACCAAATTCACTTTTTCTCAGCTGTTATAAAATTTTTAGGAGAGTACAACTAATTTTATTTGTAACAAGCTCAGGGGCACAATTATGCCATGTGTACTATAAGCGGCTTTCCGCGCATCTCATATCGAGCAATGAATTCAGGAAGGTGGCATCACCGATGTGAGCTGCAGTCGGCAGACTGTTACGGCTGTCGCTAAACGTAAGCCCGTTGTGCTCTAAGCGGTGCGGGCCGGGCTCTATTATTTTACTTTCCTTTTAGATAAGCCCTTAACCTAACATCTGTCGCTAAACGTTTTAATGCGAGTGCAGCTCTCGCATTCCTTGGCTCGTTGTGCGAAAAGCCCGCCGTCGCCGTGGCAAGAATGCGTGCCAGGAATGCGCGGCAGGGCTCCCTCCCTGCAATTAACCCACGGGAGGGGGGGGGTTATCACGAGTGTATTGTCACCGCGGGGGTGACAATGCACAAGTTTAAACCTGTCGGCATGGTGAAGGAAGGAGCGAGCAGACACGGGAATATTCCTGCAGCTACCGAGTGCATTAAAAGGAAAATCCCCGCGGCCAACATCAGCTGGCCTTCAGTTTTCGGAGAGTGAGGTTGCGGTAATATGCCGTCTTCACCATCTGAAGTTCAATCACTCGCGTCCACATCATTACGCGAGACAGCAAAGTGTGGCCGTAGGCGGCAGAGCATGGTCGTCTCGCTTTGTCGCGACCTCATAATCAGCAACTTTCAGAACCTCGCAAAAATTACGTAGCCGCACTAAACATTGCAGTAGCATTTCGCCGCAACCCTACATTCAGCGACAAGTAACGCTCTCGCATTTATACATCACAAGGATTGCTTAAGTGCCCCCATAATCGAAATGGACTACACTTTTCCTTTACTTTACTATGAAGGAGAATTGTTTGCGCCATTGTGAAGAGATTTCATGTTCATTGTTTCAAGTTAAAATGCAGTCAGTGAGTCAGAACAGCAGGCGCACCAAAAACAGGCCTCAAACTTTTTTCAGCGAGAAAGTCTCATTCAAAGGAAAATACTCGAACAACGCCTTTTTTTTTTTTGCAGTCCATCTCGTCGAGTGAATGCGGGCATTTTTGTTTTCTTAGAAGGTGCGGAACTTTCCGGGCAGTGATACTTGTTCTGCGAGCAATCTAATTTGCTCCCAAATTCGCCACACAATCCCTGTGCACCAAGTTGCTAATCCCCAGCGGCACTTAATTTCAGAGCGATAATATTTACATTTCCCTGTTCAGACCTTCCACACGTTCTCTCAATAAAAATAAATTGCGTACCTCAACGGCACGCACATGCGAATCCTATGGCGTACGAAGGAAAGTTTTACTCATGCTGCAAATGCACGATGTGTTTGTCTGCTGCCACTTGTCGCGCTTGGTATTTACTGTCCAAAGCAGCCTTCTCTTGGGGTCCCTCGGGAACTGAAATATTCTCCATCCATTTCTGGAGTGGTTGGTGCACTGCGGCACACAACAACCCGGCATTTTTCGATGTGCGCCCGGTCAGCACCAAGAGAAAAGGCGACAAAGCGAACGCACGTGTTACGGCCGCCGCGCCGCCGTGAGAAAGGGCATGAAAATGGCCGCCGATGGACTGTCACGGCCGGCGAGGCGGCACTCGCCCTCCCAAAGGGTGACTCCACCCTAGAGGGGGCGCGCGCGCATCGGGGCGCCCTGTCCCCGATGCGATGGGGGCACCCTGTCCCCATGTCCCCGAATATATCTAGTTGACAGCCGTGCTGTGCGGACGTGCGTTTTTGGTGCTCTTCGGATCACGCGTGGAGACCGGGACCGGACAGACTGCGAGAGCGTCTGCGTAAAATAGATGAGTACTTTCCTTTAATAGTTTTAAAAGTGCGTTTAGTTTTTTAGGCTGTTAGGGGAAGTGCAGGTTAAGGAATAGAATTTAGGTCAGTGACCTAATTTCGGCCGGGACTATTTGGCCGACAGTTGTCTCAGTGTTTTTTTTTTTTGTGCGTTAACTTTTAGAGAGATAGCTATTTTTTTCCAAGTGATTGATCGGCATTTGCGGTAGCCAGACTTTTATTTGATTTTGCACGTGTTTTCAAGTGTTTTCGTCTTGAGCGTGTAGATATCTGGGCATTTGGTGCAAGCAATAATCGAGTGTTGCTACGATGGTTAAGTTACTGAAGGTTAGATGTATGGTGTGTGAGGAATCGGTGAATTTAAAAGAAACGCGGTTCGATTCAGTGGAGGAGGCCGAAGGCGCAGATTTTATGTGCAAATTCTGCGTATTAGGTGCACGCCTGGACAGGGCTGAACAGGCGAACAGCGAACTAGTGCTAAGGATGGATGCTCTAGAAACAGAGTTACAGATAGAGAGGGCAGAGAAGCGTAAGCTTCAAGTACAGCTATCTCAGATCGAGTCAAAAACGGCTGACACCGCCATTGGAAGCCACAATGGCGGGCATTCCAGCGCCAGCCACGTGGATGGGGCTTGCACTGGCATGGACAGCGAGGGGCCAGTAGGTCAGACATGTTCAGGCAGGAACAGCTATGCACAGGTGGCAGCTGGGAATTCGAGAGGCGGTACTGAGAAGGGGTCCGGGCTACTTCCAGGAAATGAGGGCACAGTCGCTGATAAGAGGCAGCGAGATCCGGAAGTTAGGAGGGAGTGGCAGAGTACCCTAGTGCTTATCGCTGGTGACTCAAACATGGGGCGCTGCAAAAGAGCTATTCTGGACCGGGTGAAGGGTGATAGGCGGGTAGCAGTCGGGGTGTTTCCAGGAAAGACAATGGACGATGTCCTGACAGCGACTAAAAGTGAATTTTCCGAGAAGGCTGCAAGGCGTAACTTGGTAGTGGTAGCGGCGGGGCTAAATGATGTCCTGAATGGTAACGCCGCACAAGTAGGGAAAACATTAGCTGAGGGAGTTGACGGTATAAGGGCGATAGCACAGCAAGCGCAGATCGTGGTGTGTACAGTGCCTGAGGTACAAGGAAGGAATGCAGAGGTTGCTAAAGACGTTGTGAATCTTAATCGCGAGATAAGACAGTTAGGCCTCGAGAAAGGCTTTGAGGTGGTAGAAATAAACAAGGAAGTGCACAGGGCAGGTTCGGGCAGAGACTTTGGACGAGATGGCATCCATTTCAGTGGAAGGGTAGGAGAAGAGATAGGCAGGCGCCTGGGAGGCCGAGCGGTAGCTTTTTTAGGGGGTCCACGGTGGCTCAGGGCGTAGGTGTAGGTAGAAGCGATGTAAATGTAACAATGGCGGCTGATCCCAACAAAATGGCCACTAGGAGGCCCAGAAAGAAAACTACGAAAAAGAAATTTAACGCCAGGATCAGTTACATAAACATGCAAGGGGGTAGAAAGAGAGCGAAATGGCTAGAAATAGAACAGCAGTTAAAGGACGAAGCAGTAGGTGTGTACGCTCTATGCGAGACACATCTGAGGGATCTAGAAGATCCACCTTTCATCGATGGCTATGTCTGGGAAGGGTGCAACAGAACAACAACGGAGAAGAAGGGAGGAGGAGTAGGTATGCTGATACATCAAGGAACAAATTGGCAAAGAATAAAATCAACTTGCAAAGAACATGTCTGGGTATCAGGTACAATTGCTGGCAAAAGGACATGGCTAGGGGTAGTTTATTTAGGGACCGGGGACAAATGCAGGCAAGAAAACAAGGATCTAGTTAAGTGCCTCAATGACGATATAAAGCAGATTGGAGACGGTGTCGATATTATTTTGCTTGGAGACATGAACGGCCACATCGAGGATCTGGATGGATACACAGATTGTAACGGGAAGTTAATGCTAGACTTGTGTGAGCGGCACAACTTAGTTATTGTCAATAGAGAAACTAAATGTGAGGGTCAAATCACGTGGGAATCCCGTAACAGGCAAACAACCATTGACTACTGTCTAATGTCGCAGGGCATCTATAGCAAGCTCGCAATAATGGAAATAGACGAAGAGGCATGGGCGTCCGGAAGGGGGGGCAAGGGGGGGCGGTTGCCCCCCCTTGGAATTACGGATATTATTTATGCCCTAGTAGAAAACAACTACAAACCTACCGCTTCCCCCATCCCCAGACATCGGGTGCACCCCCCTGGAAAAAGTTCTGCGGACGCCCTTGCGAAGAGGGGAAGGACAGCCTAGGAAGTGATCATAAACGTATTAGTCTACAGTTGGGAGCCCTAGTCAAAAGAGAAATGCAACGAAGTCCAAAAGACAACGCAAAATTGAATGATGAACAAATAGCGCTAATATCAGCCGATATAGAAGAAATAATTGAGAAACGCCACATGGAAAATTGGGATTATAATCAGTTGGAACTGCTCATCGCTACAAAAATGAAACAAGTGAAAGAAGTTAACCGCTGGAGAGGAAAGAGGAAGCCACGAAGCTGGTGGAATATGGAAATTAAGGAGGCCATCGAACAACGACGGGTGGCTTCAAGGGAACACAGAGAAGCAAAGAGGGCGCAGTTATCTGTAGAGGAAATAGGAAAAAAAATGGGAATCTTATCGACAAAAGAAACAGCAAGTTCAGGTCCTAGTCCAGGCTAAAATAAAGCAGTCCTCTGATAAATGGCTGGCTGAAGTTCGCGAGGCAAATAAAGGGGGGCCAAGAAAATTCTGGAACCATATAAGCTGGTTGGGAAAAACAAATCAAAGAAAGCAGTAACAGATTATAGATGCTGAGGGAAAATGTTTGGAGGGAGACGATGCTGTGGACTACATTACGTCATTTATAGCTGCGTCTTTTAGCGACGCCAATGGGGTAATCTCCCCAAGTGAGGCGGCAACACAGGACAGCACAAAAGAGAACAGCTTAGAACTGACTAGTCTTAACTGGGAAAAGGCGGAAGCGAATATCCCTAAAACCACTTCCGCAGGGATAGACGAAATTCCAATTAAGCTGATTAATGAACTTGGCCCAAGAAGCAAGGACGCGCTGATAAAAGCATTGGAGGCAGTCATAACAAATCAGCAAATTCCGCACAGCTGGAGACAGAGTAAAATGAATTTGATTTATAAAGGGAAAGGAGATAAGATGAACATAAAATCCTTCCGTCCGATTACGATAACATCTGTTATGTACAGGCTGGCAATGCAGGCGGTGAAATTAAAAATGCAGTCATGGGTAGAAGGGAATAGGATACTCGGAGAACTTCAGAATGGGTTCAGAAGGGGTAGGCGGTTAGATGATAGCCTGTTCGTGCTTACCCAATGCATAGAAATAGCTAAGGCGGAAAATAGACCTCTGTTTATAGCCTTTCTAGACATAAGCGGTGCATACGATAACGTGAACAGGGAACTCCTGTGGAGCATATTGAAAGATTTAGGTATTGGTGATGAGGTAATTGATTTTCTGCAGGAAATCTACCGAGATAATGAAGTTGAAATTACATGGGAAGGGAAAAAAAGTACCACAACTGTAGGGGTGCACAAAGGATTAAGGCAAGGTTGCCCTCTATCACCGCTGCTGTTCATGCTTTACGTGATAAATATGGAAAGAAGGCTAGAAGAAAGTAATCTGGGTTATAATCTATCGTACAGATTAGGCGGAAATGTAGTTGAGCAGCGACTCCCGGGTTTAATGTATGCGGACGATATTGTACTGTTAGCAGATAGCCAGGAAGATTTACAAACTTTGGTTAATTGCTGTGGAGACGAAGGAGACGCTCTAGGATTCAGTTTTAGCGCAACTAAATCAGGTGTGATGATTTTTAACGATACAACTGATCAGGTGCTTACAATACAAGGCCACGAAATACCCAAAGTGGCCGAATACAAATACCTCGGGATATGGCTAAACGAAGGGCAGATATACACGGAAAAGCATGAACAGGCTCTTAGGGCAAAAGGACGAAGAGACGCCGGGATAATGAAACATAGGGCATTATGGGGGTACAACAAATATGAAGTACTAAGAGGTATTTGGAAAGGAATAATGGTGCCGGGACTTACTTTCGGCAATGCGGTTCTGTGCTTAAGGGCAGAAGTTCAGTCGAGATTAGACGTAAATCAGAGAGCTGTTGGAAGATTAGCACTAGGTGCCCACGGCAAAACCACAAACGAGGCAGTACAAGGGGATATGGGCTGGGCATCATTCGAGGCACGGGAAGCTAAGAGTAAAATACTATATGAAGAACGCCTGAGGAAATTGGACGATAACAGATGGGCAGCTAAGGTATTTAAATATTTATACAGAAAGAACGTTGACTCACAGTGGCGGAAAAGAACTAGAAAACTAACCAGTAAGTATGCCGGTCATGAGGACGGAGAAAGAAAGAGCATTAAACGACAGGTTAAAAACGCGGAAGTTAAAAATTGGATGAATTCAATGGAAAAGAAACATAGTGTAGAACTATATCGATTCTGGAAAAGGCAGATCAGGAAAGAATTTTTCTATGATAACTCAAGAGGCAGTGCCCTACTTTTTGAAGCTAGATCAGGGTGTCTTAGAACGCGCAGCTACAAAAAGAAATTTAACGAAGAAGATGACACATGTGCAGTGTGTGGTAGATGTGTGGAAACAATTGAACACCTCATAATCAAATGTGATGGTATCCATCCGGATGTCGATGCAGGCACAGTCACTCTTTCTGAGGCCCTAGGGTTTAAAGATAACAATGGTCATGTTAATAAATCTGCAGTGGAAGTCAGCAAAAAGCGATTGGAGGATTGGTGGCTGAAAAGCAGAGATGTGGCATAAGGTTAGAATAGTAGGAAACCGTAAGTTGATGGAGAATCTTAATGAGAATTGCCAACACAGTAAACAAAAAAAATAATAAATAAAGAAAAGCTGAGCATGGTGGCAATTGCCACCACCCCGTTTCAAAGGGGGCGCTCCTATCCATCCATCCATCCATCCACCCTAGACGCCGCTAAAGCCCCTAAATAAACTAAAAGTAGCGACATCTCCTCCCTCCTCCTCCTATGCCGGCGCTCCTTCTCTCGGCTTCTCCCGGGCGCCGACGGTGGCGGCACCTAGGCCGGGAGCAGCTAGCAGACGCTCCCAACCGTCGCCTTTTGGCGCCCGGCAGACCGCGCGCCCAAATGAACTTTGTGTTGCGTTTTCTGCCTTGGCTTCGGTCAAAATGACATCATGAAATGAGAGATTGAAAAATCAGTTACTGTAATAACTGCCCAGACCAACGTTGCACTGCTTTATAGAAACTTTTTGTTCTTCGATCGCGTTGACTGCGGAGCACACGTTGGAAGTGGCGCGCGCGAGAGGGTTCGCGGCACTGGAGTGACTACCATCGCTCGACGAGTGGCTTTCTCATCGCTCGCGCTTTGGCGCGCAGCGGACCGCGCGCCCGCATTATTTTTATTGCATTTTCAGCCTCAGATTCGGCCGCACTGAGATTGTGGCGTGGGAGATACAAGGCACGAAAAAAAAAAGCGTGACCTTTCATAACTGAAAAAAGAATACACAAGTGTTAACACGTCACCACTCCGCATTAAAGGCCATGAGGAGCTTTTCCAATGTTGAACTTTGGAAATGGTCTGGATCATTGTGCGCGCCCCTGCGTTAGTGATTCATTTGAGACCACCTATCCACGTTACATAGCTCCACGCATCGTGATTTACGCAGGAATTCGCGGCAGCGACGACGGCCTAAACCCAAAATGTCTGAAACTATGTTTTACAGAGGTCCTTTCTTGCATTCTCAAGTATTATCCATGCAGATATCGAGTATTCAAGCGACAGTTGCGTTAATGTGCCTAGGCACAGTAACGCCCGATTTCGGTTTAGAACCCTGCTTGAAAAATACGTTCAGCACTGCGTGCAACATGAAAGCTAGACCTTAATCGCAAGCAGCATGAGCAGCAGGAGCTTCAACAGCAAGTATCACACCTTTGGTGTCGAGTTCGTGAGGGAAGGAGTGCAACTGTAACAAAACAAATACGTCTAGCGATGCGTTCAACATGAAAGCTAAACCTGCACCGCGAGCAGCATGAGTAGCGTAGGCTTAAACAGCGAGTACCGCCACTTTAGTATCGAGTTCGTGAGCCCAGGAGTCCAGCTGCAGCAACACAAATACGTCAAGCAATGCGCGCAACATCAAGCCTAGACCTGCATAGCGAGCAACGTAAACGGCGGGGCTCAGACAACATGCGAACGAGCCTGCGAACGGGCCCGACTGTAATCAAGCCAACACGCCGCGCAATGCGAGCAACATTAAACCTGCACTTCAGCACGGCTTTCGTACCCGCTAGCGAACGAGCCTGTTTAAAATCATGCCAAACGGCATTTAGTGCGAAGAAAGACTGCAGCCGCTGGCGCTTTACATCAAATAATCTGAAAAAAAAAAACACGACTGACAACTGAAAAACGACCCCAGAGAACGAAGCGCGACTCCAAGCCCCGGCAATGGCGCCGGCGTCTGCTGCGGAGCCAAAAAGCGCGCGCTAGCACGTGACTACGGCGCCTCAGCCAATGGGGGGCTCGATTCTCCTGCGGCGCGCCAGGAGAGGAGGAGTGTCGGAAAGTTCAAAGCTTTTCGCTACTTTTGTTTCATTGAGGGGCTTTAGACGCCGCGCGCTCGACGCGCCATCTGGCCTCGCCGCGGAGCCGCCGCAGCAGCTGTTTGATATGACGCCACACCGCTTGCCTCGTCGTTGCGCTCGCTTCCACTCGCTTCTTTCTCCTTAGCTTTCGCTGCATATATCCTGGCATAGTCGAGCTAAGCCACTGCCAATTTTTTGAGTAAAGGAAATGGCGCAGTGTCTGCCTCGCATATCTCGGTGAACACCTGGACCGCGCCGTAAGGGAAGGAAGGAAGGTGAGAGTGAAAGAATAGACAGGTGCCGTAGTGGAGGAGGTCGGAATAATTTCGACCACCTGGGGTTCTTTAACGTGCACTGACATCGCACAGCACACGGGCGCCTTTTGCATTCCGCCTCCACCGAAACGCGGCCGCCGCGGAACATGCCCCATTCGCGTTCTATGCTCGTGTGCTATGTTCTCCGCCAAGTAGTTACGTGCAGTGACCGAACGCTCCGCGTGTGCTACCTTGGACGATGAACAGCTGGACGCCCCCACTCCAGCTGTTTTGTGCTGTGTCTTGAGCGTGTGTGTTTGTACTGTGTCCTACCAGACCTTCACGCGCGTGCGAACTGTATATATTTATCATGTTTATATGTAAATAGATTTATTGTCAGTGTACCTCTCCCCCTGTCCTTTCTACTATCCCCTCACCTCTTTCTTTTAACTTCTACACACTGCCTGCTATCCTTTATTTCGGCTGCCCCAGCTCAGGTGCTTCCAGCCGCGATAGCAGATGCCGGGGGAGCAAAAATTCTTTTACCTTCAGTGAAGTTCGCGGTGCTGTACAAATTGTTTGCACATCCAGTTAGCGTTAGTGGAACGCCCATGACGTTCTTTCTCTTGGGCCCTCCGCACAATTAACTGCAGAGAAGGGGGTGAGTCATACTCAACTCAGCGGGATAAGGGGGGGGGGGGGGGGCGCCGGATAGCGGGGGATTACGGGAAAGGTCAAATTCCTTTCAGGGACGGATTCATTAGGTCGCATCCTGTGTGCACGTGCTTGCAGCGAGGCGGACCCGCGTAACAGTGCGTGGCTTTTGTCCCATGTCTGCAGCGGCGTGCGTTGACAGCTTGAAGCGCGGTCAACAGGATATTGCCACGCTAGCTGCAGGCACGAAGGGGAACGATGCTGAACAGATAGGTTGAAGTGACTTTCCTTGAACTTGGGTCAACCGGACGTTGGGAAAGGGAGTGTTCGCCAGGCTGGCAGCAGGAAATCATAATTCTCCAAAATCATGATGGTGGAAAGTGTACATATGTGTGCAGTGTTTCGCGATGAGCTACATTCTTTCCCCAATCATTGATTGGTTGTATGGTCCTTTCCGAATTGTTGATTGGGGATGTTTTCCTTTCCCCAATAATTTATTGGGTGGATGTTTGTGCAGTTACCTGATTGGTTATTCTCCACACCGAGGGTGGGGACGTAGGGTTTAAAACCAGCTGTTTCGTCAGGACCGAAGGCTGGTTTCGTCACGTAGAACTGCGAGCCAGTCAAGTGTAAATATGTTTTCTCCTTGCTTGTATCCTCCTTTGTGCTTTTAATTGTTATAAAAAATTATCCTCTCCAGAAGTGTCCTCTAGCAATGTGATTGAACAATTCGAATCTGCAAGACGTCAAGCATCCCTCAAAATTCATCTTCAACCCAATTCCCCTCCCTCTATAAGATCTTAAGAGAGGACTCTCAACTGGCGCAGTCAAGACAGGATCGCAACTGGCGCAGCCGTAAAGGGGAATCTCAACTCCTTCCATATTCAATGCAAATATAAGCCACAACTACTACTAAGCGCCTTTTCCTGCAAGCAACAGATGTCACCACCAGCGCCCTTTAGCGGAAACTTGACGGTTTTTGCTTCCTTGATCTCATCTCAGGTGATTATGGATCATGTATGTACCGTTGTCAAACTTGGTGTGAGATCAAGTTTACCTCAATGCTCAAGCTTTGTGTGCGGTTTCAGCGCAAATGAGCCTCTAGCTGAGGCGGGAGAATTTTTCAAAGCTGCACTCTTAAAAAAAAGTCAGTAAAAAGGTAGTAAGTGCAGCAGGTACTAACTCTGACTTCGTTTTACTACTTTTTATCAGCTATTTGCTACCCTCTTCAAGGTATAGTTAGTAAAAGTAGCCCTTGCTACCTTTTTACTATGGTCGCTAGTTACTACCTAGTTACTAACCGTTCCTTTAATCCTAAAATTAAGTTGAAGAATATGAACTGGCACAGATTGTCGTGCTAATAAATTAGTTTTGCAATTAAATATTTCTACAGGGGCATATGGTTAGGTAAGCTGTTTCTACAATCTCAACTTCATAATTAACGCTGGTACCTTAGCTCAACCGGTAAGAGCCACTAGCCCGTAAATGAGAATCTGATTTACGGAGTATATAAGACTGAAAAAGATTTTTTTTACGTGTGCACGAGACGAAATTCTGGAGGCCCGTGTACTGTGCGATGTCAGTGCACGTTAAAGGACCCCAGGTGGTCGAAATTTCCGGAGCCCTTCACTACGGCGTCCCTCATAGCCTGAGTCGCTTTGGGACGTTAAACCCCAATAAACCAATCTTTCTGGTTTGTGCTTTTCCTGCATTCTGAACCTTTGTGTGCGCACGGTAAGGTTGTTGATGACATCACCTCGCATAAGCTTAAACCTATAGGTGTGTGATTTACGGCCAGCACGCTGTGATAACTCTCTGAATTCCGGAATTAGTAAAATTGACCGTGAAGCTTTTTATTTTTCGAGTACGCATAAATCTGACAAACCACGCCAGCACACCGTATGATGAATCTAGAAACATATGCGAGTTTCTATTGATTTTCTTAGTAAATACTACTAGCTTCCCGTTACTAACTGCAGGTAGCAGCCGTTACTAACTCAATGGGTTACTAACTGTTACTAACCTTCCCGTTACTAACTGCAGTTACTAACAGGGTAGTAACATATGTGACAACCAGTTACTACCCTGAAGGTGAGCAAGTACTACTACCTTTTTTTCTAAGAGTGTACACACTAAACATTCTAGAGAAAACTTTGCAGGAAGTTAAGGTATTGATTCGTGTGGGTGTGTGTGTGTGTGTGTGTGTGGGGGGGGGGGGGGGGTACACCTGTTCAACTGCAGATACGGATATGTGAGAAAGAAATTCTTTGGGCGGCACTCTAAACAACATCATTTCCGCGAGCTCAATATTTCGCGAACCGTTAAAGTCGGATTTCTTAACTATTTTGCGAGCACTAAATTTCTCTGCGCAGAGGTGGCCCGCCCTTTAGTTCTCTCTTCCGCGAGGTCTGCAAGCTCTCGGACATTGCATACGCATGTGTAGTACGTGGTCCATGTAGTAGTGCACTGCACGGGCTCGAGCTGGCCCGAAAGCCCGGGCCCGGCCCGCGGGCCGGGCCGGGACATGATCTGTTTTGCCGGGCCTGGGCCGGGCCCGGGCCTGAAGTTGCAGGCCAGGGCCGGGCTCGGACGTAAAGCTGAGGCCCTAGTCGGGCTTGGGTCCGTACAGAAACGGCTAGTGCCCGACTATTCCTTTACTATTGCTGAGTGAAGTACACAACTGCGGCATTGGAGCAGCGACACGGATGAGCTATGGGTTTTAGTATGCGCTGAAAAAAAAAAAACTAAGCTTTATTCATTAACTTATTTATTTCCTTATTTCCACGCCGCGGTGGCTTAGTGGTCAAGGCGCTTGATTACTGAGCCAGGGAATCAGGGTTAAAGCCCGACCCTGACAAAGTTCGTGCCGTTCGTGAGTTCCCCACTCCCCGTTCCTCGAGCGATGTGCGCAGTTTCCTCGGGCTCTGCTCGTATTTTCGCCATTTTATCCCGAACTTCGCCGACACGGCCCGTCCCCTTACCACCCTCCTGAAGAAGGATGTCTCTTTCTCCTGGGGCCTTGACCAAGCTCGCTCCTTCACGGCACTTGTTGCGGCCCTCACTGCTCCACCTGCTGGCCCATTTCGACCCATCTGTGCCTACGGAACTTCTCACAGACGCCAGTGGCCATGGTATTGGCGCCATTCTTGCGCAGCGCCAACACGAGCACTTTCGTGTGATTGCTTAAGCCAGCCGCCTGCTCTCTCCTTCCGAACGTTACTCCATTACGGAGCGGGAGTGCCTTGCTCTTGTTTGGGCGTTAACGAAATTCCGGCCTTATTTGTTTGGAAGGCCCTTCTGCGTAGTTACGGATCACCATGCTTTGTGTTGGCTGTCCTCCCTTAAAGACCCTACAGGCCGTCTGGGTCGCTGGGCCCTGCGTTTGCAAGAATACACATTTAGTGTTGTCTACAAGTCCGGCCAGCTGCCCGCCATCCTGTCGATCCCCCTGATTCCCACACCCGTGATATGGACGACTGTGTACTGTCCGTATCAGACTTTCTAAACATTGGTGACGAGCAGCGCCGTGATCCATCTCTGCGCCTCAAAGTCGACCGCCTCCGCAGCGACCCTTCCGATCCTGCTCTACGAATGTTCGTGCTGCATCACGATACTTTGTACCGACGCAATATGCACCCAGATGGCGCCGACCTCTTGCTCGTCGTCCCGACCCATCTTCGCTCCACAGTACTTGCCCAACTTCATGACGCTCCTACTGCAGGGCTCCTAGGCGTGTCACGCACGTACGACAGCGTGCGCAGGCGGTTCTTCTGGCCTGGCCTTTACCGCTCAGTCCGCGGTTATGTTGCTGCTTGTGATCAATGCCAGCGCCGGAAAACGCCCCTCTTCCACCCAGTGGCCAGCTTCAGCCCATCGACATCCCGACTGACCCATTTTTCCGTGTTGGTCTCGACCTGCCTGGTCCTTTCCCCCCATCAACATGCGGGAACAAGTGGATTGCCGTTGCGACCGATTACACTACCCGGTACGCTATCACGCGCGCTATCCCTACCAGCTGTGCCTCCGATGTCGCTGACTTTCTTCTCCATGACGTCGTCCTACTTCATGGCGCTCCTCGTCAACTGCTTACGGATCGCGGCCCCTGCTTTCTTTCTAAAGTGGTCCACGACCTTCTGCGCTCCTGCTCTACCCGCCACAAGTTCACGACTGCCTACCATCCTCAGACCAACGGCCTGACTGAGCGTCTTAACCGCACCCTGACGGACATGATGTCTATATATGTCTCAGACCACCATCGAGACTGGGACGTCAGTTTACCTTTCGTGACGTTCGCCTACAATTCCACACGCCACGATACCACCGGCTACTCCCCCTTCTACCTGCTCTTTGGCCGCGACCCGTTGCTACCCTTCGACAGCCTCCTGCCTCACGACCCTTGTACCAGCAGTTACGCTTGTGACGCCATTGCCCGAGCTGACGCCGCCCGCCAAATCGCTCGAGATCACCTCGACGCTTCACAACTCGCTCAAAAACGACGGTATGACCTTCATCACCGTGACGCCCATTACACTCCAGACTCCCTCGTACTCCTCTGGCTCCCTGTGCGCCGTGTGGGCCTGTGTGAGAAGTTGCTGCCTCGTTACGTGGGTCCTTACCGCGTCTTGCGGCAACTGAGCAATGTGACTTACGAGATCGCGCCCCTGCAACCCCACACTCCTCGTGCGGCCCCCTCCACACAGCCCGTACACGTCGCCCGTCTTAAGCCCTACCATCCAAACCCACCATCTTAGGACGCCCAGGGACTGTGCTTCCTTCCGCCCGGCGGAGGAGGAGGGGGGGGGGGGGGGGTAGTGTTACGGTGCATAGTTGCTAGGCGAAGACGACGTTGTTTTGGGACGTTCGGCTGTGGACGACGACGAGGACGTGGCAGTTTGTGCTGGAGTGATTTAGCTCGGTGTGCCTTCTGACCGTGGCCTGTCCCGCCTGCCGCTGGGCCAACCCCCCGTAATATTCCCCTTGGGCCCTTAAGCCCCAAAAACATATTTTTTATTTTATAGCTATATTTTTCTCATGTGAGAAAATTCACAAACTAAAGCGCGTTTGGTTTTATTTTTGATCAACTGACCGGAACGTCTCGTAAATGAAACAGCCACAAAAGCTCGCGAGAGTTTGTAAATATCATCTCATAACCCCATCTATCCCTCCTCGCTTCTTCAGCCTGGTTGTCATGATAAGTGTTTTGCCCTGTAAGTTATCACGTGGTTCGCGCGTTATCTTCTGCTCCACCAGTAAGAGTAAAATTCAACCGGTCTTAATTGGCCATTGAAATCTAACGTTCGACGCAAACTCGTCTGGTCGGGAAGAAGATTCATGAAGTCAATAGATGGAACTCCGACCAAAAGGTTGTTGTTTAATATGGAGACGAAGATGTTTCGGCTTCCATACGGAAGCCTTGATCACTGGGCGGAAAGCCCAAAGCACATCGCTTAAGTGCGCCGCAGTAATCGCCCCAGGCATCTTGCGTACGTAGGCGGGAGATTGCCTGCGTTGTGGTTGAGGTTTTTTTCTGTTGATTGAATTATTAGGGATTCCGCAAGAGAGAAGAATCGCAGTCATCGCAAGAGAGAAGAATTGGCTGTCACGTCGATATCTGGAATCCCTAATAATTCAATCAACAGAAAAAACCCTCAACCACAACGCAGGCAATCTCCCGCCTACGTACGCAAGATGCCTGGGGCGATTACTGCGGCGCACTTAAGCGATGTGCTTTGGGCTTTCCGCCCAGTGATCAAGGCTTCCGTATGGAAGCCGAAACGTCTTCGTCTTCATATTAAACAACAACCTTTTGGTCGGCGTTCCATCTATTGACTTCATTAATTGGCCATTGATCGTTCGTCATCCCAAAACATACTTATACACTATTAGAAATGCATTCGGGAAGAACACATTAGTTTAGGACGCTTCATCATCATCGTCATCATCATCAGCCTGACTACGCCCACTGCAGGGCAAATGCCTCTCCCATGTCTCTCCAATTAACCCTGTCCTTCGCCAGCCGCGGCCACCATATTCCCGCAAATTCCTTAATCTCATCCGCCCACCTAATTTTCTGCCGCCCCCTTCTACGTTTGCCTTCTCTTGGAATCCACTCCGTTACCCTTAAGGACCAGCGGTTATCTTGCCTTCGCATTGCATGCCCTGCCCAAGCCCATTTCTTCCTCTTGATTTCAACTAAGATGTCATTAACCCGCGTTTGTTCTTTCACCCACTCCGCCCGCTTCCGATCTCTTAACGTTACACCTATCATTTTTCTTTCCATAGCTCGCCGCGTTGTCCTTAACTTAAGCTGAACCCTCTTTGTTAGCCTCCACGTTTCTGCCCCATAGGTGAGTACCGGTAAGATACACCTCATGATCTGAGATAACCTGCCATATGCGCTCCACCCCATTCTTATTCTTCTAGTTATTTCCCTCTCATGATCTGGATCAGCTGTCATTATTACTACTTCCAGCACCTGGCTACCAACTGCGAACTGCTGTTCCCTTGCTAGGATGTTGAACATTACTTTGGTTTTCTGCATGTTAATTTTTAGCCCCACCGTTCTGCTCTGCCTGTCTGATTCATTGATCATGCTTTGCAGTTCATGTCCTGAGTGACTTAGCAAGGCAATGTCATCAGTGAATCGCAAATTACTTAGGTATTCGCGATTAGCTCTTATCCCCAACTGTTCCCATTTCAGGCCCCGGAATACCTCCTGTAAACAGGCAGTGAATAGCATAGCGAGATCGTGTCTCCCTGCCTGACACCAAAAGGTGTCAGGCAGGGAGACACCAGGCAGGACGCTTATAGTCTTCAAAACACACACCGTGAAATACTCAAGCCTTTTAGCTTTTCGTTTCTGCTGAAAGGCGACCAGTTCGGCTATTAGTTCAACCTGTGAGATCGCGTTCACTAAAAAAATGTCATCCCACTGCTTGCTAGGCAGCTTTAATGTTTATACTCCCGGGCGGCAAAATATAACTGATTAAAATCATTGGAGAATGCAAAGTAGTCTATTATGCGCATATGCAGCCCTTTTTATTTGGCTCTCGGAACTTCCGAGTTTATCTTTGCGCGCCTACACGAGATCACTGTCCAAAAGACGGGCCTGGCGAGCACTACTCTTAATCACTTCCTTCTGGGTTAAAAAGTACCAACTTTCTGCAAGCCAAACTGCGGTTTCAGAAATTTTGTCGGCCAGTTTCTTATCGGTCTAGTAGCAGTCTACTTGCTCAGAGTGAGCAATATATCTGATGCGTTACTGTGAAACGGGACGGGCCGGGCCCGGGCTGGGCTTCACTTTGGGATTCACGGGCCGGGCCGGGCTCGCTAGAGCGATAATTTAGCGGGCCTTGGCCGGGCTCGGGCTTCAGGTCTCGGGCCCGGGTCGGGCTTGGGCCTCAGATTGAGGCCCGTGCAGTGCTCTACCATGTAGAGGTTGGGCTTATCGGTTTAAACCGTAAAAACAAAACGCGACAAAAGTGCTCCAAAATTCGATTTTGAAAATTTGGTTTTAGCCGAAAATCAAGCTTAACATACCCGCCACGGCAGCCAGTAAAAGGAGAAAATCAACAAACTGCGGAAGCCAGAGGCGAGGTGAGAACGTACCTGGCACCGCTGGTATAAGTAGCGCAGTTGTACCTTTTGAGACACTGCCTCGTTACCTTAAAGAGGACCCTGAAATGGTTTCGACGCTCATATTTTAGTGCAACAAGAAGACCCCTCGAAATGTTTTCGTACTGTCATGCACGGCCGACCAAAACAACCACTGGCTCCCGAAATAATTCTGGATTTTGTCTACAATATGTCTTCTTCACGCTCGAAAAAACAATTCGGCGCGAACATTGCGAACTCGGGCTGAATTTCGTGGCAACGACCATGCACCGGGAGTCACAAAGTTCCCAGGGCGTTTCAATGGTGAGCGGGCTTATCGTGGCTTTGCGCGGCGGCCGCGGAATCTACAGAGCGCGTGGATTTCAATTCCGGAACTTTATCGGTATAAAGTTCTCATTTTTGACGCGAAAAGTGCAGGACCAAAGTGGCCATATTCAAGAACAAAGTGGCAGGACACTCTCTGACGCCACTGTAAAATTTCTTCTAGACCTTGGTATTAATATGCATCATCTTCATGGCCAAGGCTATTATGGTGCCAGCTCGGTAGCTGGCAAAATGAACGGTACACAAGCTGCTGTTCGCGAGAAATATCCATCCGTATACTATACACACATTGCACCAGCCACTTCCCAATGGGCACTTAAACGCTCTTGGACGTCCTGGGGACGTTCAATACGTCCTGCGGACGTCCAGTGATGTTTCAGTGCCCACTGGGTTCCTCAACGTAGTTTGTGCAGCATGCTCCATCACAGATATCCGAAACTGGTTTGGAACACTAAAGGCAAAGTCGAACTTTTCCGTAAATCTCCTAACCGCTCAGACATTTTACGAGAAACAATGAGCTTGATGTGTCCTGAGTCCACATCATCGTCATCATCATCATCAGCCTGACTACGCCCACTGAAGGGCAAAGGCCTCTCCCATGTCTCTCCAATTAACCCTGTCCTTTGCCAGTTGCGGTCACCGTATCCCCGCAAACTTCTTAATCTCATCCACCCACCTAACTTTCTGGCGCCCCCTCCTACGCTTGCCTTCCTGAGTCCACAAGGCAGCGGCTTTTGGGATTATGTGCAACGTGCTGGGTGCAAAAGCATGATGCAGTTCTTTTGATATGTGAATCTATTTGAACTGGTGATCGCGGCACTAGAGGAGATAAAATTAAACGGTAAAATTAATGCATCAATTGTCTGGTCCCCGTACTGCACATGTGATATCGACAAACTGGAATCCATTCAGGATAAAGCAGTGAGATTTATCTGTCACCGGTACGACCGTAACTTCTCACCTTCTACACGTGCTAAGGAATTATCGCTCCCGCCATTGAAACAGAGGCGTGTGTGTGACTGCATCGTCATGTTGCACAGGATCGTCCATTGTCTATCATTCGTTGCAGCCCCTGTCACATTCACAGCCCAACCCTCGCACAGAACATGACGCACTGACCCCCTGAACATTGCGCCTTTTCGTGCTTTTTTAGACTGTTTCAAGTTTTCTTCTTTTCCCATGTCAACTGAAATCTGGAACAACCTTCACGGTTCCTTGCGTAGTTTGGCCCCTGAAAAGTTTGCCATTGCATTGCCTTTTCATATTACGACATAATACCCTGTTCTTCTTTGTATTTGTAACCACTCCTGCAATGCCTCTCCCCAGAGACAGCAGTATCTTTAAATAAATAAATAAATAAATAAATAAATAAATAAATAAATAAATAAATAAATAAATAGATAAATAAATAAATAAATAAATAAATAAATGGTGAATGCCTAGTTCAGGCAACTAGTCCAGCGATGGCACTTTTGTCACCGGCATTTCTTGTGAGCCTGCATGTGGCGGAACATGTGTTAGCGGTGACTCTGCCTCAGTCAAAGAAGTTGCAGGCCAAGAAGCGGCGGCATTGATGACATAGAGCAGGCGATCGAAAATGACCGCAAGAATGCGACTGCGTCATTCTCAAAAATCAGTCCACAAGTACTGATCAGGGCACAAAAACTGGATGAGCAAATTACCAGCCGACGAGCTGGTGTCCGACGCCAAGATCGTGGGAGCGTTGCGTCAGAAAATGCTATAGAGTATTTCCACAGAACTGCGTTCATTCCACTCATGGACCACGTTACAACAACGGTTCGAAAAGCACACGACAATCTTAAAGGACTTTCCTTTCTAAAGTTTGTGTGATATAATTTTCTTTACTTATTAAGCAGACAAAAACATCAAAGCATTGTTATCAGTTATTTCTGCCACAATTTTTGGGACATAGGAATATATTCTTTTATGAAAAAATACATACTTGACTTGTTCTGGCAGTGCGTAACGCTCAAGAATTCGTTTGCAGTATCTAATACATAATGGCATTGGCAATGGTAGTACAGTTATTATTCATTTATTTCATCTCTCGACAAATTCTATAAGGAGAAAGCCGCGCACCAACGTGAGCACATTCCCCCCCACCCCAAGACAAACAAACCAACCAACAAACAAACAAACAAACAAACAAACAAACAAACAAACAAACAAACAAACAAACAAACAAACAAACAAACAAACAAACAAACAAAATTTCTGGCTAGGCCACTGGCTGTCAACCAGCTGTGAGACATCGCGGAAATGAAAAATCGCATTTTTTGCTCCCGGAAAACCTTCGTTAAATCGGGTTTAGTGGTCGTTCATTTCTTTATTTCGGGTTATTGAGAACATTGAGCCCTGTATATGTGCACTTGCCGGGCAATCGAAATTTTTTTGTTACACCAGGAACTTCGTAAAATTGGGTTTCGTTAGATGGAGTTTGAACTGTAATTGACGAACAATTTTGAAAACTGCAGCTCGCAACAGATCGCAATTAAATGACTAAGGGGACGTCTCGCCGCGCGTTCTTAGCTGCTTCTCCGCCGCAGACGTAAAGACTGGGTGAGCCATCTCACTGGGCATGCCTGAGTCACGTGGCGCAATGAGGCACGGCTGGGTGCAGTCCTGATCTTTTTTGTTTATTAATGCGTGAGCACTAGAGGTGGCATGTCGCGGAGAAAGTGGCGTGAAGAGTGAACGGAGTGAAGCCCTTAGGGGAATAAATCCACGAAAATTCCCAGAGAAGCAACCTAGGTGAGCCATCTAGGTCACGTGACCTTGTGGCGTCATCGCAACCTGTTTACCAGGTTGAGAGCCAACTGACCACTGTGGCAGGTTCCAGTTAAATAATGATTGGTCGCGGGGGGTTTCCCGGGAAGAGCAGCCTGGGCGTTACAAACCCTACCGATGGTTCCTCCCCTTATAAAAATGGTCTATAGACAGTCTATAGACTTCATTTTGTCTCTATAGACTTCCTATAGATATTGCTTTTTGTCTATTTATATTCTATAGACTGTCTTTAGACAAAAGTTGCTAAAAGTGTATGACCATAAATCTATAGATTGTCTATAGACTGTATATGGAATTTGTATTTCTTATGAAATGTTCTCTAGGATTTGTCTGTACACAGTCTATAGACTTTATAGACAGAAGTCTATAGACACTCTACAGACTGTCTAAAACTTTCTTATAAGGGATCGCAGAGCAGTGGTGCATCGCTTACCTCGTACCACTGCGCCAGGATATGAGGACTCCCAGAGATCCACGAATGTAAAGTAGAGGATTACCGATGTCGCGGCGTTAAACGAACATGGCGAGAACGAAGACGCCAAGAACGAAAAAAAGATTAAAGAGAAATCAGTGTGTGGTCAATGAGCGCAGTTCGTAACGGCAACCTCTCCCGCATTCCTGCCGTGTGGCCCAAGCGAGTGCCATTGAGTTTTTTTTTGTCTTCTTTCCTGGTGCGTCCGCGTGTATGACTTGATGGACGGAGAAGAGGAGCATCATTTTTAATCGCCGATATCTTCAGCGTTAAAGACGCTAGCTTACACCTGCTTGCGGTGCCGTGATGAGTGATTGAATGTTAATCACTCGTGGGCTTGTCCCAACTTCAGTAAACATCATTTCATGGTGCCTTTATGCACCCCTGCAGGCCGGGAGGCTTCACCTTTTTGCAAATGTTGTCTGCGAGCGCTTAGTGCTTTCTTCACTCTCATCACACAGCTTACGGTCGTTTACTAACTTAAGTAGGTTTTTCCATAGATGTAAGGACACTAACGTGAAAGCCCACACAAGCTCCTAAGAAAATGACATGTTCTGACTACCGCGACGGTGCAGCGCCAGTTCCTTGGTTGCCGTCAACATGCAGACCCCGTGATGGCCTACCCTCTTGCTCAACACATCGCATCAAGCCACTCATAACATGACAGTTCAGTTTTTGGAATAAACTTCCACTTGCGTTTTAGTCTCAGAGCTTGCATCATTTAACTTTCGTTCCTTTCTTTTAAAGAGCGATAGGGTCTCATTCTACAAGCACAGTGCACGATCACTTGAGGGTTATGTGCCGGTATACTGACTGCTCCTGCTAACAGAGGACAAGCTAAGCGAGGTGTGCCCATCGCGCAGAATTCCACCGTGAGAGAAAGTAGTCCGCTGTTAAAGCGTTCATTTTGTTCTTGTCTTTTGCCCAAATAAAGGGTTTGTTAAGGAACTTGTCCATGCCTCATGCCTCCGGTCAGCGGCTAATTAGGCGTGGCCCCTATCGCCGGTCAGCAGTCGAACCTCATCTTTTGCACTCGGAGTGGAGAAGTTTGTCGCTCCTCCCCCTCCAAACTTACGCAGAGTGCAGCGGTGGGCAGGTTGGCCTGATTAATTATAATTTCGGCGACAACCAACCGCCAATATAATGACACCTTGAAGAAGCAGAGTCGAAAGTTTCCATTGCGTACGGGGACCTCTAGGAGCAGCGCGGAGTAATGCCAACATGTGGATGGTGTAAAGGGGGCGCTTTCGCGTTTCACTCTTAAGGCGGAACTTAAAGGGATACTGAACCAAACTTTCGGAGCTGCTCTTCTGCATGTAAACAAGAGCTTGACTGCTGAAATGTATAAATGTGACAACAATTTTAGGGGAAAAAGGCGGGTAGCACGTTTCTTTTTGCGATTTATTGCCGTATCGTTGCCCCTTGCGGCCGCCTTTGGAAGCTACGACTAGACGTCATAACAACCGCGCGCCCACTGTTCCCGCAAGAGCACGATTGCCATCTCTATTCGCGGCTTTTGCCACTTTTGCGTCGGCAGCTTAGGAGGTTGGGAGCCTTATCGCTTTGTCTACCCAAACTGCAGTGCGTCATCGCGCTTCGAGTGACGCGTGTCGGACGAGGTTGTCATGACGTCACGCTCTTCACCTCGCGCCGGCCTGGAGGGCTTGGCGCGCACTCATAAAACATCGAAAATAAAACCATCCGCTGGAAAATATGCGAAGTGACGACTGGATTTCGTTGTAACCACATTCCGAGAATCAATTTCAGCGTTTTTGTTCAATTTTAAGATATTGCTTAAGTATCCCTTTAAGAGTGGGCACACTTAGCGAGTTAACACACTTAGACTAATTGCGCTCCTCCATGCAAAAAGGAAAAAAAAAAGAAACCAAACAAACCGCTTTTAAACCGTCCTTTCTTTCAAAGGGATGTCTAGTGCGAGATGACGCATTTGATCACGCCAAGTTCTCTACCACTCAGTGAAAGACACATCGATATGCCGCATACGTCGCATTCGTATTTGTTCAGAAAACAAATACAACTTATTTGCGATGCACTTAGCGAAAACACTTACGCCATTGAGGCCAAAACTATTTTTCAAAGATAATCGACTGGGCGCCCGCTACCTTACATTTACTGGAGCGCAGTTTGAATTCGTATCCGCCTGTCGCGCCAATATTCGTCATACCGGTAGTTGGCGGTAACTAAGCGCGACTAGGCCAGTTTGGAAGCAGTTATGATTCGGTCTTTCTTCCTCTCATAAGCACTCTTCAGCTCCTTGCAAAGAAAATTCTGTTGTTTCGTGGCTCCTTCTATACCCAACGCAATGAAACACATGAACGAAACAAAACCCTTCACCGCTCTATAGCCTTGCAGTTCACCTGGTCTCTTGGCACTGCTTTGTGTCCGCCATGCAACAAGACTCTGCCAAGGTTACACGGCCGGAGCCTGCCCTAGGCGCCTTCTGGGCACAGAGCCTTTTAGTTTGTTTAGCTTGTGCCTTTAACAGCATCCCTCAGATGACGTGAAGCCAACCTGGCCATAATGACCGACTGGTAGCTATACCCGCCCTCGCTACCTGCTATTCTCGAAATGACCTCTTAGAGTCTAAGCCATAAGGTGGCTCTTCTACTGTTGTGGAAACTTCAAGCGCTAGCAAACAACGACACATAAGGGGACACAGTACTTCCTGCTGTTTAGGCAATGTTTACGTGGGCAAGAAATTTTCGTCGGTTAGTTTTGTGGGGGGCACTTTTTTTATCCATTTAAATCACGATGTGCCCTCTTCCAGTCATTTAGATGCGTGCGGATGCAGTGCAACTACGCATGACTGAACTGTTGTTCGCGAGATGTACCAGGTGATTGCTGCGGCGATGACAAGGGGAGCGAAAGGCGGGCGTTCGGTTGTTGTTGTTGTAGCCTTTGACAGAATGGCACATACCCACTCTGGGGGATCGGCCAAGAATCGGGAGGTAAAGGTTGGTATTCACCTGTACGTAGTAAAGGCAAAAGGAAAGCACACGGGATCCTCTCCGTGCCCTTCTTGTGGGCGTTCGGTAATTCCAGGGGGAGCGCTGCTGGAGGGCAGTTATGCATTTGGCGGCGAGCACGAGCCGTCGGGATGTGCTACACGGACGGCGCAGCGGCACCCAACGACGATGAAGACAGAAGACATTCTACTATTTTACTTAGCTTTTTTTCCCCCGCTTTTTTTTCCCCTTGGAATTCACCACCGTACCTTGGCCAATCCCCCCGCGTGGGCATGTGCCATTTTCATATGGTGAAGAAGAAGAAGAAGTGGCATCTCTGAAGACGGAATAGCCGTGAGCCTGAATCTATCGATCATTTTTGGCTCCATTGTCGTCGTTTCACCTCTTTGAGAAGAAGACTGCTGGAGTTGCCCTTACAGCAACTTGGCCTTAGTTTGAGCAGCCCACACTTGCTATCATTTGGTGCCACCACGCTTGGGTTCAGCCACAGGTCTGTTTGTGACGCTGTTCAAAATTTCTTGCTGGAATCTCATCGTATACCTTGCTAAAGCTTTCAGTATTTTCTTTTCATGCTTCATTATTTTTCGAATTATTCTCTTTTTTCTCTCTTTCACTCTCTCTCCAATCCAAACTCCATTATATATATATATTTTTATGATTACTATTATTATTTTTTGTTTTTTATTTTTATTTTTCATCCTCTCCGTGCCCTTCTTGTGGTAGACTCCCCCGGTGTTCCTCTCCCGTGTGCTTTCCTTTTGCCTTTACTACGTACAGGTGAATACCAACCTTAACCTCCCGATTCTTGGCCGATCCCCCAGAGTGGGTATGTGCCATTCTGTCATAGGCTACAACAACAACAACAACAGCTGTTTGGCGAGAGCGGCTGCTACGCGAGCAGCCAGGTTTTATGTGCCGCTTCGAAGCCCTAACCTATGCCGCTTTGTCCCATTCGCGTCTCGGTGTGTTTTTGTTCTGCCGCGTGCAGGAGTTAGGGCCAGTTTCGCCACAGCCATCCAGATGAACACTGGAAGGCGGGCGTCAACGGAATGAACGCGTATGGGACCAGAAGACCTTCCAAGTAGTGTGTACACTATAGCGACATTGTGAGCTCAGGTGGTAAGAGGCCGTACAGTTAACGACATACGTAGTTGTGGACGGCAACCACAGCCAGGACTGCCGCCCCTGCACAGGTGAGACCGAAAAGAAGGATCCATAACGATAGCCACGAGCCCAGGAAGGACGGTGTTGTCGTAATTGAAGGCCTCGAGGAATATTATAGCGCTGTCTTTTGGACATAAACTGCTGCGACCCTCTTCTTTCAGTACGACGTCAGCCGTTGCATCCTTTCGAGTGCTGCATGAGTAACATTCGTCCAAAGGAAAGGGACGCTATAGTCTCGGATGGGATCACCATAGCCGTATAACGCAAGCACTTAGCAGGGACGCGGCACAGTACCTCTTCGTGTGCGGTTACAGTAAACAACCAACAGGCGTTACGACGAGGAACTCAATACTCATTCAAGAACGACATGATGGGATCTACATTCGTTCTGAAGGATGAAACAATGACGACAGTGTGTCGTCCAGTGTATACTGTAGCTTTCCAGAATCTATCATCATTCAAAGACGTCTACAACGCTATGGGAACTGCTAAAGTAGACAGGTACGGCCCGATTTCGTCGATTTCGTTCGCTATTACGTACAAGGCGGTGAATGGTTTCGTTTCGTTCATCTGTTGCATTGCATCCAGCATATATAGAGCAGCTACAAAGCAACAGCATGTTCTTGTCAAGGAGCTGAACAGAGCAAATGCAAGAAAGAAAAGCCACGACATAACTGCACCTAGTGAAGCTCAGTTACCGCCAGCTAACTGGTAAGATGAGCTGTGCCAGCAAGGGGATATGAATCCTAACTGCGCCACGTTAGGTGCGGGTCTGTGGGCTCGCAGTCGACTTCCTTGAAAAAGAGCTATCGGTGCCTCAGGCAGTGCTAAGAGATCATCACTGTGTGCGTACTTGTTGTGCACCGATGTAACTGCGTCAATAGCTCGCACTGTGCATCGTGACATTTGTTGTCACGGAGCTGGCGGGTTTCTGCGATCGATCGCGCTACAGTATGTACGGACGCGGTGTGGACGCTGCAGCCTGATAAGGGAGCACAGTTCTTTGCAAGTAAATAGTAACACGTCGTGTGGGTGTCTTCCTCAAAGATAGCGCACTTTTCTCGATCAATGAAAGTTGGCACTCCACATCACGTGGAGTTAGGTGCGACTTGCAAGAAATCATTGCGTTCCTAAACGAATAGCGCTGGTCATGTACAGCGTTTGTCAAAAGTTAAGTGCCCGAAAGGGTTGCTTCTAAGCCGTGTCGTGGGGTTCAAACCTTCGCGTGACCCGTGTGACGTTTGACCTTTAGCGGAGTGAATATGGGCGACCAACTCGCTCCTTCAGATAGCCCGGCTGCAGTTACGCCGCGCCGCGCACTTGTGGCGCTACTGCCGCTGTGACGTCGTACCAGCTGTAGATTATGGGCGACGAACCAACGCCCTCTGGACTGGACGAACTCGCTCCTTCAGAGAGCCCGGCTGCAGTTACGGTGTTTGTCTGCCGCGCTGCGCACCTGCGCACCTACGCGCTGCGCACCTACTGCCGCTGTGACGTCATACCAGCTGTAGATTATGTTTTCTTTCTCTCAGTCGCAACAACATCAAAACAAAATATAAAAAAAATTACCGAAGACGATTCGAGTCGTCGCGCAGCGGCGGCCGGTAGCCACACGTGACCTGTAGACGCGGCGCACTGCGTTCCTTCAGTTGGAGGCGCTGCTGCGCTTTTGCTTTCGCAACCTACCAGGCTTAACGAAAGCTAAGCACCCGCCAATTTTTTTACAGATCTGTGGAACATGGCTTCACAGTTCATACTTGAAAGGCTGTGCGCTAAAAAAGACGTTCACAGGAAAAAAGGATAGAGACGACAGGAAAGAAGCGCAACTTTCAACTTTAATGACGACAAAAGAAGCCAGGCGCACTTATAAATCCGCTGATAACCAGAGATGAGCTGCCTGACGGAGCGTGAACCCAACAACCAAACAAAAGAGAGCGCAAAAATGCATATCTAAGTGAGATAAAAAAAAACCAAGAATGTGAACATATCAAACTCCTGCCGAGGTAAGGTAAAAAAGTGGGATTCATATCGGCTGATAACAATGCATAACAACATGGGAAAACAGAGCTGTATGAAAGATGACACTGAAAAAGAGGATAACACCATAAAAAATGCCTGACAACATGACGAAATTTATAACAAAGAAAAGAACAAGTGAAAGATGGAGATAAAAACCGTGTAAAGGGCGGCAAATAAAATACAAGCACATTAAAGGATTTAAAAAAGGACAAGTAAAGGACCTCATTAAAGACAAGTGCGTTAGCACGCCTTCTATTAACCTTTCTAGAAATGAACTTACCTTTTTGGATGGGTACATCTAGACTATTAAGATTTCAGATTTCAGATTTATTTCAACAACACTTGGTTGCCGAGGAGGCGAACAAAAAGGCAATCAAAAGTTGCCTGACGAAGCGTCCGCCCCCTTTACACTCTACAACTGAGCAGTGGGCAGGTTTAACCAAAGAAAACAGACCGTAACACCAAAGAGACATTGCATATAACATTATACACGAAAAACATAAAGAAAAGAAAGAAAAAAAAACAAGAAAAACAGCCCGTTCGCTTCTCCAGAAAATTAACCCGTTCGCTTCTCCATATTTTAGTGTCCTTTTAGGTCTTTTAATACGCTTGTATTTTATTTGCCGCCCTTTACACGGTTTTTATCTCCATCTTTCACTTGTTCTTTTCTTTGTTATAAATTTCGTCATGTTGTCAGGCATTTTTTATGGTGTTATCCTCTTTTTCAGTCTCATCTTTCATACAGCTCTGTTTTCCCATGTTGTTATGCATTGTTATCAGCCGATATGACACCCCCTTTTATACCTTACCTCGGCAGGTGTTTGATATGTTCACATTCTTAGGTTTTTTTTCTTTATCTCACTTAGATATGCATTTTTGCGCTCTCTTTTGTTCGGTTGTTGGGTTCACGCTCCGTCAGGCAGCTCATCTCTGGTTATCAGCGGATTTATAAGTGCTCCTGGATTCTTTTGTCGTCATTAAAGTCTAAAGTTGCGCTTCTTTCCTGTTGTCTCTATCCTTTTTTCCTGTGAACGTCTTTTTTAGCGCACAGCCTTTCAAATATGAATATTTACCAACTAGCCCGTCAAAAAGCCTTACTAATCCACAGTTCATATAGCCGGAATTTCTGCTCTGCATTCGGTGGTCCCAAATGCCATCCCCGACCGGAACTTCTTTCAAAATGCCAGTGCTTGGACCGTGCCTTCTCACCAGAAGGGAAACAGGGTCCTTGAGGTATGCTTAGGTGCATTGTTATCACAGGAGCATCGCACAAGCTAAATATGGTTAGTCTGAAAAGTGAAGGATGAGCTGTCGAAATCGATCATTTAATTGAAGAGCACCACTGCACTGCTGCGACAAAACTAGATTTCCAATTTTGTAGCTGTTTCTTAGCTATTTCACGAATATTTCACATCTCTTCCTCAGAGTTCCCACAATCCTACTATACATAATTATTTGAGACTTCCTTCTCAATCATCATTATTTTTAACTCCGACAGACACTAACGAGGACTTTAATGCATTTATTGCACTTAAGAAAACCACATGTGAAGATATTGATGGTATTAAACTGCAACCAGCCATTTTCGTGCTAGACATTATCGCTTCATGCATAATGCATATTTACAATCTAGTTTTAAGTACCGGAATATTTCCTCAGAAAATGAAAATAGTAAAAGTAACAGTCTTGTTCAAAAGCGGTGACAAAAATAGTTTAGGTAACTATAGGCCTATATCTATTTTGCCGTTGTTTTCGAAACCGTTAGAAGACATTATTCACTCTAGACTCCTCACTTCCCTCGATAGGCATTCCCTTATTACTTCAGCTCAGTACGGTTTCAGACCAGGTTTATCAACGGAGGTAGCTTTCTTACACCAAAAGGAATTAATACTACGCAACATTCAGAATAAACTGCTAACACTAGGTATTTTTATAGATTTCTCGAAAGCCTTCGACCGAATAAATCACACTACTATGCTAGAAAAACTGTTTTGTTATGGAATTCGAGGTATAACAGCCGATTTGTTAAGGAGCTATTTATCAGGAAGGTATCAATCCGTTTGCGTTGACCGAGAATTATCAACTGCCCGCGATATTAAATGTGGCGTTCCCCAAGGCAGTATCCTGGGGCCGCTTTTGTTCATTATATATATAAACGATCTCGTAAACATTGAAAACTCCGCTAATTATATTATGTATGCCGATGACACAAGTATCTTTTTAACAGGAACAGGTGCTAATGACCTAATAAAGCGTGGAAATCTTATTCTGAGTAAACTTAGTGCATGGTCTCTCGGTAATTCATTACGAATAAATTGTTCTAAAACAAAAGCTGTCTTATTCCGTCCAAAATCTGTCCCACGAACCTTTGATGAGATGCTAAAGTTAAATGACTCTGTTATTGAAATCTTTCCTGTTGCTAAATCCTTGGGAGTAATATTTAATGAATTTATGCTTTGGGACCATCACACTGACTGCCTGCGCACTAAACTCTCGAAGGCTTTAGGTATGCTAAGGAAGTGTGTGTTTTTTCTCTCGATCCAACAAAACCGTCTAATATATGTAGCCCTGTTCGAATCACATTTGCGCTACTGCCATTTAGTCTGGGGAAATGGCACCATGAAGGCAATGTATATCCTTATAATAGTTAAAAAAAAAAGCTCTACGAGTGATTTCAAAGCAGCCTTATGATGCCCACACATCTCCATTATTCACTAAACTCAAAATCGTGAAATTACAAAGCCTGTATGACTTTAAGCTTAAATCTGAAATACGTAAAGGCACACATACTCTCACAACATTGGGAAATTTGAAAAGAAACACATCTTTACGCTTTATGAGGCACACAGAACTGTGGCATGTTCCAAGATCTCGCACGAATTATGGATTTCAGATGGTTCAGTCTAGCATTCCACAGATTTTAAATAAATACCACCTCACAACAGAGAAATTGCGCGCACTTTCTAAACTTCACTCGTATTCACTTTTCGAATAATGCTTGCTAATACTTCACTGTTCATTCCAATTCTTTATGTAATAGAGTTTGAATTTGATGTCTATTGTTTGCAAACTAGCTTCGTAGTCGTGATATTTGTTGCGTGAATCTGTGCTACTCACCTTTGTCAAAGCGTCCGCTGTCAGTTATTGGGAGGTGGGGCTAGTCAAGCTACTAATGTGTAGCTTTTTTCCCACCTTCCCTATCACATCTCATGTATCAATCTTTGCTTTGTGGTAGAAAAAAACTTCAAACTTCAAAGTTCAAACTTCATATGCTATTTCATCCCGATATCAGCTAGGGTATCAAACTTACCCTCACTGCCAAATTCTGTCTTCCCATCTCTCAAAGTACTATTGTGTTTCTATGCGTGCCTTGCTAGTACCTCATTTTTCTCGATATTGAATCACAAATTCAGAAAAGCCATTTGCAAGGCTCTTGTCATGTAGAGATGAATGACCGGGTGTTCAAAATAAAAATTCTTTCTACAAGGAGCCACGAAGGAGGCACCGTGTAGGCGACACCCTGGATATCAAAGAGAGGGGAATGGTGCTGCGCGGCCGCATGACGACGGTTGGCGTGCCCGACCAACATGTCCCCCGTCCTGCACGCCGGCCGTCGTCATGCGGCCGCGCAGCACCATTACCCTCTCTTTGATACCCAGGGTGTAGCCGACACGGATGCCTCCTTCGTGGCTCCTCGAGGTTCCTGCGGCTGCGCCCTGTACCATCCCCACCTCCCCGCTCCTGAAACTCACACCAGCGGGCCGTATCTACACCCTCCGGATGCATTGTCCCTCAAGGTCCTCGCCATTGCGCATGCCCTCCAGTCATTTGCCCTCCTTCCCTCTCCCCAAGAGTACACAGTCTTTTCAGACTCACAAGCCGCTATACACCACATACAGAAACGCACCCTGACCCCTTCTCTCCAACAGGAGGTCGAACGAGCGGTCTCCGCACTGCAGCTTTCCATCGTTTTCCTCCGCTGGGTCCCTGGGCATTCAGGGATTGACGGCAATGAGCTGGCCCATCAGCTCGCCCGCGACACACTTTTCCGGGCACCGTTGATCCCCTGGCCCAAGCCCTCGGAGGACGGTGTGAGGCTCACCCTTCGCCGCACCATAAAAGAGGTCTACCTTGAGCTCCGCCTCGACAAACGCCGTTACCCTCCCCGTCATCCATCACTCACCTTGCAGCAGTCTCTCCTTCTTCGGCACATCCAAATGAATGCAGTTATCACCCCGTCCCGCCTCTTTCTCTATCGCTATCGGTCGGACCCTTCCTGTCCCAACTGCCCCTGTATCTATGCGGACCTGGCCAATTGCCTCTTCTATTGCCCGGCTGCGCAGCAGTTGGGTTCCTTCCCCCCACCCTCTCTATCCATCACCACCTGGCTCGACTGGCTTGGCGCTGAAGGGGAAGAAGAACAGCGACTTCTGGTCGCCCAGGCGGTCGACATGCTCGGCCTATAAATTATGGTCGAATAAAGGTTTTTTACTACTACTACTTTATCATGTACATTTAACAGGTTATAGATATGCAATAGGCTGTGGCTAGAGTTCCGTCCAGACGGAACTACAACTTGCGCTAGAGTTCCGTCCGGACGGAACTACAATTTGCGCTAGAGTTCCGTTTAGACGGAACTACAATTTGAACTAAAGTTCCGTCCAGACGGAACTGTAATGACACCATACAGTTCCGTCCAGCATTATGTGCCACAAGAGTTCGGAATTAAAGCTGGCATTAGGGATTGGGAAACCAGTTGGATTGCAGACTTTTGCATGTCCGTTTAAAAAAGTGGCAATCCTGTTCCGCCTAATGTGTGACAGGATATTGTGCTGCATCATTTTTTTTTCCAAGCAGTCAAGCAGGCAATAGAACGAGTTTTGGCTTGGATTTGTAGGTGCGTTTGTATAATGCTTGTTGACCGTTTGTGTACGTCTTAGTCTTTTTCGCGCTAAGTCCTCTTGGAGCACAAACAGCGACAGGGCTTCACATCACTTCGCGAAGAGTTTCTGCACTCTGCTTCTAAAAGTGTCATTTTCCCGATCCAGCATGCATGCACGGAAGTTATAGCTTCGAGGATGTAACTAAACGCAGTACGCGGACAGATATTTTGGTGTCGTATACGTGCGTAGAGTGAACATCTGGATACAGCTTAGTCAACTGGTTATTCCAGAGGCAACTAAATGCTTTATGTGGGTAGAAATCACCCATTTTGTATAGTATGGACAGTGCGGACAGTAGACAGTTTTAGTTCTACATGCGTCGAACCTTCGCGCACGTAAACGTGAGCAGTCTACGTAGCGTGCGCTCGTGTCGCTTCGTACAGTTTTAGCCACACTACAGTGCTCTAGAACCTTGTAGATCTCCCATAGAACCTAAAAAATGCGCTAGCATGTTGTGCCGCGCTATCTAGTACAGATAAAAAAAAACTAATTTTGTTCAGTCGAGCTGCTTGGAGCCGAGCCAGGCCAAGCCACCATAGAGCTATCATACCCTCCTTGTATTATACCAACAGTGCAGGCGGTAAATACTTTGCCCCTTTCTTGTCGCAAACGTTGACCGATTTCATTCCACCGAACTGTATGTTCGTGTTATCTTCAAAGGAATTGCATTCCTTCACGTCCCGTAGCATATTCGAATCATCGCTTTTAGAGAAGCGAAGGCGCGCTGGTGTCCCACTCATGTTGACGACGTGTGCGTATGGAGCCCAAACGTGCACACTTTTGATTTTCTCGCTGACTGTGACGAGGGTCTCGCGATATCCCGCGAGGTTTTGAGCTTCGCGTGGTCTAGCGAGACCTTCGGCACACTCGTTGCTATGACGACCACAAACGCTTCTCCGTCAGGCTTAGGAGCTGCTGAAACGGATTTCTATCTCGAAAACAAAAGCTAGTTCTCATCTAAAACTTCCCGCGAGAGCAAGAATGGACCAACTGAAGGCAAATACAGCAGTTTACAGCACGATACCACGTCCAGGGATTAGCGACGAAGCTGTTATCGTTGTGAAGCGGGCGGGCAGTGCGCCGCCATCTTGCCAACGACACGTACGCAAGCAACATGAAGACCGCAACGCAAGGATCCGAATCTCACGTATACGTCCGTGCAACCCACGCAGACACTTCACGTTCTGCGCATGCGCACTGGTGACCCGTAAGCGCTCTACTTACGTGAAGCTTCTGCGTACGTGAAACTAAAATTCTCAATTGTATGGACGGAACTCTAGCTGCAGTAAATATTCCGTCTAGACGGAACTGCAGCAGCAGAAATGTTCCGTCTGGACGGAACGCTAGACACTCCGTATGCAATATCGTGGTTGTGCAATGCGCTGTTGTCTTGGTGGCAAGATTTTGATTGCCTCTGTTTCCACAATTTGGCAGATAACCAGCATTTAGAACATTTGTGCTGTCCTCATTTTCTGTCATGCACTTTTCTGATTGAAAATAAGGACAGCACAAATGTTCTAAATGCTGGTTATCTGCCAAATTGTAGAAACAGAGGCAATCAAAATCTTGCCACCAAGACAACAGTCCTCATTTTCTGTCATGCACTTTTCTGATTTCCTGGCCGCGGCGGCTGAATTTCTTTGGAGGAGAAATTCGAGGCCCGTGTACTGTGCGATGCCAGTGCACGTTAAAGAACCCCAGGTGGTCGAAATTTCCGGAGCCCTCAACTACGGCGTCTCTCATAGCCTTAGTCGCTTTGGGACGTTAAACCCCATAAACCAAACCAAACCACTTTTCTGATTAGCCCTTATAGCAGAGGGCTCTAGAGGAACCTACACACGCATAGTAGGGTTGAAGTGCCTCATAAGTAGAATGTGAATGCATGAGGCACACTTGCCGTACAGGTGGGGATGATATTTTATGTCCAAACATCAGAAAACAGTGAAATGAAAGCAGCATTCAATCTTCAGCACACCATACTGTCCCAGAAGTGGTCCTTGAAGGTTGCTGATAATTGCCCAGACAGTACACATTTTATTGGTTAATGGAGCCAGTGAAATTTGCAAGGGTCGATCAAAAATGTGGTAACTTTTGATACGCTGAATCCTCCTCTCGACATTAATACGAAGTGCAGCAATTTCTTGGGGCTTCCTGACTTCTTCTGCAGTGATCTGGTCATTCCGCAAAAAGGGTGGCAAGTTGAGCTTTACGCCGATTTCCTGCAAGAGATCTTCAATTCGTGAACCCTTGTCGGCCATGACTATGTCACCTTTGTCTAATTCAGAGTCCAGGAAGCCACTTTTAATCACACACTCCCTGCCTGACGTGAAGCCAGTGAACAGCTCGGAGACAAAGCTTACAAACCCATTAGGAGACATTGCAATGATCCCTTCAATGTGTGTGTGTGGATTTGTAGTGGGAATACAGCCCGGACTGTGTCAGAGATGATGTCGGCACATTGCAACGCATCTCAGTCGCACCTAGCAACACACGCGTGGCAGTATGCAAATAAAAGGCTCAGTTGAGAATGTGCACTTGTATTTTAATCAACACAAAGTACAACAACTTGCAAGCCACAGCACACTTCAAATTTCTGAAGGCCAAATGAAAGGAGAACCAGTGTCAGCCAAACACCTTTGACACATCACACTATTCTTAAAGGAATGTGCAGCAGGAGATAGTCTGTTGTAAAGCACGTCGGCGTAAGACGCCGTACTGGTGGGCTCGGGGTTATTTTAGATCGCCGGGATTTAACCGACTAGATCATAGCTACTTCGAACGGTCTCGATCTCGGTCGCGGAGGCCGCACGTAAGGAACCCCGGTCGATGTAAAATAATCCGCAGCTCTTCACTACGGCAATAATAACTTAGTTACTTCGGGGCGTTAAAACCCCCCGAATCACGTATGCATCGAGAGACGCGGCTACAGCTAAAATCGAAGTCAAAGGTAGCGACCGTGTATATACTAACATCGCTCGGAAAAGCTCAGTGGCGATAAAGGCGGCCGAGAAACACGCACGTACACTTTGCCAAGCTGTGCGGGCTCTCCTAGTGCGGCAGTTTGACCGCACAGATGCTTACGAACGCTTCGATCTATATTTAAAAACGGAAAAAAGAGTTCCGTTTCGTGCCCTGTGTGCGTGCATGAACAGTGCGTACACATACCTTTATTCCCGCATCTGTCTAGGTGCCCGAACTGGTTGCATTGTGGTACACAACATAAGTAGGCATATCGAGTCTGCCAGAGCAGCATGAAACACGAATCAAGTGATCACAGTGATGTAAAAGCTGGATACAGGGATACCATTCACTACGCGTGACTGCGAGCTCTCCTCCACCAATACTTTACAATGGCTCCGGCGGACAGCTGCGCACAATGTGGCCTAGTGTTTTGCAAAGCCCCTATAGACCGTGGCCAGCCAGGGCGAGCCCACACCACACGCTGGAGATGATCCGGCATCCAAGGGCCATGTAGGGGGCTTCGCATCCACGATTTACATTATTGGCAATAAACGTTTCCACCACCACCACCACACCTGATGCAGCGATGGCAATGCCGTTGCAGAACAGAATTTCCAGCTCCGTCTTTACAATTTCCCCCGAAGAGAAAAGAAGCCACCTTGGCGGCTTAGGGCACAGGCAGGATGGCAGGGTCGTAGAATGGTTTGAAGTGCTGGACGTGAACAGTCTCGCGTCCATGTCGACGGAGATCAGAAGACGGGATGAGAGGTTCTACTATGTATTTAACAGGAGATGTGAGCTCCAGGACATAGTAAAGCCATAGTACTTTGCAAGACATTTTGACGACAGGCCCAGAGTATTCGTCAGAATCCAGAGCCACACACGGGTGCCATTGAGGAAATGTGGCGTCGTCTGATTGAGATCGTGGCGGGATTTCTCTCGGCACTGGGTGTCAATAGTGAAAGTGCGGGTGATTCGGCGACAGTCTTCGGCGTGCTTTGCCGCTTCAGAAAGAGGTGTATACTCGGAAACGTCGGGTTGGTACGGCAGAATGGTGTCGATGGTGGCAGAAGGGTGACGACCGTAAAGGAGAAAGAAAGGAGAGAAGTCAGTAGTGGACTGCATTGCGATATTGTACACATAGGCTGCATACGGAAGGACAAGATCCCGGTTAGAGTGGTTTGAAGAGACGTAAATAGGCAACGTGTCCCCGAGGGTAGGGTTAAAGCGCTCGGTGAGACCGTTGGTTTGCGGATGATATGCGGAGGTGGTGCGATGAGTTATATTGCACTCGGTGAGCAGTGCTTTCACAACATCTGATAAGAAGACACGGTCGCTGTCGCTCAGCAATTCGCGAGGGGCGCCATGACGAAGGATGAATCTCTTCGAACTAAACGAGGCAAGTTCTGAGCCTGTGGCAGCCGGAAGGGCGGCGGTTTCTGCACATCTTCTCATGTTGTCAACCGCGGATAGCCCCGCGGCTCTCGGCTGAAGTGTACGGAAGGAACGACGAGGCAGTGGTTTGCGACATTGGCAGGTAAGGCATGAGCGCACGTATTTGAGGATGAAGGTGTCCATGCCACGCCATTAATATCGTAGCCGGATGCGAGCGTATGTCTTGAACACTCCGAAATGACCGCACTCCAAGTTGAAGATTGCTCGGAGTAGCTTTTATGGGCAAACTCTATACACAGCTTTCCCGAAGGAATCTCTTTGGAAATTCTAGTGCTATTAATAAGGTTCCAAACCAGGCGCTACTAACTAAACATGAACGGTACCATGTGCACGAATCTTTCCACAGTTGTTAACAAATTCGACACTACATTTCACCGGCCCTTACAAAGCCATATACTCAAAATATGCGAGCGCAGAACTCTGCTCTACCTCCGTTTAAAACCCAATGCTTGATCTAGCTCCTGACCGTGAATCATAATTTTCCTCTTCTTTTAATTTTTTTTTAACAGAGACAAACACACAACGGCTAAATGCATGGAATGACCACTACAAGTGTTAGACCACTAAAACTAATCAAAAAGCAATAAACTCTACTTGAGACACGTAATTATGGTGGCATAAATAATTGAATGCTGGAACTCGGTTCCCTTTCACATTGCTCACGACTGTATAACATTAAAGATTCCTCTTAGCAAACGTTACTGAACGATAACATATGTATGGAAGTTTACAGAGTGGTACGGCACGCAAATTAATTTCTATAAGACAATTTCTGTGCTGTTAACCGCAAAGAAAAAAACACTACTAAAAAAATGGTACATGCTAATAACGCAATGAGTCAATCACATCTCTGAAATATCTAGGACTCACTACCACAATCAACTTAAATGGAAGCAACATTTCAAGAACAATTCCACAACAACAATATTAATTTGCGAGTATGCTTTTGCAGGCTAGTTGGTGCCTAAGCATTCTAGGTTTTTTTGCGCAAAAGTTTTGCGCGAAGTCTCTTCTTTCCCTCTTCTTGTTTGATAAGGGCAGCTGCTGTATTTAAGCAAATGTTCCGTCAATAAACACCTGAGTTGTTAGTAAGCGCTTGTCCTGTCTACCTCGTTTCTTTTGTGTCGTGTCTTTTGAGCAAAAAACCCAGAAAACAATATTAATAACCTATGCTTTATGCCCAGAAAATCTAAGGTTCACTGCCAAGTCTTAAGCTGGTTCTGCACTAGTTCGCCCAACTCTCGAGTACGCGTCCGTAGTAGACCGGATTCAGTGACTTGCTGCTCATTTCGCTGTATCAGACTATTAATAGTTTTCATTTTTTACCGGTGTACTGTCGCGACTGAATTTAGAGCCCCTCCGTGTTCGCCGAAACACATCGAGACTAAAGCTGCTTTATTTCGTCTATCAGAACAGAACTCATTAGCCATGCAAAACTTACTTTTCCTCTTCAAAATACAGGCGTGCTAAAATCAACCACACGAATCTTATTCGCTCGTACCTTGCGAGAAAAAACATATTCCAGAACTTTTTTTTTCTCACTTAGTTGAAGAGAGGAACTCACTGTGAATTCACTGTTAGTGAACTTGATGTCATCCTCTCCTGCTAGAGCAGCACTGCTGCCTGCAGTATTTTGCAATAAAGTAGTTTTCGTGCCGTATCATATTTCGCTAACATTCTTATTACCTTAAGGTAAACGTACGGCGAAGTTTTTCTTCACACTATGCTAAAAATGAGGACATTATACGAAAACATTTTCTCACCTCACAGGAAAAGGAAATTGCTGAGTAGCAAGCGCAAATACAATTGCTGCCTCTCTCAGACGCATCTCAGGAATGCTGATACACATAATTTTCACAAGTTGTCTTCTTCTATCCGCGTGTTGCGCCTGTATTCCTCTTTGTCAGCCCAATACACACTAAGAGTACCGAGGAAGAGATAAATGTGCAATTCCTTTCTTCAAATTGCGCGACGAAAATCATTACAAGCAAGATAATACTAGAAAGAACATTACAGTGGTTTTGAAGGCACACCGCAAGAAAAATGCCTCCTTGAATACATTTGCTACTCCTGTTCGCACGACACACAATTCTCGCCAAAATATCATATTGTTTTGCTATTGGTGACGTGATGTAAGGCCCGTGTGCTTTCTGGCAATTAATCAAAATGTTATTTCCTTTTTAGGACATGGTGGTGCAATTTAATAATACTTCTAAAACAAGTACACTGCTTCCAGTATACTGCAAGTCTCATCAGTGTGACAGAACGCCGGTGTTCCTACTCCTGTCAGCATCGCCCATTGGTGCAGGGTTCGAATATCTCATGCTCATATGCCGACGTGGAGACATACTGTGCAATACGTTTCAATCATGTAATGAATCTGAACACATTTACATATCAAATCGGCTTAAAACGAAAACCATTCCTTGCGTCTCGCCCGGCCTCCATTTGAAGAACCGCAAAAGAAAAGTAATGCAACGAAAACCTGCTGGCATGTCGGTTAGTTTACAGCGGATGAATAAGTCTTCGCACCCTTCGACGAACTCTTGCCTGACGATAGGCAATAAGTCTTCGCACCCTTCGACGAACTCTTGCCGGACGATAGGCAGGAAGAATTGTTAAGGAGATGCTCAGAAGCTTGTGCAGCATTTCGGCGATGAGAACAAGAACCGATGAGGCGCAGCCGATAGCGTAGATCTTGAAATATTCAGAGAAGCGAATCTCAACGGAAGCCTTCGCCGGCAACGCGGGCTGCCATCGAAGATAGGATTGGTTCCGGAATCCGATCCTGGTCTCCAAAACCCGTTGGGTAAGCCTCTTGTGCGCGAATCTGCACAGAATACGAACTTTTTTGCGTGATCCAGATATGAAACAGCGTTTCTGCATCCATGGGATCACAATAATTGCCAACATAAACCCAGCCCACTGCTCGTTAAAGTTATTAAAGGAATATACTTGCGCAAAAAAGGGAGGAAGACAACAGCGTAACGACAGGACACATCGCAAATTTCCAACTGTCATTGTTTTTTAGACATCCTCATTTTTACCCTATCGAAGTGTTATGTATATTCCAGGTATCATCAATGTCTTTGTTTCTGTCGGGTGTAAATGAAGATGTTTACACAAAAATAAAACCACCTGGAACTTTGCGCTCTGTTCTGTCGTTACGGCTCTTTTCTCCGTCCCTTTTATTCCCAAGTCATTCCTTTAGTGCAAAAATAACCAATTGGTCCAAACGAAAGTACTGATCGTTAATATCATCGCCATTATTATGCAATTATTGCTGTTATATCGCAGCCGCTACCGTGTTACTGGACAAAATTTACAAGGTTTGTCGCTTCATCTGACTCTCGATCGCCGAAATATGTGCGAGGTGAAGTCGGGGAGCGGTTGACTCAGAAGGAGAGTTCCTAGCTTCTACAGAGGGTGAACAACATGTGCACGCTTTTACCAAGGTGTAAAAATACTTTTGAAGTTCTGTAAATATCAGGTAGGTGAAATTGTAAAAACTTTTCGAGAGAGTGTTTGCTAAATGGCCACCTGTAATATAAAGCGCGTCTTCGGTTCCATGGAATGACCGTCGGGCGCCGTACCGTAATTTGCAATTAAAAGACACATACGCAAAAAAATCATTACTTCTTTCCCTAAATAAATTCCGTTTTTCAGGGCTCTTGCGAAAGGTTATTTTCCCATTGTCTTCGAACCGAAATTCAAAACAGATAGGATCTAAACTCCTTTCCTTGTTTCTGTAATGTCGGAGGGCCTATTTTTTTTTACTAAGCGTGCGTATAGCCATGCCCCTAAACCGCACATCGCTTTTATTAAAATATTGCGCAAACATTAAAGGCGAACACAGGTTAAGAGGCCTTCTCTCCTGTCTTCTTATTTCAATCCCAGCAAACCAAAAACGTCTCAGAGACGTCTAGCTAGACGTCTAACCATGGGCACTGGAAAGCAAACATTTCTTGGCCCAGAAAAGCAGTCCAATAGAAGTAAGCCAGGTTGCTGCACTTCGTACATGTTTACCTTGGGCTCCGTTGTTTAAATTTGCAAAACTATGAGCCCTGTAACTGCCTATTACATAGCTGGACGATGCAATATGTATGCAGCATTACAGCGCGGGCATTCATATGTGCCGTAATTAGGCTTAGAAGTTACTGAAGGCTCCTTCAGTTGACATCTTCAAGCTCACCTGAGGGGCCAGTTGATGTTGGCAACGCATGCCTGCAACGCCAGTCCTAAGGATTCCTTTCCAGTTACCAGACCGTAGGTCGACGCAACCGCAAGATGATGGGCACAGCACGTTGCTATGTACACGTGCGTGCCTCTAACTGCTCTTTCGTAGCACAAGTGTTCACCGTGACCCTGGAAGCAAGGTTGGCCACATCTCTGGAACGTATCCCCGAACAGTTTGAAGTAGTCAGTGACGGTGTCGTTCATGTAGCGCCTAGTCGTTCGCTGGGCACAGGGCAGATACTTTCCGCTGCGAATGGCGTCCACCAATTCCTCGTGACTCTCTAAGTTCGGCACCGACGCCGGTACATTTTTAGATGCCGTGATGCTCGTCTGCAAGAAGACGGCCAAGAACAGCGTTCCCGCCATCCAGAAGAAGACCGCCAGGCGAGTGGAGATGGAACTGACACGTATGGGGCCAGACGACCTTCCCAAAAGCGTGGCTAGTAGGGACATTGTAAGCCCAGATGGTAAGTGCAAGCCGGATGAAGTACACAGTCGGGTGTGCACGAGGATCACGGCCAGGACCGAAGCTCCGGAAGAGGAGAGACCAAGGAGGAGAATCCATAGTGATTGCCACGAGTCCAGGAAGGATGGTTGGGCAAGGCCTTCAGGTCGGCTCATGAAGCACATGTGACAAGGGGAGAACTGGGCGTCGCGGTAAAAGAATGTGTAACGGAGAGGAATGTCGGGAGTAGGCGGAAGCAAGATGAGATCGTAGATTCTATCGTAAAGCATTTCTGATGTGCCCGCGCGCCGTGTCTTGAACTGAATGAGCGTATTGTTTAGGTGCTCGTAAGCCTCGATCAAGCCATGTATCTCAGGAAATGATAAGTTTAACACGAACTCGTCGTACGCGAAGGATTCGAAGAAAACAATGTCATTGTCTCTAGGATAAAAACTGTTAATGTCCTGCTGCTTTACCAGAGCATCCGGAGTTGCATTCTTTCGTGCGCTGCATGAATAATATTCGTCCAAGGGGACTCTAATCTCGGATGCGGTCACCGTAGCCACGTAACACAAAGATTTGGCAGGTACGCGGCTTAGTACATCTTCGTGTGATGTTGTAGTGAACAGCCAACGGGCGTTACGGCGAGGCACCCAGGACTTATTCAAGAACGACATGATGGGATCTACATTTGTTCTGGAGGACGGAACAATGACGACAGTCTGCCGTCCGGTGAGTTTGTATACTGTAGCATTCCAGAATCTCTCATCATTTAAAGACGTCCACAACGTTATGGGAACTGGGAGGGTAGATAAGTATGGCCCGATTTCGCTAATTTCATTCGCCGTGACGTACAGGGCGGTGAAGGGTTTCGTTTTGTTTAAGTGTTTCATTGTATCGAGCATAGAAGGAGCCACGAAACAAGAACATGTCCTTAGCAAGCAGCTGAACGGTGCTAATGAGACAAAGAAAAGCCGAATCATAGCTGCTTCCTTACTGACCCAGTCGCGCTTAGATATTGCCAACTAACCGGTGTGACGAATAACGGTGCCGACAGGCGGATACGAATCCAGACTGCGCTACAGTAAGTGTAAGGTAGCGGGCGCCCAGTCGTTTTCTTTGAAAAAAAGTTTTGGCCTCAATGGCCTGTTTTCGCTAAGTGCATCGCAAATAAGTTGTATTTGTTTTTTGAACAAATACGAATGCGACGTATGCAGCATATCGATTTGTCCTTCACTAAGGAATAGAGAACTTGGCGTGATCAAATGCGTTATCTCGCACTCGACATCCCTTTGAAAGAAAGGACGGTTTAAAACCAGTTTTTTTTTGTTTCTATTTTTTTTTCTTTTTGCAAGGAGGAGCGCACTGAGTCGAAGTGGGTTTGCTCGCTAAGTGTGTTTGCTCACTCTTAAAGGAATACTTAAGCAAAATCTTGAAACTGAACGAAAACGCTGAAAATAGATTCTCGTTATGTGATTACACCGAAATCTAGTCGTCACTCCGCATTTTTTTCAGCCGATGGTTTTATTTTCGATGTTTTATGAGCACGCGCCAAGCCCTCCCGGGCTGCGCGAGGTGAAGAGCGTGACATCATGACACCCTCGTCCGACAGGCAACAGGTCCCTTCACTCGAAGCGCGATGTCGCACTGCCGTTTGGGTATACCAAGCGATAAGGCTCGCAACCTCCATCGCTGCCGACGCAAAACTGGCAAAACCCGCGAGCAGCGATGACAATCGTGCTCCTGCGGGAAAAGTGGGCGCGCAAGTGTTATGAAGTCTAGTCGCAGCTTCCACAGGCGGCCGCTAGGTGCAACGATACGGCAATAAATAGCGAAAAAAAAAAATTAGCTGAGGTTTAGCTCTGGTTAAACCGGGCAAGTTGCGTAAGCAAGCAGCAACTGCTTTGCTGGTTGGTTGCGACTGAGAGAAGGATGAAAAGGAAAAGTGCACGGGCCTGCCGACTTGCTCAAGCCGAGTCACCACTGCTGCCACGTGCAGATAGAAGAGAGTTGAAAGATTAGAGGAAAGAGAAAAAAATTTGCCCAGGCTTAGCTTGGTTAAGCCAAGAATGCGTTGCATATTGCGCGGTTTTTTTGCGCGAGGTATTGCTTGGCGGCACTCGATTTTCTCAGCAGCTTTTCCTCCGTGACGTATGGATGGATGGATGGATGGATAGGAGCGCCCCCTTTGAAACGGGGCGGTGGCAACCGCCACCATGTTCAGCCGGTTTTTTGTTTTTTTTTTAATTTTAGATTTTTAAGTGGTTTGGTGACGTCACGTACCAAACCGCGTGACGTCACGTCACGTGGTTTGCTGGCTGCCTGCCCGCGCCCAAGGGCTGAACTGAGTGATTGCAATATGCTACGCATAAAAGAAAGAGTAGAGACGCGCGTCGCAACAACCGCGTCCGGCGGACGCTGGCTGAAAAAACAGATAAGCGGCCGTAGCCCGAAGGCTGCAATCATCCAGGCGAACGCGCGCATTTATTCCCCGTTTCCCTCTCGCTTCCGCTCTCCTCTCTCCACATTCCGACACATGTGTCGAGGGCGCGCGACTATAAGGGAAGGGAAAACTTTATTTACGCTAATGGTTTTTCCTGCGGTTTGGGGGCATCTTCAGAGACGTCTTGGTTCTACCCCCTTCTCTGTCGAAGTCGTCCGCCTCTAATCAGTGGTCAGTTGCCTCAGTCCAGGGCTCCGCTGGCCACTGCCGCCCGTTGAGCTCGCTGTACCAGACCAACTCCTTTTCATACATAGCAGGCAACGCTGCGGTGGTTGCTAAAGTAGTGCGTCCATGAAACTCTATTACTCCGCCACGTATCATTCTTCTCAAAACTCCGGTCATTGTTTGGACGGAAGTGGTAGCATTGAAAATCATGGTCGAAGCTGTGAGGCGTTCAGTGTTGGGCTCTCTGGCCAAAATTATCGCGGAGTGGGAACTACTTTTTGGGCGAGGATTTAGCAGAAGTGATTCGCCCTACCAACCGCGTATCATACCGCCACGTGTACTTTTTGCTTCTCGAAATCTCGACGAGTCGCAGGACGAAACGTTGCAAGAGGTAAAAAGAAGTCCAGGAGGTGCCAGTCACGGCACTTAGGATTTGTTACTACGAAATATGCTCGAGTTCACTTTGGTTGTATGGCGAACTATTTTTTGCGTGCGGACTTAGCTTGCGCGAACAGATGCGCTACCTTTGGCAGCGTTGCCTGATATATGTATGAAATGGCGCAGCGACGGTCCTGCCGCCTGGTGGAGCGTGGCTGAAACGGTTGCTATGGCAACGGCGCTCCATCTGTTTGACCTCGCTGCGGCTGAAGGTCAACAGTGGCCACCGCCGAGAGCTACGCGACGGCTCGAATCCTGGTGCAGTATTGCTTACGCAATAAAAAACGTGCTATCCGCCTTTTTTCGCTAAAATGCTTGTCAGCTTTATCAATTTCAGCAGTCAAGCTCTTGTTTACATGTAAAAGAGCAGCTCCAAAAGTTCGGTTCAGTATCCCTTTAAGCTCCGCCTTAGGAGTGAAACGCGATAGCGTCCCCTTTTTATGTCATCCACATGTTGGCATCACTCCGCGCTGCTCCTGGAGGCCCCCGTACGTAATGGAAACCATCGACTCCGCTTCCTCAAGGGCGAACGAATACGTCACACTATCTCGCAGCTATCCTGGCGGCCTCCGCGAGAAGTCGAAAGCTTCCGTTCTATGAAGCTGCGCAAGTTCTCTGCCGGTGGTGCTTCTGGGATTTTCCTCGCACTGACGACGCGACGGCGCTCTGGTGCTCCTGAACGCTGTCGCGTTACGAAGTGGCTAAACTACGCAACGGCCCATTTAAATAATCGGCGTCAGCCGACAGCTGAGCGGTGGCGGCGGCTACTTCACGCTGACGCTTCCTACGCTCTCACACCAGCGCGGCCTTTCTAGCACGAATCTTTACCGAGATGGCAGTTTCAGAAGTTGAAGATTCGCCTTCTACGCGTTGTCGTCGGCGTCATTCTCACTGCTGTGAGGTCTAGTCGCCCGTCGTTCCTCGGTCTAGCTACGCAGCCGATCGGCTTCTCGCTCGTATGTGACAGGACCAAGTTAAAGTGTAAAAAATTCAGGGGGACACTTTGTTGACCTAAAGTGCGGTGAGGCGAAAGATTTAAGCGTAGTGTTGCTGCTTGTGTCACTGATGTGTGATTAAGATGTGAAGCTTCGCCTCTAAGAGTGGAATGCGACAGCGTCTTGCAACGCTGCCAGGGGGGTGAGTGAGTGAAGAAACTTTATTTCCGCCAGAAGAAGACCCGTGCCCCTCCGGGTCCGCACGCAGGCGTCCGGGGAGGGGCAGCGTCGCAGCTGGAAGACTAGCAACGGTATAGTCGCGCAGATTCTGCTGCCAGGCGGGTAGCGTATCGTTGTATGCTAAGGTCGGCACTTCTGAGTATGGTCTCCCATTCCTCTGCATTATTGATTCTGCCATATCCTGGGGCACTGGGGCATCTCCATAGTATGTGTTCGAGTGTAGCGGTATGCCCGCAGAACTCGCACACCTCCGCATCCTCCCTCGTGTCACCTCCTGTCCAGCTCCTCCAGAGCGGGGATGCGAAGTTTCTAGCTTGGAGTCTTCTCCAGTCATAGGCCTCAGCCGAGCTAAGCGATCTATCCGGAGGAGGATAGATCCTTTTGTTCTTTTTCTGAATGTCTGTGATGCTATTAAAGGTATTGGTTTCCTCTTTAGTGCTGAATTCGTATGAAGTGTCCACGGCTCCCCGAGGTAAAGAGGAGCGGGCGAGCCTGTGGGCGGCCTCGTTTCCAACCAGACCCGAGTGGGCTGGGGTCCAGATAATTAGAATATTGTGGGCTGGGATAAAGTCTTTTAGATATTTAGCCGCCATTTCGTGGATGCGTCCCTTGCTGTAATTTCTAATTGCGGCTTTGCAGTTAGAAATTACAAAGAGTTCACAGAACGCTATTGCCCATTCGGCTCTACGCCTTGGTAAATTGGTTAAGGAATGGAAATGTATGTCTCTCGCACATCTCGGTGGACACCTGAACCTCGCCATAAGGGAAGGGAGGAAGATGGGAGTGACCGAAGACGCTGATTAGCTAGACGCGCCTTTGTTCATTCCAAACCATCGATCTGGCATGTCGGAGGGGTTAGCACTCCGGAGACCCTGGTTCGATTCCTCAACTCGACCTATTTCCTACTCAGTTTTATTTATTTATGTGGTCTGGCTAGAAAGGTTAATTAGGCTAATTGGTCTTTACCATTGTTGTAATCCCATCCATCATGTCCTGTCACTCATCTGTCTAGAAACGTCTAACTATTAACGATGGTTAATGATAGTTAAGCACGACTTGCACATTTCGTGATACTGGTTAATGTATGGTTAGTGATAGCTAACATGACCTTAACTAGTAGACTGATTAATTAGTGTCAGTTAAGGTACAGGCGCAGTTCAAAGCCCCCCATGCCACTTCTTAACTACTACTAATTACCAGTTAGTCATTTAGTAATTAATTAGAGGAAAAAATAGCGCCACACCATGGAAACCACAAGTAAGGAACGAGGACGAGACACAAGCGCTCTTTTTTCATTAAGGCAGACAGACAGGCAGACAGACAGGCAGACAGACAGGCAGACAGGCAGGCAGACAGGCAGGCAGACAGGCAGGCAGACAGACAGACAGGCAGACAGACAGGCAGACAGACAGGCAGACAGACAGGCAGACAGACAGACAGGCAGACAGACAGGCAGACAGACAGACAGGCAGACAGGCAGACAGGCAGACAGACAGGCAGGCAGACAGGCAGACAGGCAGACAGGCAGGCAGGCAGACAGGCAGACAGGCAGGCAGACAGACAGGCAGACAGGCAGACAGACAGGCAGACAGACAGGCAGACAGACAGGCAGGCAGACAGACAGGCAGGCAGACAGGCAGGCAGACAGGCAGACAGACAGACAGACAGACAGGCAGACAGGCAGGCAGACAGACAGGCAGGCATACAGGCAGACAGGCAGGCAGGCAGACAGACAGGCAGGCAGACAGGCAGACAGGCAGACAGGCAGACAGGCAGGCAGACAGGCAGACAGACAGACAGGCAGACAGGCAGGCAGACAGGCAGACAGACAGACAGACAGGCAGACAGACAGGCAGCCAGACAGGCAGGCAGACAGGCAGGCAGACAGGCAGGCAGACAGGCAGGCTGGCAGACAGGCAGGCAGGCAGGCAGGCAGGCAGACAGACAGGCAGACAGACAGGCAGACAGACAGACAGGCAGACAGGCAGACAGGCAGACAGGCAGACAGACAGGCAGACAGGCAGACAGGCAGGCAGACAGACAGACAGACAGACAGACAGACAGGCAGGCAGACAGGCAGGCAGACAGGCAGACAGGCAGGCAGACAGGCAGGCAGACAGGCACGCAGGCAGGCAGGCAGGCAGGCAGACAGGCAGACAGGCAGACAGACAGGCAGACAGACAGACAGGCAGACAGGCAGACAGGCAGACAGACAGGCAGACAGGCAGACAGGCAGACAGGCAGACAGGCAGACAGACAGACAGACAGACAGGCAGGCAGACAGGCAGGCAGACAGGCAGGCAGACAGGCAGGCAGACAGGCAGGCAGGCAGACAGGCAGACAGGCAGGCAGGCAGACAGGCAGGCAGACAGGCACGCAGGCAGGCAGGCAGGCAGACAGGCAGACAGACAGACAGACAGGCAGGCAGACAGGCAGACAGACAGACAGACAGGCAGACAGACAGGCAGACAGGCAGGCAGACAGGCAGGCAGACAGACAGGCAGACAGACAGACAGGCAGACAGACAGGCAGACAGACAGACAGACAGACAGAGAGACAGACAGACAGGCAGGCAGACAGGCAGACAGGCAGACAGGCAGACAGGCAGGCAGACAGGCAGACAGGCAGACAGGCAGACAGACAGGCAGACAGGCAGGCAGACAGGCAGACAGGCAGGCAGACAGGCAGACAGGCAGACAGGCAGACAGACAGGCAGGCAGACAGGCAGGCAGACAGGCAGACAGGCAGACAGACAGACAGGCAGACAGGCAGACAGGCAGGCAGGCAGGCAGGCAGACAGGCAGACAGGCAGGCAGGCAGACAGACAGACAGACAGACAGGCAGGCAGACAGGCAGGCAGACAGGCAGGCAGACAGGCAGACAGACAGGCAGGCAGACAGGCAGGCAGACAGGCAGGCAGGCAGGCAGGCAGGCAGGCAGGCAGGCAGACAGGCAGACAGACAGGCAGACAGACAGGCAGACAGACAGACAGGCAGACAGACAGACAGGCAGACAGACAGGCAGACAGGCAGGCAGACAGGCAGGCAGGCAGGCAGGCAGGTTTATTTGACATGTGTACACAATGTCGGGAACATGGGCAAAAAGCCGGAAAAAGCGCGGCTTAAGAGGGCCCATGTTCCCTATCAATAAAGGCTACTTATGTTATGAATTCTGGTAACAAACACAATTTGACAACAGCAACGATTAGGAAATGGTACAAAGATCACGTTTAAAAAACATAGTTTACTATTCAGTTCGACATAGGAGTATGAAGTGGCAATGAGGGTTATTAAGAAAGTCAATTTGGAATACAAGGCATTAAGATATGTTACAATAATAATGCTTATTAATAGTTTACTATACAATTCAACATAGCAATATGAAGTAGCAATCAAAAATGCAAAACAGAATTTTGAAAATACAAAACTATCACAAATTATCACACTTCAAATCAAACAGTATGAAAAGTTGACCACACAGACATTTATCGCTGGACACAAATGATCATGTAATATTGCTGAGTGAGTTGAGTAACGATGGCAGTCTGTAACTTAGTGCCTGGGTTCCGTAGTTAGTTCGTGTTTTCGGAATGTACCATGTTTCGTTATGCCGGGTATCGTAAACGTTAGTATTTCTTGTGATATAATCATGAAGTTGTGATATAATCATGAAATACCTTTATATCATGTTCCCATGTCTTTCGATTGCACCCGATTAAGTATCGAATGGCTATTGATTGGCATATGTCTACATAAGGCATGCATCCGAAACGCGGACACATTTGCTAACACGTCTTGGTCACGAAAGTATGAGGCATTAAAGGCTTTCGCCTTAATAATAGAGGAGCTGCCGCGCCATCCGCGCACGCTGGTTTTGTAGCGAGGTGTACACTGCGCTACCCAGTCCAGCATTTCGCCCTGAGCCTGGGAGGCACCGCTCGTGAGTGCGCATGCGCGGCAACCGGAGAAGGGCAGCAGGTGCGCGGCGCATGACGTCAGAGCTCGGCCGCCGACGCGGCCGCGTTTGGGGTCGTGTGGATAAACTGGATATTTGCGGCTGTGTGTATAAAAGCTGAGGTGATACGACTCGGTGTATCTGTTTTTAAGCATGAAATGCTTTTAGCTCCCGTTGTCGGCAGTGTGGTGACGTCACGTCGAGACCGAGATCCACTCATCCGGGCTCTGAAACGAGAACATCCGGGCACCGTACGAGATTTAACGAGATTTAACGAGACTCTCTAAGCCCTCCTACGCGACCGGCATGCAAGCGCCGGTTGGTCTCCAAACGAGTCACAAAAAATAACTGCTGCAAGTGCCTTCTCAATCAGTCGAGCTGTCGTTTGATAATGCACGGAATTATAATTTCCGATTTCTAATAACGCGTGCAAAAAGCACATTCATGCCACAATATTTAAGCATGAAATGCTTTACGGTGCGGTTCGGGTGTCCACCGCGATGACAGAGAATTACTGCTCCATTTCCTGTCCTCAAAAAACGTTGCGTTCAAAGGGCAAGGCATCGCGCCGAACGGGTGGTGGCGTTCCTACCTTCCTGTAAGGTGAGGCTCGGGTGTCCACCGAGATGGCAGAGAATTACTGCGTAATTTCCTTTCCTTAAAAAGCGTCGCGTTCAAAGAACGAGGCATCACGCCGAACGGGTGGTGGCGTTCCGCGGACTGCCTGGCAGCGCTACAACACGCTGTCGCGTTCCACTCCTAAAGGCGAAGCTTAAGCGTCATTAATTAGCAGTTTATTAGTATTTAGTCATTAATCAGTCATTACACACTAATCAGTAATTTGTCATTACTTCGTCATGAATTATGTGTGACGTGATCCAGTGGTAACATCACCAGTGTCACATACGCAAAGTGGTGCTGAAAACGCTTTCGCCTCTACGCACTTCGGACAATTTCGAACGCGCTGCATATACATTCTTGTCAGGCCTGCGTCTCGTCGTGTCCACGCGCGCTTCGCATTATGCCCGTAAACATTTCATGCTTACTCTACTCTCGGTTACGGGAGAGGCAGAGTTTTTTTCAGCCAGCGTTCGCTTCGGCGGACGCGGTTGTTGCGACGCGCGTCTTTTCTTTCTCTCTCTCTTTTTCTCTTTCCTCTTATCTTTCAACTCTCTTCTATCTGCACGTGGCAGCGGTGGTGGCTCGGCTTGAGCCAGTCGGCAGGCCCGTGCGCTTTTTATGCGTAGCATATTGCAATCACTCAGTTCAGCCCTTGGGCGCGACCGGGCAACCACCAAACCACGTGACGTGACGTCACCAAACCGCTTTAAAAAAAAGAAAAAGAAAAAAAGGGAAAAATGAAAAAAAAAAACAAAAAAAGGCTGAGCATGGTGGCGGTTGCCACCGCCCCGTTTCAAAGGGGGTTCTCCTATCCATCCCTCCATCCATACGTCACGGAGGAAAAGCTGCTGAGAAAATCGAGTGCCGCGAAGCAATACCTCGCGCAAAAAGACCGCGCAATATGCAACGCATTCTTGGCTTAACTCTTTCGCTACCGCGCCATAGGCGATCGTTCGCATATGATCGATTCAAATCGCCCGCGCAAAAAAGCTCATTTTGGAGCGTTGTGGACGTGCTCCGCCATCTAGTTAGCGAGCTCAACAACTGCTCTTTCGATTTCAGCCTTGGTTTCAGTGTTTTGACATGAGGGGGCGCCGTGAAAAAATAAAACTTTGAACGGCCGCAGCAGCGCCAGCCGTAGAAAATGGCGTCCGCGTCGCCGCGCGCTCCTCGAAAGCGAAAGCTGACACGGAGCACGTCGGCCGGTTTCGGTTTCGTTTTTTGCAACGAAAGCAGCGGTTATTAGTCGGGCAACAATGTACAAACGTCGGATTTCGGTTTCGGCAGCGAGACTTCGCCTCGGGAGCCTGGAAGGTCAGCGCGTACTTGCATGTAAGTTCTGTTTTCGTTCGCTGTGTGTTTTCTGCGGTGCATACGGTTTGTAATTGATGACAGTGGTTTATTTTTGTGCTTCAGGGTCTCGACAACGTATGGCGAAGACAGTTTGCCAAATGCTCAAGGTCGTGTCGCGTTTTTCAACCAAGACGACAGCTAGGTGTCCATATCGGCACATCGCTGCGGAGCGGCGCTCGGAGATTCGCTCGACTTCTCGACTTTTTTTTTTGATGCTCTTCACGGCGGAAATGATTAAGATCGTGTGCGGAAACACTAATAAATATGCATGGATGAAGATTTTCAGTAAATTCGGCGTGACGGCTCATGGGAAGACGTGAATCTGTTGGAGATTCTGATGTTCATTGGAATCATCATATACATTGGAATTGTTGACCTGCCACGACTGTATCTCTACTGAAATACCAGAATAATCTATTCTGGCCCTCTGCCATCAAAAATCATTTCTCAAAATTGGTTTTTCGCTTTTTTTGTTTGTTTGTTTTTGCACGTAACGGACCCGGATGATTCAGTGGCGGCAGCATCTATTGGCAAGACTTGGAAAGTGTCCTGGCTTTTGAACCACATCGCTAAAACTTATTTCATCTATCTTGATGTTTTAGAGCTTGCCTAAAATGCCAAATTTTATCAGCTGGCTTTCAGGGAGCAGCTCATTCAAGAAATCTTCGGGTATGATGAGGGTAAAGAAGTCCACGCCCCCAATCCTCCCATAGAATCCATTCCACACCAACCGAAAAAAATGAAAAAAAGAAGAAACTGCAAGCTCGGCTATCAGAGAACAAGGGAGGAACAAAGATAAAACCTTATGTGAAGCACTTGTCAGTCTACCTCTGCTTCACATCTTCACCTCTGATTGCTCTTCACAGTGGCACCACAGTCATGACCCCTGACTTGACAAGCCATGGAAAGTGCAGTAAATTTTTCTCATAGCTGAAACTGTGAATAATGACAGCTATAAACATGTGCAACAGTTTGTATATTCCAGTTTTCCTCTAATCAAGTTCGGGCTTAGTGCAGCCGGTAATTTTCGTTTTTGCTATATACGTTTTTTGTGTTTTTAGCAAATTTCACAAATAAATGTTCATTTACTTTGGCACACACAACTCTGGTGTTTGTTTCATTCAGAAGTGTAACTAATAAGCTACAATTTCATGCATTGCAACATGTGCTGGGTGTATTAGTTCTTGAGAAAAAAAATTTTCTTCCAGTACGCTCCAAATCATGCATTTTTCCGCGGTAGCGAAAGAGTTAATCAAGGTAAGCCTGGGCATCTTTTTTTTTCATCCTTCTCTCAGTCGCAACAACAACTTCAACAACAACTCGGTGTATCACAATCGCTTCGTATGGGTGACGAAAAGGAGACTCCAGCCGCCGCTGTGTGGCGGTATCCTCTGGAAAAGATCAATTCTTCGGATCCAGAAGCCGTCGCCTTGCACTTGGCCGCTCTGCAGAGAAAGAATGAACATCAGAAGGCCAAACTAGCGGCGGAGACGCCTGAGTAAAGAAAAAACGTCTTGCCAAGCGGAGACGCCATGGTAGCTCTCACTACGTATATCCTGGCATAGTTTAGCTAAGCCACTGCCATTTATTTTCATTTTGTTAGGTTTCAGAAGCCGCCCGCAGAGGGAATCTTTGCTGAGCTCCCTCATTTCCCCTCAGCTCCCTCAGCTTCCCGCAGCCACTTGGGTCGAGAGAGAAACACAGAACCGATTAGTAAGCTCGGGCAACATCGATGCATTCATCTTTTCTTTCAGTCTCCGCGGGCAATAGCTTCCCTTCATTTTCTCCCACTAGTTCCCTTCTTTCTCTCATCGCCTTCCCTCCATTCGTTATCTCATCTCTCTCCTAGCCGTTCCGACCAGTCACCTTGGATGGACGGTGTGTGTGCGTGCGTGTTTGTATGTTTTTCTTGCCCAGCGATTAACACTAATTAGTCAAAATAATTACCGTAATTACCCTAAGGAAATCGCAGTATCTGTCTCACATGTCTGGGTGGACACCTGAACCGCACCGTAAGGGGAGGGAGGAAGGTGGGAGTGAAAGAAGAGAGAAAGAGGTGCCGTAGTGGAGGCCTCCGGGAAAATTTCGACCACCTTGAGATCTTTAACGTGCACTGACAGTGCACAGCACGTGGGCACCATTTGCGTTCCACCTCCATTGAAACGCGGCCGCCACGGTCGGGTTCGAACCCGGATGCTCCGGCTTGGTAGATGAGCGCCTTAACCACTGAACCACCGCGGCGGGTCTAAAGATTTGTCAATGCCAACTCCAGTGAACACAATGAACGCCGACGGCCTATGGATTCAGTGTGGCGTTTCTGCCACAGCGTTGTCAGTGCCAACGCATGCAGCGCACATCTGTCACTACTGCCACGTAGCTTAGAGCACGACTGAGGTGTCCACTATCCCATGGGGCCAGTTATGCGCTTTTCCTTTGCTTTCCAAGCTCAAGGTCATTTGATGGTGAAACAGGGCCACCGCAACACTGGCTTTACCTAACATAGTGACGCTTTCGCTTCCAAAAAGGAGGTAGGAAAAGGAGCATCTGCCGCGGTTGGTTGGTTTAGGTTGGTTTATGGGGTTTAACGTCCCAAAGCGACTAAGGCTATGAGAGACGCCGTAGTGGAGGGCTCCGGAAATTTCGACCACCTGGGGTTCTTTAACGTGCACTGACATCGCACAGTACACGGGCCTCGAATTTCTCCTCCAAAGAAATTCAGCCGCCGCGGCCGGGATCGAACCCGCGTCCTTCGGGCCAGCAGCCGAGCACCATAGCCGCTGAGCCACCGCGGTGGCCATCTGCCGCGGTGGTTCAGTGGTTAGGACGCTCGTCTACCGAGCCGGAGTACCCGGGTCCGAACCCGACCGAGGCGGCCGCGTTTAGATGGATGCGGGACGCAAAAGGCGCCTGTGCGCTGTGGCATGTCCATGCAAATTATTCCGGTGCCCACACTACTGCACCTCTTTCTCTGTGCAAGACGAAGAAGTCAGGGAGCTGTCGGGCTGTGCCCGCTCGTCTCTGCTAATCTTTGTGGATGTTTTGTGATCGGTGTTGAACATTTCTGTTCAAGTGACCTGCACTGCAACATCGTGGTATGATTCCGACGGTGGGTGCGGCTCCGCCGGTGCCGCACCCGGTCTCAACACCTGAATGTTCTCCTGGCATTCCGTCAGGCCCAGCTCAGCTGGTCATACCTGCTGTGCAAGCCCTACCTGCAACTTCACACCTGGTGCCCTGCAGCTACCCTTCTGCTCCAGCTGCGTCAGGACCAGCATATCCAGACCCCCATGGACATCGCATCCCTGAGGCTTCCAACTTAAGCCGTGATCTGCCGCTACCTTCAGGTCAGGATGAGTTTTCTGATTCGTCAGATTCGTCTACCATCATCTACATGGACACCACTGCGAAGTTCGGAGAAGGGTCAGAGAAATTTTTTCAAGTGCCTTCAAAGCGTCGTCGCAGCTCAAAGCGGTCACTTTTGAGTGTAGACACTCCCAATGTAACTCAAACGCTTAGGCACAACCTTACAGTTGTCATCAAGCCAGTGGATTCTGGACACCGCATTACCCGCTTTAATCCACTGACATGGATTTCAATCTGTGGCTCCAGACGGTGTTCTTCAAGTTCGTCCCAACGAGCGTCTAAACCTTCTGGCAGTTGACACCCGTAAAGCGCACGCTACAGAACGCCTTCTGCAATTAACAAGCATAGCTGGAGTTCCCGTTCAAGCCTATGCGCCTCGTCCCAGCAAATGCGGTGTTGGTGTCATCAAGGGTGTCCCCCTGGATCTTTCTCAATCAGAGATTTACTCTGCGCTGCTACAGAGAGCTCCAATCAAATCTGTCCGCCGGCTTGGCAATTCAGAAAACATCCGGATTGTATTTGCGACAGAATCTGCGCCGCAATACGTCATTCTCGGCTACACAAGATACCGTGTGTACGATTATATTCAAAAACCGCGCCAATGCACCAAATGTCAGCGCTTCGGCCATGTGGCTAGCGCTTGTCGACTTGCCTTGCGCTGCTCCCGTTGCGGTGGGAGCCATGGCCGAAATGAATGTGCAAGTGATGACCCCCTTTGTCCAAATTGCGGGAAGCAGCATGAAGCGACCTTTATTCATTGCACTGCCTATCAAAAGGAGAAGATCATCTACAGATACAAGAACTCCAAAAATACAGATTATAAGACAGCAAAATCTGCTTTAATTGAGCAAAATAAAATTCGGGGTAGTCGCAGCAGAAAAAAATCATCGCCGGGGAAGAAAGCTCCTCAACAATCGGATAAAGATAAAGATAAAGCGAGTCACCTATGCATTGAGGACGTAGTTGAGTTCCCTCCTCTTCCAGAGCGCCAAAACGTTGAGCCACCTCCGATAGCGAGTACAGGTCTGAATACTCCATGGCAGCCGCAGTATGCAGCCTGGAACCATTCGCGCGAAGGATCTATTCGCCAAAACTCCGACGGTACCAGTTCCCTACTGTGCTCGCTTGTTGAGGCCATCCGCGCTTTTCTTACACCACTCTCCTCGCCGGTGGCACAGGCCATCCTTACAATCCTTGATTTCATCTCACCTCTACTTGCACAATGGTAGTAGCAGTCAATAGACCAGCTACTCTCCCTAGCGTGCAAAGCATCCGTAACACGGCCACCATCTTTCAATAGAATGCCTGTAGCCTTCGTCCACGATTGTCTGATTTCCGACAGTTTGTCTCAAAACACCGTTTCCCGATTGTTGCCATAGCAGAATCTCGTCTGCGTATTACCATTCGTCTTTCAGGCTATACCGTTCAGAACTCGATGACCGGCACTGTCATCAGCAGAGTTCTTTTAGCTGTTCGGAAAGACGTCACCTCCTCACACATCCGATACCTGCCGACTCACGGAATGAATATGTTGCAGCCACCGTCAAGATCATGAATATGTCATTCACAGTGATCGTTGGTTACATACCCCGGCGTTTCACATTTGACGTTGACCGCCTTCAGGATATAGTACGCAGTACTCCTGCACCACACATCATAACGGGCGACTTCAATGCACACCATCCTGCTTGGGGAGGCACCAGATCAACAGCCAGAGGACAACAGTTATTTGATTTTGCACAGTCCAACAATTTAACTTTCCTCAACAACGGCCTGGCAACGTTTTATCAAGGTGCAAGGTCCAGTGCCCTTGACATTTATATGATTTCTGCGCATTTGTCGTCTTCAGCAACTTGGAATGTAGACATAGAAACTCATGGCAGCGATCATCTACCTACGTATATTAAGGTTGGTGGTGCTTTTGTAAGTTGCGAGCGGCGTAAGGTACGCTACACGAACTGGGATGTTTTCTCTGACACAGTAGAGAAATTGCAGCTCTCCCACCTTCATTATGAAAACTTTATTGATGCTCTAGCACGTGCTAAAACGACCAGCACTAAAGTTGTAACCTTACCAACAGTGTACTCAAGTGTAGATGCTGAATATGAGCGACTTCGAGCAATTCGCCGCAGAGCAGAGAGACGAGCACGCAGGACCAATAACAGAGAAGACATCAGCGTTGCTAGGCGTGCACAGAAACACGTTAAGCGCCATTTGGACAAACTCGCAAGACGGGAATGGCGATCTTTCTGCGTAAAGCTCGATCCCAGAAAGCCCCTTTCGAAGATTTGGAGCATTGTGCGCAGCCCCAGTAGTCAGCCGGCGCCATTAAATCCTTTTGAGTGCGTAGCTCTGAATGCGAATACTTCTCGTCTCGACGCAGCGGAGGTTTTCTGTTCTAAGATAATTGCTCGTTCATCAGCCGTATCGGTGCCACTATCTCCCCAAATATTTATCTCTTCACCTAACACCGCCCTCCTTGACGAACCGTTCACTATGGATGAACTTCATGTGGCTCTGGCAACTACCAATAAAAGATCCTGCCCTGTACCAGATGGCATAAGCTACACTACCCTCTCTCACCTGACAACTAGCGCCAAGCTTCAACTCCTCGCAGTTTATAACACCTCCTGGGAGTTCGGCCGCCTTGAAACGTGTTGGAAGCGTGCGCGTATCATACCCATCCTCAAGCCTGGAAAACCATCAACTGACTTAAATGCCTATCGTCCTATAGCCCTTCTAAGTTGCGTCGGGAAGTTTATGGAGAAAATGGTTCACTCCCGTTTAACCTGGGACCTGACGAACAGGGGAATTTATCCTCCGACCATGTCTGGTTCTCGAAAAGGACGCAGCAGCATTGACAATGTTATTGCCCTTGCCAATTGTGTCAAACGCAGCAAAGCAGTGCGGGCTATGACCATTGCAGTGTTTCTTGACGTGAAGGGAGCATTTGACAACGTCACACATGAGGCAATTCACTCAGCTTTACAATCAATTGGCATTACCGGACGAATGTACAACTGGCTGCGTGACTATCTTCATGAGAGATCGATTTTTATGTCAACATGTGAAGGTGACACAGCTCCGCATCAAATATCTCGCGGAGTACCTCAGGGGGGTATACTAAGTCCCACCCTGTTCAATCTCTCACTTGTTGGCTTGGAAAAATGCTTGCCACCGACAGTTGAAATCTCCCTTTATGCAGATGACATCTGTATATGGTGTTCCGGACGCAATAGGCGCATTGTGCATGCCCGTCTACAGAGGGCAATAGGCTCCATTGAATCAATCTTAAGCAAGCGCGGTCTCGCCATCTCGTCCGATAAAAGCTCAGCAATTGCATTTTCAAGGCGTGATCTTTCGCGCTACGGGCTGAAAGTTGCTGGTACTCCAATACCGTACGTCACAACCCATAAATTTCTGGGGTTAACGTTTGACAGGTCACTGTCATGGTCCCCACATGTGCAACAGATGAAAGTCAAGCTCTGCTCTTACGCCTCTATTTTTCGTATGCTCTCCACCAGCAGAACAGGTTGTTCTACACCATCATTACTTCGACTGTATGGAGCCCTCTGTGAAGGCCTTCTGCGCTACAGTCTCCCAGCTCTGGAGGGTATTTCGCAAACTAATATTAAAATCCTTGAAGCCATGCAAGCTAAAACCTTGCGAATCTGTCTCGGCCTTCCCAAAAACACCTCCACAATGGGTACTCTAGCTGAGAGCAGACGTCTATCGGCATCAGTGCTTTTAACCCAGGAGCTCCTTCGTGCCCAGGTGCGGTTTGTGGCTCGTGTACCAAACCACCCACTCGCTGAGTACTGCATGGAGGAAATTTCTAACATTCTCCCATCACAGTACCAGCGTCCTGTCACAACCTCCACCGCACCTTGGAGGTATGCAGCATGGCGAATTAAGATCACAATCCCTGGCATTAAAAGAAAAACAAACACCCCCAATCCTGCACTTAAATACTTTGCGCTTGAGCACATTTATAGTTGCTACAATGCGTACTGTCACATCTACACTGATGGCTCTGTCACGTCCGTGTCATCTGCGATTGGCGTCTGGATTCCGTCAACATGCACCACAATTTCAGCAATACTCAGTCACCGCACCTCGACTACTGCTACCGAGCTGGCTGCTCTGGGTGTTGCATTTACTTACATCCTACAACAACCGCCAACAGCGTGAGTTGTCTTCAGTGACTCTCGCGCTGCACTACAGGCGATAAATTCACCAGGAAGCCTTCAAGAGCAGATCGTCGATGACTTGAATAGGTTACACACCGAGGCCTGTGAGTTACGTCATCGTGTTGTGCTTCAGAGGTTACCCGCTCACTGTGGCCTCGCAGGCAATGATCGTGCTGATGGTGCAGCAAGATCGGCGCATGGCGACACCTCCTTGGTTCTACCGATACCCTTTTCTCGTAGTGATGGCGCGAGACTTCTCGCTACTAAAGCCTGGCAGACGCAACGCTCTTTGTGGTGTGATCCGCGGCGTCAATACAGACCCCTCTTTCGCATTGACCCCGTTTGTGAATTCCGCATGCCCCGGAATTTAAATAGACGTGACTGTAATTGCCTGCACCGAATTCGTCTGGACGTTGCCTTTTCTAAATTCTATCTTCATAAAATTGGTGTATCAAATAGCCCTCTGTGCCCGACATGTGGTGTGCGCGAAGATATTGAACACTTGATTTGCCACTGCCAAATCTTTAATACTCATCGCAAGGCACTGTTAGGTGCTTTAGGATTTCGTCAGGATGACCCCGTGCACCTGGAGCATGTCCTTGGACCCTGGACTGATGCAACTTCGGCTGAGCGAGGGACAAAAGCTTTCCTAGTTTTTCTAAGGCACACGGGTTTAGTGGACATACTTTGATAGTCATCTAAAGGACACGGTTTTAGTGGACATACTTTGATAATCATTGTGTGTGTGAGAGTGCGTGAGTGTTGAGTATGTTTGATGTCACCTTTTTTTTTTTCACCCTCTTCTTTCATCCTCACCTGGAGTAGCATGCCAGGCCTATAACCAGGCAGACCTCTCCATTATCCATTAAAGTCTCTTTCCTTCCTTCCTCTTTCTCTATATTCTTTCACTGCCATCTCCCTCCCTTCCCTTACGGAGCAGTTCAGGTGTTCAACGAGATATGCGAGAGATCCTGCGCATTCTCTTACCTCAAAAACCAATTTACCGATTTTAAAAACGAGCAAGAAGTCACAATTCAAGCGCACGACGGCTAGAACATGCTTGAAGTTACCGCATACAATACGGCTTAAGCCGTACAACGTTCACAATATCAGAGCTGGGCTGTCGACGCCGCGGTTGCGCGGCGCCGTCTGGAAGCACTTCATTGTTAACATCGTTGACACGCCGTAGCAGTTCGGCCAGGCCGAAGTAGCGGCAGAGCAGTTTCTCAGAGAAGGCATTATGATGAACTGGAGACACACCCAGATTTCTTCACAGATTTGTAGTGATCCGTCGATGGCGAAGGTTGCAGGGGCGCGCATCTGTACTTTGCGGTTGCGCAATGTGTACGAGAGCAGCTGACAGGCTTCTCCAGCGCGTTGAGCTATTCGCTGGGCGTGGTGGTGGTAAAAAACTTGTATAATACTAAAATAGAGTTTGGGGGTCAGAAGACCCTGCTACGTGGTCGGTATCCTTAGTCCGGGACATCGCACGACGAGGCACCGTCTCGTTCCCGCTTTACTAGAGCCCTTTGGGACTCCAGTGTAGAGCAGTTGAGGAGGGCAGTCTCCCATGCCTCTCGGGCGGGGGTGGGGGAAGGTGAGGACTTTGAGTACATGCCCACACCATGTGAGAAATATCGCATATCTTTCCACATTGCGGGCAACGGCAATTCATATTCGGATTAAAGTGTTTGGCGATGGCAGGGCAGAGAAGAGTTCCTGTCTGCAGGCGCCGCAGAGTTCGCTCCTCCGCCTTACTGAGCCCCTTGGCAGGTGCCGGGTAGAGGCGGTGGCTGTCGCAGTAATGAATTAAGATTTCGCGGAACCGCAGAAGCGGTTTATGAACTTCTAAGCCAGGAGAGCTAGGATGAGGAGCCCGGTGTGTGAGCGCTCGGGCGGCCGCATCAGTGGCCTCATTGCCTTGTAGACCCTGGTGGCCAGGAGCCCAGATTGCGTTTGTGCAAGATGGATCGGCGGGAGCCCGTCTTAGAATTTGGGAGGCAAGAGGTGATATTTCCCCTGCAAGATAGTGTTCACAGGCCCGACGAGAGAGTGTGATAACCGTTCTAGATTTTGGACCGGTGGCAGCAACAGCTGTTGCAACTTCCTCCACACGTGTTGAATTTGGGGCCCGAAGAGTTAGGCCATCGGCATTCATTCCCCGGTGGACTACGGCAGCTGTGTAGAATCCTGCGGGCGACGGCTCTGTGGTGTTCAGGTAGCAGACGCCCAGTTTAGATCCATATTGCCTCTCAAGCATGCGCTTGTCGTCTGCCTTCATGTGAAGTCATGTCCATGTTACGCAGGAGCGGAGCGACCCAGAGCATGTGGTGCCACAGCACCGGGATGTTCTTCGTCCCCTCTGGTATGCATCTGTTGGATGTGTAAGCGGTTTAACGCCCAGGAGCCGTCTGCGATAGCCGCGTATATATGCTTACGAGGTGAGCCGCCCGCAACTCCTGACAGGAGTTAACCACCCCCAACGCCTTCAGTTTGGCTTTGGAGGTAGTGTAGTGCCGGAGATCCCATTTCGCTGGCGGGCCTGTCTAAACCAGCGCTGCGCGCCCGCCGGCACTCAAAGCAGGCCCAGACTTTCTCGGACAAGTCGCGACATGCAGCGTGACTCATCCCGCCGCCGCGGCGCCGACACGGACCCTTCCTCCTCTCCTCCTCTCCGTCGGTACGAACTCCTCCGACGCTCGCCGGCTCTCGACCATTGGTCTAATTTGAACGGTGGCCAGTGATTGGAGGATTTGAACGGCTGGCTGCCGTAACCGTTACCAGCGGCTATAAAAACGGAGCCGCGCTGAACCCGAGCAGCAGACGGGCAGCAGAAGAGCCATCACGCCGGAGCTACGCTCGCCGCCGGGGCCGCTCTTCTTCTTTGTGCTAGCCCATGGTGCTCTTGGCCCTTGTATCATGTAAAAGCCCTTGTACATACTGTACATAAAGTTCATTTGACTCACCGTCGCCTCGACCGTTTCCTGGCTGGGATGCCTCAGGCCCAACAGTGGTGGCAGCGGTGGGATGCCTCAGGCCCAACAGTGGTGGCAGCGGTGGGATGCCTCAGGCCCAACAGTGGTGGCAGCGGTGGGATGCCTCAGGCCCAACAGTGGTGGCAGCGGTGGGATCGACCGGCGTCAGCTACCTCGGCGCGGTGAGTGCCTGATGTTTTCCCCTCAATTCGCCAGACTGCTCTAGCACACGTGATTGTAGTTTAGAGTAGGGCTGTGTGTAGCACTGTAGAAACCTTTGCTGTTTCGAGCCAAGTCGGAGCGCTTTGAAACGAAAGCTGGTGCAGAGGGAGTTAACGAGGCGTTTTGGAAAGAATTACTTGCGCGTGTCATGCTAGTAGCGCTATAGTAGTGAACGGCAAGGAAATTCTAAGAAAAGGGCAAACTACAAGAGGCTATTGTGCGCGATGGAGAACTTCAAAGTGAAGGAACTCATCGAAATTTGTGAAAAGTTGGGCATTGATTTGGGCCCCGCAAAACGAAAGCATGCGATTCTCGAGATCATGCGAAAGGAGAATGTAACGGCTGAGGAAGCCAATGAGGCCTGGGAAGAGATCACAGAACGCCGTGAACACGAAGAGGCTGAAAAACAGAAGCAGCTTGAGCGCGAACAGGCAGAACGTGAGCGCGAGGAGGCAGAAAAACGGAGGCAGCTTGAGATAAAACGGCATGCCCGCGCTAAGAAACTGATGGACCTGGAGCTTGAAGCGCATGAGCTCGATTTCGAGAGATATAAAACATTGTCCGCTCTGCATGAGACTAACGGTCAGAAGCTGAGAGACAGGCCGCAGCCCTTCGTGATCGCCAAAGATATGGCGAAATATTTGGTGGAGTTCGAGCGCGTCTGCGAGAGAAAGCGCGTTGAGCGGAATGGTTGGGCACAGAAGTTGGTAGCCCTGCTTTCCAGCGAAGCGTATGACGTTGTCAAGCGCCTGTTGGACGACGGCTTGGCGGATTACGATGAGCTGAAAAGCTTCTTACTGGCGAGATATAACGTGTCATCGCTGGACCTTCGCCAAAGGTACCTGCGAGAGAATAGCACCCCATCTTTTAACGATTTTCCGTACCAGTTTAAAGCCGACATTTTAGAGTGGCTCGAAAATGCTGAAGGGTCGGATGATCGTGACACAGAGGTAGAATGCGTCGCTGTAGAGCAGCCCTGCCAGTGCGGCACAGAGGAACGTAGTCCGTACGTGGCAGATGTAACTGCTGCTGTAACAGTGGGAATTGCCTCGCATTCGCCAACTGAGAAAACCTCTCTACCTTCGGATAAGGTAGTCACAGCATCGGACGATGCACTTACAGAGGTCTCGCCCATTGAGATTGTGGCGGAGTTACCGGAAAGCGGATCTCCTAGCGTGTCGAAAGCAGAAGTTGCCGAACAGGGCAGAGAGGAGGTCCGTCTAGACCTTAATGAAAGCGCCAGTGCCAACGCAAGCGAAGTAAAGGAGGACGGCACACCGTGTTGTGCATCGCATTCAACAGAAATGCAGAAACCTGAGACTTCCGATCAACGGATGCGGACGCATATAGAGTTTGCGGACGCTGAGTTTTGCGTTGGTGTCTCTGGCGAGGAATGCGAAACGAGTCCCGTGCTTTCGCACTGCTCTGAGCTTTGCGACTTTCCAGAAAGCAGCTGCAGTGGCGAGAACATCGCGACTGAGTGCAGAGCCGACCCTCATCCGCAATCGGCTGAAACGCGTCAGGAGCACGACGCGAGCTGCGTGTCAACACTAATGTCAGGAGAAAACACTAGTTCGTCCGCGCCTGTAGAAGCCAAGGTGCTGGACGACAGTGGAGTACAGAACCTCCCAGACGACATGGGAGCTGTAGACGTCGTTCCATCCAAGAAAGATGAGGACGAATGCGCACTCAGAGACGCTGAGCAGGAAGAGCGCAGCTTTGAGGAACTTAGTGAAGGCGCCAAAGACAGGTCTGATCTAGGTAGCGCACGTGAATCGGCTGAGAATCATAGTGACATTGTCAGAGAACAGGAACCTAGGCGACGAAAGCAGCATGTGCTTCCTCAGGAGAAAATGATAGGAAAGCACGAGAAAGAAAGCTGCAACCGGAAGGAAAGTAACAGCCAGTTCCGAAAAGTGAGCTATCACCACAAGGTGACCGACAAACAGTGCTGCCGCCGAAAGGACAGTAAAGGCAAGCTCGAGAGAGAGAGCTGCCACCGAAAGACGATGAAAGGCAGGCAAAAGAAAGAGTGGTGCCGCCGAAAGATGAAAGGCAGGCATAAGAAAGACGGGCGCTGCCGAAAAGAGAGAAGGGGCAAGCGCGCGGAAACGGGTTGCCACCATCGGAAGCGCCAACGTCGCCGGCAAAATGACTCTAGTAAAGTCAATCACGTTGTTAGCCCTGAAACTAGAGTTGCAATCAGAGCTAAAGAAATGTGCGAAGCATCACTATCGCGCAAAGCGAGGTACATAAGTGTGTCGAGGCACATAGATCTTGGCAGTAATATAAACTGCAAAAAGAAATCGTACGAACATTCGTGCGGGAGAGAGTATCTTGGGAGGAAACCGAGATACAAGAGAGCGCTGCCCGTGAGGCGAAAAATTAAGGAGCGGGACAAGTGTGAATCTTGCCGCCAGCACAGAGAGAGCAAGACGCGCAAAGGCACGTGCTCTCACGCGGGCTCTCGCTTTCCGCTGCATTCACGGGAGAAACCGCGCTCCCACAGAGAGCGGCACGCGCGCGCAAGGAAAACGCGTGTACGGCTCAAAGAGCGAAAGATAGTACGAGGCCGCAGTGACAGGAGCAAGGGAATTGGCCAGAAGAAACCGCTGGAGCGCTCGGGCAAGTACGGTTATCGCGATGGGAAGCCGCGTGTCAGGATAACGCTCTCCAGTACGCGTAAAATCAACAGGCTGGGTAGAGGCGAACCACACATCGAGCGGAAAGGCAAACAGGTGCGCGAGAAATTAAAGACTCGTGGAAGGTCTCACTTGCCGCCAAAAACAAAGAAAAAGAAAGGAAGGTCCCACCGGAAGCGTTGCGCACTCGCTATTGGACGTCGCGACTGGCGCGCGAAGCGCAAAGAACGGGATAAGTCGTCAGTAAGAGAAAACAAATCATTCTCGTACTGTACCGTCCGTAGAAACTGGAAAGACAAGTACAGAGAGAGAGAAACGCGCGTCTACCGCGAAAGAGGCAGAGACATTAGCTTCCACGGTAGTAGAGAGAGAGAGAAAAGCGCAGCTACAGAGACATTAGCTTCCACGTTAGCAGAGAGAGAGAGAAAAGCGCAGCTACAGCGAAGGAGGCAGAGTCATTAGCTTCCGCGGTGCCGGTTGTAGTTTAACCGAGCTAAACGCTGGCGTAGACGCACTAAGCCGTGCGTTCTAAGCAAGGCTGCCTTCGCCTCCTCGTGACCTACATTTTGTCTCTTCGCGAACGGTTGTCAAGTTCGCTCGTAAATCGGGGCAAAATTGATGTCCTCATTTGTGGCCTCAGCTAAGTGTTTCCTGGCCGAGTGATCTCAAGAGAGCGAATTTATTTTGCATTCATTTCATTCCGAGTGTTTCCTGTGTTTGACACTGTGTTTGAGTTAATTACTTTCAAGTTCTCGTCTCCCACATGTGTCTCTTGTAGAAGAGGGAACAAAATGGGGACAGAAATATAGCCAGCAGAGTTTTTTTGACTTTGAAGTCTGGTGTTCTGACGGGTGACGGAGGGCACTTGCTCGTGTTGGGTGTTGCCTGTTGTCGGTCGGTTCTTGGCAACATGCAGAACGATCAACGGCCGATGCTGAGAAGCAAGCTCTTTCGAAGGACCGAGCGAAGCTGATCCAGTCACCTGGGCGACAAAGCTGCGGAGCAGTGATCCTGTCCTGACGAGCGGGACCCGTTTTCAGAAAGGAGCCTGGAGCTACCTGCGGCTGAACACCGGACGAGAACTTGGAGAAGCCTGGCGTTCGAGCGCGCCCCGCATCCGAGCCACGCGGAAGTAGCTCGTCTTCGTGGCGCATTGTCTGGCGGCGGTGGTGCTGTAGTGCCGGAGATCCCATTTCGCTGGCGGGCCTGTCTAAACCAGCGCTGCGCGCCCGCCGGCACTCAAAGCAGGCCCAGACTTTCTCGGACAAGTCGCGACATGCAGCGTGACTCATCCCGCCGCCGCGGCGCCGACACGGACCCTTTCTCCTCTCCTCCTCTCCGTCGGTGCGAACTCCTCCGACGCTCGCCGGCTCTCGACCATTGGTCTAATTTGAACGGTGGCCAGTGATTGGAGGATTTGAACGGCTGGCTGCCGTAACCGTTACCAGCGGCTATAAAAACGGAGCCGCGCTGAACCCGAGCAGCAGACGGGCAGCAGAAGAGCCATCACACCGGAGCTACGCTCGCCGCCAGGGCCGCTCTTCTTCTTTGTGCTAGCCCGTGGTGCTCTTGGCCCTTGTATCATGTAAAAGCCCTTGTACATACTGTACATAAAGTTCATTTGACTCACCGTCGCCTCGACCGTTTCCTGGCTGGGATGCCCCAGGCCCAACAGTGGTGGCAGCGGTGGGATGCCTCAGGCCCAACAGTGGTGGCAGCGGTGGGATGCCTCAGGCCCAACAGTAGCCACCGGGAAGTCCAGCGCTCGCTTTGTTGCCTTCCTGGTGATGGCGTCAATGCGCTCGTCTTGTTGTTTGGTGGTGCGTAGGTACAGCACGGCGTAGAGGATCCGGCTGGTCACGAAGGCATGGGCGAGCCGTAGCGCGTCCCTGCCCCGTAGACCACCCCGCTTGCTGGAAACGCGGTTGATCATGCACCCTGCCTGGTCGCCTACGCGCTTGAGTTTCGCTATAGTAGATTCCGGCCTAAGCCTGTTATTGATGAACAGACACAGGATCCGGAGCTCTGCCACTTCTCTGATGGGACCGCCCGACAAAGATGTGTGTAGAGACGTGTTGTCTTTGTGATTTGTCCCGACATGTAGAAGCTCTGATTTGACGGGAGCACATTAGAGACCTTAGTCGGCAGCATATGCATCGACTATGGAGGCGGCCTGCTGAAGACGGTCCTCCATCTCCCCAAGGCTCCACTCGGTGGTCCAGATTGTAATATCGTCTGCGTAGAGCGGGTGTTTCATGCCCTCCACCTGAACCAGTTGGCCGGGGAGGTGCATCATGGCGATATTGAAAAGGAGCGGCGATAACACCGCCCCCTGTGGTGTACGCCGTGTAACCATAGAGTACGCGCCGTATTCCTCGTCCTCGATCCGGAGGAGTGCCTGACGCGCACAGAAAATGTCTCTGACATATGCGAAGACCTTCGCCCCGCAGTTAGTGGTGTTCATGTTAGACAGTATGTTAGCATGTTGAAGGTTGAAGGTTGAAGGTTGAAGGTTTATTTCCGCAACTGGGTGTTGCGAGGACAGCCAGGGAAAAAGCTGTATAGACAGCTTGAGAGGTCCTGGCTTCCTCTTACAGTGCAGCATTGACGGTGGCGGAGTACGACATCAAACAAAATGTAAGTAAAGTATGTTAGGTACAGAGAATGAGACATGTACGTTCAATACGTAGTACATTGTGCTTATAAAAGAAAGAAGAACTACATTATATCAAAGAGCCTATAAAGGCAAACACAGGGAGGAGAAAATAAATGACAGCAAAATTGACAGGTGCACTCAAAGTGGTAATAGGAAGAAAAAAAAACTACATGAACATTTGGGGCAATTCTTTCAGAGAAATATTGGATAGATCAAGATTCTTGTGGCAGTACAACTGGTTCAGAAGTGTCGGTAAGGTATGCTGCAACATTTGCTTGCCATAGTTTGTGCGGCATTTCTTAACATTCCAAGGTTCTGCTGCTCGGGTATCATACACAGTTCTGCTTTTCTCTAGCCCAGCCAGTGTAAGTAAGGAGTCGTCATTTTTCATTATGGCGAGTTTATATTTATAGCACAGCCTATAGTTATACATGGACTTCATTGGTATGACGTTGTGTCGATGGAAAAGGCTCGCCGTGTGGAAGAAATATGGCACTTTACATGCAATGCGTATAATTCGTTTTTGTAACACTGTGAGTTTGTTAATATTTTCAGCTGTTGTTGTTGCCCATACCATACATCCGTAGTTGGCTATAGAAGAGAACAGAGAGTGGTAAAGTAACATGTTGACTGACATAGGAAAATTAAAGCAATTGCGGCGCATGATACCAACTGCTCTGGAAAGTTTCTGAACTACGTAATTAATATGGTCATTCCATGACATATCTGCTGCAAAGTAAACGCCCAGAGTTTTCACAGACTGCGCAAACTCTTTTATGGTATTGTTTAATTCAATTAGAGGTAGTTCAATGTGTTTGTGACGTGGGTGAAACATGACTGCTGCTGTTTTACTAACGTTAATTCTTAAGTGATTATCAACCGTCCAAGTATTTATTGCTTTTAAGGTTTTATTAGCTCGATTTGCAAGATCAGCAGTTGAAGTACCCGAAAAAAACAGACTAGTGTCATCTGCGTAAATTATATACTCAGCAGTGCTATCAATGCGGACAATATCATTGACATAAAGAACAAAAAGAAACGGACCCAAAATGCTCCCTTGCGGAACGCCAGAAGCTACCGCTTTCAAATGGAGCATTCACCGGCGATACTGACAAACTGAGACCTATGTCGCAAGTATGAGGAAATCAGCATATGGGCTATGCCTCTAATACCGTAGTGATCTAATTTTTTAAGCAGCACAGAGTGATTAACAAGGTCAAACGCCTTTGAAAAATCTAAAAATAATCTAAGTACCATGTTTTTTGACTCAAAATGTTTTAGTATGAATTCTTTCTGAGCAAGGAGAGCTAACTCAGTCGATCTGTTTTTACGAAAGCCATATTGAGCGTTAGTGATAATGTTATATCTTTCAGTGAAGCAGGATAGTCGTTTAAGAATAACTTTTTCGAGGCCTTTAGAAAATACAGGTAAGATTGATATCGGGCGATAGTTTGCCATTTCAATTTTGTTTCCTTTTTTATACACTACTGTCACTTTTGCCCTTTGCATAAGACGCGGAAAAACTCCGGAAACCAAGGATAGGTTGAAGATATGGGCGAGGCAAGGTGCAAGAATGTCGATGGTAAATCTTATGGGCTGTATCTGGAAACCTGACGCGTCTGTAGCTTTACTATTATTAAGTGATAAAAATTCTGTAATTACTTCATTTACTGTAACAGGTGTTAGAAATATTGTTTTACCATTACGGGCACTCATATACGACAGATTTACGTCGCCGCTTGATGTGTCAGCAAAGGAAAGAAAGTAGTCATTAAAGGCATCTGCTAGCACCTTTTAGTTCAATCCCTTCATGAATAATTTTTGTGGTCGGTTCGGAAGAATTAGCGAAGATAGATTTTAAAACCTTCCAAACTTTTTGAGATTGTCCAGCAGTTGAATTAAAGCGGTTATAAAGATATTGCTTTTTAGCGACGCGAAGTTGCTTTGTGACAAAGTTCCTAAATTTTTTTAATGTTTTCAGCTCTTCAGGGCACCTACTTTGCAAAAACAGTCCATAAAGTTTATCTCGTTTTTTTATCAACTGCAACATGTCCTTGTCGACCCATGGTTTCTTGCTTTTCTTTGATTGGTAGAATTTCTTCAGTGGAAAGGAAGCATTATAAATGTCAGTGAATATCTCTAAAAATTTTTCGTAAGCTTCATCAGGGTCGCTTTCCTCAAGAACATGTTCCCAGTTAACAATAGATAAGCGTTCCTTAAACTCGCATAACGTGTGATCATTTATAACTCGATAAAAAGATGTTTGCTCTGGTTGTCGTTGAGAATTCAGAGTGAGATTGACAGATATGAATATTGGTATGTGATCACTTAGAGCATAAGCAATGGTGCCAGATTTCAAGCTTTCTGTTTTGAAGTTTGTTATGAACAGATCTAAAAGTGTTTCTGATTCTGTCGTAATCCGTGTAGGTGACATGATGACGTTTTCACAGGAGTGAACGTTAAGTAAAGTATTGAACTCGACTGTTGTGTTATTGTTGGCCAGCATGTCAATGTTAAAATCGCCGCCTAAAATTAACTGATATGTTTAACATTGTCAAACGCCCCCTTAAGATCGAGGACGAGAATGGCCTTGTCGTTTTGTTGCATGGCTGTGGGTCGTATTATGTCCCTGTGTAGCTGGAGTAGGACATCCTGTGCAGACATGTGCGGGTGGAACCCGAACATAGTGTCTGCAAAGAGGCCCTTGCCCTCCTTGTATAGAGATAGGCGTTCCCGTACCAACGTCTCCATGAGCTTTCCCACACACGAGGTCAGTGAGATGGGTCTCAAATTGTCCGTAGTCACGGCTTTACCTGCTTTGGGGATGAAAGTTAGAGCTATGTTTTTCATTCGGGAGGGAGTGGACACCGATCCCAGATCTGATTTATGTATTGTAGCGAATGGAGGTAGGCCGAGTCCGAGAGGTTCGCCAACAGTTTCGCTGTTATGCGATCACGGCCCGGTGCTCCACCTCGGCACAATTTATCCAGGGACATCTTAAGTTCATGGAACGCAAAACGGGCGTTTAAATCCTGAATTGGCTTGCCGGAGTACGTGTACTCGGGCCTAACCGGGTCATTTATGCAGCAGAGATACCTGTCGCACAAAAAGTCCGCAAGTTGCGCCGTCGCACCTTGGTACCCGTGCAGAGCTCGCCGGAGCTGTTTTTGCGCATCCCCTTTCGTCTGAGAAGGGTCGATGAGGCTGCGTAAGAGACAGCAAGTCGCCTTCGAGCTCATCGGAGTCTGTGAGCTGTGCGGCATATGCCGCAGCCTGCTTCGTAAGTTCTGCAATGCGAGCTCTAGGCGATTCGTCTTTTGGCTCTCCCATCGTCTTGTTAATTAAGCTCCGACGTGCCTCCCACAGATCCAGGAGGTGATTGTAGACTGCGGGGATCTCGTCGGTGGTGTGAAGTGTTTGCGTGTGTTGTTTCTGTGTATTTATGACCTGTGTGGCCCACTCCGAATAGCCGTCGGAGAATAGTACGGGAGGGATGTCATGAGTTCGAAATTGCTGCCAATTGGTTATTTTGACCTGTCCCGTTTTTGCGGGCTGCCTTCGTCCAAAGCGCGATGCGGAGGAGGCAGTCGTCGCTGACCAGGGAATCCCCCAGGTTCTCCCAGGTGGCGTCTCTAGTGTTACTAACCAAAGATAAGTCAGGACACGTGTCATGGGTCACCAAGTTGCACACACATTGACGCAAGCCGGATCCGTGAGCAACGTAAGACGAAGGGCGGAGATGAGCTCCGCCAGCTTGCGTCCCCTGGCTTTCTCGAAGTGATAGCCCCAGCGGAGGCTGGGGGCGTTGAAATCCCCAACGATCACCAGGGGTTCCTTGTCAGCCAATTTGAGTGCACGATAGAAAATTTTGCTGAAAGTAACGCGCGTCTTATGCGGGGGGCAGTTTACGTTGAGCACATGTATTGACGGGTCGTGGCTGGGCTCAGACGTGAGCTGGCCATCATCGGGGAACGCCATCATAGCGTCAGGTATACTCTGGGATTCAAGTCCATACTCAAGTCGAAACGGCGCGAAGCGCGTAGTTTTCTGCAGGGCGGTGTTGTACCCAAAGCTGTCGGTACGAATTCTCCCTGCAGTTGTTGCGGAATGCCTGCCATAGTGCACTCGTCTGAGCTGAATCAAACGCATTTCCATAATGTATGAAGTTTTTCCGAAATAATTGGTCAATTCTGGGTATTTACTGGCCATGGTGGCTGAGTGGATTTGGTGTTCGGTTTCTGATCTCAAAGCCTGTGTGCTGCGCATGTCAGCGCACTTTAAAAACCCCGGTGATCTAATCCCGGCGCCTTCAACTACCGCGTCCCTGATAGCTTATGATTTGGTGCGCGATGTTAAGCGCCACAAAGTGCTCTTTGGAAAAGTGGACCATTCTGATGCCATCGCGACAATATATAACTGAGCTGCGGAACCCGCCGTTTCCCTTCATTGTTTGAAGTTAAGTGGAACTCTCATACCATTAGCAATTACGTTAATATATATCTCCTAAGCAGCAGGTGGGAAGCTCATGGACACAATATTTGGAATCTGGCATTGTCCTTTACAAGTATTAATATTATTTCAGCATCCTTCAATATTTTAGGTGCGATTGAGGAGATGAGGCATCTTGTCTACGAGGTTGGAACCTACTATTCTTAGTAGTAGTCTTCTTTCCATAACTATAAATGTTTGTTTCTTCCAGGCAGCCAATCATATATGAGAACTATGAAATTGTGCCACGAGCGTTATTGTTAAGTGTAGCGACTTTTGCACCGAAAAATTATAGAGGGCCACGTCAGCTTCAGAGCGTATGAACCTGACTACGCGCATTTACCCGTCACTTTGCTGCTCTGCACAGCCGAACCGCCGCACCAGCTTGCCTTGCCATACTCGATGCGTTCGTAGGCCACCGAGATGGAGGTGGACCCGGTGTACTACACCTTTCCGGTGACCACAGCCATCTCGACGGCAGGCATGCTACCAGGCTCTGCGCTCTCCATCGCGCTCCTCATGGACAAGCTTCAGCTCAGCACGCAGCCAAGCTGGTGAGCTGCCATGCTTACATGCCAATACAGCACTTCGGTCACTTGTCTCAAATTATATAAAGGTAATACTGGTGCACTACGACCACTCACACCCTTTGAAAATGAACCTAGTGGACTCCCCACGCGAGTGGGACTTGTCGGCCGGTTGCTCTTCATTGAGCAGTTCTACGCTATTTAGGCTGGGTGCCTGGATGATAGCAGGCTACTTTTCTCGCCAATCTAGGGAAGCGCGTTGCCATTTTCTGCATAATGAGTCTTCTCTATTTTCCCTTCTTCTTTGTCCCTTTCTTTTCAGCCCGTTATTTTTGCCCTTTCCTCGTTTACTACTGCTGATTGATGTTCAGCAGCCAGGCTTGGGAGTTATGTCAGTAGGCAGTTATGCAACCTTTCTTACTATCCGAGGCACGGGGTATACTGTTTATTTGGCTTTATAACTGTTACATGGCGCACATAATAGTGTAAACATTGTGGCGGCCTGTTTTATAAAGCTTACAGTTACTGTGACACTCCATGGTGGCTTTAACTAGAACCATTCTACTACTTTGTACCTTAAGAAATTGCGAATTAAGGCTAACAAAACGTACCATTGCATGCTGTCTGCGTTATAAGAACGTAATCTTGCCCTGAACTCCTTGTGTGCAGTCATGTTGGCCGCCAGGTTATTCTTCTTTACCTACCGGCATCTAATAAGATGCCGGTAGGTAAAGATATTCTGGATCTGTGAGAATTTGCCCTCCTCGGTACTGTGCGGACGCGAAGAGACAAAACCTGTAAATGGAACTTTTAATCTTTTGTACTCTTTTTTTTTGCACTTTCGGGAACACAGGAATAGAGCAACCTTCATGTCGCCATGGTTGGTACAAGACTGCTGCACAGGATGTAGGCTTTACAACCGCAGCACAGGTTCCGTAGGACAGTGTATTTTGCTTTCATTTGCAACGGGAAAGCATCTGGCCCAACGAGAACAGCACTAGTCATGTAGGCGTTGCACAACTACTGCGTAGACCTTTAATTAGAAACATATGTGGAAGTGTGTCAGCGATTACCAGCAGTGACAGCACGACGGCTGTTCTTCGTATTATGAACGAGAATATTAGCAAAGAAAGTGAGATGAAAGGCAGGCTGTAACCCTAGCTCAAATAATTTGGTTAACATTTAGCCCTTCCGTTCTGTGAAATGACAGCGCTAGCATGACTGTGTTCCCTGAAATTCACCGTAAAGTTTCTCAAAATCGCCGAGATGGAAACGAGGCGAAACCGTCTTTGTGAGCTTCTTAAAGAACACTGCATCCACCGGCGCAAATGCTAGGAAGTGGACACTTAATGTTTGGCTTGACTCTAGATGATGATGAAAAGCCTTTATTTAATAAAAGAGGTGAGGCTTTCTTAAAGAGCCCCGCAATGGGTGGAGTCCCTATTCCGGGACCCCATTGGTCGAAGCCGCCAGCTTAGCCCTCTTGACCAAAGCCTTTTGGGCCTGAAGGTCCGAGCAGCCAAGCAGGGCCGCCTCCCATTCCTCTCTGGTAGGGTTGGGGTGGGGGGAGAGAGCTGAGTTGCGCTGGCAAGCCCAAACCATGTGGTAGGTGTCAGCCACCTCGCCACAGTGTTTGCACCTGCCAGTGAACGCGGGATCGAAGTGTTTTAATACTGCCGGGCACAGCATTGTGTTAGTGAATAGTCTAAGTAGAACGCGTTCGTTTGCTTTCCCCAGTCCCTTTGCAGGGGCTGGGTACACGCGGTGTCTATCCTTATAATAAGATGTTATGTCTTTGAACGAGAGTAAAGAGCCACCTTCAGGTTTCAGGTGCTCAGGAGCCAATGGGAACGCCCGGTGAATGAGTGCTCGGGCCGCCGCGTCTGCAGCTTCGTTTCCTGCTAGGCCCTGATGGCCCGGAGTCCAAACTATGCAGTGGGGAGTAGGATCGGTGTCTCGGCTGCAGTTCCTTAGTATTCGTTCAGCTAGTGGAGTTATCCAGCCAGCCTCATAATTTTTACACGCCGAGCGCGAATCTGTTATGATGTGTTTTGATTTGGTATCAGAAGCAGCTAGGGCGATAGCAACCTCTTCAGCTTGTGTTGTGCCTGGGGCTTGAAAGGAGAGACCATCCACCTGTATTTCTTGATGTATGACCGCGGCAGTGTACCACCCCCCGTGGGTCGGCCCGGCTACATCTACGTAGTAGACACCTTGCTTGTTGCCATAGTGGCGCGCTAAGGCTTCCGCCCTAGCCTGGCGACGACCACTATGGTCTTCCTTATCCATCTTAGTGGGGAGGGGTCGAACTCTGACGGCGCGTCTCCAGAGTTCGGGCACTCGGACCCACTCCTGAATGTGGAAATCGTGTTGGATGTGAAGCCGGGCTAGCAAGTCCCGGCCCGACTTCGTTTGGGCTAGCCTCGTGTAATGATTTGTGAGATGGGCTTCCTTGAGCTCCTGAAAGGTGTTCACCACTCCCAATGCAAGAAGTCTCGCATTGGAGGTGGATACAGGGCAGCGCCAAAAGTTTGGATTCTGCTGCGGAAGCGAAGCGGCACTGTATTTCTCTCCACTGTGCGCGGAATAAATTCTTTTCATAGGGCATTCTTCAGTTCTTTAGCAAATAGAACTAGCGTGAATGTTCGTCTTAGGCTGGTATGGAAACTATCATTTCCTGGAAATTGTCGTCGAGAAGTGCCGTATATACGACTGAATCAAGGTTTTATTCTTCACAGAAAATTAAGAGAGAAAGGCTTATTCCCGACATTCCTGCTCTTCTTCAAGTTGGATTAGCTACCGCAGCGCCATTTTTTCCGTACGTGATTTTGGGAAGCTATAAAATTCAATGGATCCGACCCTCCGCTTTCGCGAAAGGAATAGGAGTCAGGCACGTGAAATAAATGACGCGTAATGGTATATATACCGGTTTCCATAGCGGCCAATAACGCTGACATTGTGGTTCTAGCAGAAAACAATAAGACTCCAGCACTACAGAAGTGCGATCCCATGACGTTCAAACACATTTATGTCGTGCTGCTCATACAGAGGCAATCGAAAACTGCTGCCCGTGCGGTGATACTTTTGAACGATCACAAAGGTCTGCGAGAGCTGCCTCAGGAATAACACCGATAGTGTGTTCATATGGCTCAAAGATATACTGGGGCGCTATGCTGGAAGGCCCGAGTTTGCTGAAACTCGGAATCTTCCCGAGTTCTGGCGACGCCCTCAGATGAGTGATCTAATGGTAGCAAGACAAAATCCCACCCTCGTCACGCCTCCAGCTTCATTGGGTTATCTGGATATATTCCGTGCTTTATCATCGCATCGGCGCCACCTCATGGTCTTCTTGGGCGGTCTACAAAGAACGGGTCACGTGAGCCAACCGCCGGTGCACTTTTCATTTGTCTGTCGCTCCACCAAGTGCATTGCGTGTGCAATTCAACAAACGAGGTTTGTTGAATTTTATAATGCACTTAGTACACCTTTATAAGGATTTTATAGTGTGCAAGATTTGGATTTAAAGCGCTTTAGAGTGATTCATACATTATTAAATTTTCCTTTGTACCGCGAGGGAACGCTACCAACGCTACATCATGCAACGTTTTTAGATCCCTTTCAGTTTGAAAGCTGCGGTGCGCGGATTGTCGCCTTTCCGTTTCCTTCCGTGCGGTGGCGCTCGCCACGCTGTTTGCCCGACCAGCGTGGCCCTTCGCGTCTACGCCATGGTCGCCGCCGCCTGATTTGGAGCAGCCAGCAGATATCAGCATGGAAGATATCAGCTGTCCTGTGCCAGTTGTTGGCAGTGACGCTTATCTTACAGTATACAAAAGCTTCAAGCAAGGGTGCTTAAAGCATCCCACCAAAACGATGCTAGAGTTTACCAACATTGTAAACAAAGCAATCCCGATTTCTTTGAAGGAAGGTCCCGTTTTTGAAAGGGACGTTTTTTGGGAGCTGCTAGACGAGCTTGAATTGCAAAACCTTGTTCGGCTTGGATGTGCAGAGCATATGGCCACTTTTACATGCCAAGTGCTGCATTTTGTCATAGTGGCACGCATCCACTTCTAGGCGAGAGACGTGAACCGTCGGCTAGAGAACAGAGAAATATTGTCATTGCAAATAAAAAAGCTCGCCTTCAAGTAGCCATTCCCTCCGTGTTTCCGACTTAGTGTGTCTGCATTTAATGGTTGTCTGTGTTCAATGAAATTAACATTCTAAAAATGAAAGTGCAGTACGCTGCTCCTGTCTGTGCTATCATTGCAAATAAAAAGCTCTTCTATAGTTATTCCCTCCCTGCATCCAGCTAAGTGTGTCTGCATTTATACTTGTGTTCTCTGAAATTGGAATTCTAAAGAACGTGCAAAATGCTGCTCGCATGTGCGGTGCTTCGTCGATAATATAGCGCGGAATTTCGTGACTGATCTAGAAGCGGAACATCGCTAATTTTATCCTTTCAGTAATGTTTCGTGCATTCTCCCGAAGAAATATTGATAGCTCTACTCCAACATACGCATATCATCAGCGCTAAACGTCGCAAACGTGATGCGATAAAGCGCAATGCAAACGATTGGTTTTTTGCGAACTGGCATCAGCCTGCTCTTTATCTCACCCTTACTAGCGAGGTGAAACATTTCTTTAACCATGAGGCTGAAGTTTCAACGTGACAGCTCTAAAAGTACAGCAAATTTGAGTTCGACGTGTTCGCTCCCAATGTTATCGCGGATGAGAACAGGCTGTCACAGCAACTGCCAAGCGCGAGCGCTCCGGTGCCTCCGGGCCGACAGCGACAGCAGCGCCGCGTGGTGAGTGGAAGCGGACGGGGGCCGCTTTCTCGGGCGCGGCGCGGGGGAGCTTGCAAACTGAAAGGGATCTAAAAACGTTGACATCATGTGCAACGCTAGGGCTAGCAACGCTGTGAAGGCTACGGAAGTAGTCCGCAAATAAAATAAATAGAGGTGTATCGCGCTGTTTTGTGGCCGTGTGGTCTAACGCGTCGCTCCGGAGGGTCGACAGGCAATGGCAGTGCGTGGGTTCGAATCCCGCCTAGTTAAGCTTTTTTTTTCCCACATTTTTTTTTCATCCCAAGTTGAATTTCGCGTGACTTGGAGAAAACTCGTTTTGTTCAGAATCGCTTGAATATTATTCCGTGTTCTGAAAGGAACAGGATGCATCTGTTCATTTGATGCATACCGCATACACCATACACCATGCATACACCACCTCGATATGGCCTGTTTTCTCGTGTTAAGTGTTAAATTTTGAACATAGTATTGATTCCCACAGTGACAGCAAATAGTACTGCCTCAAGAGTCAGCTTGGCTCGATTTCCCTGCTCTCCTAGAAGAGCAGAAGCTGCTCAGGCAGGATTTTCATGCAGCCAGGTACAAAGAGTTCCAAGCTGTGGGAGCGTCAAGTAAGAATGCAGAAAAAGTTGTACAACGCTAGAAAAAAATTTTTCAAAAGAGCAAACAATAAATGAGACAGAACAATAAAGAATGCTGACCCCGCAGTGTTTGCGAGAAATGGTTTATTCTGGGAACAGCCAGTGGCATGGATCACAGTGCACACAAATTAAAGGACACGTGCAGTGGATGTGCACCAACACACAATCAGTCAAGTGCTCCAAAACTGAAAAACAAAAAAATGTGGAGCCATCGAACAACACTATTTGATAAAACGAAAACCTGACCAATGTACTAGCAAAGACGTGACCCGAAACAAATTCACACTCAACTGAGCAAGAGCCAGCTTGAAATCATTCACACCTCCGAAAAATTAAGGACAAAACATACAGTACTGGCTACCTCAACACTGGCACTGCATAACATGTCGAAACGGCCAGGGATTGACGGTAATGCAAGACAGCACCAAACCAGGAATTCCTTTTCAGGACATGAAGATCAGAAACCCATACATACCATGCCCAACCCTCACACACAAAATGAGGCCAATGCCTAGGGGTTTGTGAATGTTCGAACTTTTTGGACAGCATAATTGAATAAATTTCTGTTGAGTTAGTCGAACGAATCAAACAGTATATGTTCAAAATTATTTTAAATGAATCCAATTTACTCTCAAATTTTCATATACTTTCCGAATAATTCACACAACGCTTCATTAAGCTCCACCGTATTTTTCTGCAATTAAACTTCCAAAAACTGCACACATTGACGACGTGTACCAGTATACGTATTCTAATTGGAAAAAGTACTATTTGCACTCCTTTACAAATTCTACTTCTCTACAGACACTATTAACATGACCACCTCAAGACCTACACTACAAGTTACTCCCCAATACAATTTGATGCAACGAATTGCAGTGATGCAATGATTTGATGGAAATGTTACAATTTCCTCGGTAGACTGATCGACACACACACCCACATACACAGATATTTCACATTTCCACACACACACACGAAGGTGATCACAGCAAGCCGATGAGTCCTCTCTCTTTCGTCGTTAGCATATGTATTACACATCAATTCGAAGTCAGACAAGTTCCTCGATGCCACTCAAATATTCATCACTGGAATCAGTGCTCGACTCATCAGAGGAGGAGTTGCACGAGTCGGAAATGCTGAAGACAACCGGTTCAATTTCAGCGTCAACAATCATATCACGTTGCCATGCTTCAGCCTCAACTTGCTCCACATGAACACAACAGTTTTGCCAGTTTTCCTGGCTTACAGACGCCAGTGCTTCCGGCAGGAGCTTTTCCACTTCAGCCAAAGTGAAACATTTATTGCGAGTATGAATATTGCATAAGAATGCAATCTGCCAAGGGACACAAATGCTACCGTTTATAAACCCATTAAAATGCATGCATGAAATAGCTGGAAAAATCCATGCACCTATTACGTGCGCAAACATGAGGTAAAAAAAAAATTATCTACGCTGAGTGTAAAACTGCTCAGTTACTGATAAACGGAAGCGGTTTTTGAGGTTTAATACCCCAAAGTAACTCAAGCGAGGAGGCATGCCATGGTGAAGGGCTGCCAATAACTTCAACCATATGGGGTTCCTTAACATCCACTGACACTGCACAGTACACGGACCACTATCACTAATAAATGGGAGAACGTTCCATTAACCGTGACATGCATGAAAGGAAAAACAGCATTCTTACAACCATTGTGTTCAATACATAATGTGCCTTCCTCGTGAAATAGTAGGCCTTCACCACGTCAGAGCTGGACTTCGAAGGGGCCTTTACGCCAATGTAGGTCCTGTCGACGCATCTCACGACATCTGTGATGCCGCCGCGCAGAAGGAAACGCTCCTTAACATACGCACGCTCGGCCGCAGTCGTGGGGAAAGCAACACACCGCTTCTGCACAGCCGCGTCGATAAGCGCGTCGGAGACGTCCTTCACACAGCGGCTCACAGTGCTTTGGTGGCGTCCAATAAAACGGTCTGCGCCGACGCTCCCCTGGAAGCTCCCGGTCGCGAAGAACCGGAGGGCGCAGAGGACTTGCTCTTCGACCGAAAGGGAATGAGGCCCGGTACGCACTCTCCGCAGGCGTGGGTCGCCGCCTAACTCTTTACACAACCATCGTACCGATGTTTTGGAGAGGCGAAAATGTCACTGGAATTCGTCGTCGGCCATGACAGTAAACGGGTCCAGCCGGCCGTACTGACATTTTCCGTCAGAGGAAGCGATGACCCAGGCTGCTGCTGCTGCCGCCATGACAGTCCCGAGATGAATTCGGGGCACTTCACGTTCACGAGTTTAGCTCCGAGTTCACCTGTCAATCAAAACCATTGTTCACGCCCCCGGCGTGCCGTACATAAATTATAGGCGTACGCGCTTTGGGTGGGCCACTCCCAACATCCCTGCCGGCTACAGGTATGCTGCGCGGCTGTGCTGATTGCTGACAGACATCGACGATGTTGACCATCGAAATATAACAGGCAAAACGGACGTCATCGCTGATTAATCTAAGCACCTCTGCGAAGGACACGCAACGTGGCGACAGCCGCCGATTTCTTCGCTCGCATACCAAGATTGCACAACACTATAGCCTGTTGCAACCACGTAAGACACAGCACAACGCTGACGGCGCGTCACACCTGCTTGCAAGGCGTCAAACCCGGACCGCGATGACGAAACGGTGCTTGGAGCACGTCCTACTCCAACAACATGGCACCACAGGTGTTTGGCTTGGCCGTGCTTTCATCGGTGATAAAGCTCAGCATCAATGTGTCAAACACATCCGGGATCGGCAAACGGTCGCTGTTCTAGAGCCAGTGCAATAAAGAGTTTGTAATTTCCAGCACGCAAGCACTGCGTACTTCACAACCGTAACACCTTTCTCTGTTATAAGTCCGATTCCATTATTACAAACAGGATCCCTCATCTGCCCGAACGATATTATTGCGATGTCACTGCGGTATACAACGGCGATCGACGTTAGTGACAAAACCAGTCCGCAAAACCTTGAAGTGCACGATGTAAACAAATACTACGCAGATACGCGCGCCACCACCTTCAGAACTTTTAGTCAGCGTCTGATGACATAAGATGAGTTGTGTCGCTGGGTAGCACGCTCTTCGCATCCGCAGCGCACTAAAGAGGCGTCACACACAACAGGCATACGTAATGAATAGGGACCGGAAATTTAGGCACTAAAGAACCCCGAAATAGGCAGGCATCTAGGCTGTAAAAAATATTGAAATAGGCGCTGTAATGAAAAAATAGGCGCTTTGAATAATGCTCTTTATTCATAAGTAAAAAATTTGTAAATCAAGCACGGAGAGTACGCAGTCATCAACTAAAGGAATAAAGCGCATTCTCAGGTTTTCGAACTTGAAGCTCCTTAGGTTTTCGCTAAGCATATCTTTGTACTGTCAGCGTTAATTGAAACGCGAACAAGCCAATTGAAACGCGAACAGCACAAATCGCAGATATTAAACTAGGGAGGCAAAATACATGAGCAGTTGATTTTCCCATCGAAGCCGAAAAGACCGCTCTTCTGAAATGTTAATAGCCCACGCCTGTATTTCACCTCCATCCTCTAATATGCTTGATTTTTTGTGCTCGCGTTTCAGGTGTTTTGTTCGCATTTCATTTGACGCTGATAGTACCTTAAAAGGCTTCTTTTGACATCACATGAACTTAGTGGCACGAACCTAAAACAAGAAGAATATATCCGCCGCGGTGGTGGTGGTGGTGGTGGAACTTTATTTCCAGCGGATATAGAGGAGTGACCCGAAGTCGCCCCCAGCTTAAACGGCGGCCGCTATTTCTTGGGCAGCGGCGGCGTCTTCAGCCAGCTGGAGGAGCTTGATCTGTGTCCCCCGGTCGGGGCTGAGCAATAGAGCCTCCCAATGATCAGAGTCGGTAATGAAGCGACTCGCGGGTAGGGACTGCGGGCAGTTCCAGATCATATGATTTAGATCGGCTTTGGCATCACAATTTTTGCATTTGTCTGAGTACAGTCCATCCGAATAGAAGCTACACAATTGGGGATTTGGATAGGATTTAGTTTGAAGTTTACGCCAGGCTTTCGCTTGTTGCTTGGAAAGCGTTGGCTCCGTGGTAAGGCGCTCGTCTACCGAACCGGTGTACCCGGGCTCTAACCGGACCGCGGCGGCCGCGTTTCGATGGAGGCAAAACGCAGAAGGCGCCCGAGTGCTCTGCGATGTCAGTGCACGTTAAAGATTCCCAGGTGGTCGAAATCATTCCGGAGACCTCCACTGAGGCACCTCTTTCTCTCTTTCTTCTTTCACTCCCACCTTCCTCCCTTCCCTTACGGCGCGGTTCAGGTGTCCGCCGATATATGCGAGACAGTTACTGCGCCATTTCCTTTCCTCAAAAACCAATTTACCAATTTTAGAGTTGATAAAGGCTTAGGCCTTCAGGTGATGTGGCCGTATCATCTCCGCGTAGAAAGTCTCTTGATTTGGGAAATTGTTTGCAGGTATCTATTTTTTTTTACTAATTGTTGCATCTCCGTAGAAGCAGTAACGCCCTTTCCGTCCAGTTCACGAAGTGCTACTGGTGCTTCTGCCGTTACCTTCAACGCCTTTTCCAACTTTGTCATCCTTTCCGTCAATATTGAGAAGTTTGCACTAATGTATGTCAGATCTCTTTCCAAACTCGCCTTTTGCTACACTTCGAGATAAACACTTCGTTACACTACGTTCAAGTTACAATTCGAGAAAAATGTTCGGCGAGACCCGCGCCTTTTGTGCGTACATCGGCGCGCGCCTTTCACCATACATAAACAGATGTCTCAAAATTGAAAAACGGCACCGAGGACCGAAGTGCCGGATTTGGGCATTTATAGGCAAAAAGTGTGGTTAAATAGGTAGGATTTCCTAAAAATAACAAAAAAGGTAGGCAAGCGCAAAAGTCTCCCGTTTAGGCATTAGGCATGTTTAGGCAAATGCCTAAATTTCCGGGCCCTAGAATGAATCATTGAATACAGCCAAACAGCAATTTTTTTCTCACACCGCATCACAGCCGCTCGCACGGCCAATTTCTACCGCTGAGATTCGCCAAGAGCGTACTAAAAGCAATGGTTGGCCATTGGGGGTGCGGCAGCGGCCGTAGCAGCGGAGAACTCCACCTGAGGTCACTGCAGAGAGCAGCAGTTACGCGGGGGGGGGGGGGGGGGGGGGGGGGTGCAATGCAGTCCAGTTTTTTGTTGTTGCGTATTATGCAAGCCAGAAGATGCATGACTCTTATATTTTGATATACGACACAATAAAATATATTTTCGCAATGGCCGAAAAATAAGTCAGATTCAGCGTCTAGTAGTTGCCCAGTCTTTCCAGTCGAAGGCAGCGCTACCGGCGGCGTGTCAGCGCAGGAGCTCTCGTTTTCGGCACGGCCGGCTGCCGCTCTAGTTCGTATGCAAGCCACGCTGCAAGCAATGGTCTCAGTATCCCCACTAGCGGCAGAAAGTGTCAAATCTTTGTTAATTTCCTAAAGCTATACTTTTCAACAACGCTTCATTTGCTTCAGATTTTAAAATAAATTTGGAAATGAACAAAATGTTCATTTCCAAAATGTGCTACCACCTTCCGTGCAGCCTGACTCGCTTTCCAGCCTCGCCGTGACAACCTCCCACAGCTCGCTGCTTGACCAGATAAGACTTTGTACGTGAGGAGGTGGCTCGACAGCTGTCACTTCTTCACGGCGTGCAGGGGCCTCCCTCCAACCTGGATCCGACCCTACAAACGGTGATTCGCGAGCAAGTGACCGAAGCGCTACCACCTGTTCGTCCGCCGGTTCCCGCTGCAGCGCCGCTCACATACGCCGACGCCGTCCGAAAACCAAGAGCCGAGCCGTTTGTCCCGTATTATCCTCCGACGCCGCCGCCTGCCTTTCCAACCCGACCACCTCCTGCTCGTGTCAACCCTTGGCGCACCCGTGACAACCGTCCTATTTGCTATGCATGTGGTGTCCCTGGCCACGTTGAGCGCCTGTGCAGACGCCGTGTGCCACCACCCGTGGATGACCCCAGAACCTACGTCTACGCGGCACCACAGCCCCCGCCACGTCCGTCGGCTGCCGAACAGCTTGATGCCTCCGATCGCCGCCCGTATTCTCGCCGCCGTTCGCCATCCCCGCGGCGCCGTTCTGTTTCGCCACTGCGTCCTCATTCCCCTATGCGCCAGGAAAACTAGTTGCCGCAGTTCCCGAGGCAAGAACTGCGTATTCGGCGACAAGTTCAAGGCCTCGTTTGTCCCCAGCGAATGTGCTCGACGTTTCTGTGGAGGGCCACAGCGCCTTGGCGCTTGTTGATACTGGCGCTGCTGTTTCTGTGATGAATGAGAAACTGTGCCGAAAACTTCGCAAAGTGACGACGCCGTTATCCGGATTTTCGCTTCATACAGCTAATGCACAGCGCATCTCGCCTTTAGCCGCCTGCACAGCCAGGGTCATCATTTACGGTTCCTTATATACTGTTGAATTCGTCGTTCTCTCATCGTGCTCGCATGACATTATTTTAGGTTGGGACTTTCTTTCCCAACATGAGGCCCTCATCGACTGCGCTCGTGCCGAGCTCGAACTTCTTCCGTGCAGTGCTACCTCGCCTGATACGTCATCTTCGTGGGGCAAACTGTCTGTGGCTGACGACATCGAGATTCCTCCGTGCTCATCTGTTCCTGTCCCTGTCTCCTGCCTCACCGCATCTGACGGCGCCGTCGTCTTTACACCATCCGACGTCTTCATCTCTCGACACTGTCTGCCTCTGCCTTTCGCTCTGCTCACTGTTCAAGACGGCTGCAGCCTCATCCCGATCTCGAACCCTTTTTTGAGCCCCTGCATATTTCTCCGTGGCGAATGCCTTGGCCACATTCAGCCCGTCGACTCTTTGCTCGATCCCGAACGATGCGCCGAATCATGTTCTCTTGCTACTAATTCTCTTACTTTACCCCGCACCTCCACCAAATTGTAGCAGGATTTCCGGGGAAAAGGAACTTAGCGACAGATAGCCAAAATGCCGGTCCGAGAGCTTCGGTCATCCAGCCAGCGATCTCGCGCCACGCGCTAGCGGAGCGGCGGCCGCCGCTGCTCATCTTCCTCTTTACATTCGTAATATTATCTGTTGCCTTTTAACGTATTCGAGAGAAGAGAAAGGGTTGATACAAGAGTGCACCTAGTGCGCACTGTTCGTCTTCGGAAATGGAGAGACAGATAGAGCCTGAAAGAGAAGACACGCCTTTGACGCCCCCGAAAAGGCGTGTCGAACAGCTAGCGGTGAGTGTGCAGATAGATAGGAGAGAAGTCACGATTTCGCGATTGCTGACATGGCGCTGATAACTTCAGGTAGCGCTGCGGCCTGGTATTGCGCAGTGTATTGTGTTTGAAGCGTGAAACGGGCGCGCAGGGTGCGCTTGTATCGCCTTTACGTGCTTTATCTCTACATTTTATTGTCCGCAGCCTGCGCACGTTCCGCGCTATCTTCTTTCACTGACTGCCGTCATCGCAAACTCGGATGAAACTCGGGCGAGCGCCAAACTCGGGCCTTCCGGCATAGCGCCCCTGTACTCTCTGATGAAAGTGAAGTGAAAGCGCTCCAGTAATGTCCAGATTTCAAAGCATGCCAAGGGAGAAAAAATCTCGAATGTCAGTCACATCAAGTGTTAGCATTGAAGTAGTAGAGGCGCTAACATTTGTCTCTCCGACAAGTGAGTAATATGTCACAGGCACAGTATTGGACAGATTGAATCAGAATACAACAACGCGAATGCAATAACAAAAACGATGTCGCTTTAACATCACGTAAACACGCCGGTTTGGCACAGAGTGGTTTTGTAGAAACGAAACATAGTACGACTGCACCAACATTTGCTTTTCTTCAGCACAACGTGTGTGCGGAAGCAATAATTACATTTCGTTTCCCCTTTTAGTTTTCATGATCAGTGAAATGTTGGGCCGAAACAGTGAAACGCATTAATGCTTATGGTTGCACGAAAGAAATGGAAAGTATGAAGGAAAAGCCCGGTAAACATTTTTCAGCAATCATCGATAACATTTTCATTAGAAATATGTGATAATTAAGAGTCTTTGGAAGGTAGGAGCGAATGATATATTCGCAGTTTATGCGGTGTTTGTACTTGAGACGCTAATTAAACTCGCAGGTCTAACTTGCGGTTCACCCTTCTAAACGGCACAGGAGGAAGATAGTGCAAATACGAGACCTTGGAAAACACTTCTAGCAATTCAGCGCACACTACAGGAGCCTATAACCAAGCGAACATCATCTGAAACATGAGAGCAGATGGACGGATTTGAGGGATAAAGTATTAAGGTTTGATAGAAATTGACAACAAGAAACAAGCGCCTCATGGACATAAGAATAAGTAGATGAAATTAATATGGTCCCCTACGTGTCTTCGGTCTGCACAGCTTCGTCAGTTTTGAGTACAGCTTCCCCCATCCTGAGGGACAGGACGTCGTCACGTGTCCCCTGGGACGCCGTCATGGACGGGGGTGTGCGAAAAAGAAACGGCGTTGGTGGAGCTTCCGGCGGCCTGCGAATGCCAAGCACCGACGCGACGATCTCGCTGCTGGCTTCTGCCGCCAAAGGATTGGAAGGTATCGGGTCGCCGCGATCGTCGTCGTCGTCGCCGTAGTCGCCTGTGTACCCTTCGTCCACGGCGGTCGATGGAACCAAGTCGGCGGCGGAGGTCTTTTTCTTACCGCTGTGCCTCTTGCCCGTGGTCCGCGTGTCGGCACTCGCCGATTTGGAGGCTCGACTGTTGCGCCTCGAGTGGCTGCGCTTCCTCTTCTCGTGGCGGCGGTGCTCCCGTCGTTTTCCCTGCTGGCTTTCGGGGGATGACTTCGGATTGACGTCCTTGTTGGCTGGCGTCGTTGCCGACGTAGGGGAGGCGGCGGCCTCCGCTCCATCAGGGCGGGGCCCGTCCGGCACTGCAGGCGAAGCGCCGTGCATGAAGGACGGGAAGTTGCTGAACCTGCGGGGAGACGAGCCGAAGATGGAAGTGAAGGCGGCCGCCTGTATAGCCTCGAGGCTGGCCGGCATGTCGGCGGACGGATCGTTGTCGTTTTCCGAGCGGCCATCGTCGATCCTGGCACGGCTGAGCGGCGGGGACACGGAGCAGACATAGGACGGCCTCTTCAAGGACGGGCCTGGCACCACGCACAGAGCGACACCCTCGCTTAGAGAACTCAAGTTGGGCGTGGCGCAGACCCTTCTGTTGGGCTTGCGCCTCTTCGGCTCGATTCTGACGGCCGGGGTCCTGCGAGGAATAGAGCTTTTTTCACTAACAGCCCGTGGGAAGACACCATATGGTACTGTGGTCTGTGTTCGTAGCACAACAAAGGGCTGGGGATTAAGCTTTCTACGTCTCTCCTTACAGTTCAAGAAACGCATATTCGGATATGTGGATGATTATCTGGTTTTTGTTGAGCCCTGAGTCCTATGACTTCAACATTCAGGTCGATGATGTTTTACAGTTTTTTGATAGCAGACAAGGTTTGTGTTTCACCAGTGAAATCTCTTACGGTTCGGGCTACAATTTTTAGATACAAGACTGGCACAAAAGCCGGACGACGTGTGCTGGTCCTTTCTACAAAGGTCTGAAAAACCCTTGCTCAGTTTCCATTCAGCACATTCAGAAATAGTCAAACGTGGTATTGCAGTTTTTTGACAAAGTGCTGCCATTTCCAAGTCGTTCGTATATGCTATCATTCCTTTTTTTTAATCAGCAGGTTCAAAGGCTAAGGACAACCGGTTTCCGGATTATGCCACAGTATTTGCATGCAGTAAGGAATTAAAATGGTCGAATCATGTGGTGTGCAGGAGACGCCGCAGCTTTCTAAAAAAAGGTTAAAAGTGTGAAAAAAAAATTTGCCCTACTGCAATATTCACCAAATGTCCCACCGTTTGAAGCAAGTAAGCAGCAGATGTGTCGCATATGTACTCTTTTTTGCACCTAATAAGTTGGGCAAAATTTGCGCCATAATTTATAGAAGCGCCAGGGAAGTGGAGCGGAAAAGAGAAAACAAAAAGGTGCCAGATAAAGCATGACTTGAGGTTTGTTCCTTGTGCTGAAGGAGTTGCGTATGAAGTGCCTTTCTGTGCGGGAAGACCTACATATAGATCAAACTGGAAAATTCTTGAATACCCGCCAACGAGACACCTTCTTTGAAAGGGGCCCCGTCCTCAAATCCAGCTTTACATTAACGGGATTGCCCGCATGACAACCAACGTAATCCTTTTGAAAAACTGTGCACCCCCTTTTTAATGAAACCAGGGTCCTGTACAAACGCAAAGATAAGTTAACGAGGGAAATCAATGTAGCCTTTCATATCCACAAAACCATGACTCGTGCGTAAGCACCGCCTCTGTATGTGCTCATGATTGTGAACTAAAACATCTAGATTTATATGACTGAGGTACCATTATGTCTTTTGGTGTTGCCCATGCACTTCTGGTTGCGAAAGAGTATTTTTTGTGTTTGTTTAATAAAGCTCTGTTGTCAGTCAATGCCGGTCCTGCCTGCTTCCTATGTCCCTTGTCTCTTGTGCTGTTATTCACAGTCAGTATGTACCAACTACCTCAACTCGTCGTCTTACTGACAGTTTAAGAAACGAGTTGCTGTGAAGGTCGCGAAAATCTCCACAAGTTTTTTTTCACCCTCACACGCAGGCTGCGGGTGCGGTCGTACTCTCAAAAGCAGGTGCAATTAGTCGGCGCGTATATCCCGGTTGGAATGTGGGTCGCGAGGGCGGCACGCGTAAAATGTATGTTTTTTTGTAATAGCGGTCATTTCTATCGTTCATACTTTATACCACCTACCGTACCTTTCTAGGAGTGTGAAGTGTGCCACTAATCCCATTTTTCATGTGCCAGACAGTATCGCAGTGATTTGACGCGCATTGTTTCTCGCTGCCCTGATATCAGAGGGTAGCCGATAAGGCAAGCTACGAACTAGAAAATGGTTTTTATAACAAGATTTTTGAGCATTTGTGTCGTTTTGCTGTCGTGTTTTACGAGTGCTTCCGTGTGTTGTACGCCTTGGCGCAAGAATCCTTTTGTTATGTGCGCTGCGGTCTATAATAAATGCGTGCTCGTTTCTTCTTTAGGTTTTGACGGTTTTGGGGCACCCCACTATAAATTTATTGATTTGACTCGATGATGTACCTGGGTCGGCGAGCTGCGGACTGTTGTTGAGTGGAAAAGAGTGTACTGGGTCGGCAGTATTTCGTTTTTGTGCATCCATGTGCTTAGCTTGCTATTGCTTGCATTAAACACATTTTGTGCACGGCGGTGTAAGCGCGACCACTCCCAATTTAGATTGCTACTTCCGTATGCCAGAGGGCAGTTGGCGTGGCAAAGGGCTGACCGTAGTATTTTCCTGCTATTGGTAAATGCCTTAGTCGCAGCAAAATATACACCATTTAATTACATTCTTTGACAGTGGCACAAACGTCAGCGTGACGTTTTCACACGGACCTAGACGTTGGAAAAACAAAAAACAAACATATTTGTCCTCTGACTGCCGACATCGTCAAAGCTTTCTTCTCTGCTAATAATTATGAAATATTTAATTAGCGCAAGATTTTCTGAGCCAGCAAGCATCCTTTAGCTGCACCCTTTGGCCTGTGCGATAAAATATTTTAAGTATTCAGAAAGATATATCATGCCACTGGTGACATGCAAGTGCAATTGTTTGGTATGCGAAAGATCTCCTAAGTGTAAAAAGAAAGGATCCTAACGAAGCGGTGTTCAAAGAAAGCACGATAACAATTCTCTTAAGTTAGTTCCGCGACTGAGCTGAGCTTGCAAGGATAATTTGACGGCGTTACTGGCGCACCATCACACAAGCGATAATGCAACCATAAATGGGGGGGGGGGGGGGGGGGGCTCTTAAATGCTGACAGGAAGGGTCAAGTGAACATTGGAATGGGACTTGTTTGCAAGCCATACATTTATTGGTTGCAATTGTCAAAAAAAAAAAGAAACTGTTCCCTGCGGTAGAATACGAAGAGTCCGAAGAGAGCACGTGCTAAACACTAGAAAAATTACCTCAATGTCAAACAAACATTTATGACTAACGCATCGATTTAATCTCTGTGACAACGCAATAACTTGAAGCAGCACAACCGTACTATTATACTGAGCAATGTTTTCCAGCGCCCGAAGGGTAATAAATCGGGGCTATCACACAGGCGCGGTTGTGGAACTATAGCGCAGCCCAGCAATCCCGAAAGAAACGCCGACACCACGGTAGTCTAGTCGGCAGAAAATGGCCGCGCTGGAGGACGGCTGTGGATTCAGATCTGTAGCTGCCACGCGCTTAGATAATGAACCTGAATGCCGCTTGGAAGGACGTTCGATATGGTTTGGAGATTGGGATTCCTCCCGCCACCAAAGTGCGGGTGATAAAGAATTTGGTTTTCCGACCAGCAAGGTAATAGAGCTGGCAAGGAATACATTTTAATTAAAAAGAGATAAGCACTGCGTTTCCCCCCACTGTAGTTTCACCACAATATAGCTATGTAAACTCGAACTCGAACTCATACGAACCCATAATTGCATTCCACATAATCCAGACAGCAAGCTGGGACGAAAAGCAAGAATTTTCTGACCAAGAATAAGCCGGCCAGATTTTGAACAAATTATAATCAAGGATGTGCTCCGTGTTTGAACTAAGCAGAAGCCACCTGGAACACTTCTTCTTAAATTTGTTTGGTGCGTTATATACGGCGTATAAGACATACCTTGGCATATGCATAGCTCTAGTCAAGGTCAAACGTTCTACAGGAGGAACAAATGGCGTCGCGTCTGGGCAGAGCCGCTGCAAGGACCTTTCTAGGCCAAACGCACTGCAGCGCGCTGCATATATGAGAGGCCACGGCAAGAGGTTGCCTTGCGCGCCGGCAATGCCATCTGGGCTCCGACTCAGGGGGATCCTCTAAATGACGTCACTACGGGCGCAGTCACCCGCGCGTGGCTCTGCCTCTGGGCAACACGTCCGCCTCGCTAGGAGACGGCGGGATGAGGTCATCATTTTGTGACCATCTCTCGGCCTCAACAACAAGAACGCAGTCTGCGTACGCCATTTCGCTTAATGAAGCTAGTGATAATTTCGCATTAAAATATCGGCGACTGCCGGGTGGGACGCGGCCAAAGCCACATGGCGCAATGTACTGAGGGAAAAAAATAGATGTATACTCAAATAAAAGTTCGCGCTCTTCGCTTCTTGCTCGACTTTACTTGAGCAAAGTTTGAAAGTTCACAGTGCCCTTTTCACCAAAAGATGACGTAAACATAGTGTGCAAAGATTCGTCCCATCTTAAACGCCGTGGAGTGGAATTCATCAGAAATCGCAAGAGCGCAACAAATCGCAACGAATATCAGACACAGTCTGTACTAACAGACTGCTCATTTTCCGGTGGCAACTGGCAACTGAGAAGCCGGAGAACAATGAATTAGTGACGACTACAAGGTTTCTTTTGCCTCGCTGTACGAAATTAGTTCGTAGGAGAGGAATTAACGTATATATCGAACGAGAAAAAAAAAGCAATCCAAAAGCACAGCAATGACAAGTATTGAGATGCGTTTGCTGTGAGATACGACGACTACAGCAAAGCACAGTGCTTTGCTGTGGTCATCGCTGCAACAAGCATGTCAGCACCGCAGCATTGGCGTACAAAAGAGTGAAATGAGTGCACGTGTCTCACTTTGTATCTATGGTCTTCGCTTGAGAGGCCTGCGGTGTCGATCGCTGGGTTGTGTTCGTGGGCGATCCATCGAAGTTGCCAGGGGGCGCAGTGGCGGTCAAGCTCACAGACGACAAAGAAGCGTTCGAGCTGCGCGTAACCCCCACTGGCTCGTCGAAGACGCTGTCGTCAGCGGCGTCGGATTTCAGAAAGCCGAGGTAACCCACGAAGCAATACAGCAGAAGGGCGACCTGCGGTGCGGGGTGCGACATACGACGATGCAGGTGAACGAGTTTTGCACTAGAAGATTTTGTGTGCGAGTTTTGTAGCGAAAGCTACATTGGCCACAAACTTGCGATTGCGCTGTGGCGGTGCTCCGTGGAGGCACAGAGACCGACCTTCAGCCGTTGCCTAGCAACCGCCGCAGCTGGCAGACGCCGCGTGCTCGCCGCGCCATCTGTCATGACGTCACACCGCGCTCCTCGCCGCGGAGCCGCCGCCGCCGTTTGGAATGCTTTCGCTACGGATATCCTGGCATAGCCGACCTAAGCCACTGCCATTTTTGTCTTATTGATTTTACTCGACATATCAAACACAATAAACCCAGCGAATAGAAAAAGGACAAAAATTTACACTTTTCGTCCGCGTTGAGAGAACGCGTAAAGGCCGGTTCACATGCTAGCGACTGAGCTATTGAGCGGCGCGTCGCAGCGAAAATTTCCAACTTGTTGATACCTTGCCGCTCGTCGCAGCGACGACTCAAAACAGGTTTTTCCGCCGCGGCGACAGGATTCGCTAGCATTTTCGCTGGCATGTGAAACAGGCTTAAGGGTTGAATGCACTGCGGGAAAGGCGTATATCCTTGGACGGCTGATACTGAAGGGTGGCCGAACTCTTTTAATGGGTGTCGTTGGCTGCTGGGTGTTCAGTTCCTTTCGGAATTGCACAAATTTTCAGCCACTGTGCAGGCGTAGTAGTCGCTGCGGTTTCGTGAAGATATTGGCCCCACTTCGCTGTGAATGCAAACTAAAATGACCTGATTGCTTAACTACGTCTATTTGTGCGGGCTAACTAAAAATAAAGGCTGACCGGTGTGCGCAGTGTTGCACTTTGAATGAAAAGTGGGACCCTTTCAACATCCATGTCAAATCAATACACCGTGCTTTAATTCGCAAGGATACCTGGGCGGATCGGCCTTTCGCACCTAGTATCGCCCTGATTGACCTCTCTGTGCTGGAGTTGAGCTGAACAGTTTGAAATTTTTCGCTTTCACATGCTGGACAAGGAGAATCATATTTCTGTTTCCTTCCTTCTTTAGCAGCAGTGCGTAGCCCTACCACGGTGTCACGCGACAGGGAACCATACTTCTCTGGAATGACTGAAGCCGCGCCCAGCTGATCGTTGTCGCACATGCTTAAGGCGCCTTATATCCAAGGTTCATTGCCGCCTTTAAATTGCACGCGGCCCGCAATGGTCGTGATTAACCCCACGTCCGCAAAGCACAATTGCTAGCTGCTATCGCCACCGCCGAGCGGGTTCAGGTTTATGGCCTAAAAACCGCTCAGTAAACTGTTTCAGTCCTGGGCTAGCTTGATCGTCTGTAGACCTAAGTCTGGCCTTCCGGCTTGCCGTCACAACTTATATTTTTCGGGGAGGGGGCGCTTTTAAGAGTGGGCCACACAAAATTATGTGCTCTAGCAGGGTTTCTTTGGGGAAGAGGGTATAGCTTCATTTCTTCAGGAAGTGAGTGGTGTGTTGCGCCTTTGCCCACAAAACTTTGTCCTGAAGGAGAACAAGGAATCCGAAAGGAGTTCTTTACGAGCACCGTGGCCAGCTGTTGTCTTCCTTCATGAGGTCTGACTATGCATATATACACACGTGATTTAAGACTACAGTGAAGAAGGGCTTTGCAGATATGCATCGCATAGAATTAGCCATACATTAGATTATGCCCTCTTGGAGCACGCTGTTTAGTTCTAGGTATAAACTCCGTCAACGCAGATATACTAGACACAAACGGCTGTTAACAACGTCATTATTCACCATCTGGCAGCGCCTTATGATTTGTAGAAACGCCCGGGTAGCTTGCAGCCGATAGAGCTACAAGGATTGAAATTTATGGACCGCAGGCAGTGAAGCGTATCGCAGGGGCTATCTAAAGGGGTTAACAAACCCAAGATTGTTTGTAGAAATGTATATCTAGCCAGTAATTTTTAGCTTAAAACCCGAAATTATTTGGCCAAATTTGTGACTTTTTAAAGAAAGGCGGCAGAAAACATTAATCTCAAAGCTTTCTAAAGGCGTTACAAGCCAGTAAGCATCCAGATTTTCGACCTAAAAGAGATTGAGCATACCCTATTATGGCTACGGCCTCCGCGGTGGCTCAGTGATTATGGCGCTCGGCTGCTGTCCTGAAAGGCGCGGGTTCGATCCCGGCCGCGGCGGCCGAATTTCGATGGAGGCGAAATTCTAGAAGCCCGGGCACTGTGCGATGTCAGTACACGTTAAAGAACCCCAGGTGGTCGAAATTTCCGGAACCCTTCCCTACGGCGTTCCTCATAGCCTGAGTTCATTTTGGACAGTAACACCCCCCCCCCCCCCCCCCCCAACCAAACAAAACTTAGTATTGTTACGAGGTTATATAAAAATAAAAAAAATATACCCAAGAAAGCGGACGCGAATAGTAGTCCTCCACACTCAACACGCGGCTCTTATTGACATCACAGTGCCGATGCCAGCCCGGCGTTTTGAAATAACTAGTTTCAATGTGGCCGCAGTTGGTTAGAAAGCTTTCAGATGAATGTTTTCTGTCGTTTTTCTTTAAAAACTGGTCCCGCGGTTGGCCAAAGAATTTTGGGTTTTAAGCTAAAAATTACCGGCTAGATACATATTCCTACACATTCCCTTGGGTTTGTTAGCCCGTTTAGGTAAGCCCTTGTGATACTCCTCACTCTCTGTGGTCCATAAATAGGGTTTCAAGCCTTGTGACTGTACAGCTTGCAGTTGGAGAATATGCAGACCGGTTGCCTATTTGAAACCGGTGTCATTCTTCGCCTTTTTATGGTTTGTAGCAGCGCCCGAGTAAATAATTGAAAAACTTTTTTCATAATACGGAAGATGCTTTCTGAGTATTCTGAGGCACATGCGGAAAATTCATGAACAGATAAAATTTTTAGACACGAAAGAGTTTACTGAATGTGGTCCACTGTTCTCATAAAATTGACATTCTGCTACTCTTGTTATAAGGACTTCCTTCGAACTGAGCTTTGAAAGGCGGTCAAACCTTGAACTTTCTACTGCATTTGCGTATGATCACCTTGAAGGTGTTCACAAGTACCACCGTCATCTATAGCGGCGGATTATAAACTCCTGATAATAGAGCAAGTGCCACGTGCTGCGCGATCGAACGGCAAGGGCAGCAGTGTGCGGAACCCCTCTCATGTTTTACGGTAACAAGACTGCCAGTACCAAGGCTCTCGTTAACTCGTTGAGCAGGCAAAAGCAGGCACATGAGGGCCTCGTTATGACGTACGTATGCTTGAAGGAAGCCAACTGCCAGTGAATGAAAGAGCAGTGTAATAGAGTGTTTTAACACTTTTTTTAGATGTTGACCTTAATTAATAGTGAAAATTAATAGTGACCTCAATTAATAGTGAATAATTATTAGTTTATTCGTATTTTACCTGAATGATAATTTATTACAAAGTATAAACTTGGAATAGAAGCACATTTGTTCATGTATTTTCACAAATTATACGCCATATACGCACTAGCCTAACTTAACTCATTAGCGTTAAAATTATGAGGGAATCTAATAAACAATCTTTAGCTCAGCATTATGCTTATCAATGTACCTGAATTCAAAACTCAGTATAAAAATTGCCAAAACCAGCTAAAATTTGAGAAATCTGAGGGTCTTCAGTTCGAAACAGCGACTATGTAGTCCATTTTATTTTGGTTATTTGAATTGGGTGAAATACCATCTCTAATGTATCGACACAAACCGAAAGACCAAGGACAGTTTTCTCGAGAAGGTTGCCACAAAATGAGAGAAAAGGACGCTGGCTGGATGCGAACATTCGCGCCTACTTTTCCTTAGCACACCTTTCTCAGAATGATGTGATAAATTTTGGCTAGAAAGCACAGGGTACTGGGAATGTGTTGGCATCTACCTTTATACGTAGCAACATGTGCACGGCGTGGAAACGGTAAGTCGCGATTTAGAGACACTGGCAAATTTATTTGCACTGACGCTTAAGGCTAAATATAAGGGAGATCAAACAGAAAATGAAGCTTTAACATACCCTGCCAAAGGCTACTCCGGTGAAGATGGCGATAGGTGTCCAGAGGTTGTAATCTTCAGCCTGCGAAGACACAGCTATCAATACCAACATTTGAGCTTGGACTAACGGGTAGTTTAAAACAACTATTCACAAAAGAAGTGTATGAGACGAAATAAAGAAAATAAATATACTGAGAGGCGCTGATTTATGCGCATCTCTGCCTAAAGCTTTCTTTTTTTCTTTTGCAATTCCTCTCACACTCTACATTCCTGGTAAGACGAGTTGCTCTGAGCCCACATTCTCTTTCAATCCGCTGTAACTTAAGACCCTGAAATTGGTTGGATCCTATAAAAAACAAACAAAACAAAGAAAGCCCATCAGCACAACCAAGAGCATCAGCAAAATGGCTATTCTTCTGTATATGTACGACGCTTCCTATCGCCTCAGAGTACCCGAGATAAAAGAAGCGGTACGCGTAGTTTTTTGCACGCATTAACTGAGCAGCATGTAGAGGACAGCCAAGTGATGCTCCGATTAAGGAATTGTACGCGAAGAACCATAAGCTAAAGTTCATAGAAGAACCATAAGATAAAGTTCATACTTTGTACTAACCAGAGAGGTGCTTTAACGAAGGGTCTACGTGGCAGAGTGCATCTCAAAAGCATCTCCCACGTTAAATGGCGAACGCTATAGACGTTATACCATTACTAAATCTTTGAATGTTTACGTTTACGCGAGGAATATTCATTTCGATACCAGGGGAAACAAGCCGACGGCTGAGATATCCCGCCACGGCATGTCCACGAAGCTCAAATCACCTGCCCGGACATTTCGCCAGTGGGATTAGCGGCCTTCATTACTCAGTTCTGGGAAGTGGCTTTGCTCCGCCCTCACTCCTCTCCTTCGAGGCGGCTGTTCGGCGCTCCTTGTCCAGCCAACAAAAAGGATGATCCCCTCGCTGGCGTCGCAGTCACCCATGGTGGGATAAAGACATGGATGGGTGGCTCCCTTCCGTCCCGACGAGGTTGCTGGCCACCGCAACCGCAGGCGAATGGCACCGCCATTGTCACCGCGCCGGCGGCATGGCAAAACAACGGTGGGAGCACGCAATCACTACGAATTGTGCTCGTATAACTGCCAACGTGTAGAACGTGGAATTGTGTGAAATAAGACAGCCGCTAACAAGGTGAACGTACAAAGTAGGGTACTACTTGGCGCATCACGGAGGAAAAAGCTTTTCATGTCTGCGTCAAAAATTACATCTCGCCCTATGAGAGCCCGAAAACGGACGTCCAGGAAAATATGCAAAGGCTTTTGGGGAAAGGGTGACCGCCCCCCCCCCCCCCCCCCCCCCCCCCTCTTAGGACCGCCACTGCTACCGTCTACACCCTCAATTACACATTCGATACACTTTTTTGCACCTTTCCCTTTCGTTCTTGACCTAAGCCGCCCAACTTCAGGTCCTAGCCTAAAAGAGCAAAGAAGTTTGCGAAGAGCTGAGAGAATGTCCAATTTTATACGGTCTCCCAAGCGCACAATGCCTGGCTGAGTTCAGCTCAGTTTCTTATGACCAAATGACGACAGGGGCGCTTACCTGCATGTCAACCATGGCGCCTATAGTGCTGTTCGCTCGACGTGATTCGTTTAGGGCGGCTTTTTGGGCATAAGGTGGAACCTATGAACAAAAAAAAACGATGGTCTAGTCTATAAACTAAAGCTCGTTGCAAAACCATGCACAATTTATGACCAAACAATTAACTTGCACATATATGTATAGGAAAATTACAGCATCTAGTGAAACTCAAGACACATTTGTATTCCTTCCCCTAAACTCCAGTCCATGACATGATACACGCATAACCTGCTTCTGAACATGCGGTGGGCATGCCTAATTATTTACCACGAGAGATCAGCTTACGTGTGAACTCAAACAACATGGGTGGTTGTCTGACATGGACTGTTAGGATAGTTAAGGCGACATGCTTGAGTTTAAAAGAGGATTAGGAAGTGGTAATGTTGAATTGAGGCGTTAGAGTGGTAATCTACATTGAAGGGTACTCCAGATCAGCATGATAAATACAGAGCGATTACGATAATTGTGTTTTTTTAGTCCGAACGGACTGTGCATGCAACAACAGCACTCACTAACGCACGAAAATAGCAAGTGTCGACAGAGCTCACAGGCAGCAAACCACACCTATGACAAGAAGGGACGTGCGAATGTATTGCCAGGCAATTGCCGGATTCAAATGAAAGCGAGTAATAAAGGATTCGTATCATAGGCCTTTTGGGAACAAAATAAGATAGCCATTATGTTCAGGGCATATGCGCTTTGTTTGGGGAGCTTCTGCGACAGGCTGCTTCATAGGAAGGTTGTAGGGTACAAACAGTGCTTACGCTCAGAACGGTTGTGTGGAGCATAGCGGTGCAGGATGCACACCAGAGGAGGAAGATAGCGAACCCGTTCCATGCGATGAACAGCCTTAGGACATATCTTACCGGCTGGAAAAAGGCAAAGCACTGTTGCTTAGCACTGAAATAAATCAAGCAACTTTAAGTCGTAAAGGTAATTCGAATAGGGTGAAAGCTGCAATACAGTTCCTTTCCTTCATAGAGAGAAAGTGATACCGAATTTTCCCGCACTCTCGCTCTACAAATCAAAACCAGTTTAATATAGTGGCATTAAAGTCATTCAAAAACGGGTGAAAGATCTCTCACGGAACTTTTTACATGAGAACTTTCCATATAAACGCCTTGCGAAAATTCGGGGTAACTTGCCTTTGAGTCAAGATCGATGCCCTTTTTTTTCTGAATGGATTGCTGCAGGAAAAGATGAGTGTCCAGTGAGACACTGACAACAAGCGTGAAAAGTATGCCTTAAGAATGTAAGCGTTCTGCTAAACTATTTTCCAAATTGAGCACGCTACGCAGCTGAAGTTCATCTTGGCTTTTAAGTTTTTATAGGTCGCTTAAAATACCAAACAATTCTGAACAAAAAAAGTTATTTTCGAGGCGAAAATAGTTTATGAATGCAATTTTTCATATGTAAATTTCAGTATAACAATCAATATATCCGCCAATCTCCCGACGGCAATCTCGTTTTTTTTTATATCAGTGTTCTTGCTATCATCAAAAGCGTACCCCATTGGTTTTTTGTGGCATTCTTAACTAGTTTATGTGATTGATGGAAACACGTTAAAACAAAGATTTTTGCTATATATCAGAAAAATGGACGATTACCTTGAATATTCTCATAAGATTATCTTACAATTTTTCAATATTCAAAATCTTTGTACGAGAACGTTGGACATGTGTGTATCTTCAAGTTAAACTCTTAAAAAGTGACAAATTAAATGACGCTCATTTGTACGTACAGAAAAGAAAGCACACACAAGAAACATGATTTTACTTTCCGGAAAAAAAAAAGGCCTCGTACATTAGTGCATATTTATAGGCGAGATAGTTTTCATTTATTTGTTTTGGAAGTAGTTCTAGAGAGTGTAAGCACGAAATTTGAAAAATATAGGAAGACGCTTTTGCCGAAAAATGAAAAAAAAAGAAACATTTAATACTCACGTAGCAAATGACCCATAGCAGGAGTATGTCGCTGGCTGAATTGGTGAAGTGCACGAAGTCAATGATAGCATTGATGCTCCATAGATCTGTGTGCAAAAGAAAACAAAGAAATAGTGAACAGAACCGTAGTTCACGACTGAGTTGTATTAGGCGCACACATCAAACTCTAGACAACCAGCGGAATAGTATGGAAAAACAATAAGTTCCACATTGCTTATGAGATAATTTGTACTGACAAAAATTTATGATGAGGGAATCAAAAGAACAAAAGAAAAACTTGCTTCTCTCAGTAGGAAACGGAAAGTAAGAAACAAAGAATGAAAATAATAGACGGGCTGCTTTATTTCAAACACCACTATTGCAGGGACGCTAATAAGTATATGACGTGTCTTAACTGGGCGTGTCGTATTCTTGTAGAGTTCGCGGTGAGCCAGTCATCCCAGGTTCGTGGAGGGGGTTCGAGCTGAAACGGGGACAGCTCAATGGCGGTGCAGCGCAAGAATGTGTACCACTGTGGCACGCAGCGCGAAAAAGTTAGACGTTGTGGTGTGTTCGTAGAGGAAGTTCAAAATTAGTGTCAGAGTTTTTGGAGACGAACGATAAGCAGTCCAAAAAAGATATTTCTGCACGTAGGTTACGCGACCATGCATAAACGAAGTAAAAGCGCAATTGTCGTCCTCAATTATCTAATTAACTATATGTCTGTTTAGAAATAATAGATTTTGAGGACAGTTCTTGTGTTTGCGTTAGGCAGGCGAGAGAAGTACACTGAAGTGTCGTGGAGAGAGGGGGGGGGGAGGCGCAGTTCTTTTTCTGAATACAGGTAGTACAAGAAAGTTTTACGTTGACTCTAGGTAATATGTCTCCTACGGGCTGGCTCCGTTCGGTCCTGGCGATGGAGTGCTTAATGGCTGGCTTCGGTGTTCTTTAATATATGTACTGGCATCGGAGTTCGTTAAGGTGCCCTGACATCGCATGACCCACGGGTGTTTTCGTACTTCGCACTCATCGGAATGCGGCCGCAACGATTGACATTCCAATCCTTCCTGCTTGATTCCGCTATCTCAGCCGCCTCATGCTCAGCAACAGAAAGACATAAGCACTATGCCCTGCGAATAGTCAGAGCACAAATTTTCTCATCTTGCCGATCTATAGAGCTTCGACTACGCCGCTTACTGCACCTGGCGCATGTGTGTTGTTCTCACCGTAACATTGTAGCAACAATACCTCCTACTTGTTCAGGAAATCTGGGATGTATAGGATTTACCAAGGGCGTTATAGGGACAGACTTGGCAAGCAAAACTATTTGTTGATTATCACCTGATCCTGGCTACCTTGAGAAGCCGGAGCAGTCAAATAGTCTGGTGTGGCTTCACGAGCGAACTTGAATTACGCGAAAGAGGTACCATGAACGAACAGCGTCGGGTGGTAACACGCTGGCAAGCGTTCAGTAAAAGCAAACAAAAAAAAGCAGCTTGCGGCTTTCGCGCTACCGGCTACTACAGCGTCAGGGAATACTATTCAATTATGCTACTCGTTCACAAAGGAAATTGTATGTGGAATGTCGATTTCCCAAGTCTTTGGCTGCAACAGTGAAGGTGAAAAAACGCCAAAACTGCCAGAGCATGAATAACAAGTGCAGGTGGCTTTGTGGTAGAGCACGCTCCTCGGATTCGAGAGACGCTAGGTTTGACCAACAGCTCCGCCGATTTCCGGTCGCGCTTGTACTGGGTGCAAATTTTATCCCGACCTTGTGCTCGGCTTTTGTGGGTTGATATGCTTGGCAAAAAAGTGTGAAACCAAACTATTGGTCTTGCAACTCATGTCTCAGAGGAACTCAACGCACCATGGGGGGGGGGGGGGGGGGGGGGAGGGTTCAAATCGCGCACCTCCCGCACACGAGGCGGATACACAAACCACTAAGCCACACTGCAGCATTCACTGCAGTGAACGCCAAGCAAAAGGCCCCCCAGTAGCACAAGGTGGCGGGCCCATGCGGGTCCGACATGGGCAATGAGGGCTGGTGGCTGCCCGCAATAAACCCACAGGGGTCCCCCGTGGGTGCAGTGCTGGCACAAAACGCTGGGGCTGCCCACTTCGTGCCCGAATGGGTCCCTCGTCGGCTAGGCATGGGCTTAAACAGACTGGGCAGCCCACCTAGGTCCCACCGCAGATACACGCGGGCTAGGATGCGGGCTCTATTATGGTGAAGCGCGGGCAACCCCAAAAGGGGCTGCCCGTACACCACCATTAGGGAGCCGCAGTGTTTTTGTGTGGGCAAAAAGCTAGTATTCCCGCCTTCAGCCGACATGGGTCCCGCGTAGGAAATACAGGGGCTAAACTATGGGCTTCACAGTGGCGAAGCGTTTCAGGAATGCAGTTTTGGCTGTCTTAGCAACACCGGCGACGGTCCCGCGTGGGCTGGGCATAAGCACATTTGCCATTCCGACGTCTTCACCGCCTGCATTCCAAATCGGGTATGAAAGGGGTAAGCATGGGCTGCGTGCAGTTCGTGTGCATAAAAGATGGGGCTAGATGACGGTGAAGTGCGGGCACACCCAACAGCGGCTGCCCGTGCAGCGCCCTAACGGAACCAATTGAGCTGTGTGTGGGCTAACACCAGTATTCCCGCCTTTAGCCTAAATTGGTCCTGCATGGAAAATATATGGGCTAGGCATGGGCACAATTTCGATTCCAACATTTTCCCCGCCTGTATCGTACATATCTGGTAGAAAAGGCCTAAGCGTGAGCTGCGCAGTAGCAAAACATGCAGTGTGTGCGGGAAACGGCTAGTATATATCCGCCAGCAGGCTTCGTAAATCCTTCGCAGATTACTCTGGGCTTCACAGTGCAGAAACATCATGCGCCATTAGCGAGTTTCCGGGCAAAACCTATCGACAGTCACACGTCCACTAGTTGTACACGGGAAGTTGACATTCTCGCATTTAGTCTGCCTGCATATCCTACATCAGAGGTAAAAGGGTTAAGCGTGACCAAATAGCAAGACCTTGCACGTTTCACTCTGACGAAGAGCTGCTCTTTGAACGTCGTAATAGCAAAAGAACCCGCTTCTGAGATTTGTTGGTGCTTCTTTTGCGTTTATCGCATTGTATTTTTTTCTGGTGTTCTACGGTCGCCGCGGAGAAAGCTGCCAGGATAAGGTTTCTTGCTTGTTTCAACGCACTTGAATTACGCCAGGACTTCAAGCGCTTTCGTCATCCCCATGCAACATGTGGCGCATGGAATTCATGACTGGTTGATGAACATAGCGAGCCTCCGGCGACTGCGCCAGAGGCTGCAGAAGGTTTTTTACTGTCGCGTTAATTGCAGCAGCTTTCTTAATGTCCGCTAGCAGCAGTCTGTAGCGATGCATCGATCAAGACACAAAATTCTTGGTTTTTGTGCAGGCATTCTTTGCGCGTCTTCTTCGCCTAGTGATCCCACATTGATAACGCAACTTGGCCAAGTGCCATCGCGAGCTGCCCCACCCTTCACCCTATCAGGAAGAGATACTAATCACAAATCGCCGACATTTCTATCGAAGAACAAGAAAAGGTTAGCTAGCGAAAAGGTACAGTGCTAGAGAGAACAAAATAAAAACAAACTCCTGTAGAAACGTCACACGAGTAACCTGTCTTTGCGCACTTTTTTTTCAAGTTTTTTTCTCCTCTCACCACCGCCTTCCCTGCTTTTCCTGGGTCCACTCTCAAAAAAAAAAAAAAAACCCGCTCAACCCTGGTTTTTCTGTCTGCCTTTGTTCCTTTCCCGAGGGCCCCTCTGTGTTCTGTCCTGTCCCTCCCAGCCCCCTTCCCCGAAATGGCGCGGAGGCACTCACTCTACAGCCCGCCACCGAACATTTTAAGCCGCCCTCCCGACCACACTCCCCGCGACGCTCCATGAAGTGGAGAGGGGGCTCCGATTCTACTTGTTTACTGTGTCCGGCCTTTCCTGCGTTTGTTTGGAACAGGTTGTTCTTTCCTGCGGTTGGGTTGAGTGTCAAGGGATGAAGGTAGCTGCGAAAACACGCTGGCACTCGGTAGTCGTCGTTGAATTTGTGTTATACATTTTTGTGTTCCTTTCCTCGTGTTGCTTGATCAATCCACAATCGAAGATGACATCGCCTTCCATGCGTTCGTCCAGTGCAAGTATGGTGGAACCCTGTCGTCCTTGTCTCAGTGTTGAATAACTTCGGTCCGAAAGACGTGAGTGGTGAACAGTGACATTTACTGACATTTTAGCGGTGGAGGCCACGGCGGAGAAGGCGGATTTTATGACGGCGACGTCGTGCTGCTAGAACGGAAGTACGCATTTGAAATCACTCTGTTGTCTGAGTACTGCCGCCGTCTCAGTTATATGCTCGGCGTCAACAGAAACTTTCTAGTTGTTCAGTGTCTTTTTTGAACCAGCCAGTTGTAGATTGCACAGCGTAGAGAGACAAAATACCGAAAAATTTTCTCTGTTACATACCGAAATTTCTTGTCCTTCATGATAACTAGACTAAAAATAGTTTTGGGGTGTGTATTCTTTTTTTACACAGGCATATGGTGCATACGTTCGAGCGCAATCAGCGACGAGCGTCCTGAGGGGGAGCGGCTCAAGGCCGTGAACAAACATCACGCATCGCATCGATGCTGCGGAATGTGCCGTAAATAAAGGAGGATGACCAAGCAAGCATTGTAATCGTCCGAGCAACCTGTTTACGCACCAACAATGTTACGACACACATTTGAAACACAATATTGATTCAAATACGAAAGGCGTGAGGTGCATTCACGATACTGAGCATTGCCAATCCTCGGGGAAAGGCGTCATGAGACGCCTGGCTTGTCCGTGCCTTCTCTTTCGTCCTGTCTTCTTTTGCACGCATTATCTTTTTTTAAGTAATGTGACGTACACCTTCCGCTGCGTGAGATTCTCGGTAGCTTCTTTTCGTCTTTTTTCCTTTTCTTATTTCTTAGCGATTACCAATCCACAATCACTTTACCGATAACGATCGTCGATTACAATCCCAATTATTGATTACCTATGATCAATCCTTATCTAGCTTACAGAGCACGGCATACTACGCCACTTGTACACATACACACCATTTGTTCCAGTACACTGAAGCGCCATAACACCCCTTTTCATTCCGTCCAATTTCTGACGCGTAATTTGCATTTTAATATTTGTCTGGCTCCGCGGTGGCTCAATGGTTACGGCTCTCGGCTGCTGACCCAAAAGACGCGGGTTCGATCCCGGCCGCGGCGGCCGAATTTCGATGCAGGCGAAATTCTAGAGGCCCGTGTACTGTGCGATGTCTTTGCACGTTTTAGAACCGCAGATGGTCGAAATTTCCGAAGCTCTTCACTACATCGTCCCTCATAGCCTGAGTCGCTTTGGGACGTTAAGCCCCCATTCACCACACCAATATTTGTTTTTTTTTTTTCATTACTGTCAGACCAGAACACATCCCAAACACAGGTTACTAAGCCATACACCCGACCACGCGTTCAATGGATGTCGCTCAAACACGCCCGAAGCAATTACCCTTCGTGGCCTACGGGAATAAACAACAAACAAAAACCTTCGTGGCATACGCGTTACTTGCCCACCTGGCGCAGTGGGGCTATTTTCTTTTTCTATTTACAGGAATTTTGGGTTTTGTCCGCCGGGCGGAGCCGGGATTTCACCTGAACGAGCTCCTTACGCTGTCGCTTAATACCTGCGACTGTCCAATACAAGACCTCTCCCGTAATGCATCACAGCTCGCGTTTCTTGTTCAATGGGAAAAAGATAGCGCGCACCGAGGTGTCTCTAACAAGGAGAAGCAATTGGGCGGGGGAGACATCACCCAAGGAAAACCGGTTGAGAAGCAAAAGTGGACTGTTTTGCCTGTGGATGAAGTCCAGATTGGGCTAATTAGTGTATATTCATAATGATGGTTCAACAGCGCGAACACACCAAGTCCATGAAAGAGAGAGGACACACACCAGCGCTGAATTCAGCCCTGGTGTGTGTCCTGTCTCTTTCTTGGTCTATGTGTGTTTGCCTGTGGGCAGAACTTGGGCTAGCCCACGTGGGCCGGACTTGGGCTAGCCCATGTTGGCCGGACTTGGGCTTGCCCATGTGGGCCGGACTTGGGCTAGCCCGTGTGGGTCCCCGCTGCACTGCCGCTTAAGCCCCCCTGGAGGTCCCCTCTAAGAAGCCCATTACTGCCCCTATGGGTCCCACAAAGGACCGAGGAAAGCCCCCTGTATCGTTTTTATGCATGCAGACCATAGGGGTCCCCTGCTGGTCCTATGTAGCAAGCCCACTGGGCTGCCCCTGTGGGTCCCGCGCGATGCCGAGTTGCAAATCCCGCACATATCCCACATCGGGCCCCCATGGGCTGCCCGTGTGGGGCCCGCGAGGGCCCGCAATTCCGAGCCCCATTTGTGCTACTGGAGGAGAAATTCGAGGCCCGTGTACTGTGCGATGTCAGTGCACGTTAAAGAACCCCAGGTGGTCGAAATTTCCGGAGCCCTCCACTACGGCGTCTCTCATAGCCTTAGTCGCTTTGGGACGTTAAACCCCATAAACCAACCAACCAAAAGGTGAAGCAGTTGTTCGCATCTCATTGCCGATATGCGCTGCAGGAGCTCATAATGGTCATTGAACGAGCGCTCTTTATTCAGAATCAAAGATTGACGAGGTTCGTGAAACGGAGCTGTCCTGCTCACCGGACTTCTCAGCTACGCCGAAAGTTTCTCGACTCCATGCGTGGGAGCGCAGGAGGAGGCAGAGGCAGTTCCAGCCCTGAAAAAAGATGAAAGAAACAGGACAGCTGTAAGCCTGTAAAGCTCATTTCGATTCATTCTGGTGAACTCGCTCGCATTACTTGATGCCACAGTAAGTTTTGTGTGATTGACTTGATGTCAATACAAGAAAAAGAGTGGCCTTAACAAAGCACCTACCTAGGAAAGAAATGGTCCACACTACTGAACAAAATTTAATTTGTTTCATAGCACTATAATTGAAATGAATGTAATAGAAGTAAACCTAGATAAATCCGTTGAATAGAAGGAATCAAAAAGGAAGAGAAGGCGATATGACTCAAAGTAATTAAAAGCAAGTCAAATCGAAATGCATACACATTCTGTCCACCATCATCTGTACCCAAGTGTTTTGTTCTTTGCTCGTGAAAAAAAGCAGTGCCTCATTTATTTCTTGGAAGCTGCAGCAACATCTGACAATGCTCTACAGCGACCTCTACAGGAGTTTCAGCGAAGCAAGCGAGTAATGTATTAAGATGAACTTTTTAAAAAGGGGGCTTCTGTAGCATAGTACACCAGTCGCGGATATCTGAGGAAACAGATTAGTCATGTTAACTAATTTCTAAGAGATATTTTAACTGCGGCAATTATGAGCCTTGTTCCAATGTTGCAATGAAAGATGTACAGTCTTTGTCAAAAGTTTAGAGCCCAGGGGGTTCACTTCCAAGCTTTCTACTAGGACTCCAGGAGCATTCATGGAAGTCCTACCTATTGCATGAGGCAGTACCAGAAATCTTCTGATGTCCAGGAAATTTGGAGCGCTAGAGATCCAATAGGAATGACACAGTGTGGCTCAAAAAAAAAACCCCTAGGCTCCAAACTTTTGACAAAGGCTGTACATACGTCTGCAGAAATTAGTCACATAATCTTCAAAAGTGCGAAAGCGCGATGACGCTTGGTTCTGTGGCGAAACAAATTTAGGTCATTACGAGCGCGGAGCAAAGCTCTCTAACAAACGACACTCGCTGGCGAACGTGTCACGTGATCTTGTCTTTCCAACCCGGGTTGTTGATCGGTGCTCCAGCCCCCAATAAAGGACAGGGCCACTTGTAGACATGCCTTAGTGGTTTCTCATGCGCGAAGGTTTGGTTTCAGGGCTGAAATTGCTTATGGCCCAGCGTAAATTATGTACACAGTCTTGTCGCCTTCTTTCTTGTGACACTTCCTGAAACGTAGACTAGGTACCTGGACGACCACGGCGGGATGCAGCTTATTTCTAACGCAAGCAGCGGATGGTCGCATTTAAAATGCACGTTCATACTCCAATGATATGGCAGAGAGCCTGCCATGCGACACAAGCCGAAGAGGGGGGGAGGGAAGCAATCATTACGAATATTCGTTGCTATCCTCTTGACACCCAACAGTTGGCTCCATGGACGGCGCAAAGCAGTGGTTTTGGATGTGACCCCTTCTAGCAAGCCAAGATTATATGAACGGGGCTTCTCGCCATTTCTGTTCCTAAAGCCCAGAATTCCAGTCCAGTCTTTAGGGCCACTATTCTCATAGCTTGCTCACAGACCACATGCATGAAGCTTATGGGCTTTACCTTTGGTCCTCTATCCCCTTTATTTTCAATCTTCCATTTTTCTATCCCCTTTTCCTCGATGCCGGATAGCCAATAGACATGAATCGGTGACCTTCCCGCCTTTACCTTGAAGACGACGCAATGGCTTAGTGGTTATGGTGCTCGGCTGCTGACCCGAAATACGCGGTTACGATCCTGGCCGCTGCGGTGGAATATCGATGGAGGCAACATGCTAGAGGCCTATGTACCGTGAGATTACAGTGCACGTTGAAGAACAAGGGAGGGTCAAAATTATCCGCTGCCATATATTACGGCGTCTTTGATAGCCTGAGTCGCTTCGGGACGTTAAACCCCCCCAAGACGAAACCAAGTTGTCACTTTTTTAAATTTCTCTCTTATATACAGGTATGTTCTGTAGTACTGTGTTCTATTTATCTACTAAATGACCTAAGGTGATCGCCAAACAGCCATCGCCTTCAAGTGCTGGTTCCGCAGACACCGATGCCTGGACGCGGTTGCGTAAGACTCCTAGAGCTTCAGGGCTTCAGTTTAGATCTTTCCCGGGTAAAGTTAAAGATGAAACGAGGCTCGAATCGCATAGGCGTCCGAGGAGAGTGCTTACGAGGCAGCACGTGGTGACCGCGACGACGAGGCGAGCTCGAGGTGCGGGAAGCCTCATGGCGTCAGCCGACCCCTCTGGCACCTTTGTCGGCTATTAGGTTACGGCGTTGTCCTGGAGTAGACGAGCCGAGAACTTCAACGTCACTTCGTTCTGTGGTCCCCTGCGCTCGATTGCAGCCAAGTTTTCGGTCGGAGTGGAAGGTAATGCGGCCTTGCCGAGAGAGGAAGAGACAGCGCTCGGTTGGAGAAATGGCGGCTTCTTCTTTATCTTCATCAGTGGTTCATCAGCCACTTACCATGATTTGTCCGAATTGCTGACGACAGCCAGAACGTGCGTTAAGAGAAAAAGAAGAAGAGAAACCGCTTTAATGATTTTTAATCCATCATTATTTTTTGTTGTTTAACATTCTGAGCACCTATCAGCTGCTGCCTTTGTCTTGGCCAATTCCCCGCAGTGGGCACGTGCCCTTATTTAGAGGACAACAACAAAAACAGCTGTCTTAAAGGTGCAGCTAAATAAATATGAGAGAGAGTGTTGCTCTTAACTTCTGAAGTGGAAGGGCCGAAGCAGCGAGGAATCTATTGACGACAGTGTAATGATAATGAAGAGGAGAGTGAAATAATAAAGAATAGAGGGAATTTTTAACATCGATAGGTAATTCACTAAAGGTTCATGGACTTCAAAAGATGTTGAATAGTACACCCAGATGTATATTTAAAATGCTCGCATGTGCATTTAATGCGATCTTCACCAGTATTTGAAATCGCAAATGGGCATGAACACACAGGACAGATATATTCTGAGCATCTTAGAAGCATTTATTTATTCTGCTGTTATCTTCAGCCCGCGTTAGCCAAAGCTGTCGTTGTTGTTGCCTCTGAATCAAAGGCACATGCCCACGGTGGGGGATTGGCCAGCGTTTTGTGAAGATCCAAACAGGAGAAAATTCTTCCACACTTATCTCGAACGGTTGAACAATAATCCAAGCGATCGCTTCCAACGATTCTTTTCCCCTTCGTTGGCAACGGCTCTCTTACCTCAGTAAGTGGCCTCGTTATTCACTGCATGATATTATCAATGCGCAGACGCTCACGTAAAGTTTTTACATTTCACGTTCGGATACGCCAGCTATGGCGGTGATAACATACCACTGGCCTCCGTGCTCCGCGATGGTACTTCGTCTCGCTACAATGTCTATTTCGTCGTCTCCTGTCTCACGTGTGTCTGTGAAAAATATTTAATGCAAAGAATAAACCGAGCTGAGCGGGGTAGGCCTTCATTCCAGAGCCAATTTGCTTTATGCTTCCGCCCTTTTCCAGTTCACTAACCAAAGTTCGTCGTGTGGGTGTGAGCTGGGCAGCGACCTCCCAGTCCTGAATTGTTGGGTTATTGATTTTCGCAATGAATTTATTCTCGTATTAGTATTGGCGCTGTACCGATTACTTCTCTGCTTCATCGTGTTTGCCAGTTCCGGTGCTTAGTGGACAGAACATACAGCCGCTCAGACCGAGGTCGAGGGATTGAATCCCGGACGCGGGGCTTCCAATCAGTTTAGCGAAACGCAGAAACTTCCGTGCTCAGCAGTGTCAGTGAACATTAAGGAACATCAGACGGTTTAAATTAAGGTTAGGGCCTTCCACTGCAGCGTCTCTCATAGCTCTATGGACAATTTCGAGGCAGCAAAAATCTCGTAGCGTACTCCGTACCTTTCTTCATCTTTTTGTGTTTCCATTTGAATCTAGAAAGCGCAGCACTCTGTCGCGGCTGCATATGACACAAAAGAATGCAAACTTTAGGCCTGTAATTGCAGAGGACTAAAACGTACGTCAAACCAGCCGACAAGCTTCGCTTATTACTTTGTACAGTCATTCTCACTAATGCGGCAATTTCTTTTTTTCCGTTTCTTCTGCCTTCCAGCATTATTGCAGTCCAAGCTCGAGCAGACCCCCATTCGAGGCTGAACTAGGGATCTGCAATTTCTAAAGCAGGCAAACTCACAAGTTAGGCTAGACCTTTATGTTGCGCATTTTTAAAAGGCTGGATTGAAAAAGAAGTGAAAAAAGAGTGCGGTTTTTAAACGAAGCCCTGTTATATCTGCGCTTTTTATGTGTTCTAACAGCATTTCCTAGAAAGAACACAGTTTCGCGATCGGTGAGTAGGTTTAATTAGTGCCAGACAATTTTTTGTGTGAGCGGTTGTTTGGATCTTTTGAATTGGTGTTTGTTCCTTGTCGTTTACGCCCGTTTCGTTCTAATGGTTGCAGTAAAAGTAGGCCTGCGTTCTCTTCACCAAGACTCTCTGTTTCGCACAAGTGTTAGATCATAATTTCCATTTCGTACAGCTCTGCGCGCTCTTGTTGCCTGTGTGGAGGCGTCAAACAGGTACATGTGGCCTTCTGTTATAGACGTGTCTCACAAAAAGCAAAAGCATGAGTAGAAATAACTTAAGAGAGTGTACAGTTGACGCTGTGCTTGATAAAACTGCTACATCTTTCAGCAGCGATGTCTACAGTGTTGAAGCACGTGAAACTTCGTGGTTATTAAAGTAATAATTGTGTTTGTTTAGTGTTTGTGAGCTGGGGTACGGCTCTGGAGTTCGTCAAGAGGTTCTGGAGTTCGTCATGCAGTTCTGGAGTTCGTCACAAAATTGGGCTGTCTCGCACCTTGTAGGTTGAATAGTGAGTGAGTGAGTGAACGTTTACGGAACAGGATGGTGGCCGGAGCGCATGTGGATGGTTCCTCAGTCCAGGGCTGCGGAGGCTCCTGGTGACCTTCTGGCGATGAGAAGGAGCGCTGCCTGGTCGTCTAGGCGTGCGCTGGTCAGCTTCACCTCCCACAGCTCAAGGCTGCATTACGCTGCTTTAGATGGGCGGAGGGGGGGGGGATTTTACCAGCGTCGTCAATATAGGCAACAAAGCGCTCCGTGGTGCTGTAATTGCATTATTATTCTCGTCAACGTCACCATTGGTATAAGCGATGAAAAATTACACAGAAGAAAGATGGGCTTTGAATAGCATAGTACTCCTCTCTGCCACCTTCGAAGCTAATTTCAACGCTCTTAGTCAGGTCCGCACATAGCACCTACCGCCGATGCCGGCTTCGGGGACGAATTTTGGACGCTTCCAAGAAGTTACTGTATTCGGCCCACAACGCAAGTGGGCTTTTTTTAGGTGGCAGAGTTTTCTACATGGCCCAAAAAGAGCAATACGTTGATCATGTAAGGGGTTGCGAAACGACGTCGCTTGCTTCATCAGCGCCGTGGGCACTGCGGGAGGTAGCTATGGCGCGTCAGTTGAAGTGTCTGTCTGTGTTGTATAGCTTCTTTTTTGTAGCCATATGGCCGCGCTTCGGTTGATGCCAGTGTGTAACTACTTCCACAGAAGAAAACTACTCCACCTTAGAGGTTTATTATAAAATTAAACCAACACAGTTCCCTCTTCGAAAGAGAGGGAGAAGCATTTGTTTTCCTACCCTGGTCCGGGTCGCTGTCTTAAGTCGGACCGTCTGAGCTCATATCGCCCAGCACGAGGGCATTACGGTCCAAGAGCAGTGTTCACAGTATTGAGCGGAGTGAAAAAGGAGGAACTGCCCGGCACTTCCAAGAATATGGTACTTGAGCGGGTAGGAATTTATGCTGTAGGTAGTGAAGTGACTGTGTGACACCTGGGCATGTCCAATATGTCTCTGTGTGTGTTGTTGATCCAGTCGCTCTCACTCTACCATATGCTTGTCGTCCCTTTTAGCTCAATCCGTGATTGCATTGTGAGGTACGCTAAACTCTACGAGGTTTTAGTGCAATAGTATTTGAGGTCCGTTTGGCAAGAGTTATTGTCGTGCTAGTTGTATATATCCTTGTAAAGCCATAAGGAAAATATTTATTTTTTCTACAAATACTGGTGTGTGATACGTTAGACACAGCAGGAGTTGGTACAGATTCCAGTAGAAAATAAGAACATAAATAACTGCATAAATATTGTTGGCCAACTCCACAGCAAACACTTCAGTTGGCAACGAGCGAATGAACCATCTAGATTACTCCAAATTGCAACTGTTAGTAAAAATAAAGAAAATTTAAAACAGTCTCTGTGCAGCCTGAAAGGAACAATGTTAAGAGGGTGGGCCCGTCGAGTTGCACACACGCTAGGACCCACAAAAGATAGGGGTGGCCGTATGCCAGGTGTCGTGTGAACGATTTTGTGCAACGTGATGATGCGGTCATGTGCGAGCTTGTATTTCAAAGTATTCAATGACAAAGCGCGGGTATGTGATAGAGGTGAAAAGCTACGATCATAGCGAGAAGCTACGATCATAGATTTGTACGGATAAACGTCAAGCATGCAAAGAGAGGACCAGACAATTAAAGCGAATTCCAATATCGGTCGAACTAGTGATTTGCAAGCCGTCAGTTTATATTCCTCGGTTGCATTTCTTAATGTTCGCTTAAGGCGGCCAAGTTTGTGGAGTGCTTCTTGTGAAATGTTATGGTTTATGATTTATGGGGGTTTAACGTCCCAAAGCGACTCAGGCTATGGGGACGCCGTAGTGGAGGGCTCCGGAAATTTCTACCACCCGGGGTTCTTTAGCATGCACTGACATCGCACAGTACAAGGGCCTGTAGGATTTCGCCTCCATCGAAATTCGACCGCCGAACCAGCGTCTTTCGGGCCAGCAGCCGAGCGCCATAACTACTGAGCCACCACGGCGGCTCGTGAAATGTTACGAATGTGCAATGCCATTTTAAGTTGCACAAAAAATAACACCCAGGCATTTTAACTCACGTGGGCCAAGCAGTTACCAAATTTAGGGGCTTCTTTTGGTAGTGAAATTCATCGCTACTGTTTTAGCAAAATTAATTTTCCCTTGCCACGTTTTACACCACTCGCAAAACAATGAAAAAACTTCTCTTCACTTTCTCGTTCACATTCTCTTGATTATGAGCGTTAGTAAGATTGCGGTAAATAACGCAGTCATTGGCATGCAGGCGAAGCTTGACTGCAGTGTCACTAATGACATTCGCGACGAAATACAGTTACGAATAAAAGTGCTCCTAGCACGAAAGCTTTAGCCACGCCTGATGTCACTTTGACTGATGATGACTTTGCGAGGTTGAAAGTGACGAGGTAAGATGGTAAGTATAAGTAGTTGATTTTCCAGTCTAGTAATTTAGTGCAGGTAAATACTGCATGCAGTGAAGAATTTTTTTTTTATGCCAGACTATGTCGAATGTTTCAGACTAACTACAAAAATGTCGTCGATTTGTTCATGGTTATATAGTGCGGAAGACATGACGTGCGTACATTCAATGAGGTGCGTGATAGTGGAAAAGCGGGTTGGAAATTCATGCTTATGTTGTGAAAGAAGGTTGTGACGAGTGAAGTACTGAACGATGTGCTTTTCGATAATGTGTTCAAGAAGCTTACACCAAGTGGAAATGAGTGAGAGCGGTCTGTAATTACCAATTAGTTGTTTATTTCTCTGATAGGATTGGTAGGTCAGCAATCAATGAATATAAAGTAGATAGTGTCCAATTCTGCATAAATGATCATTAACCTATTGCTGCTATCGCGTCACACCCTTAAGCCGGAGCTTAAGTCCGATTTCACGTATGTTTACCTGAAGTGTCTTTACCTTGCTCTTCTTTACCTGAAGCCTGCTTGATCTTGAAAGCCGATCTTCGATGTGAAACCGAAGTGAAAACCGAAATGAAAACCGCAGTGCTTGCGCACCTAATTCGCCTTTGGCCCAACCGTGCTAATCTGTGTTCCTTTTTTTTTATCTGGTGACTTTCTGTCCTCCTTATTTTGTGTAGTGGTATAAACAAGGAAATTCCCATAGGCGATTACGACAAAATATCGGAGCGAAGCGTGAATTCTGAAAAATGTTTCAATGAAAAACGAACAGAAGAATATTTTAGAATTAAATAACAAATAGCATTTTGGCAAAAAAAAAACTCCAAGAATTTTAAGAGTTAGCAAATCAACCTACCAGTCGCACTTATGTAATCAAGGAGAATCCCAAAAATTTCTTGACCTGTTTCCTGCGCCGACTTTTTTGCCTTCTTCAATTAGGATAGGCGACGACTGTAAAACATTTAAGTCACCAGATTCTTATTAGGCAGAAAGAAATAAAATAAAGAAACATCAACAGCAACATTGTGGAAGTGCCAAAGCGGTCATGCTGTCAGCCTAGCAAGCAGGAGGTGTGAGTTCGAATCGCACTGAAACCTAATTTTTTACAGTGTATTTTACTTTCGCTGATTTTCCAGCGGTGTCGAACGACGGAAACCAGACTGATGAAAATTTGCGGATGAGGGCAGTGAAAATGCATTTTGCATTCCTGCATTAAAAAGCATTCCGGCATTCCTGCATTAAAAATGCATTCCTGCATTAAAAGCAGGCGCAATTGTTGGGTACCTGTCCACCAGGTTGTGAGCAGACCGCAGTGGCAGGTGGTTATTAAAATAATTCAAATGAATTTAATGCAGTCGCCACCTTCCGACCATTGCCCTGCGCATGAATCCAGGAGGCGAGAGTTGGTTACTCCTTTGGTGGTGTGAGGACTCCACGCGTTCTCTGGATGTGATAAAGTTTAAAATACTGCATCGAACTGGGAATCGAACTGCAGCACTCCCGGTCGCAAACCGGGCGCGCAACCTCTGCACCACTATGCCCACCACATATGTCGACACGACCGGAAATGTGAGTTACATAATCTTTATGTGGCCCTGATTAACAGGTCTGCCGCTGTATAGCGATGGTTATATAAAAGGTACTGTCGACAGTTTGCGAAACAAAACTGGAGAATGACTAATTCCGCATATATGGGCATGTAGACAGAATGGGAATGAGTCCTTACGCGGAAGGAATCTCTAATGATAATGCATTGCACTCTTAAGGGCAGGTTTAAGGGTCGTTTAAGTTTTTGATTGTTCTCTCTTTTTTTCTCTCTAACAGGTCGCAACTATGTACACTGCATCAAGGATCATCTTTGGATGTTTGTGTTGTACTGGAATAATACTCGCGAATTTTGACATCGTTAGTATATTTTGCTTGTTTCCCGCTCTAACATTATCACGGTGATTGTTCGGGCGAGTTGGTTCTTCGTGATGAAACTTGTAGTGCTTGAAGACACGGACGGCGCGAATTAGTAAATAAGGGCACTCCATGCTATTGACCTCATTCTAAGGGAGTTTAAGGAAGCATTGTCAAAATGAGCTTTAAGACGATGCTGTAGAAGTCTTGTGAGCGCAGGACGACGAGTAGTTTTGGCGAAATGATCAAGAGAAACTGGCTATTCTAAAGCACTCTAGGTATCGGTTGCCGAAAGTGTAGTGAGTAAAAAAAAATTTTCCGCGTCAGAGCCCACCCGCGATTTTTAAAATAGTAGGAGTGTCTCACATCTACAAAGGAGTTCGCATAATGTTAAAAAAAAAGCCGGCCTCAAGCTGAAGTTAAAACTGTGCTTTCAGCACCAAATAAACCTGCAAAGCTGTTCAAAATGACCAAGCATGTTGCCGTTAAGGAGGAGATGTGCAAAAGAAAGCACCAAAATAAACGTGTAGAATGTGCGTACCAGGTTGTGAATCCCTTACCATTGTCAAGCGGAAATTCTATATACTATGTCAGACTGGAAGGCGTTTGACTGAGAGGCTAAGAAAACATAATAAAAACCTTGAAAATGTTCAAGAGAACCTTGCCTAGCACTGTATGAGTATAATCCGGAAGAGCGCCATCCATTTTGCAAAGAATACAAAGCCGTATTCTGGAATAATCAACGTGTAACGCGTGAGATTGTGGAAGTCATAAGCACAAAAAGACAAAGATAAATGCTTTGTGCTATCAATGTCGCTCTCAAAGAAAGAGGTAGCGTTTTTTGAGAAATGTAAATGAAAGTTACACTGTATGATATGTTCTGATGCGCAGTGATAACCTGCTGGAAATTCTGCTATGTTCTTACTACCGCAAGGTATAAACAATTATTACGTATAATGAATAAAAGCAGAAAAAAATGCGCCCATTTTGCCTACTTCGTTCTGTGCGTGTTTTCAAGCGCTTCAAGATTCGTTATCATAAACAATTTTTTTTTCGTGAAGGTCGCTGCAACAAGCAGCGGCACCGTGTTTTCGTGGCACGTGGCCCTTTAGCCATGAAATATTTGCGCAATTTACTGCAGCCAGACCTGAATAACTACTACAGGGGGAACGCGCTGGGGCAAGACAAGACACTTAGCCGTTGCTGTCCTAGGGAGCGGAAGAAAAGCGGATCCAAAGCTTTTGTTTTATTTTACAACGCGACTTTAATGCTTTATCGCCAACAACAAGAGCGAAAGCGCCAAAAGCTTGAGAAAAAACTGTTCACTACACGCAAAAAGTGTAGGCTGAAAGAAAGTTATACGAAATCGAAAAACTATAAAGGCCTGCTTTTCAACAAAATATATTGTGTATGTAACCAGCAATAGAAATATTTTATGCAGAGCTTTGCCAAGACTTTTTTATTCATTTTCTTTTTTTTCGGTATTATTACGCTTGCATTTCACCGCCACCCGTACCTTTTAAGCATGAAATGCTTTTAGCTCCCGTTGTGGTGACGTCACGCCGAGACCGAGAGCCAACATCCGGGAGCTGAAACGAGAGCATCCGGGCACGGTACGACATTTGGTTGGTGGTTGGTTGCGACTGAGAGAAATATGAAAAGGAAAGCGCACGGGCCTGCCTACTGGCTCAAGCCGAGCCACCACCGCTGCCACGTGCAGATAGAAGAGAGCTGAAAGGTATGAGGAAAGATAAAAAGAGAGAGAAAAAGACGCGCGTCGCAACAACCGCGCCCGCCGAAGCGAACGCTGGCTGAAAACTCTGCCTCTCCCGTAAACGAGAGTAGAGTAAGCATGAAATGTTTACGGGCCTAATGTCATCTCGGTGGACACCCGAACCGCACCGTACAGGAAGGGAGGAACGCCACCACCCGTTCAGCGCGATGCCTTGCCATTTGAACGCAAGGTTTTTTGAGGAAAGGAAATGGCGCAGTAACTCTCTGCCATCTCGGTGGACACCCGAACCGCACCGTAAAGGAAGGGAGGAACGCCACCACCCGTTCGGCGCGATGCCTTGCCCTTTGAACGCAGCGCTTCTCCCCCGGATCACGTACGACAACGAAGTGTAACGTGGCATTTATGTGCTTTTTGCACGCCTTATTAGAAATCAGAAATTATAATTCCGTGCATTATCAAACCCACAGCTCCACTGATATCTTGATAAACATTGAGAAGGCACTGGCAGCAGTTATTTTTTCTCTCGTTTGGAGACCAACCGGTGCTTGCATGCCGGTCGCGTAGGAGGGCTTAGAGAGTCTCGTTAAATCTCGTTAAGTCTCGTACGGTGCCCGGATGTTCTCGTTTCAGAGCCCGGATGAGTGGATTTCAGTGCCCGGATGACGGGAATTCAGTGCCCGGATGAGTGGATTTGTGCCCGGATGATGGCTCTAGGTCTCGGCGTGACGTCACCACACTGCCGACAACGGGGGCTAAAAGCATTTCATGCTTAAAACAGATAAGCGACCGAAGCCGCGCTCGCTCCAACTCCTCCGTACGACATTGGAAGCAGTTTTAAGCATGAAATGCTTTTAGCCCCCGTTGTCGGCAGTGTGGTGACGTCACGCCGAGACCGAGAGCTATCATCCGGGCACTGAAATCCACTCATCCGGGCACTGAAATCCACTCATCCGGGCACTGAAATCGAGTCATCCGGGCACTGAAATCGAGTCATCCGGGCACTGAAATGGAGTCATCCGGGCACTGAAATGGAGTCATCCGGGCACTGAAATCGAGTCATCCGGGCACTGAAATCGAGTCATCCGGGCACTGAAATCGAGTCATCCGGGCACTGAATTCCAGTCATCCGGGCTCTGAAACGAGAACAGCCGGGCACCGTACGAGATTTAACGAGATTTAACGAGACTCTCTAAGCCCTCCTACGCGACCGGCATGCAAGCAACGGTTGGTCTCCAAACGAGTCACAAAAAATAACTGCTGCCAGTGCCTTCTCAATGTTTATCAAGATATCAGTCGCGCTGTGCGTTTGATAATGCACGGAATTATGATTTCCGATTTCTAATAACGCCTGCAAAAAGCACATAAATGCCACGTACACTTCGTTGTCGTACGTGATCTCTTAGGGGCTTCGCGCATCGAAGCAAAGCTGCGCAGGTGCACAGGGGCCCGGGGGAGAAGCGCTGCGTTCAAAGGGCAAGGCATCGCGCCGAACGGGTGGTGGCGTTCCTCCCTTGCTTTACGGTGCGGTTCGGGTGTCCACCGAGATGGCAGAGAATTACTGCGCCATTTCCTTTCCTCAAAAAACCAAATGGCAAGGCATCGCGCTGAACGGGTGGTGGCGTTCCTCCCTTCCTGTACGGTGCGGTTCGGGTGTCCACCGAGATGACATTAGGCCCGTAAACATTTCATGCTTACTCTACTCTCGGTTACGGGAGAGGCAGAGATTTTTAAGCATGAAATGCTTTTAGCCCCCGTTGTCGGCAGTGTGGTGACGTCACGCCGAGACCGAGAGCCATCATTCGGGCACTGAAATCCACTCATCCGGGCACTGAAATCCACTCATCCGGGCACTGAAATCGAGTCATCCGGGCACTGAAATCGTCATCCGGGCACTGAAATCGAGTCATCCGGGCACTGAAATCGAGTCATCCGGGCACTGAAATCGAGTCATCCGGGCACTGAAATCGAGTCATCCGGGCACTGAATTCCAGTCATCCGGGCTCTGAAACGAGAACATCCGGGCACCGTACGAGACTTAACGAGATTTAACGAGACTCTCTAAGCCCTCCTACGCGACCGGCATGCAAGCAACGGTTGGTCTCCAAACGAGTCACAAAAAATAACTGCTGCCAGTGCCTTCTCAATGTTTATCAAGATATCAGTCGCGCTGTGTGTTTGATAATGCACGGAATTATAATTTCCGATTTCTAATAACGCCTGCAAAAAGCACATAAATGCCACGTACACTTCGTTGTCGTACGTGATCTCTTAGGGGCTTCGCGCATCGAAGCAAAGCTGCGCAGGTGCACAGGGGCCCGGGGGAGAAGCGCTGCGTTCAAAGGGCAAGGCATCGCGCCGAACGGGTGGTGGCGTTCCTCCCTTGCTTTACGGTGCGGTTCGGGTGTCCACCGAGATGGCAGAGAATTACTGCGCCATTTCCTTTCCTCAAAAAACCAAATGGCAAGGCATCGCGCTGAACGGGTGGTGGCGTTCCTCCCTTCCTGTACGGTGCGGTTCGGGTGTCCACCGAGATGACATTAGGCCCGTAAACATTTCATGCTTACTCTACTCTCGGTTACGGGAGAGGCAGAGATTTTTTTTAAGCATGAAATGCTTTTAGCCCCCGTTGTCGGCAGTATGGTGACGTCACGCCGAGACCGAGAGCCATCATCCGGGCACTGAAATCCACTCATCCGGGCATTGAAATCCACTCATCCGGGCATTGAAATCCACTCATACGGGCATTGAAATCCACTCATACGGGCACTGAATTCCAGTCATCCGGGCTCTGAAACGAGAACATCCGGGCACCGTACGAGACTTAACGAGATTTAACGAGACTCTGTAAGCCCTCCTACGCGACCAGCATGCAAGCGCCGGTTGGTCTCCAAAGGAGACAAAAAATAATTGCTGCCAGTGCCTTCTCAATGTTTATCAAGATATCAGTGGAGCTGTGGGTTTGATAATGCACGGAATTATAATTTCCGATTTCTAATAACGCGTGCAAAAAGCACATAAATGCCATGTTACACTTCGTTGTCATACTTGATCCGGGGGAGAAGCGCTGCGTTCAAAGGGCAAGGCATCGCGCCGAACGGGTGGTGGCGTTCCTCCCTTCCTTTACGGTGCGGTTCGGGTGTCCACCGAGATGGCAGAGAATTACTGCGCCATTTCCTTTCCTCAAAAAACCTTGCGTTCAAATGGCAAGGCATCGCGCTGAACGGGTGGTGGCGTTCCTCCCTTCCTGTACGGTGCGGGTGTCCACCGAGATGACATTAGGCCCGTAAACATTTCATGCTTACTCTACTCTCGGTTACGGGAGAGGCAGAGATTTTTTTAAGGCGGAAGCCTTTAATGCCTCATCGTTGTAAGCAGGAGTTGTCGACAGAAATGTCACGCTTTTAAATTGGTCGAAACCGTCGCGACGTCACAGTGCGCGAATTTCAAACGGGGCCAAATTGTACTTTGGCTAGTAACCATGCAACCATTTGAAAGTTGAAAGTTGAAAGTTTATTCAGGAATACAATGAAAGTTACAAATGTATACAGCGATTGTTAGTGGTGCTCCAAGTGGGGCTGAGTTTAGTTAATTGATTAATTACCCAATTAGCCTAATTAACCCTTCTAGTCAGGCCAGATAAATATATAAAACCGAGTAGGAAATTGGTCGAGTTCGGGAATCGAACCCCGGTCTCCGGAGTGCGAGACGAGCATGCTAACCACTCCGCCATGCCAGCTCGATGGTTTGGAATGAACAAAGGCGCGTCTAGTGAATACGGTGTCTTCGTTCACTCCCATCTGCCTCCCTTCCCGTTACGGCGAGGTAACGGTGTCCACCCAGATATGCGAGACATACATTTCCTGTCCTCAAAAATTCAGGGGCACTTTGGCTCTCTAAAGTGCTGCAAGGCGAAAGCGTTTCCTGGCGCTCTGTTTGTTTTCATTTACTTTTTTATTTTTCATATTTTTTATTTTTGCTCCTTTGCTTGTTTTATTGTTTTTATTTTTATTTTCATATCCTATTTCATTTTGTTTTTATTTTTGCTTATTTTCTTATTTTTATTTGTCTTTTCTTGACTTTATGTATTGGGCTTGCACATCCAGAACGATGGCAAAAACACCACTACCCTCAAGAAACTCAAGCAGGTTGCAGGCGCGATATCGCACCTCATCCGCAGGGTTTCGGGACATCATAGAGGCATGAAGGAGCGCGACCTATGTCGCCTCATTCATGCCTTTGTCCTCAGCCGTGTACTGTACACTACCCCATACTTACAACTATCCAAACATGACATAAACGCTTTGGATGCTTTGATTCGCAAGGCATTCAAGGTAGCACTTCATCTTCCCCTCAACACACCCACAGACAGATTACTAGGCCTGGGCCTCCACAACACGATCGGGGAACTGGTGGAGGCCCACCGACAGGCCCAATACATCAGGCTCACAAAAACTTCCACAGGTCGGTATATCCTGGACTCCCTGGGAATCAAAATACCGGCCAACGACCCAACCCTTCTCGCCATCCCACGATCCCTTCACCGAGAGCTTCTCATCAGGCCGCTCCCGAGGAATATGCACCCGTCCCACCATGAGCAGCGCCGCAGAGCCCGTGCGAAGGCACTCCATCGAGCGTACGGTCACCACGCCTTGCAAAGGAACACCCCAAGGCTCCGTGATATCGCCCGTCCTGTTCAATATGGCGATGATCGGGCTAGCAAGACGACTCAAGGAAATGCCGGGCATCCAACACGCGATATATGCCGACGACATCACGGTGTGGGTCACCCAAGGATCGTTAGGGGAGAAGCAAGACAGACTACAAGAAGCTGCGACCTGCGTAGAGACCTACGTCTGGGAGAGAGGCCTCAGATGTTCGACGGAGAAGTCGGAAATCATCAGGATCGGAAGAAATCCTACCAAAGCCTCGCTGGAAGTAGTTCTAGAGGGGCAACTGATCCAAGAACAGAACATGGTACGAATCCTAGGCATGTGGCTGCAGAGCAGCCGAAAATGCAGCCATACCATCAGCCTGTTGAGAAGAGCCGCGGAGCAGGTTGGCAGAATGATCAGTAGAGTCTCTCAGAGAAGGTACGGGATGAAAGAAGACGATACCCTCAAACTCGTCAACAGCCTAATCGTTAGCAGAGTTATGTACTCCTTGCCCTACCACGCAACAACAAACGCGGAGCGAGAGCAAGCCGACTGTATTCTCAGGAAGGCATACAAGATTGCTCTACACCTGCCCAGAAACGCATCAAACGAGAAGCTACTCCAACTCGGAATCAGCAATACCTTCGATGAGCTTGCCGAGGCTCAATTAGGGGCACAACTCATCAGACTCAGAGGCTCCTCTACGGGAAGGGCGCTCCTGAGAAGGTTGGGTCGGAACACGTGCGGACTCATAGACAGATACGCGGACGTACCGGACGACCTTAGAAAGACCTTTAATGTAGGACCCCTGCCTAAAAACATGGATCCTAACCTACACGAGGACAGACGAAAAGCAAGGGCCGAGCAGATAGAAAGGAGGCTAGGCCGATCAGAGAACACAGTCTATACGGACGCCTCCATGTACGTACATGCAGGGAAGCGCTTAGCCGCTACGGTGGTAGTTAATAGCACAGGAGACATGACCACATGCGCCTCAGTGGAGGTCGTGGGCATAACGGAGGCCGAGGAAATTGCCGTCGCGCTGGCGGTAGCAGAAGGCTATAGGAAAGGCCGATCCCTAAACATCTTAACAGACTCGAAAGACACGTGTAAAAACTATACGAAGGGCAGAATTAGCGGCATGGCCCTCAGGATAATCAGTGGGGCAGCAGCCTCTGCTGAGAAGACACCCATACAACACATAATCTGGGTCCCAGGCCACGCAGGCGTAGCGGGGAACGAAACAGCAGACAGCCTAGCTCGAGGGCTTACATACCGAGCAGGCATGTCAGATGTTCTGGAGCTTCAGCTACTAGCATGCGAGGGGGGATACACAGAGACATTACAACTATACAGAGGGACTAGATTCAAGTATCCACCACCACACAAAGCCCTCACGAGGGAGGAAGCAGTCGGCTGGCGTAGGCTACAAACAAACTCCTTCCCCAACTTGTACATCTATAACAAGATGTCACCAACACAATACAGAGCAAACTGCCCCTGGTGCGGCGACACACCCACACTATACCACATCACATGGGAGTGCGAACGAAATAAAGCATTCCACCAACACGAATTCCCGAGTGCGGAGCAATGGGAGAGCCGGCTCACCAGCAGCGAGCTCGCGGCCCAAAGGGCCTTAGTGCGGCACGCTACTGATGCAGCGCGACTCAGTGGAGCCCTGGACTAGGGGCCCAACCTTGCTGAAGAGAAGCCTCAAGTCGCCGGCGCCACGAAAGACGACGGAGGCTTCGAATCCGCGAATCTCTTAAAAGATCTAAATAAAAGTTTTCTACTACTACTACCCCCAGCCGGACGCCGTATGGGTGGACGCTGCCTGCACGGGTGATGAAGCGACAGCAGCTGCGGTGGACTCCTCTTCATCCACCCTCTTCACACTACCTCTCCCTCCAGATACGTCCCCAGAGGCTGCAGAGGAAGCCGCCATTGCACTTGCTATAACCCGCACGGAAGCCCGGTATATTTTAACTGACTCTAAAACTGCAATTCTAAATTTTGCTCGAGGCCGAGTTCATGTCCCTGCTTTTGGCATACTGGACTCGCCCGATGCACCCCCGCCCCGCCAAGTGGACCTGATATGGGTGCCTGCGCACTCCGGGAATCCCGGAAACGAGGCCGGCAACCTTTTAGCCCGAGGTTCTTTAAACCGGGCTCAGGTGGCCTCGGATCGGGGATTCACGAAGGATCGCATGCACTCATTCAGTGAGCTGACCCAGGCATGCAGAGCCTCTCGCCAGTTCTACCCCCCGCCCCACCCCTCCCTAGATAACAGACACGCAACACTCTGGCGCAGATTACAAACACATACTCTCCCCTCGCCCCTTACCCTAACCCACTATCATCCCTCCTTCCCCACTCCTGCTTGCGCCCTATGCCCAGAACCCTTCGCTTCTTCCCTCCACATCCTTTCCCTCTGCCCGGCGGACCCTCCCCCGCGGGACCTAGAGAACCTCAAGACCTGGGAGGACTGGGAGACCCTGCTGCATTCGGAGGACCCGGCCGTGCAGACCATCGCCACCGGCCGTGCTGCCAGTGTTATGGACCTCAGGAACATAAACACTTGAGTGCAGTGGGGTCGTGCGAGGACCCTGGGGCGTGCCCCGAATTCCTTTGTAAATAACGTTTTCTCTCTCTCTCTCTCTTGACTTTATTCCTTTTATTTTATTTATGAAACCTATGCATTCACTAGATGCGCCTTTATTCATGCTGGAACCTTGAGCCTTCGTGGCGTGGCATGCTCAACGAAACCACATTGAACAGATTGAATGGGGCGGGGCGTTATCTGGAGAAAGCAGGCATATCCAGCAGGCATTTCTTGAATATTATCAGGCGCTGTTTGCAAAGCAAGAAGTGGATGTGAGCGCATTCAAGGAAAGGTTTCTTGGCGCTTTGCCGCGATTAGATGAAGAACAGAAAGAAAGGCTGCAGCTGTCGATAACTTCGTCGGAGGTCGAGCAAGCGATAGAAAATTTGAACCTGGGAAAATCTCCTGGACCTGATGGGTTAAGCGCCGCTTTTTACAAAGCATATAAACGCGAAATAGTGCCAGTACTGACAGCAGTTTTTAACGAAGCCTATAAAGAAAATGAATTGCCCCCGTCTTATGGTAAATCCCATACAGTGCTAATCCCTAAATCCGATGACGCAGAAAAGTTAAAGCAGGTCACAGCATATCGTCCTATCGCCCTCACAAACGTGGATTATAAAGTTTTCATGAAGATTTTAGCCTGTAGACTACAGTCAGTAATTCAGGATATAGTCGGTCCCCACCAGACGTGTGGGATCAAGGGACGCTCTATTGTTTCCAATATTCATAAAGCGAGGTGTGTGCTGGAATGTTGTGATTACACAAATAGCTGTGTAGCCATCCTTCAGCTAGATCTTGAGAAGGCATTCGATTGTGTTTCGCACGATATCCTGTTCTGCATACTCGACCATGTGAATTTAGGGTCCATTATTTGTGAGGGAGTGGCCTTGGCGTACCGGAGCTGCACGACAAGATTAATTGTAAATAAGAGTTTGGGGGCCCCCATTAGCCTGCAGCGTTCGGCGCGCCAGGGTTGTCCCCTCAGCCCTCTTCTATTCTGCATTTACATTGAAGCGTTGTGTTTGAATATCATGGAAAGTGAAAAAATTCGAGGATTCCAGCTACAGGCAGCAGAAGTTAAGCTGCTGGCTTATGCGGATGATGTCGCGGTGTTCACTGTGAACCGGGAGGGTATAACCGAGGCCGTGGCATGCGTAAAAGAATTCACCAAGATCACCGGTAGTAAAGTGAATTGGTCAAAGTCCCTGGGGCTTTGGCACGGAGAATGGCCAACGAAGCCCGGCAATTTTGCAAACGTGTCCTGGGTGACGACCCCAGTAAAGTACTTAGGCGTTCCACTGGACGGTTATCGCGATAGCGATTCGTACTGGAAAGCACAGACGCAAGCCACGCGTGAAAAGGTGGAAAGGTGGAAAGGGCGACACCTTTCAATTTTCGCAAGGGCCACAGTGTGCAATCTGTTTTTTATGTCTAGGCTGTGGTACGTGATGCAAGTGTTGCATTGTGCAAGGATGAACGTACAGAGACTGCACCGGATCTTTGCCGTTTTTGTGTGGGCTGCGGACTGGGAACGCTGTAGCCGGACCAATTTGTTTAGGCGGGTGAAGGATGGCGGCCTGAGTCTGGGACACTTATTTCTGCGGCAGATTGTAAGCAGATTTTGTTTTGTGCGCGATGTAAGCGATCCGTTTTTGCGCACTGTGTGCCAATTAAGGCTCGGAAATGCACTGCCGGACTTTGTTGTCACAACCGAAAGGTTCTCGGGACGTATTTTTGGTTACTTTAGAGAGGTTGTCGTGAGTGTTCGATTCCTGTCTGTTCGATTTTCGTATGAATATTTATCTTCTGTTAGCAGGAAGAAGTTGTATAAAGATTTGGGCGATGTAGTTCTTCCACAACCTATGTACAGGGCCTTATACAATGGAGGCCAGGGACGCGACGTACTTAAGCGTGTGAAGGCGATGCAGGTGCCGCCAAGTGCAAAAACTTTTTTCTTTAAATTACATACCGGAACACTACCAGTAAAGGAATTCTTGGAAAGGAAGCAGGTATTTCTACCTTGGGGATCACATTGTTTAATTTGTAAACAACCAGAAACAATAGACCACGTTTTTTTGCACTGTTGGGAGGGGGTATACTTTTGGGACATTTTGCAACGGACTTTAAAAAAGGAATTTCCGCTCGACGCTCATGGTATTCGATACTTGCCTGTAGAGAGTGAGGATGGGACACCATTCGACCTCATTATGCTAATTGGCCTCCATTGTATTTGGCGCTCCAGAATGGCTGGATATCATTGCGATCCTGATGCACGGCCAGCACGGATCTATTTTCGGGAGTGCATGCATAAGTATATTGAAGTTCAGAAACTTGCTCCTGAAGCTCCCGAGTGGCTCGAAAGAGTCGAGCCTTTGGTGACGCTTAAGGAGTTTTAATATGATGAAGCCACGCACCCCCGGGCGGATAGTGTTGTTAATTATTGCTCATTGCGCTCTGTAAGTGTATTTGTGTACTGTGGTTCTTGCCGAAGTCAGGCAATAAACAAAAAAAAAAAGCCTTCGTGGCGAGGTGGTAGCGTCTCCGCTTCAAATGCCAAAGGCCCTGGTTCGATTCCCACCCTCAGCGCAGTTTCTTTTTAAGCAGTGACGCTGAAAGGCGGACAAATCTGCCGACGCGTCTGTCGACACTCCTGCCGACGCGTCTGCTAACGACAGTATGAGGCATTAAAGGCTTTCGCCTTAAAAATCAAGTTACCGACGAGCAAGGCGTACAACCTAACGGGCGATGGCGTTCTATGGACGAACAGCTAATGGAGGAAGTCCGGATCAAATGCTATGGCAACGATCAGGCCCAGAGCTATAAAGAAGAATACCGGGGCGAAGCGAACCCTAATATGGACAGACCCATAACCAGAGAAGAGGTGGTCGAAGTGATCAGGTCTGCTACGAAAAAAATACGGCAGCAGGAGCAGACAAAATCCGTAACTCGCTGATCAGAAACCTAGGAGATGGAGCCATTGATCAGCTTACTGCCTACTTCAACAAACTCTGGCAGGAAGGAACGGTGCCCGCCGAGTGGAAACATGCGGTCGTGGTTATGATCCCGAAGCCTGGCAAGAAACTACAAGTGGAAAACCTCAGACCGATCTCCCTTACGTCTTGTCTAGGCAAGATGTACGAAAAAGTAATAACGAAGAGAATCCAGTCGCACCTGGAGAGGAACCAACTCTACCCCGATAGCATGTACGGGTTTCGAGCTCACCTGTCCACGCAAGACGTACTCCTCCAGCTAAAGGAGGAAGTACTGGAGAAGATGCCAAGAAGCGGGGAGAACGTTGTCATGGCCCTCGACATCAAAGGGGCCTTTGACAACGTGAGCCACGCCGCCATCATGGAAGGCATAAACGACACGAATTGCGGGAAGAGGGTCCACGACTACATCAGGGCCTTCCTAAGTGACCGGACAGCAACCGTAGGGCTAGGCGAGTTACGAAGCGACGTCTTCGCCACGCCCTGCAAGGGAACACCCCAAGGCTCTGTCATATCGCCTGTACTCTTCAACATGGCGATGCTAGGACTAGCGAGAAGGCTCAAAGAGATCCCGGGTATTCAACACGCGATGTACGCCGACGACATTACCGTATGGACCACCCAAGGGTCGCTAGGAGAGAAACAAGATCGGTTACAAGAAGCTGCCACCTGCATAGAAGACTACGTAAGGGAGAGAGGCCTGAGGTGCTCGACCGAAAAGTCGGAGATCATCAGAATAGGGAGACACCCCACCCAAGCTTCACTGGATGTCGTCCTCGAAGGACAGCTGATCCAGGAAAAGAACCTGGTCCGCATCCTGGGTATGTGGCTGCAAAGTAGCCGCAAATGCAGTCACACCATCACCCTGCTCAAGAGGGCCGCGGAACAAGTGGGAAGAATGATCAGCCGAGTATCTCAGAGAAGATACGGAATGAAGGAAGAAGACACTCTAAAACTCGTAAACAGCTTGATCGTCAGCAGGGTCATGTACTCGCTGCCTTACCACGCTACAACGAAAGCGGAGAGGGAGCAGGCCGACTGTGTCCTCAGGAAGGCCTACAAGATCGCTTTGCACCTACCCAGGAACGCATCAAACGAAAAACTGCTCCAGCTCGGAGTCAGCAACACCTTCGACGAGCTCGCAGAGGCTCAAACGGGTGCACAACTGGTTAGACTCAGAGGCTCCCCCACAGGAAGGGCGCTCCTGAAGAGGTTGGGTCGGAACACCGGTGGTCTGGCTGACAGATACACAGAAGTACCAGACGACCTCAGAAGGACTTTCAATGTAGGGCCATTGCCTAAAAACATGGATCCCAACTTACACGAGGAGAGGCGGAGGGCTAGGGCCGAGCAGATGGACAAAAGGCTAGGCCGATCCGAAAACACACTATATACGGACGCTTCTATGTACGCAAGCGTAGAGAAGCGCACAGCCGCTGTAGTGGTAGTCAATGGTACAGGGAAAATGACCTCCTGCGCTTCAGTGGGAGTGTCGGGGATAGCGGAGGCCGAAGAGATTGCCGTCGCGCTGGCGGTAGCCGAAGGCTATAGAAGAGGCCGCTCCCTGAACATTCTAACGGACTCGAAAGAAACATGCAAGAGTTATACGAAGGGCAACATTAGCGGCATCGCCCTTAGGATCATCGGCGAGGCGGCAGCTTCCGCTGGAAAAACGCCTATACAGCATATCATCTGGGTGCCAGCTCACGCAGGCGTAGCAGGAAACGAAAGGGCGGACAGCCTGGCTCGAGGGCTCACTTACCGAGCAGGCTTATCGGACGCCCCGGAGTTACGGCTACTCACGTGCGAGGGAGGCTACGCAGAGACCCTACAACTTTATAGGGGAACTAGATTGAGGTATCCACCACCACACAGAGCACTGACTAGGGAAGAGGCTGTAGGATGGCGTAGGCTACAGACGAACACTTTTCCTAACCTGTACATATACAGCAAAATGTCACCAACGCAATTCAGATCAGACTGTCCCTGGTGCGGCGGTACACCTACACTCTATCACATTACCTGGGAGTGCGAAAGAAACATAGCATTCCACAATTATCAACCACCGAGTGAGGAGCAATGGGAGAGCTGTCTCTCCAGCAGCGAGCTCGAGGTCCAGAGGGCCTTGGTACAGCACGCTGTTGAAGCGGCACGACTCAGTGGAGCCCTGGACTGAGGGCCCACCCTTGCTCGAAGACTCAAGTCGCCAGCGCCCAAGCAGGACGACCAAGAAGTCTTCATCTCCGCGAATCTCTTGAAAGAGCAATAAAAGTTTTCTCTCTCTCTCTCTCTCTATGGACTAGTCCCTGGCAGCGCTGCAAGACGCTGCCGCGTATCACTCTTAGAGGCGAAGCCTAAAATCTTAACAAAGTATCAGTGACACAAGCTGTGAACATTATCTTGCAGGCGAAATATCCCCTCTTGCCTCCCAAATTCTAAGACGTGCTCCCGCCGATCCAACTCGCACAAAAGTGATCTGGCCACCAGGGTCTACGAGGCAATGAGGCCGCTGATGCGGCCGCCCGAGCGCTCACACACCGGGCTCCTCATCCTAGCTCTCCTGGCTCAGAAGCTCATAAACCGCTTCTGTGGTTCCGCGAAATCCTAATTCATTATTGCGACAGCCACCGCCTCTACCCAGTACCTGCCAAGGGGCTGAGTTAGGCGGAGGAGCGAACTCTGCGGCGCCTGAAGACAGGAACTCTTCTCTGTCCTGCCATAGCAAAACACTTCGACCCGAACACAGATGGGCGCTGCCCGCACTGTGGAGAGATCTGCGATATCTTTCACATGGTGTGGGCATGTACTCAGAATCCTCACCTTCCCCCTTCCCCCACCCCCACCCGAGAGGCATGGGAGACTGCCCTCCTCAACTGCTCCACACAGGAGTCTCAAAGGGCTCTAGTAAAGCGGGCGCGAGACGGGGCCTCGTCGTGCGGTGTCCCGGACTAAGGATACCGACCATGTAGCAGGGTTTTAACTCTCTTTGCATATTAAAGTTTTTCACCACCACCACCACCGCTCTTAAGGCTTTCGCCTCACCGCACTTTATTAATAGGTCAACAAAGTGCCCCCCTTAATTTTTTTGTGTGGAGAGCTACCGGCGCTTGTATGCCGGTCCTGTAGAAGGGCTTAGAGAGTCTCGTACGACATTTGAGACTCTATAAGCCCTCCTACAGGACCGGCATACAAGCGCCGGTAGCTCTCCACACGAGTTACAATAAAATAACTGCTTCCAATGTCTTCTCAATGTTAATCGAGAATCACTCGAGCTGTGCATTTGATAATGCGCTGAACTATAATTTCCGATTTCTAATTAGATAATGCGCTGAACTATAATTTCCGATTTATAATAACGCGTGCAAGAAACACACAAGCCTTTAAGCCTCATACTGTCGTTAGCAGCAATGTCGGCAGATGTGTCCGCGTTTTAAGGCGAAAGCCTTTAATGCTTGGTTGGTTGGTTTATGGGGTTTAACGTCCCAAAGCGACTAAGGCTATGAGAGACGCCGTAGTGGAGGGCTCCGGAAATTTCGACCACCTGGGGTTCTTTAACGTGCTCTGACATCGCACAGTACACGGGCCTCGAATTTCTCCTCCATAGAAATTCAACCGCCGCGGCCGGGATCGAACCCGCGTCTTTCGGGCCAGCAGCCGCGCACCATAGCCACTGAGCCACCGCGGCGGCCTCATACTGTCGTTAGCAGACGCGTCGGCAGGAGTGTCGACAGACGCGTCGGCAGCCGTGTCGACATACGCGTCGGCAGAAGTGTCGGCAGACGCGTCGGCAGCCGTGTCGACAGACGCGTCGGCAGATTCGTCCGCCTTTCGGCGTCACTGCTTAAAAGGCTCAAGGTTCCAGCATGAATAAAGGCGCATCTAGTGAATGCATGGGCTTCATAAATAAAATGAAAGGAGTAAAGTCAAGAAAAGGGAAATAAAAAATAAAAAAGAAAATAAACAAAAATAAAAACAAAAATAGAAATAACATGTTAAAATAAAAATAAACGACAATAAAATTAAGAAAAGGAGCAAAAATAAATAAAAACAAAATATAAAAAATAAAAAGTAAATAAAAACAGTGGCCAGGAAACGCTTTCGCCTTGGAGCACTTTAGAGAGCCAAAGTGCCCCCTGAATTTTTGACGGGTGGTCACCGAGAGATGCGAGACAGTTACAGCGTAATTTACTTTCCTCAAATACAATTTTCAGTTTCTTCATTACGGCCTCTCTTTCTCTTTCTTCTTTCACTCCCACTTCCTCCCTTCCTGTACGGTGCGGTTCGGGTGTCCACCGAGAGGACAGAGAATTTCCTTTCCTCAAAAAGCGTCGCGTTCAAAGGGCAAGGCATCGCGCCGAAGGGGTGATAACCTCCTTGGTGGTGGCGTTCTTCCCTTCCTTTATGGTGCGGTTCGGGTGTCCACCGAGATGACAGAGAATTACTGCACAATTTCCTTTCCTCAAAAAGCGTCGCGTTCAAAGGGCAAGGCATCGCGCCGAACGGGTGGTGGTGTTCCGTGGACTGCCTCGCAGCGCTACAACACACTGTCACGTTCCACTCCTAAAGACGAAGCTTAAGCGTAATTAATTAGCAGTTAATAGTATTTAATCATTAATGAGTAATTAGTCACTAATAGTAATTTGTCATTACTTCGTCATCAATTATGTGTGGCATAATCCAGTGGTGACGTCACCAGTGTCACATAGGCAAAGTGGTGCGGAAAAGGTTTTCGCCTCTACGCACGTTAGACAGTTTCGAACGCGCTGCATATACATTCTTGTCAGACCTGCGTTTCGTAGTTTCCGCGTACGCTTCTGCATCGTCCTGCATTTCAATGCCGCCACCGTCGCAGCTGCTTAAGCCGAGCAATGGAGCCTGATGAAAGGAGAGATAGGAAGCGTATTAAGGCGGAAGCCTTTAATGCCTCATCGTTGTAAGCAGAAGTTGTCGATAGAAATGTCACGCTTTTCAATTGGTCGAAACGGTCGTTACTTCACAGCGCGCGAATTTCAAACGGGGTTAATTGAACTTTGGCTAGTAACCATGCAACCAATTCATCATCATCATCATCATCATCATCAGCCTGACTACACCCACTGCAGGGCAAAGGCCTCTCCCATGTATCTCCAATTAACCCTGTCCTTCGCCAGTTGCGGCCACTGTATCCCCGCAAACTTCTTAATCTCATCCGCCCACCTAACTTTCTGCCGTCCCCTGCTACGTTTGCTTTCTCTTGGAATCCACTCCGTTACCCTTAAGGACCAGCGGTTATCTTGCCTTCGCATTACATGCCCTGCCCAAGCCCATTTCTTCCTCTTGATTTCAACTAAGATGTCATTAACCCGCGTTTGTTCCCTCACCCACTCCGCCCGCTTTCGATCTCTTAACGTTACACCTATCATTTTCCTTTCCATAGCTCGCTGCGTTGTTCTTAACTTAAGCTGAACCCTCTTTGTTAGCCTCCACGTTTCTGCCCCATAGGTGAGTACCGGTAGGACACAGCTGTTGTATACTTTTCTCTTCAGGGATATTGGTAAGCTACCATTCATGATCTGAGAGAACCTGCCATATGCGCTCCACCCCATTCTTATTCTTCTAGTTATTTCCCTCTCATGATCCGGATCTGCGGTCACTACCTGCCTTAAGTAGACATATTCTCTTACTACTTCCAGCACCTCGCTACCAATGGCGAACTGCTGTTCCCTTGCTAGGCTGCTGAACATTACTTTGGTTTTCTGCATGTTAATTCTTAGCCCCACCGTTCTGCTCTGCCTGTCTAACTGATTGATCATGCTTTGCAGTTCTTGTCCTGAGTGGCTTAGCAAGACAATGTCATCAGCGAATCGCAAATTACTCAGGTATTCTCCATTAACTTTTATCCCCAACTGTTCCCATTCCAGACCCCGGAATACCTCCTGTAAGCAGGCAGTGAAGAGCATTGGCGAGATCGTGTCTCCCTGCCTGACACCTTTCCGTATTGGAATTTTATTGCTGACTTTATGGAGAACTATAGTAGCTGTGCAATCGTTATAAATATCTTCCAATATTTTCACATAGCACTCTTCTACACCCTGATTCCGCAATGCCTGCATGACAGCTGAGGTTTCCACTGAGTCAAATGCTTTCTCGTAATCATTGAAGGCTATATAATGGGTGTTTCACCTATGACTTTCTGCAATTTTTAAAAATAAGCTATTTGAATTAGATGCGCGCTTTTTCTGGCATAGCATTTTCAGTGGTGTAGTACATCATAATGCAGCCAAGACGTGCTAACTAGCAGGCTTGTTAACCAATATTTAATAGTTAACTTTTAAACTATTACCGTTGGGCTCCTTAATTATTGAGAGGCATGTAGCCCACCGTAAGTGATGTCCATATCCGTTTTTAGAATTTCGAGAACGGGATTATCCTAGGCGCTGTGGCCCAACAAATTTCGCCTACATCGCGCCAAAATACATGCGGTTTGAGAAGCTTGCAGGCAAAGCAACCTCTCCAGTGCACGTAACTCGTCAAAATAGCCAAAATTTGTTGGGCCACAGCGCCGAGGATAATCGCGTTCTCGAAATTCTAAAAACGGATATGGACATTACTTACGACGGGCTACATGCCTCTCAATAATTAAGGAGCCCAACGGCAATAGTTTAAAAGCTAACTATTAAATATTGGTTAACAAGCCTGCTAGTTAGCACGTCTTAGCTGCATTATGATGTACTACACCACTGACAATGCTATGCCAAAAAAAGCGCGCATCTAATTCAAATAGCTTATTTTTAAAAATTGCAGAAAGTCTTAGGTGAAACACCCTGTATAGGGGTTGGTTATATTCTGCGCATTTCTCTATCACCTGATTGATAGTGTGAATGTGATCTATTGTCGAGTATCCTTTACGAAAGCCTGCCTGATCATTTGGTTGACTAAAGTCCAAGGTTGTCCTGACTCTATTAGCGATTACCTTAGTAAATACCTTGTAGGCAACGGACAATAAGCTGATTGGTCTGTAATTCTTCAAGTCCTTGACGTCTCCTTTCTTATGAATTAAGATAATGTTAGCGTTCTTCCAAGCTTCTGGTACTCTCGAGGTCACAAGGCATTGCGTATACAGGGTGGCTAGTTTTTGCAGCACAATCTCTCCTCCGTCCTTCAACAAATCTGCTCTTACCTGATCCTCACCAGCTGCTTTCCCTCTTTGCATTGCTCCTAAGGCTTTCTTTACTTCCTCCTTCGTTACTGGCAGGATGTCACATTGCTGTGCTCGACTGCCTCCCTCAGTAACTTGATTAGATTCGCTACTGTATAAATTTTTGTAGAAATCTTCGGCTAATTCAACTATCTTATCCATATTGCTGATGACATTGCCCTGTTTGTCTTTCAGCGCATACATCTGGTTTTTACCTATGCCCAGTTTTCTCCTCACTGATTTTAGGCTACCTCCGTTCCTTAGAGCATGCTCGATTTTCTCCATGTTAAACTTTCTTATGTCGGCTACCTTGCGCTTATTTATTAGCTTCGATAGCTCTGCTAGTTCTATCCTGTCTGTGGAGTTAGACGTCCTCATGCTTTGACGTTTCTTAATCAGATCTTTAGTCTCCTGAGATAGCTTGCTGGTATCCTGTCGAACAATCCTACCACCTACTTCTGCGGCGCACTCTGTAACGATAGCTGTAAGATTATCATTCATTCTTTCAACACTACGGTCGTCTTCTTCAGTTAAAGCGGGAAATCTGTTTTGCAGCGACATTCTGAATTCCTCTACCTTCCCTCTTAATGCTAACTCGTAAATAGCCTTTCGCCTCACCAGTTTCCTCCGTTCCCTCTTCAAATCTAAGCTAACACGAGACCTTACCATTCTGTATGAAGTCTATTTCATTTTTAGTCTCACCATTGGGGCTCTTCCGCGTCCACTTCCTGTTTGCTCGTTTGCGGAAGAAGGTATTCATAATCCAATTACAACCAATTACAGGGATCGTATAGTGATACTACAAGTAAGTGGGAATGAGTTGAGTTAATCGCTTAATTACCTAATTTGCCTAATTAACAATTCTAGTCAGGTCAGATAAATAAATAAAACCGAGTAGGAAACTGGTCGAGCTCGGGAATCGAACCCCGGTCTCCGGGGTGCGAGACAAGCACGCTACCACTCCGCCATGCCAGCTTTTTTTTTTCTTTATTGCCTGTCTTTGGCTCAGGACATTGCACAACAAAAATACACATAACGCTATATACATACGACACTGTCGTGGTCAGCCAGCACGAGACTGGCTTCGTCAGCTTAAAATTCCCGCAACATACACAACGGCTCTAGTCTTGAGAGCCACTCGGGAGGCTCCGCAGCTGCTTTTTGGATTGCAAGAAACCAGTCCATGCTTTCCCGAAAATAAATTCGGGCCGGTCGTGCGTCTTTGTCACAATGGTAGCCTGCCATTCTGGAGCTCGATGGTTTGGAATGAACAAAGGCGCGTCTGGTGATAACGGTGTCTTCGTTCACTACCATCTTCCTCCCTTTCCGTTACGGCGAGGTTCAGGTGTCCACCGAGGTATGCTAGACAGATACATTCCCTTTCCTCAAAAACCAATTTACCGACGAGCAAGGCGTAAAACCGAACGGACGATGGCGTTCTGTGGACTCCCTGGCAGCGTTGCAAGACACTGTCGCGTTCCACTCTTAGAGGCGAAGCCTAACATCTTAACTACACATCAGTGACACAAGCAGCAACACTGCGCTTAAGGCTTTCGCCTCACAGCACTTTAGGTCAACAAAGTGCCCCTGAAATTTTGCGGAAAGCGATCGCTTTGCAAGTGATACGCCACAGCAGACGACGCTCGCCCCTGCCGACAACACAACGATTGCAAAGATGAAAGGCAAACAGAAACCGGATACAGCTGATGAGGCAGGGCGGAAGAGATTCCCCAGAGACTCACAGCAAACGATTGCGTCCACATGGACCAGTGCACAGTATGTGTGGTGTGTTGAACAGTAAACCCATTTCAAGATTTTGACTAGTACCGTCTACAACCAATGTGTTATCCCCGTAAACTTTTTATGCTTACTCTACTTTCGGTTACAGGAGAGGCAGAGATTTTTATGCGAAGCATACTACTTTAGCTACCACTTCAGCCCTTCACCGTGGTTATGCGCCTCCAAATCATGTGATACATGACGTCACACCACGTGACACGATCACGTCACGGCAGTGGAGAAACGGGGGCCCACCTCACGCCGTCGCTGTGGTTGTGCGCCTCCAAATCACGTGATACATGACGTCACACCACGTGACACGATGACGTCACGACAGTGGAGAAACGGGGGCCCGCCTCACGCCGTCGCTGTGGTTGTGCGCCTCCAAATCACGTGATACATGACGTCACACCACTTGACACGATGACGCCACGACAGTGGAGAAACGGGGGCCCACCTCGCGCCGTCGCTGTGGTTGTGCGCCTCCAAATTACGCGACACGATGATGCTTCGCATTCTCCAGGCTTAACCAAGTTAAGCCTCAGCCATTTTTTCTCCTTCGTGCAACCCAGGCGACGGCGAGCTTTCGTATCACTTATGAATGAGCAAGACAGTTATTACCAAAAAACAAGGCGAAATCGGAGCGATGTCATCACTGGTTGACCTCAATGTAGTGCCAGTATTTCCGAATATAATCACCAAAATTATGAACAATCGGTTGTCATATAGCATCTGGATGGTTCACAACATTTCTCTTTGCATATAGCTTGGATGTTCTAGTCAAGCTGTAGGCCAGCTTGCGACAAGGGTTTAGGCCAATGACATATGCACCTTGAATTGCATGATTTATGAGTCTGTTGTCATCTTTTTCCGTCTGGATTAAACTTCTGCTGCCAGTAAATTGGTAAATTGGTTTTAAAGGAAAGGAAATGGCGCAGTATCTGTCTCACATATCTCGGCGGACACCTGAACCGCGCCGGAAGGGAACGGAGGAAGGTAAGATTGAAAGAAGAAAGAGAGAAAGAGGTGCCGTAGTGGAGGTCTCCCATAGAGTTTCTTACTATTACCTAGAGGGAAAGCTGGCAAGCCGTCTATGGGAGTTTGCATGGAGACCCCACGTGACCACCTCAGCCACCATGGGCGCTCAAAGCATCATGGGGCGGTGAGCTACTTGTTGCGGAACTGCAACTTTTGGCCAAAAAATAATAAAAAAACAAAGCTGTTTGATAGCTACAAACGTCCTAACATTCAATATATTGTCTAATGATTGCAACAACCGAGCAGAAAAGCATTTAAGTGCAAAGTTTGCCTAAAATAAGAGATGACTAGCTTTCCTATTGGCCAAGTGATGAACACTAAAAAAACTAATATTTCGTAATTAACAGGCGCACTTTTAAAAGTAAATATGTTTTCAAAAAAAATGTTGTTGTTTAGATACTTTAAGAGGTTTTTTAATGGCATTTCGGAAGAGTAAAACCTTTTATTGGCGTCGTGTGTCGTCGCGTTTTCACTACTATGGCTTTTGCACACTGCGTTCGCGCGAAAGTCGTCTGCGCACACACGAACTACGTTTTCGGAATGAAACGCCTTAGTACTGCCACTCTGTGTTCCCGAAAAACTACGACTGTGCCGCAACAAGTAGCTCACCGCCCCATGATGCTTTGAGCGTCCATGTTGGCTGAACTGCAGCGCCGCCAGCTTTCCCTCTAGGTAGTAGTAAGAAACTCTATGAGGTCTCCGGAATAATTTCGACCATCTGGGGACCTTTAACGTGCACTGACATCGCACAGCACACGGGCGCAATCATGGGCTGTCTGAACCCGAGACCCTCAATATGACAAATGCACTAATCATTAGCCGCATTACATATCACCTTCCATACCACATACTCACTCAGCGGCAAAGACAACAGGCAGACATCCTAATACGCACGGCTGTCACCTCCGCCCTACGTCTTCCACGGACGGTTAGCTCGAAACGTCTCCTGGCCACTGGTACCCACAATACAGTGATCAAATTAATAGAGGCTCAACGCACCAACCAATTAGTCCGCCTGAGTAGCACGGAAACAGGACAATGGCTACTGCGACAGCTACGTGTCAATCCACCAATTCCCACCCCAACAAGTCCTACACCTTACATGATTTCTCTGTTGTTGTTGTTGTTGTGACTGAGAGAAGGATGAAGAGGAAATTGCACGGGCCTGCTACTGGCTCGAGCCAAGCCACCACCGCTGCCACGTGCAGATAGAGGAGAGTTAAAAGATCAGAGGAAAGAGAAAAAGGAAAGAAAAGACGCGCGTCGCAGCAACAACTGCGTCCGCCGGAGCGGACGCTGCTCAAAAAGAAGCGGCCGAAGCCGCGCTCGCCGAAGCGAGAACAGATACTCCTCGCGGCCGAAGCCGCCTCCCTCTTCTTGCGCACACAGGATCACATATATCAGAAGCCCCTACCACGCAATATCAGTTCTAGTCTCCATCAGGGTTGGCGGCAGGCACGAGCGAGCTATTACACCAAAACATGCAGGTGGTGGTGGTGAAAACTTTTAATTGTTGAAATAGAGTTTGGGAGCCACAGAGTGGCCCCGCTACATGGTCGGCGTCCCTAGTCCGGGACACCGCATGACAATGCCCCGTCTCTCGCCCGTTTCCCCAGAGCCCTTTGGGACTCAAGCGAGGGGCAGTTGAGGAGGGCAGCCTCCCATGCCTCTCTGGAAGGGGTATGGAAAGGGGGGAGGTGGGGATTTTGAGTACATGCCCACACCATGTGGAAGATATTGCCACGTATCATTGCAGTGTGTGTTCGTTCACGCTCAAGGCAGCAGGAAAGGGTCGTTATCACTTTTGTTCGTGGCGCGAGAAGCGACCAGACTAATCTCGATTGTTCGCAGCCATGCAAGGCTGCATCTAGGTTTTTCCAGATTACCGTAGATGATCTCGACGTGTTATCTCGAAGTTTCCTTGCCGGCTTTAAATTTAACGATGCCGCGAGCAGCGGCCATTCATAGTTCGACGATTGACGAGCACGTTTGTTGCTTACGCCGCCGCCGAGTGATTCAGTTCTTTTGAGGGCGCAAGTCAGCCCAAATAAAGAGCTTCGTTTCCAAGTCTTGTTGGTGTATTCCTGACCGCTGGACTGCCGTCACTACAACGTGACATCTGGTGGAGGTGCTGGGTAGCCTTCCATGTACCGGACACCCCCAGCAAGTCGCGACGCCAGCCCTTCGAGTCATTCACCGCAGGACCTGAGTCCAGTCCACCGCGCAAGCCGACGTCTGCTAGGAGACGCACCTGAGTTCGGGATTCTGCCTGACCCTACCCGGAAACGAAAGCCAGCAGGAACGTCCACCATGAGCTTGCCCCAGCCGACGGCTCCAATCATTCTTCACCAGCCCCGGGTGCCACCAACCTTCGACGCTTCGCCTGGCGCCGACCCCGAAGAATGGCTGGAACAGTTCGACCGTGTGGCTGCCTTCAATAACTGGGATGATGCTACGAAACTTAGGTACGTCTTCTTCGCCTTGGAGGGACCAGCAAAAGTCTGGTTTGAGAATGAGGAAGCTAACCTCACGAACTGGGAAACCTTCAAGGAGCAGCTTCTAAAGACCTTCACGAACGTTGTGCGAAAGGAGAGAGCCCAGCAGCTGCTACAGTCTCGCATACAACACCCAAACGAGACCGTTGCTGTGTACACTGAGGAAATGAAGCGTCTCTTCCGGCGTGCCGACGCAAACATGAAGGAAGAAGAAAAAGTAATGTTGCTCATGCGAGGAGTTAAAGAGCAACTCTTTGCCGGCCTCGTCCGAAACCCACCGAAAACTGTCGCAGAATTTGTAGTAGAGGCATCCACGATGGAAAAAACTCTGGATGCCCGAGCCCGCCAGTATGACCGCCAGCAGCGCATTTTCACGGCAAGCTGCCTGGACACCGCTAACAGCAATGACCTGCGGGATGTTATACGTCAAGTTGTGCGAGAGGAGCTCCGACGATTGCTGCCAACGGGAACGCAGCCGCAAATTTCATCGCTCACTGACGTCATCCGGGACGAGGTTCAACAGGCCTTGGGTGTGACGCCGACACCCACGCAGCCTCTGCAGCCCCCAGCCATGACTTACGCCGCAGCTGTGCGCCGTCCTGCCCCTCGACGACGGGACCCAAGCCCCTATCGCCCTCAGCCAGCTGCGTTGGACCGCCGCCCACTCACCCCAACCCGCCCGTCCTACGAGCGACGCGCGCAGCCGAGGAAATGCGACGAGTGGAGAACTCCCGACCAGCGCCGTCCACTATGCTTCCACTGTGGCGAAGCCGGTCACGTCCTCCGGCACTGCCCATACAGAAGACTGGGCATCCGAGGGTTCTCTTACGACGCTCCACGACCCCGACCCGGCCAGCGACCAGCCGAAATTGAGGAATTTTTGCGTCGGGAAGAATGCTCACCACCCAGCCACCTATCACGTTCCCCGTCGCCTTCGTCTCCGCGCTTCGTATCTCCGAGCCGAGGCTACGCTGTGCGTGGACGCTCCCCCAGCCCCCGAAGGTTAAACTGAATAAAGCAGCCTCTGGAGGTGAGGTTGCTTCTAAGCGCAAGGAAAAAGATCCTCCACCGACGATAACCCCGACGACCACCCCGACGACAACTCCGACGACACCTCCGACGACACCTCCGACGACACCTCCGACGACACCTCCGACGACAACTTCGACGACAACTTCGACGACAACTTCGACGACAACTTCGACGACAACTTCGATGACAACTCCGACGACGACGACGACGCGACCAGACTTGACGCCTTTACCGCTGCCCATAGAAGTAACGTCGGAGTACGCCCACCGCAGCCTCACTACTCGACGAAGCCGAGATCGTACACCGAAGACAACGTGCAATGCGAAAACGCGAACAAGCGACCTTGAAGTTATGATCGACGATCACGCGGTTACTGCCTTGGTGGACACGGGAGCTGACTACTCTGTCATGAGTGGCCCACTCGCTGTCCGACTCAGGAAGGTAACAACAACCTGGGATGGCCCGCTGATCCGCACCGCAGGTGGCAACCTGATTACGCCGTCAGGACGCTGCACCGCGAGAGTTACTGTAAATGGGAGAACCTATGCGACAACCTTCCTGATCCTACAGCAATGCTCGAGAGACGTGATTTTGGGAATGGACTTCCTGAACGAACATCGGGCGATCATCGACCTTCGATCTAAGTCGATCAAGCTTTCCACGGAAAAAGCCATACCTGTTGTGACGGGCGAGACTCATCACGTTGCCTTAAACGTCCTCGATGAAGCATTGAGCGTGCCGCCCCGATCAAGTGTTCTCGTCGGCATAGGTACTGGAGACATCGAAAATGCCGAAGGCGTTATAGAGGGGAACACCCAGTTACTCCTGGATCGAGGATTGGGCGTCGCGAGGGGAGTCGCCGAAATCCGAAATGGCCAAGCCCAGGTGTTGCTAACTAACTTCACGGAAGAATACCGGCATCTAAACAAAGGTACGACGATCGCTTTCCTCGACGAGTTGGCAGACATCAGAGACGTATTTGCCCTACCCGACCAACCAGCAGAACCATCTGACCAAGGCCATCAACCCACGTTCGACATCAACCCGGCATTACCCCGGAGCAGACAAGACCAAATACGCAGTCTTCTTCAAAGGTACACCGATTGCTTCTCATCAGCATCGAATGTGCGACGAACCCGGCTTGCCAAGCACCGCATTATCACAGACGAACACGCACGACCACTCCGACAGAGCCCCTACCGCGTATCGCCGCTAGAACGCCAAGCTATCCGCAAGCAAGTTGAGGAAATGCTTCGTGACGACGTCATACAGCCATCGAGGAGCCCCTGGGCAGCACCGGTCGGCCTAGTGAAAAAGAAAGACGGCACCCTTCGCTTTTGCGTCGATTACCGCCGCCTGAACAACATTACGAAGAAGGATGTCTACCCCCTCCCCCGCATCGACGATACACTCGACCGGCTGTGCAACGCTAAGTACTTCTCATCGATGGACCTGAAGAGCGGCTACTGGCAAATTGAAGTCGACGAAAGAGATCGCGAGAAGACTGCGTTCATCACGCCAGACGGACTCTTCGAGTTCAAGGTGATGCCATTCGGCCTCTGCTCTGCCCCAGCGACGTTCCAGCGAGTAATGGATACGGTGCTCGCAGGCTTGAAGTGGCAGATTTGCCTAGTCTACTTAGATGACGTTGTTGTCTTCTCCTCAAGCTTTGAAGACCACCTCAGAAGGCTTCGGATAGTGCTGGAAACGATCAAGTCTTCAGGCCTGACACTGAAACCGGAGAAGTGCCACTTCGCCTACGAGGAGCTGCTGTTCCTTGGTCACGTCGTAAGCAAGGATGGAGTTCGCCCAGACCCCTAGAAGACGGCTGCGATCGCAGAGTTTCCACAGCCTAATGACAAGAAGGCTATACGCAGATTCCTTGGATTGTGCGCTTATTACCGACGATTCGTCAAGAACTTTTCGCGCATCGCTGAACCTTTGACTCAACTTGCCAAGGCTGACCTGCCTTTTAAATGGGAAAGGCCACAAGAGGAAGCTTTCAACGAGCTGAAGCGTCGCTTACAGTCCCCTCCTGTGCTCGGGCACTTTGATGAAAACGCCGAAACCGAAGTTCATACCGATGCAAGCGGGGTGGGCTTAGGAGCGGTCCTCGTTCAGAAAAATGGCAGACAGGAGAAAGTTATCGCGTACGCTAGCCGTTCACTGTCGAGAGCCGAAGCCAACTATTCGACGACAGAGAAAGAATGTCTCGCCATTATTTGGGCCACGTCCAAATTTCGCCCCTACCTATACGGACGACCATTCAAGGTTGTGAGCGATCACCATGCTCTGTGCTGGCTGGCCAATTTGAAAGATCCCTCCGGCCGCCTTGCTCGTTGGAGCCTGCGTCTTCAGGAATTCGACATAACTATAGTCTACAAATCTGGCCGCAAGCATTCCGATGCAGACTGCTTGTCACGAGCTCCTGTCGACGCAGCATCCGAAGAGGAAGACGACGACGCTTTCTTAGGACCGGTAAGCGCCAGCAGTTTTGCGCAGCAGCAGCACTCGGATCCTGACTTGCAAAGCCTAGTTGATTATCTGAAAGGCAAGACCGCATCGCCTCCCCGAGGGTTCAAGCGGCAACTGTCGTCCTTCGTCCTTCACAATAATGTCCTCCTGAAGAAGAACTTCGCGCCGAACAGGACAGTGCATCTTCTTGTCGTGCCCAAAAATCTCAGGCAAGAAATTATGCAGGCATGTCATGATGAGCCGACTGCAGGACATCTCGGGATTGCTCGCACGTTGCACCGCATCCAGGAGAAGTACTATTGGCCACGGCTAGCTACCGACGTTTCCCATTACGTGAAAACGTGCCGTGAGTGTCAGCGACGCAAAACGCCTCCGACTAGACCAGCCGGACTCCTGAACCCCATACCACCGCCAACTAAGCCCTTTCAGCAAATAGGGATGGACCTCCTCGGCCCCTTTCCGACCTCTTCATCAGGAAACAAGTGGATCATCGTGGCCACCGACTACACGACCCGCTACGCCGAAGCAAAAGCGTTACCTAGTGGTACCGCAACAGAAGTCGCAAAATTTTTTGTCGAACAAATTCTCCTGCGACACGGCGCCCCGGAAGTGCTCATCACAGACAGAGGAACGGCGTTTACAGCGGAGCTGACGCAAGCCATTTTAAACTACAGCCAGACAAGCCATCGGAGGACCACTGCCTATCATCCACAAACCAACGGACTCACAGAGCGTCTGAACAAGACCATCGCAGACATGCTCTCCATGAACATCGACGCCGAACACAAGACGTGGGACTCCATTCTGCCCTACGTGATCTTCGCTTATAATACTGCCGTCCAGGAGACAACCAGGTTTACCCCATTCCAGCTGGTATACGGCAGGAAGCCCACGACAACACTCGACGCAATGCTCCCGCACGTTTCCGACGAAGACAACCTCGACGTCGCCGCCTACCTTCATCGCGCCGAGGAAGCCCGAAGACTTGCGCGGCTTCGCATTCAAGACCAGCAGCACACCGACGCCCGACGCTACAATCTGCGCCGGCGAGACACGCATTACAAGCCAGGTGATCGTGTTTGGATATGGACGCCAGTTCGCCGCCGTGGATTGAGTGAAAAGTTGCTGCGACGCTACTTTGACCCGTACAAGGTTCTCCGTCGCATCGGTGACCTCGACTACGAAGTCATCCCCGACGGCACGACAGCATCTCAGCGACGCCGCACACGCCCGGAAGTCGTACATGTCGTACGCCTGAAGCCATATTATGAACGCTAAAGGACTGGAAGTTTTCATTGTCCGTGTTTATTTTCATTTTAAAGCATCGAGACGATGCTTCTTTGGAAGGGGGGTAATGCCACGTATCATTGCAGTGTGTGTTCGTTCACGCTCAAGGCAGCAGGAAAGGGTCGTTATCACTTTTGTTCGTGGCGCGAGAAGCGACCAGACTAATCTCGATTGTTCGCAGCCATGCAAGGCTGCATCTAGGTTTTTCCAGATTACCGTAGATGATCTCGACGTGTTATCTCGAAGTTTCCTTGCCGGCTTTAAATTTAACGATGCCGCGAGCAGCGGCCATTCATAGTTCGACGATTGACGAGCACGTTTGTTGCTTACGCCGCCGCCGAGTGATTCAGTTCTTTTGAGGGCGCAAGTCAGCCCAAATAAAGAGCTTCGTTTCCAAGTCTTGTTGGTGTATTCCTGACCGCTGGACTGCCGTCACTACAACGTGACAATATCACAGGTCTCCCCACAGTGCGGGCATCGCTCATCCGTGTTTGGATCATAATGCTTTAAGATTGCAGGACAGAGTAGAGTACCTGTCTGCAGGCGCCTTAAAGTTCGCTCCTCCGTCTTACTCAGCCCCTTTGCAGGGGCCGGGAAGAGACGGTGGATGTCGCTATAATGAGTTATAATTTCCCTGAATTGCAGCAGCGGCTGGTTAGTCTCCGAGCCAGAACAGCTGGGATGAGGAGCCCGGTGAATAAGCGCTCGGGCAGCCGCGTCAGCGGCCTCATTACCTCATAAGCCCTGGTGGCCAGGAGCCCAAATGATTCTTTTGGGTGTTGGATCAGTGGCAGTCCGTCTTAGAATACAAGCAGCTAAGGGGGAGATCTCCCCTGCCATGTAATGATCACATGCTTTTCGGGAGTCCGTAATGATGATTCTCGAATTGGCGTGGGCGGCAGCAAGCGCTATCGCTACTTCCTCGGCTCGCATTGAATTCGGGGCTCGAAAAGAGAGTCCATCAACGTGCATTTCCTGGTGGACGACAGCGGCCGTGTAAAATCCCGTGGGCGATGGCCCTGCTACGTCTACATAATATACACCGGGTCGGGAGCCGTGTTGTCTCTCAAGAGCCCGAGCCCGCGCTTGTCGCCTGTTTCGAACATGCAGCAATCGCCCCGACATCCTTTATGTCGACGCGGCACAAAATTCTCAATACTGGGTCTGTAAATAAATAACAACGGCAACAACCTTCTCACCCTCCAGAAAGTACGGCTCTTGAGTGAGCAAGTCGCCAGGATGATCGCACGGATAACGACGCGCAAATCAGGGATGCGAGAAGACGATACTCTGCGACTGGTGCAGGTTTTCGTTGTAAGCCGCGTCGTCTACGTAGCGCGCTACCTCCGCGTCAAGAAGCGTGACATCAAAAACCTCGACATCATAATCAGAACAGCCTACAAGAAGGCCCTGGGGCTCCCTCTTGCGACATCGACGGACCGTCTCTTGCGACTGGGTGTGCAGAACACGATAGATGAGTCGATAGAGGCACACCTCACGTCGCAGGTGGTACGGCTCTCCACAACTCGAACTGGCCGACAAGTCCTGAGTGATTTAAACATCAATTTCCCCCGACAGCTAGACACCAAAACCGACATCCCAGCCTCATGGAGAGGACAACTCAAGGCAGCTCCACTACCCAGGAATATGCACCCTGATTTTCACCAGTCAAGACGACAAGCACGAGCCGAAGCCATGAAAAGACACTACGGCGGGCGCGAGGGCGTGTTCTATGTCGATGCTGCGGGTCCCGAGCAGGGAATGACGGCCGTCGCGGTAGTGGACCAAGATACAACAGTCGACGGACTAGTTCTGGCTAGCCAGGACGTACTGGCTGCGGAAGAAGTGGCGATTGCTCTAGCTGCAACACACACTAGCTCAGAATACATTCTCACAGAATCACAGACAGCGTATCGCAATTACCTCAGGGGCAGGGTCGCACCGCTAGCAGCTAAAATCCTGCAAGATAGCTGCACCCGTGGCTACCAACCCACACACAAACACTTATATCAGTACCAGGTCACCAGGGCATCCCAGGGAACGAGAGCGCACATGCCTCAGCCCGAGCATTTCTCCCCCGGGCACCCAGTGCGGATGCCGTGGAACCTCCTACCCCACTACTAACTTACAATGACATACTTCAGCACTTAAGATTATCCCGTCGGGTCTACCCTCCGCCGGCTAAGACACTAGATAAAGGGGAGGAACAACACCTCCGAAAGTTACAGACCAACACTTACAACAACCCATGAAGAATACATGCCATAGACCCGGAGTTATTTGACTCACAATGAAAATTTTGCGGGGAGAAGGCGGACTTGTACCATATGGTATGGGCCTGCCAACGAAATCAGGCGATCACTCTTAATAACCAGCCAACACAGGAGGGGTGAGAGGCAGCTCTGACCAGTTCGGACGAAAAGAGTCAAAAGAAACTCACCGAAAGAGCCCAGACAGCAGCCTACGCCAATGGAGTTCCGGACTGAGTGCTCCAACCGACGCTACAACCTCCTAAACTATTTCATTAAAATATTTTCACCACCACCAAGCAGGATATTTATTTCACGGAAGTCGCAGCCTATGAAGACGGCACAGTGGGGGCCGCCGCCACTAACCGAACTAATTCGCCTGCAGACGCGGAAGGAGCCGCCATCGCACTTGCTCTGGCACACTCCACCACTGACAAAAACGTAACCGAAATTTGCACAGATTCCCAGGACGCGTATCACCACTACCTAAAGGGCGTGGCGACGCCGGCAACACACTGTATTCTTACCACGGCCACCCCTCTCGACCGAACGGTTACTCTGTCGTGGGTCCCTGGGCATGCCTGGATCCCCGGTAATGAGCGCGTTCATGCGCTGGCCCGAGAACTCTCCTCCCGGACCCCGGATGATCAGGCACCCAACCCTGCGCAAGAGGCCCCATCGGTCCTCTCTACATATCACCAAATCACCGCATTTTACAAACTCAGTAGCATGACACTGCCACCACCCAACAGTACCTTGTCGCCCTTATCCAGCGCCACATGGCGACAATTACAGACAGGCTTCTTTATTTCACCCTACCGTCTCTCATGCTTTCACCCCACCTTTCCTCCTGATGGGTTCCACCCCATCCTTATTCTTCTAGTTATTTCCCTCTCATGATACGGATCAGCAGCCACTACCTGCCCTAAGTAGTCGTGTTCCCTTACCACTTCCAGCCCCTCGCTACCAACTGTGAACTGCTGTTCTCTTGCGACACAATTTAATGTTAATTTGGTTTTCTGCATTTTAATTTCAAGGCCTACCGTTCTGTTCTTCTTGTCTAAGTCACTGATCATGCTTTGCAGTTCTTCTGAGTGTCTTAGCAAAGCAATGTAATCAGTGAATCGCAGATTACTTAGGTATTACCCATTAACTCTTATATCCAATTGTTGTCAATCCAGGCCTCGCAATACACTCTGCAAACATGTGGTGAACAGCACTGGCGAGATCGTGTCTCCATGCCTGACACCCTTTCTTATTAGAATTTTTTAGCTGACTTTATGGAGGAGTATGGTAGCTGTGCAGTCGTTATAGATATTTTTCACTATTTTCACATCAGGCTGTCTTACAACCTTATTCCATAATGCCTACATGAGTTTTCCAGAGTCAAAAGCTTTCTTGAAATGAGTGAAGGCTATAAGGTTGAAGGTGTTGGTTATATATTTTGCGCACTTCTTTATCACCTGATTAATAGTGTGAATATGGTCTGTTGTTTAGTGTCTTTTACGAAAGCCTGTCTTATTATTTGGTTGACTGAAGTCTAAGGTTGTCCTTACTCTATTAGCGATTACCTTAGTAAATATCTTGTAGGCAGCGGGCAGTAAAGTGATCAGATTGTAACTTTTCAAGGCTTTGACATCTCCTTTCTTATGAATTAAGATAACATTAGCGTTCTTGCAAGCTTCTGGTACGCTCGAGATCATAAGGCATGGCGTATACAGGGTACATAGTTTTCTACCATAATCCCCCTCCGTTCATCAACAAATCTGGTATTACCTGATCCTCACCAGCTGCTCTTTCCTTTTGCATTGCTTCTAAGGCTTTCCTTAGTGCCTCTTTCGTTACTGGCGGGATGTCCCACTGCTGTGTGCTACTGCCTCCCTCATAAACGTTCTGATTATACTGGCTACGGTATAGATTTGTGCAGAACTCTTGAGCAACTTTAACTATCATATCCATATTGCTAGTGACGTTGCCCTATTTGTGTCTTGACGCATGCATTTGGTTCTAATGCCCCCGGTTTACTCTTCACCGCTGTTGGTCTATCTCCGCTGTTCGGAGCATGCTCGATTCTCTCAATATGAAATTTCCTTATGTCGGCTACCTAGCGCTTATTTATTATCTCCGATAGGCCTGGCAGTGCTATTATGTCTGTAGGGTTAGACGCTTTCATGCTTTGGCATTTCTCAATCAGACCTTTAGTCTCCTGAGATAGCTTGTCGGTGTCCTATCGAACCATCCTGCCGCCAACTTCGACTGTGGACTCCGTAATGATAGCTGGGAGATTATCGTTAATTGTTTGAACATTAAGATCATCTTCCTCAATAAAAGCCGAATATCTGTTGTGCAGCGATATCCTGAGTTCGTCTACTCTACCTCTTGCCAAAAAAAAAAAAAAAGCTCCGGGTGTCGATGGAGTTGCATAACCAGGCCTGGAGTACGTCCTGATCTCGGTGACCAGAACCGACACCGCACTTTCTCACCAGAGAAAGATTTCGCCACCCTGGTGCAGTACTTGGCCACAACCTTCTAAGAACAAACCAATTAACGCTTGGCCCTCAAGTCCCCAGCGGCTGCGGAGAAACTGACCAAGTTGGCGGACAGACCTGTGACGCAGCATAGGGTGCTACGAATCTTTGGCTCCGGATAAGCCGCCATTGGAAACTGAACCTAGCAACTTTTAACGCTAGAACCTCATCCAGTGAGGCTAGCCTAGCAGTGCTGTTTGAGGAACTAGAGCGTATTAAATGGGATGTCATAGGGCTTAGTGAGGTTAGGAGGAGAGATGAGGCGTATACAGTTCGAAGTGGCGGGCACGTACTGTGCTATCGTGGATCAGCAGACAGACGAGAACTAGGTGTGGGATTCCTAAGAAATCGGGACATAGCAGGAAACATAGATGAGTTCCATAGTATTAACAAGAGGATGGCAGCTACAGTAATTAGGCGTAATAAGAGGTACAAACTGAAGGTGGTACAGGCCTATGTGCCTACATCCAGCCATGATGACGAGATCGTTGAAAGCTTCTATGAAGACGTGGAATCGGCAATGAAGAAAGCAAAATCAGAGTGTACTGCACTGATGGGCGACTTCAATGCGAAGGTAGGCAATAAGCAGGCAGGACACCACAGGGTAGGCGACTATGACATAGGCTCTAGGAATAACAGGGGAGTTATTCGTAGAGTTCGCAGCGAAAAATAATTTACGGATCGTGAATACCTTCTTCCGAAAACGAGAGATCAGGAAGTGAACGTGGAAGAGCCCCAATCGTGAGACAAAATGAAATAGAAGTCATAGTATGTACTCACTGTGTCATTGTGCAAGATATGGAGATCCTCGGAAAGGTGCATTGTAGAGAACACAGAATGGTAAGGTGTCAAATTAGCTTAGACTTGAAGAGGGAACGAAAGAAACTCGTGAAACGGAAACCTATTAACGGACAGCAAGCACTGGGTAATGAAACGATACGCTTGGTTGATGCTACGTCTTGCGGACAGTTCTTTGGTTTCGGCGTTTAAAACGATAAAAAATAAAGTTGCCCTCGCCGCACCACCATCATTTGAAACATTCGGTGCTTGGGTAATTCTAAAGAAATAAGAACTTTGCCCTGCCCGCACGTCATATGAAACGGTTGGAAATGGGAACTGCTGATGCCTTTAACCAGCCTCATAAGATGTGCTTAATCCTCTTAAAGCGAACGACACCACAACCACGCCGTCCAAGAGTCGCTGAAAGGAGTGAATACGTAGACGACTACTGCGGAACTCCAGGGGACCTTGTAAGTATGAGGTTTAACATTAGGAGAAATTCAGCAGATATTTCTCTTCGCTAAAGAAACTGCTGTCAAATAGAGTGCCACGGAAAAATCAAGGGACCTCCGTGTGCTTGATTTCCTTTGTTTTTATGCATAGAAATGGGCCGTGTTGTACAAGAGAGCACAGAGAAGAAGCCCAACAAAAATGACCAAATACTTCCAATATATATGGCTTCCAACACTTATCGCGTGATCTGAACACTCAAAATCATCGTTGGGATTCTGAATGCTCGGTACTTCGGAGTGATATTTTATGGCAGTCTTAAATCGTTGGTATGAACGCAGGGTGGATTTTATAAGTGAGGTTATGGGGCGAGGAGGAAGAGCCGGCTAAGATAATCCCCATTTTCGCTCATATTATATCCACTTCGAGTAGTTATGTCAGAAATAGAAGCTCAAAAAATGTCCATTCAGTTACACTCTGCTTGCTACTGGAGGACAACCGATGACGCCAGGTGGTGATGTCAAGGAAGGCTGGGCCTTATATGCGCTTAACTCAGTTGCTGATGAAGCTTGAAAAAGAACGACGCTGCATTAAGGACTTCCCAGCGCCTGACGCTTCCGTCCTCGCCTTCCCACTTTCTGCTTTTCTTTTCATTCCTGTTTAAGCGTAGTCATTCTGCACAATTATTCGCAAATCAATACCGTCGAACTTACTCAGAATTACGTCCTGGTATGTAAATAATAAAGCGTGACATGAACAGTGGACACTTGTGTTCTTTGTAGAATTACTTTTTCCTAGTTGCTGTGCATTACCCCCATGCAAATGGCAGCGATTTTTCGCACATAATACGTACTATATTGTGCAGCCTATCTATGAACGCAAGCGGCGTAAATCCCATGTGCAAGCACAGCTTTTCTGGGCGTCATGAACTTGTGCCGCATATCGGCCACTTGTAGGGAAGAACGAGTGAGTTGGGTCTATTGGGGTTTAACGTGCCAAAGCGACTGAGGCTATGAGGGACGCCGTAGTGAAGGGCTCCGGAAATTTCGACCACCTGGGGTTCTTCAACGTGCACTGACATCGCACAGAATTTCGGCTTCAAGAAATTCAGCTGCCGCGGCCGGGATTGAACCCGCGTCTTTCGGGTCAGCAGCCGAGCGCCGTAACCACTGAGCCACCGCGGCGGGGCTGAAGAACGAGTGAGTCAGTAGGCCTATTTTCAATTGTAATTTTGAGAGTACAGAGTATAGTGAGACACTGTGCGAGCATGTTGATAGTGATAACGTGTTCTGCTTAAAAGGCAATAGATAGCATGTTGATAGTGATTAAGTGCTCTGGTTAAATGGCAATAGATACTGACTGGTAAAATTATTCATGGGCTTGCGCCAAAAGCTCCGGCCACCTTAGAAATTCAATGGGGTGTACCAAACATTAAATATTGAGGGGCAGTAAAGCTCCACTTTAAACGGTATGGCACCACAGCGGTTCCTCTTGCCCACGCAGACACGGATCCTATTAATGGCTACGTAGAACATCCAAGACATACATATAAATTTAACGAAGCCGTACGAACGTGTTTGCGTGGCGCTGCGGTAGCGTATCTGACTCGCAAGCCGAGGGCCCGAGAATCAGGCATTTTCGATGAGCCAGTGGTGCGGCTGGCGCCACCTATGGCCACCATTTGTAATCGACTAGTCCAAAGTTTCAGGCCACGCCGCCGGTAACGCGGACAATAACTATTCTGCACCACGGTGCCTTTACGCTTTCGCGTAAAAACTGCCGCTGTAATTATGGAGGTTCAGGGCAATTGACCAAAGGGTGACGCTAGTGGAGAAACGTATGTGACCTCTCTGCGCTCGAGATGCATTAGCTGCTGCAATCAAAGCGTTGGGTAACGCCTAACCGTGAGCCTGGAATAAAATGCAGAACATTTAGGATTGATGTGAGAGCTTGTTCATCTTGGGATCAATGGGGTGGAAGGGGGGGGGGGGGGGGCGTTCAATGTGGGGCTGGCTAAGCCTACCGCTAATTCTGTCAGGCTGGAAGGCAGTAGTCGTGCCTCAGAAGGCAAAGGAATGGATTTATCCCCGTTGGACCATCTAGGTATTAGCCGGAGGGCGACGCGACCATCACGTTGCAGCTGAGTCATCATAGAAGGCAGTAGTTATCAATGTGGAAGAGCATATATCGCCACTGACAGCGCTGCTGATTTCTGCCCTTGCAGGAAGGATACGGAGCGATTGCATCCAGCCGCTCCTGCAATGGGAACGGTCGCACAAAGGTGCATCGAATAAAGAGGCCAAAGCAGTGTTCCTGCGATGGGCGCGAGCTCTTCGCTTTGCTTTGATGATGATGCTACTGCAGGCGCATGAACGCACCCTTGTCATTTTAATGCATCGCACAGAAAAATTTTTGCAGACCACCGTGGTCGCGGGTATTCTACAGAATCACGGCCGTAAAAAAAATCGAAGTGGTCGCACTCATTGAGGAACCACTACAGCAACCTGTGTACTGTTTGCAGCCTTGAATGACCGATATTTTTCATGCGAGGTACGTTTAAGGAAGCTAAACGTCAGTTGAGAGCATTTAAAGCCATAGGTGCCTATTTATCCTAATAAAGACGCAAACGCTAAAAGCACTTTATAGCGAGCACCTGAAGTAGGCTTTTTATTATCCTATACAACTCTAAAACTCAAATTTCTTAGCCGCCGTGGTGGCTCACTGGATAAGGCGTTCGGCTGCTGACCCGAAAGACGCGGGATCTATCCTGGTCGCGGCGGTCGCAATTAGATGGAGGCGAAATTATAAAAGCCTGTGTACTGTGTGTTAAAGAACCCTAGGTGGCATAAAATTCCGAAGCACTTCACTAAGGCGTCCCTTATAGCCTGAGTCAGTTTGGGGTCTTAAACTCCACAAAATTAACCAAGCCAAACCAATCAATTTTTTAGATAAATCTGGGCATAAAGAATTTTAGTAATTTCGTCTTGTAAGCTGGCAAAACAGCCGCAATAAAAATGTACTTTGACTGGATCAAGACAGCTAAAGCAAAACATGAACTCGCCAAGCCATCGTAAGTTGGGATGATGTTTTTAAAGCTTGAAACTACTTGAATGAAACACCCTGCAGATGGGTTGCGTTGTTATTGTAGTGGCCGCCTTGTTGGAGACCAAGAGAACGGCTCAAAGCTGCGTCACTGTGTAGCATTGCGTGTCGATCTTGATTTTAGGACCAGTAGAACATAAGAATTTGGAAGTAATCGCAGTTACCTGCTTCACATTCAATTAATGTACGGGTGGTCTGATTAACAAAATAACCCAAAGGAAGAAATACGATTGAATGTAGGCTCTGAAATTGGTTCAAATGACTTTTTTAAAATTTTGTGAGTAAGAAAAATCTTTTGAAAATCCGCTTTTGTGTCATCCGAAGAAGCGACCACAGCTCATCGCAAACAAACATCACTGCAGGTGGAGGAGATAACCAGCATGGAGGGAAAAAAAAAAACTAAGAACGGAGCGTGACATCCCGCGGCCAGCGTTCGCAAGCCGAGTGTTTATGAGCCGTTTTCTCCCTCAGTTTTTCGCTCTCCCAGTCAGTCATTTATGTTTTAATTATGGTATGTTTTAGTGCGCGCGTATGCGCGGCTTGTGGCGCGGAGCGTCTACAGCAAGGAGTTTGATCTACAGTCAGGCTGCCGCGCTGATCCGCGCATGCGCGTGTGCAGCGGGGCTAGATTTTACCGCACGATATCACGTGGCGTATCTGTTCTCGCTTCGGCGAGCGCGGCTTCGGCCGCTTATCTGTTTTTTGAGCAGCGTCCGCTCCGGCGGACGCAGTTGTTGCTGCGACGCGCGTCTTTTCTTTCCTTTATCTCTTTCCTCTGATCTTTTAGCTCTCCTCTATCTGCACGTGGCAGCGGTGGTGGCTTGGCTCGAGCCAGTAGCAGGCCCGTGCAATTTCCTTTTCATCCTTCTCTCAGTCACAACAACAACAACAACATTCACGGGCGGACATACTCTATATCTTTACTTGTTAAGACTAGGCTTCAAGGTTGCCGCCGGACGCTCCCTCCTCAGTTTTTTTTTCCTCCATGATATCCACAGATAGCGTAGTATACAGAGCGCCATCTTTGCACTTACCTTCGTGTTAGGCTCACGCCATCCTGATTCCATATTGTGCGACTATTCACTTCAATTTCTTTTTATTTTGCAGTGACGTGAACCGTGAATAAAAAAATGGCCTGGCTTAGCTTATGGTTAAGCCTAGGATGCGAAGCATACCGCCGGCGGAGGCTGCGCGTCCGCAAGCGAGCGCACGAGTTGAGCCCCAGCTTTCACAGCTGTTGTGACGTCAGCGCCCCTAGCGGAAGGAGCGGGAGTTAGGCCGCCGGTGGAGGCTGGGCGTCCGCAAGCGAGCGCACGAGTTGAGCCCCAGCTTTCACAGCTGTTGTGACGTCATATCACGTGGTGCGCCGATGTAGGTCAAGTGGTAGCTACGCGGCCGTGCGCGGCGCAGCAAGGAAGAGCTCTGTTGTGCGGCTAGTATGCTTCGCATAAAAGTAGGAAGCGGGGAAGCGAACAATCACAGGCAGAGCCGGTTAAGTCGCTGAGCCGCCGCTAGCCACCCTAATGTTGTTCCAAGAAGTCGACGAGTCGCAGTGACCACGCTTCGGTAATTCGTTACGCAAGCATCATGGACCTTCTTTTCAGGGACGCGATTAGCGTCGATAAAACTGCTAAGGCTTATCAAACGCATTCCAGTGACTATTATCTATTGTCATGTATTGTCTTACTCTATCATTCGTCGACATTGGCGCTGCCCCACCTGTGCGACTTGTGCGGCAGGTTTATGCAAGCGCGTGGCACTATGGGGGCGTTTCTACCGCATACAGCGCAACGTTAACCCCCCACGGGCTATGTAATTGGTTGCAGCGATCAATATCACAGGTATCAATCCAACCGAAAGAAAATGAACCCTTACAAAGTACCTCCCCTGGCCATTATTTATTTTGGGCGCCATTTGAAGGCACAAGTTTTCTGTTGCGATACACTAAGGCACTAAAGCCGTTGTGGCAAGCCAAATTTCATCGCCCAGCTGTCGCTTGGGAGAAAAAAAAGTTACTTGAGAAAGATTTTTTAGTTTTCTCGTTTCACAAGCCTGAAGCGGCGATTTTATGTCACTTGTATCTGACGTTATTTTTTTATCCTGCCTTTTTTCGCCTTTCTTCCTATTTCCCCTATTTCTAGTGTGTGTCTTCCAAAGATTGCTGCGATAACCAGCCGTGCGATGCTGGTTTGTGCCGCGGGGGTTTTGATAAGCTCTCGGACATACAAAATGCCTGACGTCTAAGAAAGGAAATTAATAAAATACGAAGACAGATCATTGACTGTCCTACTTGCTTTGGTCCTTCTACAAATTGAACATTGGGCTATCAGATTTTAGATATATTGATTCCTGGCTTCGGTTAACGCACTTGTTGGATGTACGCTGATTTGAATCGCACACGGACTGCCTTTTGTGACAGCTGACATCAAACAAATAAAGTAGTTGGAAGTTGCCCTATGTACTATCAGGGACAGAAGTGGTATAATCCACGCGGCGGGAGCCGGAGCAACTAAAAACTGCATTGCAACGCCATCTACAGGCAGCAACTGGAATTGAGACAGCCAATGCGTGACCTTTATTATCAGCAGGCATGTCGCTTGGCTCGTTTCAATGTTTCCTGCTTTAGCTCGCCAAAATGCCACAGTTTTCCGTTGCTCTGGCTCCCGCCGCGTGGAGTATGCCACTTTTGCCCCCGACAGTACATATTTCATCGCTATCTTCGTTTATCTCAGTCTTCCTTGCGATCGTACGGACTTTTGGAGATGAACCAACTCGCCCAAACAAAAGTATTGATTGAACAAAGGAAAGCTCACCGCTGGATGTAAAAGAAAGAGGCGCGTTGCACTGCAGTCAGCGGTTAATGGAAGTTATGGCAATAACTTTTATTGCAAGTTTTCATAATAATAATAAGAATTATAATAATATTTATTCACGTTGTGTATACATCTAAAGTTACAGGCATGTCAAAGCAAAAAATGGCCTGGAGGCCTATATCCAGCAAAATCGGCAAAACGACATAGAGAAACCCAGCAGAAAAAAAAAACACAGAATTCTATGATTGATTTTTAAAGAAACACAAAGAGTAAAAATACCACAAAGAAGTGTTAAACATAATTTTTGTCGCAAAAAATGAAGAACAGTGGCATAAAAAAAACCAGGAATACAGGAGAATGAAACAGCGACTGAGTTTACAGGAACTGTAATTAGCACAAGATTACATAAGACATCAGATACACGCCAAATGCACGTGATATAATTAATGTTCACTCAGAATGCAAGTTCGATAATCCTTAAGAGCTATAGACAAAATGGAGTGAAAAGTGTGCATGACGAAGACAGTTGCATGAAGATAACAAAACACGCTATAAAAAAGAACAAATTGACTTTAGCAGCTTTCTCAGCTTGTATGTAGCGTCCGCCAAAGGTATCTCATCCTGAAGGTTATTGAAATTTGTCGGAACGTAGGCACATCTCTCTTCACTATACCCGTAGAGCTGTGCGCCACAACATAACGTGTGGCACAGCAATTTGAGAGGCACTTATCTCGTTTTAAACGCTGAATTCCAAAAATGTCATGCCTTAAAGCAACTGTTTGCTTAACAAGCAATTCAAAAGACGGAAAACCTAAGGACTTAAATGTACTGTAACCAAGGGTTGGAGGAGATTTATAATCAATGCCCTTCAACATACTTTTTAGTGTCCTATTAGTTTGGTCCTTCGAACGAGCAGGAGAGTGTGTAAAGACGGTAATTCTTCTATACTGCATCAAACTCTAAGAGAGCACGCATGATATTTTCTTTTTACCTACACTGGAACTAAGGGTTTCGTGCTGAATTTAAATCTGGCCCACACTCCGCATTCGGCCGCAAAGGTACGCTGAGTGAATTGCCAGGTCAGACAATATTCAGAATACTCCGAGATTTTTATTGCATCTACATGTTGAATGGGACTGCAATCACAAGGGAAAGAAAAACTGCTTTTTAAGGTTAACTGCATATCAACTATTAAAGTCTTTAGGGGACTTATAAAGTATATAATTGTAATTTCAGTTGCGTTTACATTCAAGAAAAGCCTACATGGGATACAAGCGCTTACACGAGTGGGGTCGGCAACCCCAGATACTTACCGGTACATTGGCTGTGGCGTTCATAATGTGCCCAAGCACTTATTACAAAATATTGTGCTAAGTCAGGGTAGTACAATACACACTTTTATAACCTTACTAAATTAATCAACATAACATATGTCCTTCTCTGAGAACTTACCCGGGAAATATGTGAAGAAACTAAGTTTTTAAGAGGAGTTTTAGTGCACGGAATGAAGTAGCTGCTAACACTTCGTCTGGAATTCATTAGAAGTTCAGGAAGGTAAGCACATCGCCATGGTAGTCCATATCTGGGAATAGATTTGGTACCTCAGTCCTGAGCTAGCTATACAAAACGTGGGGAGCAGCGTAAGCAATCCTCAACTCCCGAGTTCTAGAAATGTCTTATGAAAGCCGTTTGGAATATATAGTGAGTCCGAAGAAAGGAAACTTAAGCGTCCGGAGGAGGTCATCTAATGACGAGAAAGGGGCTGCAAGCGATAGTTAGTAGCATGTTGTTTAGAAGTTTGTCAATGCGTTCTTTCCAACTCGGAGAACAAAAGCTGAACACTCCAATTCCGTATCTCAGTTCACCGTAGAGAAGTGCCTGAGTTATAGATTGTTTGTAGGTATTGGTTCCAGACTTTTTTAATTTCATGAAACCCATGGTGCTCTCCGTTATCTATTGCGGATGTGCGCCATATGGAAGTTTCGTGACAAGTTGCAGACAAAACTATACACACGCGTTTACTGCAAAACCTCTTGCCAAGTTACAATTGTGTCACACACTTCTTGAACCTTACCACGTTACCATAACATGTCAGTATCTTACATCGTATCAGGGCAGTAGGGTGAAACTTTATGTTAGCAAGAAGTTTTCAATAGATTCTTGGCTGTACTTAACGAAGTAGCCAGGAACACTTCGCCAGGAGGTTTATTAAAGTTCACGAAAAAGCACAGCTACTTACTAGACTAAATATGGTAATGGATTTGGGGACCTCCAACTTGAGCACGCTACGAAAAACTCGTGGAGAGGAATAAGTAACATGAAATTCCGAGTTCCAAAAATGTCTTAGGACAGCCATGGGGAAAAATAGTGAACTAAATGAAAGAAAGTTTGACGTCGGGAAGAGGTCATCGATTACGCATTGGAGGAGTTGTGAAAGTTAGTAGCATTTTGTTGAGGAATTTATCAATGTGTTCTTTCCAAAGTGAAGAACAGAAGATGAGTAGGCTGATTGGGTGTCTGAGTACACTGTTGACAAGGGCATGCATTTTGTTTTTTTACTTCCATTGGAGCCAGGCTTTTAGGTTATATAAAACCTGAGGCGCTTTCCACAGTCTGTTGTCGATGTGGGCGCTATAGAAGTTCGATGACAATTTACTGCCAAAGGTTACGCAGAGATATTTGATTGAGCCAACATAATCAATTTACTTACAGTGACACGAGTGGAATCGCGCCTCATACAAATAGACAGGTTTGTCGATTTGCGCCGTTTTTAAGGGATATATAAATACCGTGGTATTATTTTTTTTTCGCGCACTTACATATCAATGCTGGAAAACTATGATATTAAACAACAAATATTTTCTTCAAGCCGGTGACCTTCACGAGCGGTTCACGCGGTTCACGATCTTTTTCCCTTATCAGGGCGAAGGAGTCGTCTGCATATTGAAAAATCAAAACTTTATATATGGTGGCGGCTACGTCAATCATGAAAAAATTAAATAGTACCGAAGGAAGTATTAAGCCTCGCGGCGCTCAAACTTTTAAAGCCCATTTCTGTTCAGGCTAACAGTACAATGGAAGCCTATTCTAGCCACCATGTGCCTACCGGAAGAAGTTTTCTAGAAGATTTCTTGGACCTCTGAAGCCAAATACATGAAGTGCTGGTAATATTTGCTCGTCGTTGACCTCGTTTTAAGCACAATAGAAACATCTGAAAATGCTTCAGTTCGAATGCCTCATAAAGCTGGTCGGAGAATTCCTCTTAAAGGGTTATTGGATTTAAAATTTCTCGACCAAATAGATTATGCATTCTAAAAGAAACGTCTGCAGAATTTTTTCCATGATAAAGAGCATGAAAATCGGCTTCATCATTTCTTCTTGCCCCTTGAAAAGTGGCATTTCTTCCGCAATCTTCTATTTATACGTAACGTCACAGCTAATGAGAAACGTGATGTCATGCATTACGGCGCATTTGGTTGATCAATACTTCTATAGGTCGAGCAGGGGCAGTCACCTGAGAGAACTGTGCAGCTGTTGCCTGTAATGTTTACTGAAGAATAGAAATACCATCAACAACAGCAGCGGTTCTCCCTGAATGCCGCATCTTGCCCAGGAAAGGCAAGCACTGGGAAATGTTTTGTAGGCTGTCGTTCTTGAACACAGCCGCACCGGTGGATCAGTTGTTATGGCACTGGGCTGCTGACCCGAAGAACACCGGTTCGATCCCAGACGCAGCGGTCGAATTTCTATGGAGGGGAATTTCTAAGAGGCCCGTGTACTGTGCGATATCACTCCACGTTAATAATTTCCGGAGCCCTTCACTACGGCGTCCCTAATAGCCTGAGTCGCTTTGGGATGTTAATCCCAATTAACCAACCAAACCATTTTTGCACTGCGCAGAGAGCCCCGATAGCTGTATGTAGTGGGAAAATATTAGGCCCTGATGATATCCCAATGTGCACTCAATTAATATCCACGTATTATACACATATTTATGCTGAATATGCACGTACTCCTTCTGATGACAATTATCGTTACCGTCAGCACGAATACTTTAACTGAATGACAGAAGACTGCCATTATTGTCCAATTAGCATTGTCCTGCAGCACATGGGGCCGCTCTTTCCCCGCAAATTTCCTGCTCTCACCTGCCTCTTTCACTGCCACCACCTGCAACCTTTACCGGCATGCGTCTGGAGCTCATTTATTTGCCTTTGGTCCCCAGTGGACTTATAATTTTGAGCCAGGCTTAATCTTTTAAAAAACATTCCCTACCACGCTGCCTTGCACGAATAAATAGAGTCAAAACACCAATCGGAGTGGCCATCCTTGTGGCTGGGTCTCTAAGTGCTCGGTTCAAGGATGGCAGGTGGCAGGGGTGGGTCTCGTTACCGGTCACACATTCTGGCCAGGTTGGCCTTGCGCCCACAAGAGATGCGGGTAGAGGCCTCGAGAAAAGGTACAGACAGGGTAGGTCCCTGGCGGCGCCGGGGGCTGATCCTACCCTGCGACCTTGGTAAAGTCTGGTCGCATGGCGCTGTTAAAGCAGAGCCAAAGGATGGGGTGAACTATCAGGCCAGTTGGACGAAGTCTGACTCGGAAGGGAAGTGTAACGGGGGTGCCTTATGTGGGTGCAGCGGCATCGTAGCCGTAGAGATATCTACCTCGTAGATGTCCTTCAGCTGCGACCGAACAGGCTGGCATGTCAGCACGTTAGGTTCTACTGCTCGTACTTGCGAACTCCTAAATCAAGTGCTAGTGGATTTCGGAGTCAAGGACGCGTAATAGGCAAAAACCGCGTCTTGACATACCTGTGCGCTCCTCCCATCATAACGTACCTGACACTCAACCCCATCAGTTTTTGACTTTTTCTACCGCTGTGCCAGAAGTCTTCTGCCTGCCTGGAAAGACAGCAGGTTCGAGTGGCACTGATTTACACCACAAGCTGGTTAAATGTTTTACCCTCATTAGCTTTCGGATTCCTCGCAGTACACCCCTATTAACTCTTCGTCCTCTTGGTTAGGTAAAACAGTAGTGACTATGTTCAGATGATGGTTTATATTAATGGGTAGTGCTTCAGCATTTAAAATAGGGCGCCTGATAGCATTAACCATCATCGTCAGTAGGCTGTGTACCGAAAAAAAAAAGTGAACATTCATTACGAGAGGCAAAAAAAATTAGTTTTTGGTAGATAGAGCATGCGTTCGTTATGCAGGCGTGTTCATTACGGGAGTAAATACGGTACTAAAGAAGAATCCTTTAATCTCTGAGTTGGGTGTTTGAAGTGCGATAAAAGTAAGGTGGTTGCAATACTAAGCAGAAATGTTATGTTTTACGAGAAGAGAAACACGTGGCTTTGTGTACAATGGATAGTACGGTATCGATCGCTAAGTAAGGCTTTCACAATGATGTTTCACAGTTCGGAAGCGTGTGTTGCACTGCGTGCTCACATACTTCCTGCATGTCATGCTGTCCTTTCGAAGATAGAATGCTCATTGCCCACAGACACTGATACCTTGGACCTCGGAACATGCAAGTAGTTTACCTGCCAATTCGCGCGGTATTGAAATCATTTGCTGCAATACGACCACTTGGCACTATTCATTAGCATTGCTAGTTGGCCTCCATCGCGTTGCAATTTGTGATTTGTGAAAACTGAACCGAACAGCGGGTAACGCTAGAACCTCATCCCGTGAGAGCAGCCTACCGATGCTGTCCGAGGAATTTCCCGATCTTATAGGCGATACCAAATGGCTTACTTAGGTTAGGAGAACCGATCAAGAACAACAGTGTTAAAAGTTGGCCACATGCTCTATCATGGTCTAACAGAGTGGCGAAGGTTCTGTGTGGGATTCCTGGTCAACAAGAGTATAGCTGACAATGAAGAGGAAGTTCACAGGTTTAACCAACGGGTGGCAGTGATCGTAACTAAGCTTAATGAAAGCTATCACTTTAAACTCGTACAGGATTATGCATCTGCATTTAGTCATGATGAGAGACATTTGAAAAGGTCTATAAAAGCGCGGAATCAGCAGTGGTTCAATTGAGATGAGAATACAGTAGACTGCATTTGTAAGTGACCTCAATACCAATAGAGGTGACAAGCAGGTTAAAGGGAACAGTGGCGTAGGGGATAGAAATAGCATGGGGGCGTTGTCAATAGCTTTCGCAGAACGAATTAGTTTCTAGATCATGAATATCCTCTGCAAACGGCAGTACCAGGAGCGAACTTGGGAGAAACCGAATATCACGAATAAATATTAAATAGCCCGCATTGTGCGCTCCTCCAGACATCGTGTAGGAGTGCAGGAGCTCGGCAAGAGGAGATGTTGTGGTCATAGGATGCTGAGGACTTGAACGAACCTTTATTGGAAGATGGAACGAATAAAATTAGTAAGGAAGAAGCGCCTCAACGCGTTAGCGGTAGCAGAAAAATTAAGGATCTCGCTGCTGAACAGATCTTCAGCTTGAACCAATGAAAACGATCAGGTTGATCAAGAGATAAATGATAATCCTACAAATGTTGTTAAGCAAAGCGCGATGAATGTAGGGGCAAGGCTAGTTAAACACGATAACGCTAAGCTTTTCAGGGAGCGCAAGATCTCCTTATGGAACGCCAAAGCGTGAAATCCTCTAACCCATAGCTACAATAGAAATGACAGAGCTGTGAAAGCTAACTCAAAAGCACAAGTCAACTAATATAAGCAAGCATACAGAGTGAGTCGAGCATGCTCTAAAGAATGGACGTAGCCTAAAAAAGTTGCGGCAACAAGGCACAAGCAAAAGTCAGATGTACGCACTAAGCTACAAGTCACCGTTAAATAGTGCAAACAAGACATTTTCAAGACTCGTCTTCCTGGCATTTCCCGACTGGAAAGCCAAGCACCCGACCTAGATAATCCTGGTACCCATTAGAAAAACGGTAGGCCGGCCGGCACTGAGGATAAAACCTAGCCCCTCATGCATACCAAGCGGATGCTCAAGCTGCTCGGCCATACTTTTTAATTTTTGACTAGCATCGACATGGAAGAGTGAAAATATACGAACGTGATGAAGAGAGGCAGCACATATGTAATCTGCCGTCCCTTGATGCAAGACGTTGTCATAGGCCCACCACCACAGTCGTCGTCTCGTTTGCGCTCTTTAATGATGGGTAATAATAATCGTTAAGGGTGACGGAAAGGATTCTAAGAGAAGGCTAAGTTTACAGGGGGTGGCAGGAAGTCAGTTGAGTGGATGAGATTAAGAATTTTGAGGGGATAAGGCAGCCGCAGCTGGCGCAGGACAGGGGGACAAAAATAGAATGGGCAAGATAAAGGAAAATGCAATTCTCCAGTCCGCACGGCCATAGACACAATGGGCTAAGACATGGGGACCGTGACAGCTGGATATATATGGGAGAGGCCTTCGTCCTAGTGTGGACATAGGCTAATTATCACGGTGGGATGTTTTTTGTGCGGGCATATATATCATTGAAAAAAACAATGCAATCATTATGCTCAGTTCACGTTTGCAGAACACCACCATGCCACCATCAGCGCACTCGAAACTGGTGAAGCACAGCCTCGCCACATCAGCTTTACGATCGTGCTTTCACTGCGTCCCGCCCAGCTTCCAGGCGCAAATCGGACGGTTGACAGACGAGTGGTTCCCATGTCGCTCCTCGTTAGCTTAGCAGAGAAATTACTGCCAGATGTTAGCCTGTTTCGCTGCTCCAACAGCAGCCCGGATCGGTCAAGAACAGCGGTAATTCCCTACGTACAAGCGGCAAGCCATAGACTAGAGAAAATAGCCGCGAAAAATGGAATGCGCATTGCTTTTTCGGCGCCTAGCAAATTAGCAGGCCTCTGTAAAAGAGTCAGTCAAGAGGATCAGCCGAAAAGCGCGTGCAAGATCAAGCACAAGACGCCATATCTAAAACCCTATGTGACCTCGGCTGTATATGAGATACCGCTATCGTGTGGTGCGTCCTACATTGGACAAACGGGAAGGTGCATCAACGAGCCTCCGATGGAGCGCTAGAAGTCACTCAGGACCGGCACAGACAGCAACCTGGACATTCACTGTAAGAAATGCTCTTGGGTACCAACCCTCGACAAGACAAAGATTTTGAAAAGTTAATACGGGATGCGCACACGTGAGATACATGAAGCTTACCTAATTCAAGTTTGGGATGACACGTGCGTCAGCAGTCCGTCCATCAACCTGCTATGGAAAGAGACTGTCTATCTGAAGAAGTGATCCTATCTCTCATAGAACACTTTTAAATTTTAACCCTTTTACATAAAGTGCTAGCCACGTTCCTTTTTTACCCAACCGCATGCCCATTATCCATCCTTCACCTGCATCTTGTTGTTTTCATTTTCTCATGTCACACTTCCCGTAGGCATCGTTCCTTGTTATTATAGCTTTTAAGATTATATCGCTTTTATCCGGCCCTTTACCCCGCCCCTGATGTTGACTCAGCTGACAGCTTGCCTCTAGATTATTTAATGAGTGTGTGCACCTTTCCAATAAACTTCAGTCGTAAGTCAGCGCCTGTGTTGTACGTTCCTCTTTCCTGTGTTTGCGCTGTTCCCTTTCAGGAATGTTCTTTCATGGGTGGCGACTTGTCTGCAAACGGACGCTTCCATGCTAATGCGGTACTGTTAAAGCTCCAGTGTCGCAGAAAAGCTGGCATCGTCGTCGGCATCGTTGGACATGAGCGATAAATCTCCATGGAAGCAATCTTGGTGGAAGCCAGGGCATCTGGGTCACGTGATCTTGCGGCGTCATTACAACCTGCCCACCAGATTATGAGCAAGCTGCTCACCATTTCAGATGGCAGTTTAAATAATTATTGGTGGCGAGAAGTTGCTGGGCAAGAGTAACCTTGGTCTCAGAAGCGACACTCGTGGCAGTACCAGCCATCGCGCGATAGTGACGCATCGTTTAACCGCTGCACCATTTCGCCAGGAGTGATATGAGGACTCCCAGGGGTCTAAGAATTTAGAGTAGAGACTGGCCAATTCCTCACATCTTGCCATTACCGCTATCGCGTCAAGCCCTTAGGTCGGAGCTTTGTGTCTTCTTCAATGCTTTTGTTTGTAGTGCAATCTCACAACTATCACAGCTTGTGCCGAGCAGTCGGGCTCCATAGCCCGTTACTTACTATGGCGGGTGCGGCGGTACTTAGATTCCTTGCTGCCAACAGTGAGCTGTACATATAGTATGTATATAAAAGACTCCGAACAAGTACCGGTTGTGACTAGTAAGCTTTGACCCTGAGGTTTGCCTTTTTTGTGAAGTGATCGATGGCTGTCTAATGATTTGTGTTCAAACTGAAAGCTCAAACGTTCATGATCCCCAGTAGCGCGTCACTTTCTGACTTATTCCTCTCACCCGTCAGTGCGCCCTGGCAACAGTGTCACTGTAGCCTCTCAGTGCGTTCGTAAGAGAATGCAAGCAGTGGTTGTTGACGCACGTTACTAAGAGATTCGTCCGCTACAAAGGCATGTGGTCGTAGTAACTTCTTCATCTTTAGGAAAAAGAGTAAGACTGGATGGTGTAAAATTGGTTAAGACTGGTCGTAATACTCGTTGGACACACTAGGCGCTCTTTTCCCGGTACGTATAAATACGCAAACTAGTGCACCAATGTCTGATCTATTTTTAAATATATAAAAACGGGATATGTCGCACTTTTACGTTGAACCTAGCTTTTTTTCAGTTCTCCTCGTGACGAAAAGTAAAGCTTAGGAAGAAGAACGTATTAATGAAGGCCCCTAACCTACTGTTAAATTGCACAGTGGCCTCCTCGTCCTCCTCAAATAAGGTGACCACTGGCAGGACTAGCAGCAAACCTTTGTCATAATTGTTATGGGAGTGCAACCTTCGGAATGTCCAAGTAGATATCGTGACCCCTGCCGAAAACTATCCTTATGTGTACAATATATTAAGCAGTTTCGCGACTAGCATCTTGGGCTATTTTTAAGCGGCTCGGGAACTGCAATAAAAAAGTTCCAGCGAATGGTATTTGATAGGATCCTCTTTTATAACGAAGTTTACTCGTATTCTGTCGTTGGTTGGACATGACAACTATGCGGCGCACCAAACAAAGGCACGAAAAGATTAGCTGCTGGAAACATTTCTTGAGGTACCCGAAAGCAGACACGATTACCATGCAAGGGAGAAGTTGGTGCATAAATTTATTTTAATCGTGGCTTGCTTACGTGTGTTTAATGGCATTCATTTATTGCCAAAATGAGGAGAGCAAAAACCTTCCAGTCATGACGCAGTTGTCGCTCATGTGGAGCTCAGATGCACTCTGCGTTGCATAAAGCGCAGGTAATGTCCTATCCGAGACAAAAGTATCTAGGACGGGCGTCTGGCGATTTGACATATGGGCGTTAGGTGAACCATCAATCATATGATTTTTTTCGAAGGAACTCAGGTCCAATTTTCATGCTGACAAGTACGGTGTGAATCTACGTAGGGAAGCTATGCGCTTTGGTTGCGGCTCGGGTGTCCTAAAGACTTTTGTCCCCTTTAGTGCATACACATGCTCACCGTTGTGGTGGTGTTTGGTACCAGTGCTCCGTTCCTTTTTCAATACGTTCACGATTGTCTCAGAACAAAAAAGTATCTCTGGAAAGGAGTTTCTAGAATGTTTTAAGTTCAGAATGGACCAACGATGGAGTCTCTCTGTCCATAGAACGAAGCTTGTGGGACGTAAAAGCAAAATTGGATAGCTAATCAGAACTTATCACTCGAGTCAAATTCGTGTACAGGGAGAAAAAAAATTGCAATATTTTATGAAATACTGGTTTATTGGCCTGAGGTGGGAAGAGGTCGGGGCGGATGTAGAGGGCTGCTAGGCGGGAACAAAGGGGAGGAGAAGAAAGCCTGGTAGAAAAATGAAAATATGGAGAACTGTTCCAGTGCTCTTGAAAACACGTAGACGGTCAGTAATTGTGCCCGCATATTCCCTCAAAAGTTAGAAGATTCTGAGAATCTTTGTAATTTCCTATGTAATTCCGGCGGAGGGTCTTAATACCACAGCTCGTAAAAAAAAGATGGAGGTCAGTTTCTGGGTTTGGCATTTTATTGTTAGTTGTGTGCTTGCTGAAAATTTCCATTTTTTTTCCCTTGTTTCTCAGTGTGTGATCAGGTCCGGTGTGAGGGTGAAGCCAATGCGGACTTCGAGGAGTGATACGTTGTTTTACCTAGAGTGATAGACGCAGGAGAGTGGGGCACGGCTATACTGCGTGGCTTTCTTTGGTTGTGATGCCAAACCGATAGGCGGGAGCAAGTATTTAGTTCTGTCGCCATCGGCGCCAACGGCGAGGTCGCACCTAGGCTGCGGGCGGCACGAAGAACCGCACCTTGTGCCGTTGTGCTTCCTCGTTGCCTGTCATCTGACAAAGGCAAGGCTCGACACACATTAAAATGTTGAGTCATTGGCTGTTGACGCTGCTTGTAAGGTTTGCGACTTAGAGCGATGTTGCGTTAGCAACCGTGAGCTGCATGATTTCGTCGCTGGTTTGTACCAGGATCACGGTGTAGGTTATAAGTGCGCCGGTCATCTGAAAAACAAAGAAAACAATCCCCAATGTCATCGCCATCATTAACCCAGCTACGCCCACCGCAGGGTGAAAGCCTCTCCCATTGGTTGGCTGATAACCGTCTTCTTTGCCAGGCGCGACACCCCACACACCTCCATTCCTTGGATTTTCCTAATTCAAGCTGCCACTTTACTCTGTATTTCTAGGTACTACATTTACTTTGCCCTGCAATCCATTCCCTGCACCAAACACACCATCATTTATTGGCTATCCGCGGTATATGCCCCTCCTGGGCAAATTTTCACGTGTTGACCTCACCGATGTTCTAACTAACCCGATTTTCTTCTTCAACCCAATCTGCTTTCTTCCTGTCTCTTATAATACCTTTTATGATTTTTGCTTCCCATAACTCACTCCACTGTCATCGACGTACTTTAACGCCACTTCGTTACCTTACAAGGTTCTCCTTGAAAGGCAATACTGGAAACAAAGAGCTGTTGCATAGTCTCCTGGTGATAAATGTTAGCAAGCTGCTATTAATAACCCGTGAGTGTGTCCCAATCACACTCCGCCCCAATTTTTTCCCCCCAGCTGTTTTCCTCCAATGGCCTAATTATTCTATTACCAGTTGTCTGAGGCACTTCGGTTACCTCGCTTTCAACTAGAAATTTTTGTTCCCTGTTCAGGTTGTTGAGTGTTACTTCAGTTTTGTTCATGTTATTTCTTAAATTTTTTTATATTAAAAAAAGGTGTGTGAAATGGTTATTAATATGCACGTGATTGTATATCGTCTCTCTTCATGCTTTCAGCAGCCTCTAAAACCAGCGAAATTCTGCAGTTGAAACATTGCTCCATCCGCAGCAGTACACAAGCAACTGTTCGCGGTAGCGGTGATGAATACGGACATGGATAATATTTACTAAGTCGTATCAACTAAGAAACCAAGCTGGCAGTGAAGCGCAATGCAAAAATTTGGTATCGGGACGTGAGGGCATGGGATTTCTGTCGATTCTATTTGTGAGTATTTTTTTTATGGGAAGAATGGTCATAACTGTGCATTTACTAAAGCTTAGTTAAGTACGGTGGAACCAGTTTGCGGTGTCCTCTGAATCCGCAATTTTAGGTGACACCGGGGCTGCCGTATCTCGTAGCTGATGACTGATGTACTGAGAACGTTCAGGGTCGATGAGTTATTATTGCAGATAACTCCGGTTCAGGGTGTCTTATTTAATTATGAGTACCTATGTTCTACTGGTGTTCTCGAATAACCTACAACTTCTCATACAACCAAACTCCGAGGACTTTGAAGACAGTAACGATACTGACCGTGCTACTGCCATCAGTCTATTGAATATGTCGGCCTTCTTTTGAAGACGGCTACAAACACGACTTGTGCAGATCGCTAAAGCTTTGGTCAAAGCAATCGCCGCTGTCCATTAGCGGTTAAAAAGCAACTGGAAGACGACAGAGCCAACAGCGAAGCTGTAACTACATCATTCCGCAAACAGGCTACACTCAAGAACGATCTAAGTTGTCCAGTCAGAGCGAATTGAGAGGGTACGTCTGCGCGCTTCCATATGTAAATAGGAAAAACTATTTCGAAAGTATTCTTGTGCATTCTTGAAGCATTGAATGTTAGCCTGTGCGAATATTCGGTCGAATAGTAAAGCGTTTGGGCCGCCGCGGTGGCTCAGCGGTTATGGTGCTCGGCTGCTGACCCGAGAGACGCGGGTTCGATCCCGGCCGCGGCGGCTAGAATTTCTTTGGAGGAGAAATTCTAGAGGCCCGTGTACTGTGCGATGTCAGTGCACGTTAAAGAACCCCAGGTGGTCGAAATTTCCGGAGCCCTCCACTACGGCGTCTCTCATAGCCTTAGTCGCTTTGGGACGTTAAAACCCCATAAACTAAACTAAACTAAACTAAACTAAGTAAAGCGTTTGGTATACAATTCGACCCGATAGTTTGTATTTGAAATCTGCAATATTACTCTCAACCAAATAACGCTTAGGGTGCTTGATTCGTGTGTTTTGGTTCAGTTTATGGAAGCTCCAACCCCACAAAGACCGGTTATCTGTGCGGAGCGCGTGCCATCACACCCGCGCGTATGCCGGAGCCGGTGTCCGCACGCGCGCGGCAGCCAACGCGAGCGGGGGTAGCTCCCAGGTCTGTACATGCTAAGTGCCTGTGCCTTGACTTCTACAGGACAAATCTGGGCTCACTGCAGCTGCTGCAGCCACTCTTACTCGCATGACAGTCGCCAATCAAGCGCGACGACGCGAGAGGGCCCTTGCACTGTAAAGAGCCTAGCCGACTGTGTCGGACAACGTCCAGGCCAGCTTAACCCGCGTGTGGGCGACAACCCCTGAGCGAGGCCCTCCGCATTCCGGATACGCCGTGGCTAATTTAAACGTCAGACGGTACCATGTCACAGGGCAATCAGCACGTTTCAATTTCCACGCCGCCAGGCGCAAGAGAGAAACAGTCACATAGCGAAATCCACGTGCCACGTCAAGCCACGGCAGCGATGTGAGAGCCAGGAGAAGGACGTCAATCCTCGACGTGGGGATCAAAGGGCAAGCGTGGGAAGCTAATGAGCCCTCCTCCGCATCCCGCTTACAGTGTAAGAAGCAAGACAACTGCAGGAGAAAACAGAGGGCTGTCTCAAGCCTTCCGCTACGTAGCAGAGAACGAGACATGGATGAACTCTGGCGCACCTATCCGTTCCGCCGGTGAAGTGCTCGCTACCCAGAAACCGTCACTTGTGCAGGAGAATACCTCAGCCTTCGCCGTGGGAACCATCATTTCGTGTGGACGCCGACTGCAAGGGACTTGCCAGGAAAATCTCCGCACTCTTGGGTTAGCCGCACAGGCACCATTAACCCACTAGTTATGTTATTATTAAACTTAATTGCTATCGTGCCCAGTGTCCCTTTTCCTCGTACCCTGCGTGGACCCCCTCATATGAAAGCGTGATGCCAATTCGAGGCGTTACAGCACTGAGCATATGGAGGTTGGGTGACCCTTTTTCATTCCTGATGCAGGGTAGCGTTGTGCGCGGAGGCTCGCGATGCGTACGCCTTGCAGGTGTCGACGCAGTAACGTTCAAATGCAACAGCTGCTCCATAACGCTAAGTACGCTACGTGCTATGCACGGAATAGACTCAGAGCAAGGAAAGCTGGTAGGTGTTCCTCGTGTGATAACGCTTCCAATCACAAGGATAAAGGGTGATGAAGACAACGTTTTCACGCCAAGCGAAATCTATCACATTAAACAACAGTCTCGGAAAGGAACAGCAGTTTGCAATAGCCAGCGAGGTGCTAGAAGAGGTAAGAGGATACGTCTACATAGGGTAGGTAGTGACTGCTTATCCGAATCACGAGAGCGAAAGAACTAGAATAATAAGAGTGGGGTGGAGCGCAATTGATATGTTCTCTCAGATCATGGATGACAGTTTACCAATATTCTTTAAGAGAAAAGTATATCACAGCTCTATCTCACCGGTACCCACCCATGGAGCAGAAACGGGCAGGCTAACGAAAATATTCAGCTTAAGTTAGGGACACCGCAACGAGCAGTGGAAAGAAAAATGATAGGTGTAACGTAAAGAGACCGCAAGAGGGCAGAGTGGGTGAGGGAATAAACGCGAGTTAATGACATCCTAGTCGCAATCAAGAGGAAGAAATGGGCTTGGGCAGGGCATGTAATGCGAAGGCAAGATAACCGATGGTCCTTAAAGGGTACCTGCCCAGGGTCCGGTCATTTGTGAAAAACAAGCCCACTGCATTGATGAGGCATCGAAGATAACCTCTGCAAAATACTAGAGCCATGCGCGCACCGAAAAGCTCCAAAAATTCAAATCAAAGCCCGCTCGTTCTTTCCTTCAACAAATACGTCCCCGCCCACTACTCTAAACACCTTTGACGTCATGCGGGTTACTTTCGCTAAAGGCATTCCATTGGTGGATCGTTTTGACTGACGGGAGAAGGTTGGGCGTAGCGTCGGCGTCGCGTCGTCCGCGCAACGCTTTCCGCAGCGCCTTCCCTTTTGGCACATGCCTACAAACCCGCATTAAGGTACAAAAAAAAAACTACGGAGGGAGCGTACGGCGACAGCCTTGAACCCTAGTCATAAAAAGTGAAAAATAGTCAAACTGAGTGAGTCGGTTCGCCCCCCGCCGTGATCCCGTCACGAGATAGCCCTCTGCGTGCGCGCTCCCTTCTCAGTTTTTTTTCTTCCATGCAATCCCCCCAAAACAAGGTTTTCGTTACTTGTGCATTAGTGCCTTTCCCTCGCTCGCCCACTTGACCGCTCCCCACACACACCGCTTATCCTTCGTGCATCTTGCCTACGCCTTGACTCCAATGAATGACATGAGCTTAGGAGCGGCGAAAATACACCAACACAGAGAACACAAACAGGCACGGAGAAAAGCAAACGGGCTGTTGCCGGGTCCGCGCGTCGCCGCGTGTTTCCAACAAAACCGACTTCCGCCCCTCCGGTCGTGAAACGTTGGGGATGCGTAAAAAAAAATGAAAAGGTGGCTCGCTAACTAGGGTTGACGAACAAATGTATGAAAGGATGCGCTCGCTAACAAGTTCAGGTGGTCGAGCTGATCGCGCCTCTCGACCGTTCAATGTGCGGAGAAAATGCAACGACGCTGTTTCGTCGTTGGATGCGCACGCAGCGACTGGAATCGAACCACGATCCGGCACAGATTTCCAGGAGATTATGAGTTGAGTCGTGTCTGGCTCCAACGCATCGGCCTTGCTGACAAAACGGTAAAGAATGTGGTGGTTTCCGGAAGACACTTCGCTCCGGACGACTACGTCCACGACCAAAGCAACTGGGGAGAGGAAGGACCGAGAAAAAAAAACGCGACGAAACAACTCGAGGAGACCCAAAGAGAAAAATAGAGAGGGCTTTGGGAGACCCGCCGCTCCCCCCCCCCCCCCCCCCACACACCCCTCAAATTGACCGGGTAGCAAGCAAAAACCAAGAAAAGAATTCTATTCAAGGCGAGGCCATGACGTATACATGTGACGCACTCCACCAGACACCTCGCCTCCGGCTAACAACGGAGGAGGAAGGGCGATTTTGCCTGGCGGAGCCTACTCCACGCTGCGCGGGAGAGAAAAAACCTCGAGGAGAAAACGGAAAGAGAGGAGGCTCGTTCAAAGAGAGGTAGAGAGTATTTTCAACCAGAGGGTAGTCCGCGGCCCTTTAAGGGTAACGGAGTAGATACCAAGAGAAGGCAAGCGTAGCGGGGGGCGGCAGAAAGTCAGGTAGGCTAATGAGATTAAGAAGTTCGCGGGGATAAGGTGGCCGCAACTGGCGCAGGAGAGGGTTAAAAGTGGAGATATATAGGAGAGGCCTTTGCCCTCTGGTGACCATAGTCTGGCTGCTGCAGATAGATTCCACTATAACAACGAATATACCGGGTAGATCTAACTTCTGGAGGCTTGAATTTTATGCGAAGCATATTACTAGAGCTACACTACAGCCCGTCGAGCGCGGCGGTGGAGCTACCATTGACCTTTACCGTGACCACGTGACACCACGTGACAACATGACGTCATAGCAGAGGAGAGATGGGCTGCCGGCTCGCGCGGTCGGCCGCGGCGGTGGAGGCTCCACATCAGAGGCGCGGCGGCTGACCACGTGACAACATGACGCCACAGCAGAGGAGAGATGCGCTGCCGGCTCGCGCGGTCGGCCGCAGCGGTGGAGGCTCCACATCACAGGCGCTGCAGCTGACCACGTGACGCTACAGCAGCGGTATAAAGCTGAGCTTGCCTCGCTCTCCGGGCACTTACGAGGCGGCCAGGTGTTGGGATGCCGCCTAGAAGCAGGGCTGATTTGAGCGACGACCAAGCCTAGCCATCAATATGCTTCGCATCTGACTAGGCTTAACCTTAGCTAAGCCTCAGCCATTTTTTTCTGCTATTAATCAAAAATGCTCTCCATTGCTTTTCTATGGCAGTCTTAACTACTGGATGTAATTGAGCGACAAGCTTTAAAAGAAGATTTTGCTACCCATCCAAAGAACGGAGCATTACCCTAAATATTTCCAGAGCAGCACGCTAAAATATTCCACAGCTGCTTCAAAATTAGAATTAATGATCAAAATCCCGGACTTCCTTTATGAGGAAGAAATGCGGCAGCATCTAACTCACAATTAGTTGGCGTCTGAACCGCGTGGTGAGGCTGAGTGAAGGGGAGAGCCGAGGATGGCAAATGAAAAGGAGCACTCTACTGGAGGGTTGCGAAAGGACGAGAATGAAGCAGACAGAATGCGCTCGAATAACTAGTCTGAAAACCTAAATTTTTGAAACAATAACGTAGTAAGAGCACTAGTTGCCTAAGAGGTGCATATGCTCTAAATTCTCTATATAGGGACTTACCGTTGCAATGAGTGGCTTGCTCAAACGAAAGAAACCAGCACCGCTGAGGCACATTCCTTGCGGATCGATGGTGTCGTGCAGGTACTGAACCTGTGTGTGGAAAATGCTCTGCTGTTGTTGACAGGAGCACACAGAGTGAGGCTAAAGAAACAAACACTCACCTCCTGGAAGTACATGTCTGTCGCCTTGACGGTGATGGCAGCTCGAACAGACTCTCTCAGCTTTTGTGCCTGAAAGAGTGATGACAGAAAGTAACAGCCTTTTTTTCCCTCCCCATTTATTATATCGAGCTAATTCCTCAATTTGCGCTTAGTTTACGGCGCTTCTTCGACCACACCACTTTATAAAATCACTCCGCTAGGTTTCTAATTTTTCAGCTATCTCTTCTTTTAATCTCAGTAAGATCCTGTAGGTGCACGAAAGATATTCATGACAACAGCTACTCAGGAACAGACCACATAAAGTTGGTTTGAAAGGAGAATAGTCTGTACAATGTGTTCTGGCCCGGCGCGAATCTTTAGGCGTACAGAAACCGCGGCTATTACGTTCACATCTGATTATATTTGAGCTTTCAAAACATGTTCGTATTTAAAGGACGTTACTAACAACAATGTTGGAGCGAGGCAAACAGCGCGTTTTGCATCGCCATACCCGCCTCAGAAAGGTGAACTTTCTGAGAGCGACATAAATTTTTCCTGCACTTACCTCATCCGACAAAGATTGACTGATGCATGCTAGTTCCAAGAAGCTTATTGAGACGTATCCGACGTAGAAGATGCTTGACCACACGTCGAAACGCATGATGCCGCGCTTAACGGCGGTGTAAAAAGTCATACACCCCATCCAAACCAATAAACCGCAAGAGAGGCCCAAGGCTGGATTCCAGATGTTGTTGATAAAATGTTTTATATCCCTTATCTTCGCCATGTTCCGTCGTACCGAATAGACCTTGGAACATGTCCACTGTTCGCTTTGCAACGTGGCAACAGCTGTATCTCCTGCTACAGAAGGTGTCCGATCGTCTAAAGCTCTTTTCTGAGCTCGTACGTACCAAACAAGCACTTCGCTGGTGTACCTCGTCACAAGGTACATTAATGAGTCGTAAAAGAAGTAACCAGCGGTGCATACAATTTCTAGTGCGGTGGAAGTTGCTGTCCACCATCTCATATTTGTCCTGAAGATGTGTTGAATGCTCGCGAAGACCATAATGCCTGACATTGCGCCGGCTCCGGCCATGATGACAATCCTGCAGATGATGATAATGCTGGGGTTTTTTCTTGCGTCCTCTTTAATGGGAGGCCTAAATTCCGAGGAGATTTCATATCTGGCGCACATGCGGAAGAACTCAAGAAGGTAGGTGGAACCGAACGCCATGGACGCAAAATTAATTAGTGCCTTGATCATCAATGTCATGTTAAGAATTGTCGAGACAACTTGGGAAAAATCAAGGAAGAGGTCCATTTTCATGGCCATTTGGACAATCTTTCCACCTTGAAAATACAGAATTACGGAAATCCATGTAAGAGAACAGAAGGCGTAAGGTGTCATCAACTTTGCCTTGGCCTGGTCTAAGCGGTTTTCGGTGAGGTTGTAAATGAAGAAGCATCCGAAGAACCGGCAAAGCCGGCGGCAGAGGTCGAAATTCTTCACCATATAACATGTCCTTCTTCTTTTCTGTGATCTGAGTATCCTCCGATAACGCAAGGAAGCAAGGCGGTTCTTAAAACTGTAGCGTCCCCCTGCAACAAAATTTGCATCGTTAACGTTGTTTTCTGTAAGTATCCTAGGCAACATTGAAAGTATGGAACACACACCGAAAAAGATCGGATATACGGAAAGACTTAAGACATGCTAATGACGTGCGTCTTGCTCCCCTCTTTTTCGCTGGGCATTCTTGCTCCCGACATGGTCAACCTACAAGCCCAAACACCACCTCTGCTCAAAATAATAATTCTTTAAACAAAGGACTTTTGATATTAGTATCATGGAATGATGTTTAGCCTTCGCCAGAGAATTGCTCATTGTTGCACATTCTAAGCACGCAACGAAAACTACTTTCTCGTATAGAAACAGTAGTAACAAGTTTCTTAAGATTTCCGTTTGGTATAAATTCTCATGCCACCTCCAGCTAGCATTATCTTGCAAAAGGCTTGCCAAAGGCGCTACATTACAATGATCTGTTGAGAAGCTTATTAAAGACTACAGTGAACTGGGTAGCGTTTTCGCCATAAAATACACCCCAGTTTTAAGTGTGCTTCATAATAAAAAGCTAATGCTCGACTCCCGCAGTACACAAACGCATAGAAAAAGAAATCTAGCATCATTTGCTCATATTCTATATGCTCCTACCAGCAACAGTTGTCATAATGGCACGGCCGTGTCCCAACCTTAGTTCTTCTTCGCGCCACATGTGCCACTCGAGCTCCGATTGTTGAAAGACTGTACAAGACATTCTAACACGAGCAACTGAACACCTGAAGTGAAGTCGTAGACACCTGGCGACGCTCTCCGTGGTTACCTCTTTGAAATGGAGCTTAATTTTAACTAGCACTGATTATCTGCCTGATTAAAGAATCGCGTGAGACGTCACACCTCTTGCACAACCAGTTACTAACCAAATGGGGAAATCCTGATGTCACGCTTTCGTGTCCACGTGCATATTGGTTCCGTGGCAACCACATCTATCATCAGGCCTGAACAGTGGTATGGCGTGACAGATGCCGAAACCATTGAGAACTTTTTTCTGAAGCACACGAAAAAGGAAGAAGTTTTGCGCTAGCGCAGCTTTCAGCAGAATGCACGGATAATAGGATGGACAGCCCAGGAAGCGGTGACGTCAAAGTAGGCAGCTCAGGGTTGCATTTCGGCTGAGCGCTTTTGTGACAAAAAAAAATAAGAACGCGAGAGTAGAAAGCCTAGCATATACCTTATTCATAGCTAGAATCCTCGTGATCGAAGAAACGTGGCACCGATATCGCCGGGTCTCGTTTAAATTTGATGGGATGTTTCAAGGGTACGCGGAGAAGCAAGCATTCTTATTCACAGGGCAGTCTCCTGCTGAACAAAAATGCACAAAAATATATGGAGGTATAGCCTTTTCTTCCGAGAAAAAGAAGGAAATCCCGCGCGTTGTAGAGGACCGTAGTGGTGTAGCGCATGCCGTTTTGTTTTACATCGATCAGCTGCATCCGCCTCTTGGTAGGCGCATCAGTGCGTAATCTGACTTACACCGAAAGACCTTATTATTTGAGTGGTACTGGGTCATCGGTGTCGTCTGAATTAAGGACCTTAATTTTGTTAGCTTAATATTGTTAGCAAGTGCGTTCAGCGTTAATGGCGTGTGTTTACGAGTCTCACGCGAAACACAGAGCACTAGCCTAATCAAGCCGTCACTGACAGACTGTAGCAAGGATAAAAGGGCAAAGGTAAATAATTTGTGGAATTTGTACCTATGAAACCATTGCGATAAGGCTTCGTTGTGCAGCGCAATTGTTATGTCCCCCATTCCTTGGGTTGAGCGTCGATCTAATGGCTTAGGGAGTCGACGTAACCGCCAGAGCGATTGCTGGAGGCTCGTTAACAAGGTAGGGTGGCTACCCGTTTACCGCCTAGGGAGGGGGGTGGGGGTGTAGTTATCATGAGTGGGGAGTAGTTTCGAACGTTCAGTCTCTCGCGGCACGCCGCCGCGTGTGCTGGAAAGGAGCCCTGGTAGCAGAGCGAGTGTATGTAAAAAGACACCAGTGCCTGAAACTGGTCATACACAGATATCTCTCTTAAATTCTTTGCCTTATATACCGCAAGGAAAGCCAGGCTGAAAATCTGCACTACAGAGTATCGTAATCGTACAGAGAGTTGTTTTAACGCGGCTTTTGTTGTTTCATAGTGTCATCCGCGTGAAGCTGCTATATGGAAATGAGTTAAGCCAAGATTCCGCGTAAACAGAAAATATAAAATGACGAAGAAAATATTGTCTTTGTTCATATATGCGTAAAAATGAACAGTGATCAAGTATTAGTGTTAATGTCTTTCAACTGAATATTCTTGGATGCATCATCTGGCGTCTGTACTGAATATTTTGAGAGATTTCGCAAGAGGAGACAGTTGAACCCTACATAATAACTGTCCAACGCTTTCTTTACGGCTTTAATTTTTAGAGCTATACACACTTGGGGACGTGATAGTCAATATAAACGGATATACTTCATGGATATCGAATATGAGTTTTAGAAAAGTATTTTTCAAGCAACAAAAGGTCATTCTTCTCAAGCGCTCGATAATGCTTGTCACACACTTTTCTGCGCTGCACGAGATGACCATTTCATGACTAGGAAATTACATGAAATCATTAAGGGACATTTCTTCTGTTTCTTATTTGCTTCTATTGCTATTCGCGCGTTCTGGTTCGCAAGAAAACGGAACCCTTTACCTAATTTATATATGTGTACTATCAATGAAACCTCAAGAATTTCTCCCTAAAAATTATTGAGGTACTATCGAGGAAGCCGCTGGTAAGAATACGACTGAAAATAAAAGGACCAAATGAGTTAAACCTTAGTTCAATGCGCGCCAAATCACTTTCACCTCCTTCAAGTTCATAAAGCATGTGTGGGCATATAAGAATAATGTGAGAAAGGTGTGTCTTGTTGGGTGAAGCATTTTTATATTTGATAGATTTAACTGATATTGATTCGAATAAAGCCGGCCGCACTGTGCAGGTATCTTTTATTAGCCTTCGGTTCAATAGCGCCGCCATTGTTCTTGACCTGTTCCCGACCAAGCCAGAGAAAACCATCGAAAACCTATGGTCTGCACTTCAAGGAACTCAGCCCCACAGAACACGAGGAGCTTTTGAGGGCTGAGGCGGGTGAACTAGCCAACGAGTCTGCTGTGGTAGCAGCAAACGAAGCGGTTGCGGCAGGTGTCATTGTCGAGACAGCGTCACGTATGGTGAGCGGAGACTGCCACGTACAAACATTCTAAAAAATTCTGTAATAATAGTCCTCCTTTAACTGGTTAAGCAGTCCGGTGTTTTGGTATGTTCGCAAGGCGATTACATCCAGCAGTTTGTTTGCTAGCGTGGAGGCCCACGCAACATAGACTGGCCACAGGTGTTTTTTTCTGCCTTTTCTAAAGCGTGACGGCAAAGTGCACGAAAGCAACGTTTACAACCTTTCAGCAGCTAGCCTGTCTCGTAACGTTACGGGGTGCTGTCTTAATTATAATCAGTGTTAATAAATCATCGCACGCATTTATCGCCTGGACGCGAACTTCCAGCGCCACTTGGTTCCGCTGATAACGCAGTTGCTTCATGAACGGTGCCAGAAATGTATTAAACTTTCTAGCTATACTTGTCGCTGTGGATCTTCGCGACTGTAGAGAACAATCTTAATTGAGGCGCATTTGTATCAAAGCACCCATTGTGATTAATACTATGACTGAAACAGACACACAGCAGAGAAAGCCTAGCCGATATTCCACATCATCGGAGGGTTGGCGGTTTGGTGCCTATTATTTTACTTGAGGGTATCATTGCGTTCCCGGAAGAGGTTGAAAACTCACAGAACTGTTGTCGTCACGCTACAGTGTGAGCTGGTGTGCAGGTGTTGTCGGTAGTATGAATGGAGCACCAACCGGGATAGTTTCCGGATCTTCCAAGGAATTCCAAAAGACTTACAGAAGGATGTATTGAACAATTGGTCTTCAGGAGGAAAATGCAGAGAAACACTTGCGCAAACTTCGATCCCTTGCCTGTCGCTTTCAGTAGTAGCTTTCAGCAATAGCATTCCAGGCGTATGTCGGACAGTGGGCAGACGAGTGGTTCCCCATGTCGCTCCTCAATAGCTTGTCAGAGAAATTACTTCGAGAGCTTAGCCTATTTCGCCGCTCCAACAGCATCCCGGATCCGTCATGAACAGAGGTAATTCCTCGCGTACAAGAGGCAAGCCATAGGAGCAAAACATAGCCGTGAAACACGGAATACACATAGCTATTTCGGCTCCTGAGAAATTAGGATGCCTCTGTAAAAGAGTCAATTAACAGTATCAGCCGAAAATCGCTTGCAAGATCAAGCACAAGGCACCATATCTAAAACCCACTGTGACCTCGGCTGTATATGACATACCGCTATCGTGTGGCGCTGGACAGAGATGAAGGTGCATCAACGAGCGTCTGATGGAGCACTCGAAGTCACTCAGGACCGGCACAGACAGCAACCTGGTCATTCACTGTAAGAAATGCTCTTGCGTGCCAGCCGTCGACAAGACAAAGATTTTGAAAAGTTATTACGGGAAGCGCTCAAGTGTCACTGTAGCCTCTGACTGCGTTTGTAAGAGACTGCGAGCAGTGGTTGTTGACACATGTTACTAACAGCATTCGTCCGCTGCAACGGCATGTGGTCCTCGTAAGTCCGTTCATCTTTAGGAAAAAGAGGCAGACGGGAAAGTGTAAAATTGGTTAAGCCTGGGGTTAAAACTCGTTGGACTAACTAGGCGTCCTTTTCCGGATACGTGTAAATACACAAACTAGAGCACCAATGGTTGATCTATTTTTAAAACATAGAAAAACCTGATATGCCGCTCTCTTACGTTGAATGTAACATTTTTCCATTCTCCACGTTGGAAGAACGCGCACTGTCATGTTAACACGTGCCCTTACGGTACCAAGTGCGCATGCTCACGCTTGCACCTGTCCTTATATAAGCAGGCCCTTGTCTGATAATGAACACACTTTGTCCCTTGCCTCCCGATCTTTCACATGGTGTCAGAAGTGGGGAGGCGACGCGTTTCGCAAGACGCGTTCACCGCTGTTCTTCGCCGCCCCCTCGTCCAGCTGCACCCCTTGTACCCTCCAGAGAAAGAAGCATGGCGTCGACGGTTCTTCCACTGCCAAAGCCACTGGAAAGTACCGGTGACGCTTACCAGAATTGGATCATCTGGAAAAGTAAGTTTACTCTGTTTTCTACGGCGACCAGACTAAGGAAGCAACCTAAAGAAGTTCAGGCAGCAACCCTTCTTGTGACAATTGGAGAAGAAGCAAGGAGAGTGTTCTATACCTCCAAATTCGAAAATGTGGACGAAAAGCAAGACCTCGATAAGCTGATTGAAAAATTCGAGGCCCAATACAAACCAGCGAAGAATCTAACATTTAACGAGTTTTGTTTCGGTGGTGGTGGTGTAAAACATTTATTCATACTATATACAGAGGTATTGCTTGGACCGTGCCTGAAGGGCCCGGCCCTCACAATCACTAGGAGGAATCCCTAGTCCGGGACCCCTGTGGCCTCAGCGGCGGCCCGGGCTCTTGTCACCAGGGCTCGTTGGTCCTGGAGAGTTGAGCAGCCGAGCAGGGCAGCCTCCCAGTCCTCTCGGGTGGGGTGGGGGTGGGGTGGGAAAGCAGGATTGGCAGGGCATGCCCACACCATGTGATACGTGTCCGCAAACACTTCCCCACAGTGTGGACACTCGCCCGAAAAAGCCGAATTGAAATGTTTGAGCACTGCCGGGCACAGTACCGTGTTGGTGTAGAGGCGAAGTTGCCAACGCTCCTCTGCCTTATTGAGGCCTTTGCAGGGGGGTGGGTATCGGCCGTGAGCGTTTTGATACAGGAGAGAGATCTCCCGAAAAGTAATAGCCGGATTAAAATCAGTAGCCGGATCAGGCGGCGAGAGAGGCGATGCCCGGTGGTTAAGCGCGCGGGCGGTAGTGTCCGCTACCTTATTTCCCTCTATCCCCGCATGGGCTGGTGCCCAGATGATGGTGCGCCGAGTTGGGAAATCCCGGTACTCACATCTGTGTAAAATTTGGAAAGCACGATCTGGAATTTGGCCCTGTTCAAAATTGCGGCAAGCTTCTCTTGAGTCGGTGATAATGACTCGGGACGCTGGATCCGAGCTGCAAGTGCGATAGCAACTTCCTCCGCGAATGTAATGTTGGGGGCACGGAAGGTGAGGCCCTGAACTGGGTTGTTTTGGTGGGCAACGGCAGCCGTGTACCAACCCCCATGGTGTGGAGCTGCCGCGTCCGTGTAAAATACCCCTGGTCGAGCACCATACTGCTTGGAAATGGCCTCCGCTCGCGCGAGGCGGCGGCCATCATGGGCATCTTTTGTCATGTTATTGGGGAGAGGGCGAACCTTTAGTGCGAAGCGCCAGGCCTCGGGCATGGATACCCGCTTCTCCTCTTGGGTTGTGTAATTGATGTGGAGGCGGGTCAGTAGGCGGCTACCCGCACGTTTTTTTTGCTTAACCGCAAGTATTGATTGCTGAGATGAGCCTCGCGCAGCTCCCCAAAGGTGTTCGTCATCCCCAGGCCGAGGAGACGTTGGTTGGATGTTGCAATTGGGAGGTCAAGAGCTCTCTGATAGATTTTTCGGAGAATCACTTCGAAAGCGTTCTCATCGCATTTGCGCAGGTGGAGGTACGGTGCCGAATACAGGATTCGACTGGTTACGAATGCATTGGCCAGCCGCAGGGCGTCTTTGCATCGCAACCCCCCTCGTTTGTTTGATACCTGGCGGACCATACGGCCCACCTGATCCCCCATCTTGCGGAGTTTGTTCAGCGTAGTGTCAATCTTGCGGTTCTTTTGTTTGTAGAGTCCCAATACTCTGATTTCATCGTGTTCAGGTATCGGACCACTAAGCAGGGAGAGGGCAATTTTGGTTGTGCACCGTGGATTGGGACGTATGTGCACGAATTCCGATTTGCTCGGGGAGCACTCAAGGCCGCAGCGGTGTGCATAATCGTACACAATAGCCGCCGCTTGCTGCAGGTTGGCCTCGATTTCTCCAACCGAACCGTGTGTTGCCCAGAGGGTGATGTCGTCCGCGTACAGGGCATGCTGCACACCTGGGACCTCACCCAGCAGGGTAGGGAGCTTCATCATGGCCAGATTGAAGAGAAGAGGCGAGAGAACTGCTCCCTGTGGAGTCCCTCGCGTACCAAGTTGGTACGGGCCATGTTCACTGTCTTGGAGTCGGATATATGATTGCCGATCCGTGAGGAATTGCTTGATGTATTGGAATGTGTTGTTCCCACAGTTCACTTGGGACGGCTCCCGAGATCAACGTGACGGCGAATCTTTTAACGAGCGTCTAATCGATATCCGAACTCTTGCTCGCTTGCGCGAATTCGGAGAGCTAGAGGACAGACTAGTGCGCAGTCGAATACTTCTAGGAGTTAAAGACAAGGACCTGCAGCAGAAACTTGTGTCTGGAAATCCGTCGTATGCCAAAACGGTGGAAATATGCCAAGCAAGGGAAGAAGCGAAGGAGCATTTTAACGAGATCAGGGAGACAGAAGTGAGCGGAACAGATTAGGCCACCATACATGCGATGAAATCGAAAGCTAGCCTCGGAATTTGCCCAAAGTGCAGTTTCCCGGAGCACGGAAAAGCAAAGTGCCCTGCGCAAGGCAAGCCCTGCAACAAATGTGGCGGCCGAAACCACATCGCGCGCGTATATCGTCAACAAGCAGGACCGAGGGGCCAAGGATGCAAGATAAAACAGGTCGAAATGACAGAGGACGATTGTTATTTCCTTCAAACTCTGGAAGTCATTGCAATTGATGGCCAAGACCGCTGGTCAGCGGCTGTCGACATCTCAGGTTCCGCCATAAGCTGCAAAATTGATACCGCATGCCCGAAGCGACGCTCAGAAACATAACTACGAAGCCAGCAGAAGACTGCTCCTCTACGCTACGGTCTTTTTTCGGGTACATAGAGAAGGCCGCGAAGAAGATTGAGCTTCAGGTCACCAGTACAGTGCACTCTACCTCGGCGGTATTCTTTATCGTGAAACAAGCAGTTCCTGTTACATTTAGCGGCAAGGCGGCTGAACGCTTAGGGCTGATCGGCCGCATAAACACCGTGGACGCCTCGGAAACTAAGGAAATAGTAGGAAGATTTGGAGATGTTTCCCAGGGGCTGGGAGAGATCAAAAATGTAGCCTACCACATGGAGCTGAAACCTAAAGCTCGAGGCGTCGTCAAGCGAGCGCGACGAATCGCCATCGCACTTAAGGAGCGCGTCTGAGCTGAGCTGGACCGGACGGAGCACGACGGCGTCGTTGCTAAGGTAACAGAATCGACTTCCTGGTCCAGCCACATGGTTGTTGTAGTAGTAAAGAAAGAAAAAGTGCGCATATGCTTGTACCCATCTGACTTAAATGAGGCACTTCTGGGAGAGCACTACCACATGCCGACATTAGAAGATATCCTACCGCAGCTGCATGGAGAGAAAATCTCTCCTACTCTTGATGCATCATCAAGATTCTGGCAGATTAAGTTGGAAGAGCCATGCTCCCGCTTATGAACTATGAGCACGCCTTACGGGCGATACAGATTCCTGCGCATGCCGTTCGGCATCGCTTCAGAACCGGAAATTTTCAGCGGGGGATGTACCGGGTGCTAGAGGACTTGAAGGACGACATATTGGTTTGGGGACAGCCGCGAGAGCAACACGATAGCAATTTAGTAGCTTTGCTGTCGCGATGTAGATAACACAACTTGAAGCTCAATAAGAACAAGTCCTATTTCCTCCAGCCCAGAGTCCCCTACATGGGCCACATTCTGACTCCAGAGGGGCTGTGCCTGGACCCGAGCAGAGTCGAAGACATCATTTCGTCACCACAAAACAGTAAGGAACTGCAAGTTTTCCTCGGTATGATCAACTTCGTGGCGCGGTTTGTCCCTCACACATACACGTTGTCAGCGCCGATTCGCGAGCTGTTGAAAAAGGACGTCGCATGGATCTGGACAGACCAACAAGATAGCAGTTTTCGTCAGCTTCGAGCGACTCTCACAAAGGCGCCAGTCCTTGTCTATTTTACCCAAGAAAAACCATTGACCTTGTCAGTAGACGCCAGTCAGCAGGTAGTAGGAGCCGTTCTTCTGCAGGATGGGCAGCCAGTTGCCTACTCATCCCGTTCGCTAACAGAAGCACAATAGCGTTACGCGCAGATCGAGAAGAAAACATTGGCAATTGTTCATGGTTGCACAAGATTTCAAAATTATATTTTCGGACAGCCAGAGGTTAACGTAGAGTCGGATCACAGGCCTCTGGAATCTATATTCAAGAAGCCACTTTGTGAATACCCTCTATGATTGCAACGCATGAGGCTTGTTTTGCAAAGATTCCCAATCAAGGTGACGTTCAGACCAGGAAAGGAGTTGCTTCTAGGTGATGCGCTTTCTCGCTTCCCGAGTGCTACGGAACTAACTGACGAGACAGAACAGCTTCAAGTCAGCGTTATTTCTTCGCTTCCTGTGTCCGACCAGCAGGTCGAAAGTATTCGGCATGAAACTAACACAGACGCTAGTAGGGCTGACCTGCGCCATTATTCGAGCACAGAATGGCCGGAAACGAAGGACCATGTGCCGCATGCCCTGCATCCATACTGGTGCTACCGTAACGAGCTGCACGTTGAGGAAGGCCTGCTACTCAGAACCAACAAAATAGCCATTCCTCCTGCCAAGTGACCGAAAATTGTGAGCTTGCTGCACACCGCACATGGAGGCGAATAAAAAATGAAGATGAGAGCCAGAGAAGTAATATTCTGGCCCAGCATCAACGCAGACATCTCATCGCTAGCTAAGTCATGTGCAGCGTGCGAAAAGTACAATCGCAGGAACATTAGATTGTCTCTACTGAGCCACGAGATACCAGGCTTGCCATGGCAAGTAGAAGGGCTTGATATTTTCCACCACGATGTCCAGTCCTACCTAATCCTCGTGGATTTCTGCTCGTTCTTTTTCCAGGCTAAAAAGCTACGTCAGATAACAGCGACAGCGGTAAGCAATGCGTGCATGCTCGTCCTCGAGACTCATGGAATCCAGGCAAAGCTGTGCAGTGATAACGGCCCACCTTTCAACAGCGCCTGTTCCCGCTCTTTTGCTGCGCAGCTAGGAATTGCCCACGTAACGTAAAGCCCGTACTATCCTCGTGGTAACGGCATGGTGGAGCGTGCAGTGCAGGAGGCGAAAAAACTGCTAACGAGGTGTCCTTTTGCAACAATGGGATTTTACAGCTCCCTGCTGGAGTGGCGAAAAATGCCAAGGGACGAGCAACTGAAGTCGCCCGTTCAAAGGTTGATGGGCCGCCAAACGAGGACCCAGTTGCCGGTTCTTCCTCAGCACCTCGAACCGCAGACTGTGTCATCACAATCCGCAATCGCCTCCAGGAAACAAGAGAAAAGCAGCGCGTCTTCTACAACCGAACGGCTAAGCGTCCACCACATCTTCGCAGCGGGTCTCCAGTATCGGTGTACGACACCATACACAGAACCTGGTCGCCAGCTGCGGTTGTAGGCCCTGAAGGCACACCTCGGTCATTACCGTACTCACAGACAGCGGACAAGAGCTGCGGCGCCCCACGGAGCATCTCAGTTCCAAAGAAATGCAACCTACATCGGACCCAGAAGCGACAGTTTCTGCGGAGTCGGTATCCCAGCCTGACCAGATGGCGGAGCTACAACCTGAGGACATCCTTCGTAGAAGTGACCGTCTCCGTAGACCGCCACAACGCTACCCACCGCCAGAGAGACCGCAGCATTAGGTCCGTCACATGTGAACTTGGAAACTTTTATTCTTCCTTTTTTTTTTCTCTTCGAAAATAAGGAAGATGTAAGTATGCGCACTGTCATGTTAAAACGCGCCCTTACCGTACCAAGTGCACATGCTCGTGCTTGTACCTGTCCTTATAAAAGCAGCCCCTTTTATGATAACAAATACACTTTGTTCCCTGCCTCCGTTCATTTCCGTTCACAGTGTCACTGTAGCCTCTGACTGCGTCCGTAAGAGACTGCGAGCAGTGGTTGTTGGCACATGTTACTAACAGAGAGAAAGGAATCTTAATGAGGAAAAGGTGGAGAGGTCGACCGGTAGTGACGTAGCCCTGGCCTGCTACTCCACACAGGGGAAAGGGAAGGGGAGGAAAAGGAAAGTGCGGATGAAGGTTGACGATGGCATAATACAATGAGTTTCACGGGTGATGTCCACACACACACACACACACACACACACACACACACACACACACACACACACACACACACACACACACACACGCACACACGCACACACACACACACGCAGGCACGCACGCACGCACGCATGCACACACGCACACACACAAACACACACGCACACACACACACAACACTGGCTGGCACTCGCATCGCGGTTAGTAGACGCACATAAAACTGGTGTCTGCAACACAAACACCGACACATGTGATTAAACATGTAGGTAGTGCACAGGCGGTCACAGACGAGTATCCAGGCCTGTTTCACACAAAAAGTTGAGGACGGCCTTTGTTCACGCCACCAATCAGAACGTCTTGCCCTGGCGCCCAGAAGAGTTTCCTCAGAGAGAGGGCGAGTCCAGTTGTTTCACGGTCACCTCCAATGTTCTTTCAGCAGTATAGTTCGGGCACTCGCAGAGAAGGTGTCCAATACTCTCTGGAGTGTGGCACTGTACGCAATTTGGGTTACTTTCGATGCCGATCTTGTGAAGATAGTGCTTGGTGTAGGCAACGCCAAGCCGTAACCGGTGGAGTAAAGTCCCATGACGTCGCACCACCATAGATGGCAGATGAGATCGTGCGCCAGCGTCAAGCTTAGAAACGCGTTCCTGTTGATGGTTCGAATCATTCCAGTGCGACTGCATTGCGGCTTGTATTAAATGAGCCAACAAGGCTCCAATGTCTGATCTATAAAAGGCTATATCAATGAAAGCACCATCACTATGCGCCAGCCAAGCCTCGGCGTCAGCACGCTCGTTTCCCGCTATTCCGCAACGGCTCGGTATCCGCTGAAACTTTATGATATGACCGCGGTGGAAAGCTTCGCCTCCACGGACTATGTTACTAACAGCATTCGTCCGCTGCAAAGGTATGTGGTCCTCGTAAGTCCGTTCGCCTTTAGAAAAAAGAGTTAGACTGGAAAGTGTGAAATTGGTTAAGACTGGCGGTAAAACAAGTTGGACTAACTAGGCGCCCTTTTCCCGATACGTATAAACACACAAACTAGTGCACCAATAGTTGATCTGTTTTTAAAATATAGAAAACCCTGATATGCCGCTCTCTTACCTTGAATGTAACTTTTTTCCATTCTGCACGTGACGAAAAGTTAAATCTTAGGAAGGAAGGAAGGGAAATCTTTATTTACACTAATGGTTTTTGCTGCGGTTTGGGGGCATCTTCAGAGACGTCTTGGTTCTACCCCCAGGAGCCTTCTCTGTAGAAGTCGTCCGCCTCTAATCAGTGGTCGGTTGCCCTCAGTCCAGGGCTCCGATGGCCACTGCCGCCCGTTCAGCTCGCTGTACCAGACCTTGTTGGTCTTCGCAGCGGTCGCTGGACAGCAGAGTCTCCCACTGCTCCGCACTCGGGTTTTGTATTTTGGGGACCACGTCTATGTTTTGACAGGCCCATGTGATGTGGTATAGTGTAGGTTTTTCGTCGCACCAGGGACATTTGTTCGTGTATATCGTAGGGTGCATTTTGTTTAGTATATGTAGGTTTGGGAAAGAGCCTGTTTGTAATTGTCTCCAAGTGACAGCTTCCTCTCTGCTGAGAGATTTGTGCGGTGGGGGATATCGCATTCTTCTGCCTCTATAGTTTTGTAGTATGACCGAGTATTCCCTGGGTGCTGGCGCGAGTTCCGCGGTCTCGTCGGAAGCTCGGAAAGTAATGTATCCTCGAGCTATCCTGTCGGCCTCTCGGTTCCCTGCCACCCCCGTGTGCCCCGGTACCCACACAATTTTGTGCCGGATCTTGTCGTTTTGTTCTTCCCGGTTTTTAATTCTGTCGCTCGCTGCGAGGAGTATACGGAGCGCGTGACGACCTATCCTGCCATTCATGTAATTTCGGCAGGCTGTTTGAGAGTCCGTGAGTATTGTTAATGACCGCCCGGTTCTATAGCCCTCCGCCACCGCTAGAGCAACGGCTACTTCATCGGACTCTGCAGCTGTGCAGCCTCGGAGAGACGCGCTGGTCATTTCGCGTAAAGACGAATCGACCACCGCCGCCACAGCGATTGTGGTATCTCCTCCTCTCCAAGACGCGTCTGTATACACGGTCATGGCTTGAGGAGCGTATATTTTCTCGATGAATTCGGCCCTCGCTTCTCTTCTGCCTCGATGGAGGTTGGGATCCATGTTTTTTGGTATTGGCGCTACCTTGAGGGTCTTGCGAAGCTCGTCGGGGATTGTTGCCGTCCTCGACATTTCTCGCATCTGCTCGCGGTATCCGAGCCTCTGCAGGAGCGCTCTTCCTGTCGTTGTTTGCAACAGCCTGAGTTTTTGCGACTCAAGCTGCGCCTCTCGTAGCTCCTCAAAGGGGTTGTGTAATCCCAGGGCCATGAGTTTTTCTGTAGACGTGTTGCGTGGTAGTCGGAGCACTGTGTTATACGCTTTGCGTAGCAGGGCATCCGCTTGTTGTACTTCATTTTTGTTGAGGCACTGGTAGGGTAGGCTGTACGTTATTCGACTAACTACTAGGCTTCTTACTAGTTTTAGTGTGTCCTCTTCACGTATACCATGTCGCCTGTTGGTGATGCGGGTGATCATGCGTGCGACTTGTAGCGTTAGGAAGAAAAAAATCTAGGAAGAAAAAAATTCGCTGTGGCTTAGCTTGGTTAACCCCGGTAATTTGAAATTTGAAATTTGAAATTTATTGAATTCAGACAAAATACATTTGTCTAGGTGAAGAGGGCTAAAGGTGACACATGAGGTCACCTGACTGGGCCCTAAGCACCCTGCATTCATACAGCACAGTATGGACATGCAAGGCAATTCAGCAAAATTCTGCAAGAATATCGTAAGACAGCAAAAAACACACCCCTAAAAAAAATTACAACAAAATTCTACAGGAATACCGTGTGATTCCACATACAAGTGGACTTGAAAAGCACACACTTGCTACAAGTCAAAGTAATTGAGTAAAGAGAATAATAATCAATGTGTTCCCTTGAAAAAACTGCCAAAGATAACCGGAATGAAGGGGGTTGCCTGAAACATAATAGTAAATACACTGGAACCGCAGTTTCTACAAACATAGTCGGGTTTATCGGCAAGTCAAGAAAAAATTCTTTGCCTGCTTTCGGAAAGCATGCAGAGAAGAACAGTTTTCCATGAGACCCAACAAATCAGGATGAAGATTAAGAAGGTTCGGAATAAGCCAACTGGATAATTGCTTTCCATAATTAGTCCTACATTTAGGTTTTATAAAAGCAGTTTTCCTAAACTCGTAATGCGACTCATGCTTCCTATGCTTCGATATGAATAGTTGTGGATCACTTTTAAAATCTAAAAAGGCAGTCTCTGACAAACGCAACTTACACAAGGATTCAATGTCCAAGATTCTATTTTGTACAAAATATAACGATGTTGAGTCACGTGCCGGTAAGTTTTCAATGAAGCGGACACCTTTCTTCTATAATAAATATAGGCTTTCCATGTTTGACCTACCAGTAGTGCCCCATACAAGCACACAGTAATGAAGCCGCGAGTGAACGGTATTGAGGTACAGCTCAGGTCGTAAATAACGAGGTAACAGTAGACGGAACCTGTTAAGCATGCCAATGCATTGCGCAATATTGCGTTTGATAAATTGAACATGAGAGGTCCAGCGAAGGTTTTCGTGAAACCGGACGCCTAAAAATTTAATATCTGAAACTCGTTCTAGTGGTCGCGATTGAAATGTCACTTCATTACTAATATAAACTGGTCTGTTAACATAACTAAAAACAATGTACTTTGTTTTGCCAACATTTAACGCAAGTTCATTTGCAACAAGCCAGTCAGATAGATTTCTAAGCCATAAATTTACACGAGGAATTAAGGAACCTAAATTTTCTGCAGAAAAAACACACTAGTATCGTCAACATAAAGGATAACGGAAGGAGTTTGTGGGATGGATACAATGTCGTTAATATACACGACATTGTATAATATAATATAATGCACGGATATTGCGAAAGCGATATCCGTACCAACGCCATGGTTCAGCTGGTAGTGTAGCTGGTGGTGGTGCTTGTGGTTAGACTTGTGGTGATGCATCGGTTATACAATCCAATCCAATGTGATCTAATCTAATCTAATCTAATCCAATCAAGTCTAATTTAATCCGATCTAATCTAATTTAATCCAATCCAATCTAATCTAATCTAATCTAATCTAATATAAGGCCGCCGGTGGTGGCCCAGCCACTACTCGCAGACGGCGCGAGATGGTCGCCCAGCTCTTCGGTGTAACGTCACACAGAGGTCATGCGAAAGGTCAATGGTGGCACCGCCGCGTCACGGCAAAGGCTTGAAAGTGCAAGTAGTAAAGCTTTCCCTTTAAAACGCATTGAGGAAGGCCCCTATACTACTGTTAATTTGCACAGTGGTCTCCTTGTCCTCCTCAAATAAGGTGACCACTGACAAGACTAGCGGGAAGCCTTTGTCGCGATTGTTATGGGAGTGCACCTTTTGGAACATCGAAGTAAATGTTGCGACTCCTACCGAAAACTATCCTTATATGTACACTCTTTTTAAGCAGTTTCGTGAAGGGCATCTTGGGCGTTTATTAAGCTGCTCGCGAGCTGCAAAAAAAAAAATCCAGTAAATTTTATTTGATGGGACCCTGCTTTATAACGAATTTTATTCGTATTCTGTCGCTGGCTGGACATGACTACTATCCGGTGCACCAAACAAAGGCATAAAAAGATTAATTTCAAGGAACCTTTATTGATGTACCCGAAAGCAGACGTGATTACCATGCCAAGGAGAAGTTGGTAAATAAATTTATTTTAATAGTAGCTTGCTTACGCGTGTTTATTGACATTCATTTATAGCCCAAAAGAGGAGAGCAAAAACCTTCCAGTCATGAAGCGGTTGTCGCTCAATTGGAGCTCTGCGTCGCATACAGCGCAGGTAATGTTCTATCCGGGAATGGGGTATCGGGACCTGCTCTGGCGATTTGACCTATGAACCAACAATCGTTTGATTTCTTTTGAGATAGCTCAAGTCCAGTTTTTGCGCTCACAAGTACCGTTTGAAACTACATAGGGAAGTTATGCGCTTTGGTCGTCGCTAGGGTGTCCTAAAGACTTTTGTCCCTGTTAGTACCTACACATGCTCACCGTTTTGGTGGTGTTTGGTAGCGGTGCTCCGCTCCTTTCATGATTGCATCAGAACAAAAAAAATGTGTAGATAGGAGTTAATAGAATGTATAAAGTTCAGAAGGGACAAACGATGAAGTCTCTCTGTCTATAAAACGACACTTGTTGGAGGTAAGAGGATAATTGGATAGCTAATTAGAACTTATAACTCGAGTCACATTCGTGTACCGGGAGACAAAAGATTGCAATGTTTATTGAAATACTACTTTATTAGCCTGAGGTGGGAAGAGGTAGGGGTGGAAGGAGAGGTCTGCTAGGCGGGAACAAAGGGGAGGAGAAGAAAGTCTGGTAGAAAGACGAATCCACTGAAAACTGTTTCAGTGCTTTTGAAAACACGTAGAGGGTCAGTAATTGTGCCCGCATATTCTCTCAAAAGTTAGAAGATTCTGAGAATCTTTGTAATTTCCTATGTAATTCCGGCGGAGGGTCTTAATACCACAGCTCGTAAAAAAAAGATGGAGGTCAGGTTCTGGGTTTGGCATTTTATTGTTAGTTGTGTGTGCTGAAAATTTCTATTTTTTTTCCTTGTTTCTCAGTGTGTGGTCAGGTCCGGTGTGAGGGTGAAGCCAATGCGGACTTTGGGGAGTGATACCTAGTTTTACCTAGAGCGATACACGCAGGAGAGTAAGGTACAGGTATCTTGCTTGTCTTTCTTTGGTTGTGATGCCAAACAAACAGGCGGGAGCAAGTAGTTGGTTCTGTCACCATTGGCGCCAATGGCGAGGTCGCACCTAGGCTGCGGGCGGCACGAAGAACAGCACCTTGTGCCGTTGTGCTGCGTCGTTGCCTGTCATATGACGAAGACAAGGCTCGGCACACACTAAATTGTTGAGTCATTGACTCTTGACGCTGCTTGTAAGGTTTGCGACGTGGAGAGATGTTGCGTTGGCAACCGTGAGCTGCATGATTTCCTCGCTGGTTTGCACGAGGATCACGGTGTAGGTTATGAGTGCGCCGGTCATCTGAAAAACAAAGAAAACAATCACGATTGTTATCGCCATCATTAACCTAGCTACGTCCACCGCAGGGCAAAAGCCTCTCCCATTGGTTGGCTAATAACCGTCTTCTTTGCCAGGTGCGACACCCCCATTCCTTGAATTTTCCTAATTCAAGCTGCCACTTTACTCTGTATTTCCAGGTGCTACGTTTGTTTTGCCCTGCGATCCACTCTTTTCACCAAAAACACCATAATTTAACGGCTATTTACGGTATATGCGCTTCTAGGGCAAATTTCAACGTGTTTCCCCTAGCGAGCATATAACTAACCCGCTTCTGTTCTTCAACCCAATCTGCTCTCTTCCTGTCCCTTGTAATGACTTCTAAGATTTTTCCTTCCCATAACTCACTCCGCTGTCTTCAATTTACTTTAAAGCCACTTCGTTACCTTGCAAGGTTCTCTTTGAAAGGCAATATTGGCATGATAGAGCTGTTACATAATCTCCTGTTGAGACATGTTAGCAAGATTGTATTATAATATAACCCGTGAGTGCGTCCCAAACGCACTCCGCCATATTTTTCGTCCTATATCTCTTTTCCTCCAATGGCCTAAACATTTTATTCCCATTTGTTTCTTGCACTTCGGGACTCCGCTTTCAAATAGGAATTTTTGTTCCCCGTCCAGACGGTTGAGGGTTACTTCTGCCTGGTTCATGTTATTTCTTAAAATATTTTTTATATTAAAAAAATGTGCATGACCTGGTTATTAATATGAACCTGATTGCATATAGCCTCTCTTTCATGCTTTGTGCAGTCTCTAAAACCAGCGAAAATCTCCAGGCTTAAACAATGCTGCATCCGCAGCAGTATACAGGCTACCTTCCGCGGTAGCGGTGATGAATATGGATACGGATAATTTTTTACTGATTAGTATCAACAGAGAAATAATGTTGGCAGTGAAGCGCAATGCGAAAATTGGGTATTTAGCCCCTAGCTGTTTTCCTCTAATGGCCTAATTATTCTATTACCAGTTGTCTGAGGCACTTCGGTTACCTCGCTTTCAATTAGAAACTTTTGTTCCCTGCTCACGTTGTTGAGTGTTACTTCAGTTTTGTTCATGTTATTCCTTAAATTTTTTTTTATATTAAAAAAAAGTTGTGTGAAATGGTTATTAATATGCACGTTTCTTTAAAACAGCGCGAAAGACAGGGACACAGATAGAAAAGACACACACAGCGCTGCAAAGAAATCATGGTTCACCAACTAGCCTGCACGTCTACACTAATATGCACGTGATTGTATATCGTCTCTCTTCATGCTTTCCGCGGCCTCTAAAACCAGCGAAATTCTGCAGTTGAGACATTGCTCCAACCAGCAGCAGTACACAGGCTACTGTTCGCGGTAGCGGTGATGAATACGGACATGGATAGTATTTACTAAGTCGTATCAACAAAGAAACTAAGTTGGCAGTGAAGCGCAATGCAAAAATTTGGTATCGGGACGTGAGGGCATGGGATTTCTGCCGATTCCTTATGTTGACATTTTTTGTGGGCAGAATGGTCATGATGCTGTGCATTTACTACACCTTTGTTAAGTATGGTGTAACCAGTCAGCGGTGTCCTCTGAATCCGTAATTTTAGGTGACAACGGGGTTACCGTATCTCATAGCTGATTACTGACGTCATGAGAACGTTCAGGGTCGACTAGTTGCTATTAGAGATCATTGCTGAACTCCGGTTCGGGGTGTCTTATGTAATTAGAGGTACCTACGTTTTACTGGTGTTCTGGAGGCTCGCTGTGCGTATGCCTTGCAGGTGTCCACGCAGTAACGCTCAAAAGCAACAGCTGCTCAATAACTCTAAGCACAGTCTTTGTCAAAAGTAACCAGGCTGCATGGTTTGCTTCTAGCTTGCATAGTGGAGCCCTTGTGGCTTTCCTAAAGAACGAAAGGTGTTGGAAGGTAAGAAGACCCCCAGTCCTTCCCTTTAACGACCATTTCAGCTTCAGGGAAGCTGTAAGGGCTCCACAGTACGAGCCAGGAGCAAACCATGCAGCCTGGTTACTTTTCACAAAGACTACGCTACGTGCTAAGCACAGAATAGACTGAGAACAACGAAAGCTTGTAGGCGTCGCTCGTATGATAACGCTTCCACTGGCACTGATGGAAGACGATGAAGTCCACGTTTTCACGCCACGCGAAACCGATCACATTAAACAACAGTCTCGTAAAGGAACAGCAGTTTACAATAGTCAGGGAGGTGCTGGAAGTGGTAAGGGGATACGTCTACATAGGGCAAGTAGTGACTGCTTATCCGAATCACGACAGTGAAAGAACTAGACGAATAGGAGTGGGGTGGATAAAATTGTCACGTTCTCTCAGATCATGGATGACGGTTTACAATATCATTCAAGAGAAAACTGTATCTCAGCTGCATCTGACCGGTACTCACCCATGGAGCAGAAACGTGCCGGCTAACGAAAAGATTCAGCTTAAGTTAGGGACAGCGCAGCGAACAATGGAAAGAAAAATGATATGTGTAACGCTATGAAACCGGAAGCGGGCGGAGTGGGTGAGAGAACAAACGCGAGTTAATGACATCCTAATCGAAATCCAGAGAAACAAATGGGCTTGGGCAGAGAATGGAATGCGAAGGCAAGATAACCGATGGTCCTTAAGGGTGACGGAGTGAATACCTAGAGAAAGCAAGTGTAGCGGGGGGCGGCAGAAAGACAGGTGGGCTAATGATATTAAGAAGTTGGCGGGGTTACGGGGGCCGCAACTGGCGCAGGACAGGGATAAGTGGAGAGACATGGGAGAGGCCTCTGCTCTGTAGTGGCCGTAGTCAGGCTGCTGCTGCTGCGGCGGCCGTGATGTTGATAAAGATTCCATCATAACAACGAATATACCTGGCAGATCTCCCCTCTGGAGGCTTAATTTTTCTGGTATGAATAAAAAACGTTGTCTATTGGTATTCTATGGCAGCCTTAAATACTCAATGTAAGCGAGGAACAAGCTATAAAAGAAGATTTTGCTACCCACCATAAAAGGGAGCATTACACTAAATATTTCCAAAAAAGTGCGTTAAAATATTACATGGCGGCCTCAAATTTAGAATGAATGTTCAAAATCATCGACTTCCTTTTATGAGGAAGGAAAGCTGCCGCATCTAACTCAGATTTAGTGGATGTGCGAACCGCGTGCTTAACCGGAGAGAAGGGGAGAGCTGAGTACGGTAGAGGAAAAGGAGCACTCTACTGGAGAGTTGCAAAAGCACCACAACGATGCACACAGGGTGCGCAGAAATAGCTGAACTAAAAACTTAATTCTTTGAAAGAATGACAAAGAGCAGCCGTTGCCTACGAGGTGCACATGCTCGAAATTCTCTCTGAAAGAAGGACTTACCGTTGCAATGAGTGGCTTGCTCAAACGAAAGAAGCCAGCACCGCTGAGGCACATTCCTTGCGGATCGATGGTGTCGTGCAAATACTGAACCTGTACGTAGAAAATGCACTGCTGTTGTTGACAGCAGCACACAGATTGAGGCTAACGAAACAAACACTCACCTCCTGGAAGTACATGTCTGTTGCCTTGACGGTGATGGCAGCTCGAAGACACTCTCTCAACTTTTGTGCCTAAAAGAGTGATTACAGAAAGTAACAGCCTTTTTTTGCTCCCCTTTTACTATATCGAGCTAATTCCTCCATTAGCGCTTAGTTTCTGGCTTCTTTGACCACCGTACTTTATAGAATCACTCCGCTAGCTTTCTAATTTTTCAGCTATCTCTTCTTTTATTCACACTAAGATCCTGTAGGTGTACGAAAGGTGGTCATGACAACAGCTACTCAGGAACAGACCGCATAAAGTTGGTTTGAAAGGAGAATAGTCTGTACCATGTGTTCTGGCCCGGCGCGAATCTTTCGGCATACAGAAACCGCGGCTATCACGTTCGCATCTGATTATTTTTGAGCTTTCAAAACATGTTCGTATTTATAGGACGCTACTAACAACAATGTTGGAGCGAGGCAAACAGCGCGTTTTGCATCGACATGCCCGCCTCAGAAAGGAGAACTTTCTGAGAGCGACATAGATTTTTCCTGCACTTACCTCATCCGACAAAGATTGACTGATGCATGCTAGTTCCAAGAAGCTTATTGAGACGTATCCGACGTAGAAGATGCTTGACCACACGTCGAAACGCATGATGCCAAGCTTAACGGCGGTGTAAAAAGTCATACACCCCATCCAAACCAATAAACCCGAAGAGAGGCTCAAGGCTGGATTCCAGATGTTGTTGATAAAATGTTTCATATCCTTTATCTTCGCCATGTTCCGTCGTACCGAATCGACCTTGGAACATGTCCACTGTTCGCATCGCAACGTTGCAACAGCTCTCTCTCCTGCGACAGCAGGTACCAATTCTTCAAAAGCTTTTTTCTGAGCCCGTACGTACCACACAAGCACTTCGCTGGTGGACCTCATGACGAGGTACATTAATGAGTCGTAAAAGAAGTAACCAGCAGTGCATATAATTTCTACTGCGGTGGCGGCTGCACTCCGCCACCTCATATTTGTCCTGAAGATGTGTTGAATGCACGCGAAGACCATGATGCCTGACATTGCAGCGGCCCCGGTCAAGACGACAAACCTGCAGATGATGATAACGCTGGTTTTTTTTCTTGCGTCCTGTTTAATGGGAGGCCTAAATTCCGAGGAGATTTCATATCTGGCGCACATGCGGAAGAACTCAAGAAGGTAGCTGGAAGCAAACGCCATGGACGCAAAATTAATTAGTGCTTTGATCATCAGAGTCATGTTAAGAATTGTAGAGACACCTTGAGAGAAATCAAGGAAGAGGTCCATTTTCATGGCCATTTGGACAATCTTTCCACCTTGAAAATACAAAATTACGGAAAGCCATGTAAGAGAACAGAAGGCGTAATAAGGTGTCATCAACTTTGCCTTGGCCTGGTCCGAGCGGTTCTCGGGGAGGTTATAAATGAAGAAGCATCCGAAGAAGCGGCAAAGCCGGCGGCAGAGATCAAAATTCTTCACCATATAACATGTCCTTCTTCTTTCCTGTGATCTGAGTATTTTCCGACAGCGCAATGGAGCGAGGCGGTTCTTGAAACTGCAGCGGGCCCCTGAAACCAAATTTGCATCTTTAACGTTGTTTTCTCTAATTATCATAAGCAACTTTTAAAGTTGAGCACACACACTGAAAAGATCGGTTATACAGAAAGCTTTAAGACACGCTAGTGGCGTGCGTCTTGCTCTCCTCTTTCGCTGGGCCTTCTAGCTCCAGACATGGTCAACCGACTAGCCCAAACACCACCTCTGCACAAAGCAATAATTTTTTAAACAAAGGTCTTTTGGTCTGAGTGTCATGGAATTCTCTTTAGCCTTCGCCAGAGAATTGCTCATCGTTGCCCATTCTAAGCACGCAACGAAAACTAATTCCTCGTCTAGAAACATTCGTAACAAATTTGTTAAGATTTCCGTTTGGTATAAATTCTCATGCCATCTCCAGCTAGCATTATCTTGCAAAATGCTTGCCAGAGGTGGTACATTCCCATGATCTATTAGAAGCTCCTTAAGGACTACTGTGAACTGGGTGGCTTTTCGCTATGAAAGGACATTCCAGTTTCGCGTCTGCTTCCTAACAAAAAGCTAATGCTCGACTCCCGAAATACATAAATGTACAGAAAACGAAATCTGGCGTCCTTCGCTAATCTGCTATGTGATCCTACCAGCAACTGTTGTCTTAATGGCACGGCCGTGTCCCAAGCCTAGTTTCTCTTCGCTCCACATGGGCAACTCGAGCTGCGATTGTTGAAATACTCTACAAGACATCCTAACACGAGCAACTGAACACCTGAACTGAAGTCGTAGACACCTGGCGATGCTCTTAGTTGTTACCTCTTTGCAATGAAGCTTAATTTGACCCGGCACTGATTTTCTGCCTGATTAAGGAATCGCGTGAGACGTCTCACCTCTTACGCAACCAGTTACGAAACCAATGGCGAAATCCTGATGTCACGCTTTCCTGTCCACGTGCAACGATTATTGTTTCCGAGGCAACCACATCTATCAGGCCTGAGCAGTAGTGTGGCGTGACAAAAATCCGAAACGATTGAGAGCTTTCGTCTGAAGCACACTAAAAAAGAAAGAAGTTTGCGGTAGCGGAGCTTTCAGCAGAATGTATTGATAATGGGATGGACAGCCCAGGAAGCGGTGACGTCAAGGGAACCAGTTAAGGGTTGCATTGAAACTGGGTGCTTTTATGAATAACAAAAGTAAGTACGCGAAAGTAGAAAGCATAGCAAATGCATCATTCATAGTCATAACTCTCGTGATCGAAGAAACGTGGCACCGATATCGCCGGGCCTCGTTTAAATTTCATGGCGACGTTTCAAAGTTACGCGGAGAAGGAGGGGTTCTTATTCTCAAGGTGTTCTCCTGCTGAAAAAAAAATGAACAAAACATATAGAGGTATAGTTTTTTTTCTTCCGGGAAAGGAGGGAAATCCCGCGCGTTGGAGAGGAGCCCGTAGTAGTTGAACGCGTGACATTTTGTTTCGCATCGATCGGCTGCATCCTCCTCTTGGGAGGCGCATCAGCGCGTAATCTGACTTGCACCGAAAGAACTTATTATTTGATTGCTACTGGGTCGTCGTTGTGGACTGAATTAAAGGCCTTAATTTTGTTTTATGCAATCCTCTTGCGAAAGTGCGTTTAGCTTTAATGGCATGGGTTACTAGTTTCACGCGAATATAGAGTACCAGATTAATTCATCCGTCACTGATACATTGTAACAAGGCTAAAAGGGTAATGAAAAATAATGTGTGGAGTTTGTACCTATGAAACGATTTCGATAAGGCTTCGTTGCGCAGCGCAGTCGTTATGTTTCTGTTCCGTGGGCTGAGCGTCGATTTAGTGACTCAGAGCGTCGACGTAACAGGCAGATCTAGCTCTGGAGGCTCGTTAACAGGGTAGGGTGACTACCACGTTTGCCGCGAAGGGAGGGTGGAGTGTGGTTATCATGAGTGGGGAGTAGCTTCGAGCGCTTACTCTATCGCGGCACGCCGCACGCTTACGGTGTGCTGGAAAGGAATGCTAGTACCATAACTGTATACCATAAGTGTACGTACCATACGTACCATACGTGTACCATAAGTGGTACGTGTACGTACCATAAGTGTATGTAAAAAGCCACTAGTGGTTGAAACTAATCACACACAGCTGTCCCTCTCAAATTTTTTGCCTTATATACCGCAAGGGAAGCCAGGCTGAAAATATGCATTACGGAGTATTATAATCGTACAGTTAGTTGTTTTAGCGCGGCTTTTGTTGTTCCATAGTGTCATTCGAGTGAAGCTGCTATCTGGAATTGGGTTAAGCCAAGATGCCGCGCAAACAGAAATAAAAAAAAAATTAGGAAGAAAATATTGCCTTTCTTCACGTGTGCGTAAAAATGAACTCTGATCAACTGTTAACGTTAATGTCTTTCCTTTGTATATTCTTGGATGCATCATCTGGCACCTGCACTGAATATTTTAAGAGATTTTGCAGCAGAAGACAACAGAACACTACATAACAGCTGCCGAACGATTTCATTATGGGTTTATTATTTAGCGCTATGCGCACTTGGGGATGGGATAGTCATTATAAACGGATATACTTCATGGATATGTATACGAGTGTTAGAAAAGTATTTTTCAACTAAAGAAGAGCATTGTTCTCAAGCTCTCGTTGATGCTTGTCACACATTTTTCTGCGGTGCACGAGACGATGATTTCAGGACTAGGCCATTACATGGAATTATTAAGGGACATTCCTTTCCTTTCTTATTTCTTTCTTTTGCAATTAGCGTTTTCTGTTTCACAAAAAAATGGAGCCTTTTACATAAATTATACATGTGTACTGTCAATTAAACCTCAAGGATTTCTCGCTAAAGTTGTGTAGGCACTATCTACGCATTTCCTTTCCTCAAAAAAAAATCGCTATGGCTTAGCTTGGTTAATCCCGGTAATTGCGAAAGGAATATCCGTACCTACGCCATGGTACAGCTGGTAGTGTAGCTGGTGGTGGTGCTTGTGGTTAGACTTGTGGTGATGCATCGGTTATACAATCCAATCCAATCCACTCCAATCCACTCCACTCCACTCCACTCCAATCCAATCCACTCCTATCCTATGCAATCCAATCCAATCCAATGTAATGTAATGTAATCTAATCTAATCTAATCTAATCTAATCTAATCCAATCCTGTCCAGTCCAATCCAATCCAGTCCAAACCAGTCCATTCTAATCTAATCTAATCCAATCTAATGCAATCTAATGCAATCAAGGTCAAATGAAGGTCAATGGTAGTCACCGCCGCGGCACGATGGTGATCACCGCCGCGGTACGGCAAAGGCGTGAAAGTGCAAGTAGTATTGCTTTCGCAATAAAATACCGATAGATAGGATAGGATAGGATAACTTTATTTGGCTCTAGCGCAAGTGCTTTTTTTTATGTGGTCAGATGAGTCCATCCGCAACGGTCGGTTGCCCCTATTCCAGGGCTCCGCTGGATGCTGCCGTCAGCTGAGCTCGCCGTATCAAACCGATCTGGTCATCGCGGCAGTCGCTGGAGAGCAGACCCTCCCATTGCTCCACACTGGGGTTTTGTATAACTGGGACGATGTCGACTTTCTGACATGCCCATGTGATGTGATACAGTGTAGGTTTTTCATGGCACCACGGACAATTGTGTGCGTAAAGTGTGGGGTGAATTTTACTTAGTGTGTTTAGATTTGGATATGACCCCGTTTGCAGTTGTCTCCATGTGACAGCCTCTTCTTTGTTTAAAGATTTGTGCGATGGTGGGTACCGCATCCTGCTGCCTTTGTAGTTGTTGAGTATGGCCGAGTATTCCTGAGGTACTGGCAGGGATTCCTCAAGGTCGTTGACGTTGGATGCTCGGTAGTTAGTATATCCTCGAGCTATCCTGTCTGCCTCTTGGTTTCCTGCCACCCCCGTGTGCGCCGGTACCCAGATGATCTTATGTTTGATCGGCTTGTGTGGTTTTGCATGTATTTGTTGCGTCTTGCAGTCTACAGAGCGGAGTATGCGGAGCGCTCTGTGACCTACTCTGCCGCAAAGATAGTTGCGGCAGGCTGCTTGTGAATCAGTAAGAATTGTCAGTGACCGCCCAGTCCGATAGCCCTCCGCTGCCGCTAGAGCGACGGCCGTTTCTTCAGCCTCAGCTATCGTGCAGTCTTGCAGGGAGGCGCTGGTAATCTCGTGTAATTCCGAGTTGACTACAGTTGCCACTGCGTTGTTGGTGCCTTGTCCCCTAGTCATGGCATATGTGGCAGCGTCGACATACACTGTTGTATCCTGGGATGCGTGTGTTTTCTGTAAGCGGTCGGCCCTTGCCTCTCTTCGGTCTTTGTGGAGGTTCGGGTCCATGTTTCTTGGTATTGGTGCCACCCTGAGCGTGCTGCGGTACTCGTCGGGGATCGTTTTAGTTCTCAATATTTCTCGAATTTGTTCGGTGTAGCCCAGTTTCTTTAAAAGAACTCTGCCTGTGGAGGTCTGCTGTAGTCTGCGCATTTGGGCAACATGCTGCGCTTCCCGTAATTCCTCGAACGTGTTGTGCAGTCCCAAGGCTAAGAGCTTTTCAGTTGAGGTGTTATGGGGTAGCCGAAGCGCGGTTTTATACGCTTTGCGTAAAATCGCGTCCGCCTGTTGTATTTCACTTTTGATATGACTGTAGTACGGGAGACTGTATGTCGCTCGGCTGACCACTAGGCTCCTGACCAGCTTGAGTGTGTCTTCTTCGCGCATGCCATGACGTCTGTGTGAGATGCGCGTAATCATGCGGGCCACTTGAAGTGTAGATGCCTTTAATAGCGCAAGGGTGTGAGTACAGCGTTGATTTGACTGTATCCACATCCCTAGTACCCGTATGAGTGTCTTCTCTGGTATTGGCTCTCCTTCGAGGTAAACTTGTAGTCGAAGTTCTTTACTGGTAGGGACTGTTCGGTTCCGTTTTCCTCTCCAAACCCGTAAGAGCTCAGACTTTTCGGTCGAGCATGCTAGCCCTCTTGCTTTGACATAGTTTTCAACGCAGGTGGCCGCTTCTTGTAGCCTATCCTCTTTCTCGCCGAGTGAGCCAGTGTTAGTCCATATTGTGATGTCGTCGGCGTAAATGGCATGGTGGATGTCGTCAATTTCTTTTAGTTGCTTCGCCAGTCCGATCATGGCCACGTTGAATAGCGTGGGTGAAATGACCGACCCTTGAGGTGTTCCCTTGTTAGGCGTTCGAAACTTCTCGGACCGAAGTTCTCCTATACCGATGGTTGCAGTTCTGTTGGATAGAAATGCTTTGACGAAGCTGTGAATCCTGCGCCCGCAGTTCAGGTTGTCCAGGCCCTTAAGGATTGCTTCGTGGCTCACATTGTCAAAAGCCCCTTTGATGTCTAGGGCCATTATCACGTTTTCTCCGTCCCGAGGAACGTTCCGAAGTACACCTTCATATAATTGGAGGAGTACGTCTTGAGCTGATAATTTTGCTCTAAAGCCGAACATGCTGTGAGGGATCAGTTCGTTGTCTTCCATGTAGTTTTGAAGTCTCTGCGTTACCACTCGCTCGTATAGTTTTCCCAGGCATGACGTAAGCGAGATCGGCCTGAGGTTTTCTATCTGCAGTTTCTTGCCTGGCTTGGGTATCATCACCACTTCAGCATGTTTCCACTCCTCGGGGACAGTTTCAGCTTCCCAATGTTTGTTGAGGAAGTCTGTCAGTTCAGCGACCAGCGCATCGCTGAGGTTGCGGATGAGTGCGTTGTTTATTTTATCCGCTCCCGCGGCCGTATTTCTGGTGGTGTTTCGCATGGCCGCGTAGACCTCTTCTCGTGTGATGGGTCTGTCCAGATTAGCGTTATCGTCTCCCCGGTACTCCCCTGTATAGGTCGGCGGGTTCGTGCTGCCAAAGCATTTGGCGCGCAATCTGTCGAGGAGTTCCGAGTCAGTGCCCTCGAACTGGTGAATGAACCGGTATATGGATTTATTGTTTTCAGCTTTTGTCTTAGTCGGATCGAGGAGCGCTCTAAGGATACGCCAAGTCCGTGTCGTGCTTAGCGTCCCACTAAGGGAATCGCTGAATTGTTGCCAATTTTGTTTTGCCAGCTGTGTGGCGTATTCCTCTGCTTTCGCTGTAATTTCGGCGATTTTAAGCTTGAGTTTCCTGTTATGTTTTTGTTTTTTCCATCTCCTGGTGAGACTGCGCCTAGCATCCCAAAGCTTGAGCAGCCGACCGTCCACCTCGGGTGTTTCCGCTGTTCGGTTTATGGTTTTGGTGTACTTGTCTTGCGTATCCCTTAGCATGCTTCCCCATTCCTCTAACGACTGTATGCCATTCTCGGTAAGGTTGCTGTCGCATGCTTCGCGGAACGCATTCCAGTCCGTTATTTTTGCCGCGCCCAACTGGCGTCTCAGCCTGTCTGAGGTTACTTGCGTCTTCAGTATGTAGTGGTCGCTGCCTAAATTTTCCAATAGGTTCTCCCATTGTGTTTGTCCGAGTCCTCTTACGAATGTGAGGTCGGGGCAGGTGTCGATGCTGACGCTATTTCCAATTCTGGTAGGGGTTGCTGGGTCCGTGAGTAGGTTGCAGTTGAAGTTATCTGCAACCTCGGCAAGCGTTTTGCCTTTAATGGTGGCCTTTTGGTACCCCCAGCTCTTGTCCATGACGTTGAAATCCCCCAAGATGATTAACGTGTTGTTTTTCGCTAGTCTGTGGACACCGTGAAAAAGTTCAAAAAATTTTGCTTTTCTTTGCTTCGGGGGGCTGTACACGTTGACGATGAATACACTTCCCCCTTTCCTTTTCTTTTTCGGTACGATCTCTACAATCACATGCTCAATGTCAGTGTCGGGTATGCTGTCGTGATTGATGGCTATGACTGCCTTGCTCACTAAGATGGCTGTCTTTCCCGTCATGTGGCTGTCGTAGCATGTGTATCCCGTGAGAGTGGGTGTCGCGCCCGTTTCTTGAAGTGCGATAACGTCAGGTGGTGTTAGCTGCGTCTGAATGAATTGTTTGATGAGGCCTTGTTTCTTGCGATAGCCTCTGCAGTTCCATTGCCATATGTCTAAGATGTCTTGTTTGCTGTGGTTCGTGTTAGCCATGATTTAGGTTCTTGAGCTTGTGCAATTGCCCGTTCCCTGGGATGTAGATGGATTGGCGAGAGCTGCTAACGCAGGACGGTTGTAGGCCTTTTCCTTAATGTTCTCTGTGTGTTTTTGTTTGCGGAAAGCACTCCGTAGCTCTGCTAGTTGTCCTTGTACCTGATGCATTGTCTGTTGCATCATTTGTTGCACCATTTGTTGCATCATCTGTTGTATTTCCGCTTTGAAGTTTGAGCGTTCCTCATCGCTCATCTGCAACGAGGAGTTCGTTTGTGTAGCGTTCGACAGCGGGTGGCAGTTGGATTTTAGGTCTTGAACTATCTTTGTGAGTTCCGCAATTTGGCGTTCCAACTCATTCTGTTTAACGCGAGCAAGTTCTAGTTCGCGCTTAAGTGCTGCTTTCTCTGCGTCTCCATGTTCAAGGTCACGGTTGTTTGCGTTGTTTGTATTGGTGTTGAGTTTGTTACCAGTCCCACCCGAATGTGGAGCAAACCCGGGAGCATCGGCTCTCCAGCTCACCTTGTTGCTGCTTTTCTGGGCGGACCCGGTGTCTTCGTTCTTCCGGTGCTGGTTCCCGGCATTCGTCCCCGCAGGGGGTGGCAGGGGGGGAAACGAATGGGACCGCGAGCGATGCCGTGATGAGCGGGATCCCGAGCGGCTCCGTGATGTCCCTCCCTCCGAGCTGAACCACCGCGGCCGTCTGCTGCGGTCACCGCGGCTGCGGCGTCTGCTGTCGCGTCCGCCGCTGTTGCTGGCGTTTTCACCTGTAGCGTTGCTGAGGGCGGTCTTGGTTTGCTGCCTTCTGACTTTCTTGAGTCGTTCGCGGCAGTCCTTCGACCCGGTAGGGTGGGCCTCACCACAAATCACGCACTTTGGAGTGCAGGAATGTCCAGTCGGCGGGTTTTGCGTTCCGCACTGGCTACACGCGCGCACATTAGGTGTGGGGCACACGTCGGAGCGGTGGCCTTGTTGGAAACACACATAACACACTTGTCTCGTGGGGCGGTACGGGTAGCATGCCGTCTCGCCCCCGTAGTAGATAACATATTTTGGGACAATGGGACCGTCAAAGGTGATGACGGCCGTCTTGGTTTTTCCTAACATCCGGGCGCTGAGTATGGTGACTCCTTGGGTGCGCACTCGTAAATGGGCCTTGAGTTCTTCCGGTGTCGTCCCGGGATCAATTCCATGTATCACGCCACGTTGGACATCGTCCGGCGCGGCCACGTAGGTGTTCATCTCAAATGCGCGTCCCGCAAAGGTGAGGCTGGTAATGCGTCTCACGAGTTGGGCAGCTGATTCATGTGGGGTGCTTACGATAATGATGTTAGATCCTGGCCGGAGCCGTATGATGAAATCTTCGTCTTTGCATTGTTGGTTGCACGCTGCAACTACAGCGCGGGCTACCTGGTGGGTGTGAAGCTGTCTGACAGCAAGTCCTTTCTTCGGTCGAATGATAATTTTGAAATCGTTCTTAGGGAGCGGAGGCAGCCTGCGCCTTGGCTGGTGTCCTGTTCCTTGTCCGTTGGCGTTTCTGCCGGCGGCGGCTGGCCCTCCGTCGGTTGGGGTGAGTTGAGTTGAGTTGTCTTCGCCGGGGTTGTTTTGGGTGGTCGAATTGTTCCCCGCAGCGATCCGTCTGCTTTTCCTCTGGAGTTTCTTCTGGCGTTTGGACAATGCCAATTCCCAGCTGGCGTCGTTGTTGTAAGGGTTGGGCGGCTCCTGTGTGGCGGACGCCGCGTCAGCGTTGCTCACCGGGCTCTCGGAGTCAGTGGTGTTGAGGTCGTCCTCATCCATCTCCTGGGCGTCCGGTAAGTTTTGGGGCAATCCTTCCATGGTCTGATCGAATGTGTCGTTCGCAGAGCGGGGTCGATTTCAGGCCGCACCACCGCTGCCTTGTCAGGCCTAGCGGCCCATGTATTCCCGTAGGCGAAGATGCCCTGCCGGTAGGCTCGGCGAGACGCCGTCCGAATCGCAGAGTCAAGTCCGATGAGGAGCCAAAATTTGGGCCTACCGTTCGGAACCTGGTGTCCAGGTGGGGCAGCTTGTGAGTTCTTTCAGCTCCAAATAAAATCTGGTGGCGCTGTGGATTGGTACGGTTCGGAATGGTCAAAAACTGCGGAGGCAATGCGACACACGTCCGCACCTCTCGGCAGCCATGACGGATCTCCTAAAATACCGAAAACACATTGGAAATTCTAAAGTGTGCTTGGCGAAAGCCTTGTGGCCAACCTACTGCCGCTTCCCCGAACTGCTCGGCGCGGAATTGCTGGCCCGCTTCGGAGCCATGCGTCTCCCTCACTCGACTGCAACGAGTGAGGCACTACCGGCATGCGGTAGAATAATCATTTTGCCTTCATTGTGCAGATGGTCATCGGAGCGCTGCCTCCGACCAGAGCCAGCAACAGCCACTTGCCCGAGGAAAATGCCTTCGATCGCGGAATCACCACCGCCAAGTTCCACGTGCGAGACGCGCTGACACCGCATCTGGATGTTAACTGGCTACACCGATCGTCACCGGGCACATGCGCGGACCACTGCACGCACGGATCGCTACCAGCGCCACCGCAGATCAACAGTATATACTGCCTCTCCGAACATCACGCTGTCACTGGGCACAGCGGCACTACCGGCATGCGGTGGAATAATCATTTTGCCTTCATTGTGCGGGTAAGAAAAGAATTTGGAAATTGTTACCGTTGAGATGACCGCTTTCTACTAGTGCTGCCGTGCCCGCAGCTTCAGAGTATAGTGCACGATACTGCAGTGTTTCTTGGAAAATTGTTGCTTTTAGGAGGTGATGTGGAAACTAACCCTGGCCCTGAACTTCGCAGATTGCAAAACAACTAAAGGACATTGCTTGCGACATAAAAGACATAAAAGAAAAACGACTCACAGAAATAGATAAGAAACTGGATTCATAGCCAGTGTTAGAAACCAAGATTACGTCTTGCCAGAATGAAGTTTCCCGCATGACTAAAATTATTGATACACTAGAAAGACGGATTGACGATTTGGAAAACCGGAGCAGAAGATCGAATCTAATAGTGTATGGCCTAGAAGAGGAGGATGAAGAGAACAGCGAAACTCTAGAGCAGGCTGTTAACAAAAAAATTATTCAAGATACTCTGGGGCTTGACCAGGTCGCCATCGAACGAATTCATAGATTAGGACGACCAGAGAGCAACAAGATCCGCTCGGTTATCTTTAAACTATTAGATTCGAGACAGAAGACAGCTATATTGAAGAACGGTCGGAAGCTAAAGGACACAAGGTTCTGTATTGGCGAAGATTTTCCCCCCAGAATTCGTGAAATCAGGAAAGATCTTTGGGCGAGCGCGAAAGAAGAACGCGAAAGAAAAGAAAAGGTCTCCTTGGCCTTCAACAAGTTATTCATCAACGGCCGTGCATATGTCAGGGACTATGAGAAGAATAATCGAGTACCTCTGAAGGAACATGATGGACAGACCAACCAACCACCTCTGGAAAAAAACTCAACCGATCTAAGCCCACCAAGGACTCGACGGGGAGCACGGTGAAAGAATTGACGGTTATCAACATCAATGCGAGAAGCGTTATAAATAAAGTCGAATCCCTAGAGACTGTTCTGCTTGAGCACGAACCAGATATAGTTGCGATTACTGAAACCTGGCTCTCCCAAGGTGTCAGCGACGATGAAATTGTTCCACCGAACTACGAACTTGTCCGAAAGGATCGCGCCTCCTGCGGTGGTGGCGTGGCACTTATGATACAAAAGCGCATCCCATTTGTCATGCTTCCTGAAGTAACCGGCGCTGAAGCTGTTTTCTGCAAAGTTATTTGCAACAACACCAACATTATAATTGGCAGCTTCTACAGAAGCCCTTCTTCTGGACACGAATGCATATCGGTAATTCAAGATTTCCTCCAGCAATACTGTTGTAACTCACGAATCATTCTAATGGGCGATTTTAACCTACCAGATGTCGACTGGACTACCATGCATCACACTTCAATTATCTCCGACGCTGTAATTAATTTGATGATAAACTTTAACCTCCATCAAATCGTTCTCGATCCTACACGCGTACAAGGCTCAACAAAAAACATTCTTGATTTTAATCAGTGAACATTTCCCCGTCCATCGTGTTGCAACCCACTTCATCGAAGGCATCTCAGACCATAAAATCCCAGTTTGTGAATTACCCCTACAATGCACCATGACATGCCACTGTCCAACCACCACCATAAAAAACTTTGCAAAGGCAGACGACGCAGCGATCCTAACTTATCTTGCCCATGAATTCGACAGCTTTGCCGAGAGCGCGTCAGATAGATCTACAAACATAGACGCTACATGGCTTATCTTTAAACGCGCTGTACAGTACTGTATGACTAACTTTGTCCCGCTCAAGATCAAACGCATCGCTAAAAATAACCCTTGGATCACTAGAGACGTCATTCATGCGCAGCGTCATGTAAATAGGTTACGCAAAGCTATCAAGACCCAAGGTGGTAGTCATTTGAGGAAATCTAAATTAAGCAGTGCCGTTGAAAAGCTCAAGCAGGTCACGAAACAAGCGAAAGACTACTACTTCAATGTAACTTTCCCAAGTTTTTTGAGAAATACTCCACACAGGTTTTGGAGCCATTTTCGTGGCCGTAAAACGGTGCAGTCCTGTCTCTCTGTAGAAGATAAGGCTAATACTGCTAATATGTACAACGATTTCTTCTTTTCAGTCTTTACTACAGATAACGGCATCATCCCCGACTCCTGCAATTTGCCCCTGCTAAATATTGAACCTCTCAGAATTACCGATGACGGGATTTTCAATCTTCTGCTGAACCTAGATAAAAAAAATCAACAGGTCCGAATGATATTCCAAATGAGTTTTTAAAAAGATGTGCCGAACGATGTAGCAAGTACCTTGGTATTATTTTTCGCAAGTCTATTGCATCATCAATACTGCCCAGAGACTGGAAAATGGCAAATATCATACCTATTCATAAATCAGGGGACACTACCTCACCCTCAAACTATAGGCCAATCTCTCTTACAAGTACATCATGTAAAATTTTGGAACACATAATTTCGAAGCACATAACCTCATTCCTGGAGCGCAATAGTATATTGACACCCCATAAGCATGGATTCCGACGCGGGTTATCAACCGTTACTCAACTAACACAGGTTGTACACGATTTAGCACTTGATATTAATAACTGTAGCCAGACAGACATAATATTGCTCGATTTTTCAAAGGCATTCGACTGTATCACACAATAAGTTGCTAGGAAAACTAAAAACTGTTGTCGGGGAAGGGGAATTACTATCTTGGTTAGAAGATTTTTTGTCAAACCGGTCTCAGTTTGTGGTTTTTGAGTATGTTTCATCCAAAACAGTTCCATTAACGTCGGGCGTTCCTCAGGGATCAGTCCTTGGTCCATTGTTATTTCTGCTCTTCATCAATGACATAACTAATGACATTGATTGCAGCATTAAGCTCTTCGCAGATGACTGCATTCTTTACAAAACTATCAACAACCGCGAAGACCATCTGTCGTTAAGCAGTTCTCTAAAAAAAATAACAGAATGGTGTAACACGTGGCAAATGACAATAAACACTAAAAAATCCGTTTGTATGACAGTAACAAGAAAAAAATTCCCGTTTTGCTTTTCTTACTCTGTAAACGGCGTTCCATTAACGAAAACTAAACACCATAAATATCTAGGTATTACGCTGTCTTCTGACCTTAGGTAGGACTCTCACATTGCTAATATCACGTCTACTGCTTTACGGAAACTTCTCTTTATCAGGAGACGCTTACGGTCCGCACCAGTATCTTCTAAACTCCTCGCCTACAAAACCCTTGTAAGGCCAGTCTTAGAATACGCGAACACAGTCTGGTTCCCCCAATCAATAACTAACATCACAAAACTTGAGGTTATACAACGCAAAGCCCTACGAATAATTCACAATAAATACAAGCGCACAGATTCCCCAACCTTGCTTGCAGCTTCATCCGGGCTCCAAACACTATCCGCAAGAGCAAAACAAGCGCGCTTAAAATTTTTGTTTCAATTATTACACGAGCAGTACAGGATAGATGTGAAAAAATACGTGACGTACTCACAATCGCCACCTTCTCGGCACAAACATACGAACACACTAACCGAGTGTGTGTGCCATAATGACACGTTTAAGCATTCCTTTTTCCCTCTCTCCATTAGTGAATGGAATCGCTTCGATCGTAACATCACCTGCACTCAATCCTTATCATTCGTGTCACAGATAGAGCATTTGTCGTAATGCACAGTGGCGATGCAGCAACCGTGACCGCGAATCTAGGCAAGAAGACCACCTCTTCTAACTTGTCATGTACGCGATTTTGAGTGCATTCTGAAATTGTGCCTACCATTCTCGAAGATCTGTTCTGTATATCCTTTTGCTATGGCCAATTCACTTTTCCCTACCTTTGCTTTTATGCCATGTTTGCTGCCTTTGAATAATATGTTTATATTTGTTTTCTTTTTTGCACTGTACTAATTTCCGCTGCTATGGTCTTGCAATAAGACCAGCAGTATTGTAAATTAATAAAAACGTCTGGTGAAGAGGCGGTGGTGCAGCTGCCACCGCCGACGCGCGCGCGCTCGTTCTACCGCTACTGTGTGACGTGACGGTTAATATGCACAGCTGCGCCTCCCACTGGTGCACAATTTTAATTTTCAAATACAATTTCAAATACAATTTTTAAATGCAATTTTTATTTTCTTCATTACGGCCCCTCTTTTTCTTCTGTCGCTCTCACTTCCTCCCTCCCTGTACAGTGTGGTTCAGGTGCTCACCGAAAAGACAGAGAATTACTGCGCCATTTTCTTTCCTTAAAAAGCGTTGCGAAAGGGCAAGGCATCGCGCCAAACGGGTGGTGGCGTTCCGTGGACGCCCGGCAGCGCTACAACACGCTGTCGCGTTCCACTCCTAAAGGCGAAGCTTAAGCATCATTAATAAGTAGTTATTTAGTATTTAGGCATGAATCAGTAATTAGCCATTAATTAGAAATTTTCAGTAATTGTTAATTAGTAATTAACTATGTGTAACGTCATCCAGTAGGGACGTCACCAGTGCCACAGAGAGTCAAAGTGGTGCTGAAACGGTTTCATTTCTACGCACTTCAGACAAAGTGCCGCATGAATTTTTTGCCCCTGCGCAAATAGCTGTATATAGCGAAAAAATGTTAGACCCTGATGATATCCCAATATGCCCTCAATTCATATGAACGCATTATACACGTATTTATGCTGAATATGCTCGTATCATTCCGACCATAACGATCGTTATCGTCAGCATGAATACTTCAACTGAATGACAGAAGACTGCCATTAATGTCCAATTAGCACTGTCCTGCAGCACATGGGACCGCTCTTTCCCCGCAGATTCCTTGCTCTCACCTGCCCCTTACACTGCCGCCTCCTGCAAACTTTACCGGCTTGCGTCCGGAGCTAATTTGTGTGCCCTTCGTCCCCAGTGGACTGGTAATTTAGAGCCAAACTTAAGCCTTACATTTATAAAAAACATACACTATAGATAACCAAGGTGCCCTGCACAAATAAATAGAGACAAAACACCAATCGGAGTGGCCATCCTTGTGGTCGGGTCTCTAAGAGCTCGGTTCAAGGATGGCAGGTGGCAGGGGTGGGTCTCGTTACCGGCCACCCATTGTGGCCAGGTTGGCCTCGCGCCCACAAGAGATGCGGTTAGAGGCCTCGAGAAAAGGTACAAACAGGGTAGCTCCCTGGCAACGCCGGAGGCTGATCCTACCCTGCGACCTTGGTAGAGTCTGGTCGCGTGGCGCTGTTAAAGCAGAGCCAAAAGACGGGGTGACCTACTTGGCCAGTTGGACGAAGTCTGACTCGGAAGGGAAGTGTAACGGGGGTGCCTTATGTGGGTGCAGCTGCATCGTAGCCGTAGAGATATCTACCTCGTAGATGTCCTTCAGCTGCGACCAAACAGGCTGGCATGTCAGCACGTTAGGTTCTACTGCTCGTACTTGCAACTCCGAAATCTAGTACTAGCGGATTTCGGAGCCAAGGACGCGTAATAGGCAAAAACCGCGTCTTGACATACCTGTGCGCTCCTCCCATCATAACGTACCTGACACTCAACCTCATCAGCTTTTGTCTTTTTCTACCGCTAGCTACGGTGCCACAAGTCTTCTGCCTGCCTGGAAAAGACAGCAGGTTCGAGTGGCGCGGATTTACACAAGCTGGTAAAATCTTTTACCCTGAGTAGATTTCGGTATTGATATTGGCTTTCGGATTCCTCGCAGTACACACCTATTAATTCTTCGTCCTGTTGGTTAGGTAAAGAAGTCTTTACTATGCTCAGTTGGTGGTTTATACTGTTGCGGAGTGTTTCAGCATTTAAAAAAGGGCACCTGCTCGCATTAACCATCAACCTCAGCAGGCTCTGAGCCGAAAAAAATGATGAACATTCGTTACGAGAGGCAAACAAAATTAGTTTTTGGCAGCCAGAGATTGCGTTCATTATGCAGGCGTGTTCATTATGGTAGTAATACGGTACCAAAGCAGAATCCTTTAAGCCGTCAAACTACCTGAACGTAGGTGTTTGAAGTGTGATAAAAGTAAAGTGGTTATAATACTAAGCAGAGAGGGTATGTTTGTGGACAGTGAATAGTACGGTATCGATCGCTAGAGAAGAAACGGAATATTCCGAATAAAAATTAGACAGCATTATGCGTTCCTCCAAGCATCGTGTAGAAGTAGAGAACCTCGGACAGGGGAGATGTTGTGGTCATAGTATGCTGAGGACTGGAACTAGCCCATATTGGAAGATGGAACCAATAAAAATAGTAAGGAATAAGCACATCAACAAGCTACCGGAAGTAGAGGAATTCAAGATCTCGCTGCTGAACAGATATTCAGCTTGAACCAATGACAACGAGCAGGTTGATCAAGAGATAAATGATAATCGTACAAATGTCATTAGGCAAAGCGCGAAGATTTTAGGGGATAGGGTAGTTAGACACGATATCTCTAAGCTCTTTCAGGGAGCGAAAGATCCCTTCAAGGAATGCCAAAGCGTTAAATCCTCTAACCCATAGATACAATAGAACTGCAGAACTTTTAGAGCTAGCCCAAAAGCACAAGGCAACTAATGTAAGCAAGTATACAGAGAGAGTCGAGCATGCTCTAAAGAATGGAGGTAGCCTATAGAAGTTGGGGGAACCAGGCATAGGCAAAACCAGATGTACGCGCTAAGCTACATGTGATCGTTAAATAGTGCAAATAAGGTATTTTCAAGACTCTTTTTCCTGGAATTTCACCAGTCGAAAGCCAAGCACCAGGCCGAGATAATGCTTAGAAAACCCATTAGAAAAACGGAGGATGCCGGCCGGAACAGAGAATCAAACCTAGCCCCTCATGCATACCAAGCGGATGTCCACCCCGCTTGACCAACTTTTTAATTACAAGGCGAAAGATATTAATGCCTCACCGTTGTCGATAGGCGGTTGTCAGCAGAGGTGTCACGCTTTTCGGTTGGTCAAAATGGTTATGACGTCAGAGTGTGCGATTTCGAAGTAATGAGGCCATCCTCGGATGCCTTACGCCCCCTTTTGGAGCACGCGACTACTAATAAAGTAGTTGTCGCCCGCTCCGACAGGGGGCGTAAGGCGTCCGTGGGTGACCATATTACATACCTCATTACTGCGAACAGAGCCATGGATGCAACCTAACTCATCGAAGCAGGGGGAGAGCCGTGCTAAAGAAGCGAAGTCGGCAGTCAAAGTGTGCAGTTGTAATGTGTAGTCAATGTTTGTAGTCAAATAAAGCACTAGTAGAGCGCAAACAGTCTCGCAGTCAATGCCAAACAGTGCGACAGGAACTGCATTCGCCTTGCAGCACTTTAAAGAGCCAAAGGGCCGCCTGATTTTTTTTTTTTTTTGCCTAGCTTTGACAAGGAAGAGAACTTCTTGCTGGGCTAGTTGGTAATTCATTGTAAAAGTAAAGGCGCCAAAAACCACACACACACACACAAGACAAGAGAACGGGACAGAGCGCCACTCGGTGAGTGGCGCTCTGTCCCGTTCTCTTGTCTTGTGCGTGTGTGTGTGTGTGGTTTTTGGCGCTTTTACTTTTACAATTTACTTTGACACGGAACAATGAAAACATACGAACGTGATGAACAGAGGCAGCACATAAGTAATCTGCCATCCCTTGATGGAAGACATTGTCATAGGCCTACCACCACAGTCGTCGTCTTGTTTGCGCTCTTTAATGATGGGATAAGGGAGCCGCAGCTGGCACAGGACAGGGGGACCAAAAATAGAATGGGCAAGAAAAAGGAAAACGTGAAAAAGGAAAACGGCCAGAGACACAATGGGCTAATACAGGGGGACCGTGACAGCTGGATATATATAGGAGAGGCCTTCGTCCCGGTGTGGTGGACATAGTCTAATTATCAAGGTGGGATGTTTTTTGTGGGGTCACATTAATCATCAGAGGAAACAATGCAATCATTATGTTCAGTTCACGCTTTGCAGAACACCACCATGCCACCATCAGCGCACTCAAAACTAGTGAAACGCAGCATCGCCTCATCAGCTTCAAGGAACGCACTTCAAAGATCGTACTATTACTGCGTCCTGACCAGATTCCAGGCGCAAGTCGGACGGTTGACAGACGAGTGGTTCCCCTTGTCTTTTCTTGCTAGCATGGAAGAGAAATTACTACGAGAGCTTAGCCTATTTCGCCGCTCCAACAGCAGCCCGGATCGGTCAAGAAAAGCGGTAATTCCCTACGTAGCAGACGCAAAACATAGATTCAAGAAAATGGCCATGAAACATGGAATCTACATAGCTATTTAGGCGCCTGACAAATTAGGAGGCCTATGTAAAAGAGTCAATCAAGAGGATCGGCCGAAAAGCGCGTGCAAGATCAAGCACAAGGCACCATATCTAAAACGCTATGTGACCTCGGCTATATATGAGATACCGCTATCGTGTGGTGCGTCCTACATTGGAGAAACAGGAAGGTGCATGAACGAGCCTCTGATGGAGCACTCGAAGTCACTCAGGACCGGCACAGACAGCAATCTGGCCATTCACTGTAAGAAATGCTCTTGCGTGCCAGCCCTCGACAAGACGAAGATTTTGAAAAGTTATTACTGGAAGCGCACAAGTGAGATACATGAAGCTTACCTAACTCATGTTTGTGGTGACACGTGTGTCAGCAGTCCGTCCATCTACCTACTATCGAAAGAGACTGCCTATCTGAAGAGGTGATCCTATTTCTCATGGAACACTTTTACCTTTTTAACCCTTTTACATAAAGTGCTAGCCACGTTCCTTTCTTACCCAACCGCATGCCCATTATCCATCCTTCACCTGCCTCTTGTTGTTTTCATTTCCTAATGTCACTCTTCCCGCAGGCATCGTTCCTTGCTATTATTCCCTTTAAGATTTTATCGCTTTTATCCTGCCCTTTACCCCGCCCCTAATGTTGACTTGGCTGACAGCTTGCCTCGAGGCTATTTAATGTGTGTATGCACCTTTCGAATAAACTGCAGTCGTAAGTCGGCGCCTTTTTTGTACGTTTTTGTGTCGTGTGTATGCGCTGTTCCCTTTTAGCAATGTTCTTTCATGAGCGGCGAGTTATCTGCAAATGGTCGCCTCCATGCTAATGCGGTAGCGTTAAAGCTCCCATGTCGCTTGTCATCTGCATTTATGTGAAGCCATATCCATTTTACGCGACAGTGGAGCGACACAGAGCATGTGGCGCCACAGCACCGGGATGTTCTCCGTCCCCTCTGGTGTGCATGTGTGTGTTTGTTGTGTAAGCGGTTTAGCAGGCGGCGCACAGGAACCGTCTGCGATAGCCGCGTATATTGGCTCATGAGCTGGGCCTCCCGCAACTCCTGATAGGAGTTTACCACTCCCAGCGCCTTCAGTTTGGCGTTGGAGGTAGTCACCGGGAAGCCCAGTGCTCGCTTTGTTGCCTTCCTGATGATGGCGTCAATGGGCTCGTCTTCTTGTTTGATGGTGCGTAGGTACGGCACGGCGTAGAGGATCCGGCTGGTCACGAAGGCATGGGCGAGCCGTAGCGCGTCCCTGACCCGCAGACCACCCCGCTTGTTGGAAACGCGGCGGATCATTCGCCCTACATGTTCACCTATGGGCTTGAGTTTAGCTGTAGTATAGTCCGGCCTAAGCTTATTATTGATGAACAGACCCAGGATCCGGAACTCTGCCACTTCTGTGATGGAACCACCCAAGAGATATCTGTAGAGACGTGTTGTCCTTATGATTTGTCCTGACAAGCTTTGATTTGGCGGGTGCGCAGTGGAGACCACAGTCGGCAGCATATGCATCGACTATGGAGGCGGCCTGCTGAAGGCGGTCCTCCATCTCGCCAAGGCTCCCCTCAGTGGTCCAGAGTGTATTATCGTCTGCGTAAAGCGCGTGTTTTATGCCCTCTACTTGAGCCAGTTTGCCTGGCAGGTGCATCGTGGCGATGTTGAAAAGGAGCGGGGATAACACCGCCCCCTGTGGTGTACCCCGTATACCCAGAGTATGGGCCGTATTCTTCGTCCTCGATCCGGAGGAGTGCCTGGTGCGCAGAGAGGAAGTCTCTGACATAGGCGAAGACTTTCGCCCTGCAGTTAGTGGTTTTCAAGTCAGACATTATGGTACCATGTTTAACATTGTCAAACGCCCCTTAAGATCAAGGGCGAGAATGGCCTTGTCGTTTTGTTGCTTGGTTGTGGGTCGTATTATGTCCCTGTGTAGTTGGAATAGGACATCCTGTGCAGACATGTGCGGGTGGAACCCGAACATAGTGTCTGCAAAGAGGCCCTTGCCATCCTTGTATGGAGAGAGGCGATCCCGTACCATCGTCTCCATCAGCTTTCCCACACACGAGGTCAATGAGATAGGTCTCGAGTTGTCCGTAGTCACGGCTTTACCTGCTTTGGGGATGAACATTACAAGCGATGTTTTCCATTCGAGAGGGAGTGGACACCCATCCCAGATCTGATTTATGTATTGTAGCAAATGGAGGTATGCAGACTCCGAGAGGTTCGCCAACAGTTTCACTGTAATGCGATCCCGACCCGGTGCATTTTACCGAGGGCCGCCTTAAGGTCATGCAACGCAAAAGGGGCGTCTAAATCCTGATTTGGATTGCCGGAGTACGTGTACTCGGGCCCAACCAAGTCACTTGTGGGGCAGAGATATCTGTCGCACAAAGTGTCCGCAATTTGCGCCGTCGTACCTTGGCACCCGTGCAGAGCCCGCCGAAGCTGTTTTTGCGTCTCCGCTTTCGTTTGAGAAGGGTCGATGAGGCTGCGTAAGATACGCCAAATCCCCTTCGAGCTTATCTGACGCGCTGCCGAGTTGCAGCGTTCTATCCAATTAGTGTCTGTGAGCTGTGTGGCATATGCCGCAGCCTGCTTCGAGCTCTGAGCTTGCGATTCGTCTTCTGCTTCTTCCACCGTTTTGTTAAGCTCCGGCGCGCCTCCCACAGATGCAGGGGGTGATTGGGGATCTCGTCGGTGGTGCGAAGTGTTTGCGTGTGTTGTTTCTGTATATTGGTGACCTGTGTTGCCCACTCCGCTTAGCCGCCGGAGAATAGTACGGGAGGGATGTCATGTGCTCTAAATTGCTGCCAATCGGTTATTTTGGACTGTCCCATTTTTTTTGTGGGCTGCCTTCGCCAAAAGCGTGATGCCGAGAAGGCAGTGGTCGCCGCCCAGGGTATCCCCCAGGTTCTCCCAGGTGGCGTTTCTAGTGTTCCTAACCAAAGATAAGTCAGGACACGTGTCACGGGTGACCAAGTTGCCCATACGTGTGGGGCAAGCCGGATCCGTGAGCAACGTAAGACGAAGGGTAGAGATGAGCTCCGCCAGCTTGCGTCCCCTAGCTTTCTCGAAGTGATAGCCCCAGTGAAGACTGGGTGCGTTGAAATCCCCAATCATCACCAGGGGTTCCTTGTCAGCCAATCTGAGTGCACGACCGAAAATCTCGCTGAAAGTAACACGCGCACGTGAAATTGCGGCGTCATTACAACCAGCCCACCAGATCGTGAGCAAGCTGCTCACCGTTTCAGATGGCAGTTTAAATAATTATTGGCTACTGCAAGTTGCTGGGGACGAGTGACCTTGGTCTCAGAAGCGACACCCGTGGCAGTATCAGCCATCGCACGATAGTGACGCATCGTTTAACCGCTGCACCATTGCGCCCTGAGGTTGGTCAAATCTTTTAAAGGAATCCCCCGAGGCGGAGTAGAAAAAACGTTTGACCAGCACAGTTCCCACCTCGACTTAGTGGTCAATTCGCTCTCGCCCTACCGCAACCTTGCCGTCCCTGTTAGCTCAATTGGTTGAGCGACTGCTCCAGTGAAGCGGGGTCCCGGGTTAAAACTTCGGGCCGGGGCGAATTTTTCTTTAACTACGAAGTCTCCGAGAAAGCTGTATAGCTGTCGTTTGTAGCCGCATGCCTGCGCTCAGGCGGGTGTCATTAATTACTCCCTTATTACGGCCCCGAGGTTGTGCCTTTTTGTGAAGTGATGGCTGTGCAATCATTTGTGTTCAAAATGAAAGCTGAAATGTTCATCATCCCCAGTAGCTCGCCACGTTCCGACTTATTCCTCGCACTTGTCAGTGCGCCTTGGGCACAGTGTCTCTGTAGCTTCTGACTGCGTTCATAAGAGACTGCGAGCAGTGGTTGCTGACACATGTTCCTAAGAGCATTCGTCCGCTGCAACGGCACGTGGTCCTCACAAGTCCGTTCATCTTTGAGAAAAAGAGTAGGGCTGGAAAGTGTAAAATTGGTTAAGACTGGCCGTAAAACTCGTTCGAATAACTAGGCGCCCTTTTCCCGATACGTATAAATACACAAACTAGTGCACCAATGGCAGATCTATTTTGAAAAAATATAAAAACCTCATAAGCCGCACTCTTACGTTGAATGTAACTTTCTTCAATACTTTATGTGATGAAACCTAAAGCTTAAAAAAAAAACGTATCGAGGAAGGCCCCTAACCTACAGTTAAATTTCACAGTGGTCTTCTTGTCCTTCTCAAATAAGATGACCAATGACAAGACAAGCACGAGGCCTTTGTCACGATTGTCATGGGAGTGCAACTTTCTGAACGTCCATGCAGTTACTGTGACCCCTACCAAAAACTATCCTTCTATGTACACTATTTTAGGCAGTTTCGCAACTGGCATCTGAGCCTATCTTTAAGTGGCTCGGAAACTGGAATAAAAAAATTTCCAGTAAATGTTATTTGGTGGGATCCTGGTTTATAGCGATTTGTACTCGAATCCTCTTGTTGGCTAGACATAACAACTATCAGTTGCACCAAAGAAAGGCATGAACAACAAACTTTTTCAGCAAACTTTTAGTGAGTACTCGAAAGCAGACGTGATTACCATGCGAGGAAGAAGTTGGCAAATAAATTTATTTTAATAGTGGCTTGCTTACGTGTGTTTATTGACATTCATTGATTGCCCAAATGGGGAGAGCAAAAACCTTCCAGTCATGACGCGATTGGCGCTCATGTGGAGCTCTGCGTTGCTTAAAGCGCAGGTAATATTCTATCCGGGGCAAAAGTATCTTGGATGTGCATCTGGTGATTTGACCTATCAGCGTTCGGTGAACCAATAATCGTCTGATTTCTCTCGAGAGAACTCAAGTCCAATTTTTACGCTCACAAGTACGGTGTGAAACAACACAGGGAAGCTATGCGCTTTGGTTGCCGCACGGGTGTCGTTAGTACCTACATATGCTCACCGTTTTGGTGGTGTTTGGTACCAGTGCTCCGCTCCTTTCTTAATACGTTCATGATTGCCTGAGAACAAAAATTATGAGTGGAAAGGAGTTTCTATAATGTATAAAGTTCAGAATGGACCAAAGATGGAGTCTCTGTGTCGATATAACTAAACTCGTGTGACGTAAGAGGAAAATTGGATAGCTAATCAGAACTTATGTGATATTCGTGTACAAGGAGACAACAAATTGCAATATGTTTTGAAATAGTCGTTTATTAGCCTGAGGTGGGAAGAGGTCGGGGTGGAAGGAGAGGGCTGCTAGGCGGCAACAAAGGCGAGGAGCAGAAAGCCTGGTAGAAAGATTAATGCAATGAAAACTGTTCCAGTGCTCTTGAAAAAACATAGAGGGTAAATAAATGTGCCCGAATATTCCCTCGAAAGTTATAAGATTCTCAGAATCTTGTACCCTCCCTCTGTAATTCCGGCTGAGAGTCTTAATAGCACAGCTCATAAAAAAAAGGTTGGAGGTCAGTTTCTGGTATTTTATTGTTATTTGTGCGTGCTAGAAATTTCAATTTTCTTTCCTCGTCTCTCAGTGTGTGATCAGGTCCGATGTGAGGGTGATGCCAATGCGGACTTTGGGGAGTGATACCTAGTTTTACCTAGAGTGATACACGCAGGAGAGCACGGTACGGCTATCCGGCTTATCTTTCTTTGGTTGTGATGCCAAACCGATAGACGGGGGCAAGTAGTTGGTTCTGTCACCATAGGCGGCAACGGCGAGGTGGCAACTAGGCTGCGGGCGCCAGGAAAAACAGCACCTTGTGGCCGTTGTGCTTCCTCGTTGCCTGTCATCTGACAAAAGCAAGGCTCGGCACACACTAAAACGTTGAGTCATTGGCTGTTGACGCTGCTTGTAAGGTTTGCGACGTGGAGAGATGTTGCGTTAGCAGTCGTGAGCTGCATGATTTCGTCGCTGGTTTGCACCAGGATCACGGTGTAGGTAATGAGTGCACCGGTCATCTGAAAAAACAAAGAAACCAATCACCATTGTTATCGCTATCATTAACCCAGTTACGTCCACCGTAGGGTAAAAGCCGCTTCCATTGATTCGCTGATAACCGTCTTCTTTGCGAGGTGCGATAACCCAATGCCTTGGATTATCCTAATTCAAGCTGCCACTTTACTCTGCATTTTTATGTGCTACGTTTGCTTTGCCCTGCAATCCACTCCCTTCACCAAAAACACCATCATGTATCGGCCACCTACGGTATATGCCCTTACTTGGCACATTTCCACGTGTTGACCTGAGCGAGGATATAACTAACCCGCTTTTGTTCTCCAACCGAATCTACTCTCTTCCTATCTCCTATAAGAACTTCTATGAATTTGGTTCCCATAACTCACTCCACTGTCAACTTGCTTTAAAGCCACTTAGTTGCGTTGCAAGGTTCTCCTTGAAAGATAGTACTGGTAAGATAGAGCTGTTGCATAGTCTCCTGGTGAGAAGTGTTAGCAAGCTGCTATTAATAACCCGTGGGTGCGGCCCAAACGGACTCCGCTCCATTTCTCTACCCCTTGCTGTTTTCCTCCGATGGCCTAAACCATTTATTACCACTTGTCTGAGGTACTTCGGTTACCTCGCTTTCAACAAGAAATTTTTCTTCCCTGCCCAGAATGTTAAGTGTTACTTCCTTTTTGTTCATGTTCCTAACATTTTTTTTATATTCGAAAAGATGTGTGAAATAGTTATTAATATGAGCCTGATTGTGTATAGCCTCTCTTTCATGCTTTCTGCAACCTCTAAAATCAGCGGAATTCTTCAGGCTGAAACATTGCTGCAGCCGCAGCAGTAAAGACAACTTTCCACAGTAGTGGTGATGAATACAGATATCGATAATTTTTTTCTAAGTCGTATCAACAAAGAAATCAAGTTGGCAGTGAAACGCAATGCACAAATTCGGTATCGGGACATGAGGGCATAGTATTTTGTGACGATTCCTTGTGAACATCTTTTTTTACGGGAAGAATGGTCATGCTGTGAATTTGCAAAATCTCAGTTAAGTATATATAGGTTATCTTCGATGCCTCATCCATGAAGTGGGCTTGTTTTTCAAATATGTCCTGACCCTAGTATGTTGCCCTTTAAGAAAACCACGCTCAGCGCATTTCTTTTTCGGCGTAAAAAGCACGAAAAAAACATGGTTAGATAGGAACTTCTTCCCCCATTCCAAGAGTGACCCATAAAAGCCGTGTATCCTCCGCGCGGAGGCCCCGATTGGGTATAGCGTTTTAACCATTTGAGCCTCGCTGGGACACCGATGTCCAATTTTCTCGACTTAATATTTATATTTGTAGGGCTTGTGGGACAGCAGTTATCTCACTAAGACTGGAAGTGTCATATACAAAAGTTAAACTAAGTTATCATGGTTTCTTTTCCCTTCAAAAAGTGGTGAAAGCAATATCAGCAGCTATTGACATTTGTGTTTGCCTCTGACTGACGTTCCGGCCGCCACATCTCAAAGCGACACATATTTAACCCGGAATGCGGAGTAAGGCCGCGTAACGTTCCTCGTGTCGATGAAATGCGAGGAGCTTGTTCGGAAATGAAATTAGTTTCAGCACGCACGCTGCAGTTTGATCTTTGAAAGTGAGGGCGCCATTGCGCAATCGTTAGGGTTAGGAATGGCTGTACCGGACGAATAGCTTTGCATTGAACTGCTTTCACGTAGTGACTTAACAAGGTTTTGTTTTTGGAAGGAAACCAGAGATGGAGGACTCACCGCCGAAGAGGCCTTTGGATTGTTCCGTAACCTTCCGTATGTCCCCGAAGTGAGACATCGACTGACACAGGCACTGCTCTTCCAGCGCCCTCAACTTTTTCATCAGCTCCCGCAAAGACCTCAGACAGCGATTACCGTATTTACTCGCATAATCCTCGCACTTTTTTTCGCAGAAAATCGGTGCGAAGTTAGGGGGTGCGATAATTACGCGGGGAAAATTTTTGAACAATGCTTTGGAGTGCTGAAAGCAAATGTAAATAGGCTGTGAACCGGGGTTCTCAAGCCAGCTATTGTAAATTTAACCAAAACTTCAATTGCAAGCAGGACTTACGTTTGTAATAAAACCACAGAGACGACAAACACTAGCTGCAGAAACACTTTATTTGCGAAGGCTGGCCGCCCGCAACATCACCATCACTCAGAGTCCACGTCGACATTGCCATCGCTATCGCTGGTCGCTGCTTCGTCGGCTTCCTCAGCTTCACCCTCTTCATCTTCGTCCCACACCAAGTGGTCTTCTGTCGCGTCCAGGGCGTTGGAAATGCCAGTTTTCTTGAAACTCTTCACGACCACGTCAGCGCTTGAAGTAATCTTTGCTTTGAAGTAATCATTTTCTTTCCTATCTGAGCTGTAGTTGTCTTATGCTGTAGCTGGGTCATCCGCTCCTTTGTATCTGTTAGTCCTTTTATCATTAGTTTGGTAATGCTATATTTTGATAGTGCATGCACTTTTCCTTAGTTCTGTCGAGTGATGTTGGGGATGCGATGATTATGCGAGGAAAAAAAAAATTCCAATTTTCGATAGGCAATGGGGGGGGGGGGGGGGGTGCGAGCATTATGCGAGTAAATACGGTACTGAGGAGAGCCATCACCATAGAAACTAAGAAGGCATGCACGAGAAATACGCGAGGTAAGAAAAGGCGTGCTGACATGTCGACAGTGGCAGGGAGATCGGCGAGAATGAAGATGATTAGAATGGCCTATTGTCAACGATTTCCCTACACACCCCCCTTGTTTTTCTGAAGGCATCCCCTTAATTCCTAACAATTTTTCTAATACACCTTTCTCTTCTTTCTAATACATCTTTCTCATGTTTGTTGGAGTCATCAACGTTGCCATTCCTACGCGAATCATGAAAGACACAAATAAAAAAATTAAAATGACTACCGCTTCTCCTCTGACATCAACAACCCTCCACAACTCCCCTCCTAATTTCAGTTCCCGGGGAAACCCCCGCCTGCTGTGAGCCAACATTGACATTGTGGCGATCATGACTGATAAGCAACGGCCGCTCTAAAAAAGTTTGTATGAATGAAGCTTCGGACGAAAGGAACCTGCTGCTAGTGGGAAAAAAATGATGTGATGTGCACCTTTTCGTCAAGGAATATAACCGTTGGATGGGTGGCATCGACCATTTGGTAAAGCTGCGAAATGCCTACCCCGGGTGCTGTCCGATGTCAGTGCAACTTGAAGGGCAACTGAAGCGGTTTTAGAATTCTATGAGCTTAAGGTTGCCGAATGCGCGAAATGTGCTGCAGCAGTTTTTTGCGCGTAGTTTCGTGCGCAAATTAGAATGATTTCGCGCTGACAGTACTCTGTTTGAAAAATATGCAGGGTGTTTCACTTAACTTGAACCAAGGATTTAAAGAAAGCGGTACACCGCAGCCAGCTGAAACCAACGATGCACTGTTCGCCATCATGTGGCGCTCCTCAGAATATTTTTTATTGCGCTTAATTAGTTAATTAACTAAGATGAATTATGCAATTTTTTATATATTCACTTTAGTGCCAAGACCGTTACGTTAGGTTGTAGAGCAGGTTTATAAACAACGAATCCAGTTTATTGTAGCATCGTATCTCCTACGGGGTCCTTTTTTCCGGCATCTAAAGAAAGCCCGCGAAATATGAAAAAATACCACGTGACTACGGCGTTTCGAGCAAACTGAGCGTGACCGCTGACCGTGGCGAAGTGAACGGCCGCCGCTCTTAGCAGCGGCTTGGCAGTGCGTCAGCACTTTCCGCAGCGGCGCGGCGGCCGTTCACTTGCATAATTAATCTTAGTCAATTAACTAATTAAGCGCAATAAAAACATTCTGAGGAGCGCCCCATGATGGCGAACAATGCATCGTTGGTTTCAGCGGGCTGCGGTTAACCGCTTTTTCTAAATACCTGGTTCAAGTTACGTGAAACACCCCGTATTGTCGCAAGACTTTAACGTAATGATTTCTCTATTCACTGCTATGCAGTCGTAACTGCTTCACCTTGATATGGATTCAGTACAGGAGCACGTTATTATCAAAACAAGCAATGAGCACCCACATTCGTGGCATAGGTATTATTCCAGCAATTTTTATTGGCATTTGTAATAAAATCAATAACTCTTATTTTTTTCCAGCTGCGAGTGAACCAATATTTTTCTCGCCGCTGCATGTATGTTCTCGGGTGCGAAAGATGTAAACCATGCCTCAAAGTGCAATCCTCAAAAGCGCATACTATCGCCCCCGTCAGAGCGTTTGTACTGCCTTCAAAATTAGATAAGTTGGGATCGCCATGTGGAATGTTGCCTTAACAATCGCGTCGATGCATCAGTGAAACGTGGATAAAATGCCGAAAACGCATGTTACTGCTTCACACGTGCACGTGTTGTTGTCACAGGAACCACGCCAACATATTTTGTCCCGTAAAACACACGAGCTACAGCTATATTTTATGTTTTTTACGTTTCCCTTCCCCAATTAGTCCGGCATGCATAACTGAGGTGAAGCCAGCTTTACATTTTTTAAAGGAACACCCTTGCCTGCACTGGCGGGTATTTTGACCATATGCACCCGCCCCTGAAATGCTAGTTTGCAGGACGGGTGCAGGACGGGTGCACGAGTAACAGAAACTCCTATTTTGTCGGGTGCGAGGGTGTGTTAGTCAGTATGTTCCCTTTAAAGGTGTGAAATTTTTTACAGTGTAGTGCAACCGGTTTGCAGTGTTCTCTGAATTCGCAATTTTAGGCGACACCGGGGTTGCCGCATCTCGTAGCTGGTGACTGACGTACTGTGAACGTTCATGGTCAACGAGTTATTATTACAGATCATTATTCAACACCGGTTCAGGGTGTCTTAGGTAATTCGGACTATCTATGTCTTACTGGCGTCCTCTAAAAACTACAACTTCTCATGCAACCAAACCCCGAGGATTTTGGAGACAGTATCGATACAGACCATGCTACTGCCACTTCTGCAGATAAACACCACCTCTGCAGATCTGCATCACCATGTGAGATCATATCCGCAATCTAAAGCTTTGGTCAAAGCGATTGTAGCTGCTACATTGCCGTTGAAAACCAACAGGAAAACGACAAAGCCAGAAGCCAACGGCGAAGGTGTCAGTACATCATTCCGCAAACAGCCTGAACTCGAGAACACTTTTACTTGTCCAATCAGAGTGAATTAAAAGGGCACGTCTGCGTCCTTCCATACGTAAAACAAGAAATATTATGCTAAAAGTATTCTTGTGCAGGCTTGAAACATTGAATGCTCTCTGTGCGGATATTCGGTCGAAGAGTAAAATATTTGGTATTCATTGGTATTCAATTCAATTCGAATAATTTGTATTTAAAATCTACACTATTCGTCCCATGATTCGTGTGTTTTGGTTCAGTTTATCTCCTCCGCGATGGCATCGCGGCGCTCGCGCACTCAAGCTCCGACCCCATGGACACCTGTTACCTGTACGTACCGCGTACCAGCGCACCCGCGCGTATGCCGTAGCCAGTGTCTGCATGCGCGCGGCAGCCAACGCGGGTGGGGCCAAGCGCCGAGGTCTGTACACGCTAAGTGACCGTGCCTTGACTTCCACACGACAAATCTGAGCTCACTGCAGCTGCTGAAGCCACTCTTCCCAGCATGAAATTAACGAATCAAGCGCGACGGCGCGAGAGGGTGCTTGCACTGTGAAGAGCGTAACCGACATCGCGCGTACGTCGTGTTTGGGGGGCTACGTCCAGGTCAGCTTTACCCGCAAGTGCGCGACAACCCCTGAGCGAGGCCCTCCGCATTCCGGGGACGCCGTGGGAACTTTCAACGCCAGAGGGTGCCACGTCACAAAAAAATCACCACGTTTCAAGTTCCACGCCGGCAGGTGCCAGAGAGAAACAGCCACGTAGCTAAATCCATGTGCCACGTTACGCCAGGGCAGCGAGTGAGAGCCAGGAGAAGGATATCAATCCTTGACAAGGGTATCAAAGGGCAAACATGGGATTCCAATGAGCCCTCCTCCGCATGCCGCTTCGTGAGTGAGAAGCAAGGCACTCGTAGGGGAAATCGGAGAGCGTTGTCCCGCCTTCCGTCACGTAGCCGAACACAAGACACGGACGAACTCTGGCGCACCTATCCGTTCCGCCGGTCAAGTGCGTCGCTACCCAGCAACCACCATAAGTGCATGAGAATTCCTCAGCCTTCGCAGCGGGAAGCATCGCTTCTTGTGCACGCCGACTGCAAGGGACTTGCCAGGAGAACCTCCGCACCCTTGGGTGAGCCGAAGGGTACCATTAACCCACTAGATATGTGACGGACTAGAAGACGAAGAAGCGGGTAGTGGCATGGGCAGGAGCGCTCGGCTCGCAGACATTAAACCACATCATCGCCATCGGTCATGTAGTCCTGTCTTCATCGCTTGCCGTCACTTAACATTAGGTGTAAGGTACTGGGTACCTTCTTCATGCCGGTCCCGGAGCTTAGGAGCTTCCTGTCCACCGAGATCTTCTGTGGAGTGCTCGCGGCTTCGCACCTACCGGCGCTTCCTCAGCCCGCGGGTATGCGCCGACGCCGCTGCTCCTCATCGCCCCGCCCCAAGCTCCAGCCAGAAGACACGACAACACAACGACCGCCGCAACTGCCCTGTGACCCCACTCACCGCCCACGTGAGAACCCACATGTTAACCTAGAAGACCCAACGACCTACGGTCCCACTGAACCGAGACCGCCGCCACTGACCAGAGACCCCATTGACCACTCAACCACACACGAGAAACAAGTACCCCAGCCCCTGCCGTTGGGTGCGTCCACGGGCCTCGGCGTTGACTTCCGGAAATCGGTGGCTCCTCAGTCTTCGTGGACCTGGCTTCACCCGCTCATCATCTCTTTCATCGTGACGGCAATCCCTTCATCTTCTCTTGTCTGTGCATCCGTTCTGCCACGCCCATCATCGCGTCCAGCTTGTCATCGTCTGTGCTATTCTTCTAGTTCGCGCGATCGGGACGATCGCTCGGTGGCCCCGAGTCATGTGACGGACTAGAAGACGACGAAGCGGGCAGTGGCATGGTCAGGAGCGCTCGTGCTGGGCTCGCAGACCATAAACCATATCATCGCCATCGGTCATGTAGTCCTGCCTTCATCGCTTGCCGTCACGTAACAATATTGTTAATAAACTTAATTGCGATCGTACCCAGTGTTGCTTTTCCTCGTGCACTGCCTGGACCCCCTCATGTGAAAGCGTGATCCCAATTCAAGGCATTACAGCACTCAGCACATGGAGGTGGGTGACCCTTTCCTACTCCAGATGCAGGGTAGAGTTGGGCGCGGAGGCCCGCGGTGCGTACGCGTTGCAGGTGTCCACGCAGTCACGCTCAAAAGCAACAGCTGCTCAATAACGCTGAGCACGCTGCGTGCTATGCACCGAATAGACTCAGAAAGGGAAGGTTGTAGGTGTCGCTCGTATGATAACGCTGCCAATCACAAAGATGGAGGATGGGGAAGACAACGTTTCCACGCCACGCGAACACTATCACATTAATCAACAGTCTCGTAAAGGAACAGCAGTTTACAATAGTCAGCGAGGTGCTGGAAGTGGTAAGGGGATACGTCAACATAGGGCAAGTAGTGACTGCTTATCCGAATCACGATAGTGAAAGAACTAGACTAAGAGTGGGGTGGAGCGCGATTGTCAGGTTCTCTTAGATCGTGGATGGCAGTTTACCAATATCCCTCAAGAGAAAACTATATCACAGCTGTATCTTACCGGTACTCACACATGGTGCAGAAACGTACAGGCTAACGAAAATATTCAGCTTAAGTTAGGGGCAGCGCAGCGAGAAATGGAGAAAAAATGGTAGGTGTAACGCTAAGAGATCGGAAGAGGGCAGACTGGATGAGGGATCAAACACGGGTTTATGAAATCCTAATCGAAATCAAGAGGAACAAAAGAGCTTGGGCAGAGAATGGAATGCGAAGGCAAGGTAACCGATGCTTCTTAAGGGGGACGGAGTAGATACCAAGGGAAGGCAAACGTATCAGGGGGCGAAAGTTAGGTGGGCATATTAGATTAAGACGTTTGCGGGGATAAGATGGCCGCAACTGGAACAAGAGAGTGGGAGCTGGGGAGAAAATGGAGAGGCATTTGCCCTGCAGTGGCCGTAGTCAAGCTGCTGCTGCTGCTGATGATGTTGACAAAGATTTCACTATAACAACGAATATGCCTGGCAGATCTCCCCTCTGGAGGCTTGAATTTTTCTGCTATGAATAAAAAACGTCCTCCATTGGCATTCTTTGGCAGCCTTAACTACTCCATATGAGCCGTGAACCGACTTGAAAAACAGATTTTGCTACCCATCCAAACAATTGAGCATTTCCCTGAACGTTTCCATTACAGCGCGTTAAAGTATTGCGTAGCTGCCTCAAAATTAGGATTAATGATCAAAACACCGGACTTGCTTTTATGAGGAAGAAAAGCTGCAGCATCGAATTCACAATTAGTGGATGTCTGAACCGCCTGGTAAGCTGGAGAGAAGGAGAAACCCGAGGATGGCAGTGTGATGTGCACACCAAACTGTGGAGGGATTTTTGGAACGCGGCGTGTAGGCAGTGGTGCGTCGGACAGCGGAGCACCGTGCGTGTGCGTGCCAGCCCCGCGTTGCGCGTGTGCGCGTGCGTATGGTGTGCACGAGGCAGGCACCAGGAGTGGAGAGCTGATGTGTCAGCAAACCGAGGTGTAGAGGCAGACACCGCACCACAAGTCTGGTGATTCAAGCGTGGAAGTGGCAGCTGTAGGACGTTGGGTGCGTGCTGCCGGTGACTTCCCTTGAATCATCGACGCAAGACCATTGAGTCCTATTCAAGCTGGAAGTGGCAGCTGTAGGACGTTGGGTGCGTGCTGCCGGTGACTTCCCTTGAATCATCGACGCAGGACCATTGAGTCCTATTCAAGCTGGAAGTGGCAGCTGTAGGACGTTGGGTGCGTGCTGCCGGTGACTTCCCTTGAATCATCGACGCAAGACCATTGAGTCCTATTCAAGCGTGGAAGTGGCAGCTGTAGGACGTTGGGTGCGTGCTGCCGGTGACTTCCCTTGAATCATCGACGCAAGACCATTGAGTCCTATTCAAGCTGGAAGTGGCAGCTGTAGGACGTTGGGTGCGTGCTGCCGGTGACTTCCCTTGAATCATCGACGCAAGACCATTGAGTCCTATTCAAGCTGGAAGTGGCAGCTGTAGGACGTTGGGTGCGTGCTGCCGGTGACTTCCCTTGAATCATCGACGCAAGACCATTGAGTCCTATTCAAGCTGGAAGTGGCAGCTGTAGGACGTTGGGTGCGTGCTGCCGGTGACTTCCCTTGAATCATCGACGCAAGACCATTGAGTCCTATTCAAGCTGGAAGTGGCAGCTGTAGGACGTTGGGTGCGTGCTGCCGGCGACTTCCCTTGAATCATCGACGCAAGACCATTGAGTCCTATTCAAGCTGGAAGTGGCAGCTGTAGGACGTTGGGTGCGTGCTGCCGGTGACTTCCCTTGAATCATCGACGCAAGACCATTGAGTCCTATTCAAGCTGGAAGTGGCAGCTGTAGGACGTTGGGTGCGTGCTGCCGGTGACTTCCCTTGAATCATCGACGCAAGACCATTGAGTCCTATTCAAGCTGGAAGTGGCAGCTGTAGGACGTTGGGTGCGTGCTGCCGGTGACTTCCGTTGAATCATCGACGCAAGACCATTGAGTCCTATTCAAGCTGGAAGTGGCAGCTGTAGGACGTTGGGTGCGTGCTGCCGGTGACTTCCCTTGAATCATCGACGCAAGACCATTGAGTCCTATTCAAGCTGGAAGTGGCAGCTGTAGGACGTTGGGTGCGTGCTGCCGGTGACTTCCCTTGAATCATCGACGCAAGACCATTGAGTCCTATTCAAGCTGGAAGTGGCAGCTGTAGGACGTTGGGTGCGTGCTGCCGGTGACTTCCCTTGAATCATCGACGCAAGACCATTGAGTCCTATTCAAGCGTGGAAGTGGCAGCTGTAGGACGTTGGGTGCGTGCTGCCGGTGACTTCCCTTGAATCATCGACGCAAGACCATTGAGTCCTATTCAAGCTGGAAGTGGCAGCTGTAGGACGTTGGGTGCGTGCTGCCGGTGACTTCCCTTGAATCATCGACGCAAGACCATTGAGTCCTATTCAAGCGTGGAAGTGGCAGCTGTAGGACGTTGGGTGCGTGCTGCCGGTGACTTCCCTTGAATCATCGACGCAAGACCATTGAGTCCTATTCAAGCGTGGAAGTGGCAGCTGTAGGACGTTGGGTGCGTGCTGCCGGTGACTTCCCTTGAATCATCGACGCAAGACCATTGAGTCCTATTCAAGCGTGGAAGTGGCAGCTGTAGGACGTTGGGTGCGTGCTGCCGGTGACTTCCCTTGAATCATCGACGCAAGACCATTGAGTCCTATTCAAGCGTGGAAGTGGCAGCTGTAGGACGTTGGGTGCGTGCTGCCGGTGACTTCCCTTGAATCATCGACGCAAGACCATTGAGTCCTATTCAAGCGTGGAAGTGGCAGCTGTAGGACGTTGGGTGCGTGCTGCCGGTGACTTCCCTTGAATCATCGACGCAAGACCATTGAGTCCTATTCAAGCGTGGAAGTGGCAGCTGTAGGACGTTGGATGCGTGCTGCCGGTGACTTCCCTTGAATCATCGACGCAAGACCATTGAGTCCTATTCAAGCGTGGAAGTGGCAGCTGTAGGACGTTGGGTGCGTGCTGCCGGTGACTTCCCTTGAATCATCGACGCAAGACCATTGAGTCCTATTCAAGCGTGGAAGTGGCAGCTGTAGGACGTTGGGTGCGTGCTGCCGGTGACTTCCCTTGAATCATCGACGCAAGACCATTGAGTCCTATTCAAGCGTGGAAGTGGCAGCTGTAGGACGTTGGGTGCGTGCTGCCGGTGACTTCTCTTGAATCATCGACTTAAGACCATTGAGCTGCATTCAAACGTGGAGGTGGCAGCTGTCAGACTTCGGGTCTGTGCTGCCGTGGACTTCCCTTGAATCAGCGCCGCATGCCTACTGCCTCCCTCTCGAGGTTGGAAGAGGTAGCAGATGGATTGAGGGTCCTTGCTGCCAAGGCTTCCTTGGATAGGCTGCACAAGCCTACGGTGTTTAGGAACGCCGTCGACAGTGCCTGGCTACGGTTTTCCTGCTGCAGCTGCCCAGTTCTTGGGGGCGCCTGACTGGAGTTCGTCAGCGTCTCCCGTGTCCATCTCCGTTCCTCACCTCATGGTGCTCTACCACTGCCTCCCTGGACGCAACGCCAGCGACGCATCGCAAGAAAAGCATTCCCGCTCCACCTGCGACGTTTTGCATTCGGTGAACTCTCTCCTTTTTATCCGTGGTGTCGTACGCGTGTTTAGTGTGTATTTTCCTTGCTATTTTCGTTTCTTTTACTGGCTCCTTTCCTTTAAAATATAAACGCAGGTTCGTTTTGTTTTGTTTAATTCGTTTGTTTTCTTCGAACCTGCACGCGAAAGCGTTCCCCTCCAGCCGTCGGGGACGCGTCACCCTAATTCGTGACAATTTGGCGTCCGCGTGGTAGGACGAAGAGGTGTTTTCTTTTTTTTCCTTTCGTGAGTCTGTAAACAGATACGATGGCAACGCTAAAGAAGTTGGTTGAATTAAGCGAAAAGATCGGGTTGAGAGATGCCAAGCTGCGTTATTGGGTTTCCGCTGAGCAGGAGAAGGAACGCGCTGCACGTGCAGCAGAACGCGAGCACAAAAAGGCCCAAGCAGAAGCCCAACGCGCTGCACGTGAAGCCGAACGCGAGCATGCCAAGGCTCAAGAGGAAGCCGAACGTGAGCATGCAAAGTCGCTAGCAGAGGCTGAAGAGCGGAGATTGCAGCTCCAATTAAGGCTTGCAGAAGCTGGTGGGGTTAATCGAGAACCTGCACCCGGTCCCTCAACAGCGGTTAGCCCACACAAGTTGATCCCGCCTTTCGACGATCTCAGGGATGACAGATGCATACCTCTAACGTTTTGTGCGTATCGCAGAAGGGCACAGCTGGCCTAAGGGAAAATGGGCAACAGCACACAGTATGTCTTTGACTGGGGAGGCTCTCCGTGTGTTCGGTCGACTATCTCCAGCAGATTCAATGGATTACGATAAGGCAAAGCTAGCCCTGCTCCAACATTTTCATTTCACAGCACAGGGTTATCGCGAAATGTTTCGTGAAAGTAAGCCGCTTCATAAAGAAACAGGCGAGCAATACCCAGCGCGCTTGCTCAGTCTTTTCGATCGATGGGTCGAGATGTCGGGAACGGCCGCAACGTACAATGATTTAGGTGACTTGGTGGTGGCCGAACAGTTCATGAGGAACTGCCATAGTCGTCTGGCGATTTTCCTCGGGAAAGAGTATGCAAGACGCTGGACAAAATGGCTGAGGCAACAGACAACTTTCTAGAGGCCCAGCGGCAAAGAAACTTGCCTGTGTTCAAAGAACCGTTCGAAATGGGCATTCCGAAAGAAAAGGATGCTCCATCGAATAGACAGTCAGCAAGGTGCCTCATTTGTAATCGTCCAGGACATAAGGCTGCCGACTGTCGCTAAAAGCCAAAACAGCTTTATTGCGTTTATTGCCGGAAAACAGGTCATGAAGTAAGTTCTTGCTCAAGAAAGCGAAAAAATCAAAACCAGACATCCTGTTGAGTTCAGCCAGAGTGTGTTGCGCCTGAAGCGATGTACACAACAGCAGGTATCGTTGAACCAGCTGAGGATAAGGTGGTAGTCGGACTTGTACGGGAAAATCCTGCACACGCACAAGACATGCCTGTCCTAGAGGGAGAGCTCCGTGGCCTACCCGTACGTGTTTTACGGGACACGGGAAGTAATACGGTGGTTGTGCGGAGAGCCCTAGTTCCTGACTCAGCTCTCACCGGCTCGAGGTCTATGTTCCTCATTGATGGTAGTAGTTTGGAAGTTCCCGAGGCAGAAGTCTATATCGCTTCCCCTTATTTCACTGGGACGGCCCTAGTGAAGTGCATGGAGACACCATTGTACGATGTCATAATTGGAAATATACCGTGAGCTGTCAAATCCAGATATTAATTGGAAGAAATCAAGGTCCATTCCTATATTACGTCCTGGCATAGTCAATGACGAGGTAGCCGGAGAAAATGGCGAGAACAAGGGCCCAAAAGTGGTACTGGCTGGAAAGGAAGCTTCTGGAAAAAGCAGGGAAAATACCTCTCTAAGCCTCGGTTCCACGCAGTTCAACAAGGAGAAGTTAGAAAAAGAGCGAAGAGAGGATGGTTCACTGAAGGCGTGTTGGCTGAATACAGGAAAGGTATTCCATGGTAAACACGATAGTTCGCACTCGTATTCTGTCGAAAAGGGTTTGCTATACCGCCTCTATCATCTCGCCTCTGGCAGAGAGGTTCGACAGGTAGTACTCCCAAAGTCTTGCAGATCGCAAGTGTTAAGACTTGCCCACGATAGCCCGTTGGCGGGGAATCAGGGCATTAAGAAGACTATATACCGAGTTCTGCACGAATTGTACAGGCCGGTAGTGCGGGAGGAGATTAAAAGGTATGTCAGGTCGTGCGACACCTGCCAAAGGACGTGCCCGAAGGGCAAAGTAGGGAAGGCTCCATTGGGACGCATGCCTGTTATTGGCACTCCTTTTGATAGGGTCGCTGTCGATATTATTGGTCCGTTTTCGCCCACATCGGTGAAAGGGAATAGGTATATACTCACGCTCATCGATTTCGCCACGCGGTATCCCGACGCCGTGGCTCTGCCAAAGGTAGATTCAGCAACCATGGCAGAAGGTTTGGTGGAGATGTTTTCAAGAATAGGTTTTCCGAGAGAAATGCTCTGTCACCAGGGCTCCTGTTTCACTTCGGAAATGATGAGAGAGCTCAATGATCTCTTGGCGGTGCAACATGTCAGCACGACCCCTTACCATTCAATGTGCAATGGGATGGTGGAGAAATTTAATGGCCCACTCAAGCAGATGCTGCGGAAGCTCAGTCAAGAGCAGCCCAAAACATGGGATAGTTATATCGCTGCGCTTCTGTTTGCATACAGAGAGGTGCCGCAGGCGAGTCTAGGCTTTTCTCCGTTTGAGTTGATATTTGGATGGCATGTGCGATGACCGCTCGCAGTCCTCAGAGAGCTTTGGACAAAGGAAGAGCTGGGAGAAGAGACAAAGACGACATATGGGTACGTTCTTGATCTCAGAGAACGTCTTGAGCAAACTGTGAGAGCAGCACACCAAAATTTGTTGCGTGCCCAAAAATTTCAGAAAAAATGCTATGACAGGAATACCATATGAAACGGTACTTAAGCGTTGGAGATCGTGCCCTCATTCTTTTGCCGAGTAGCCACAATAAACTCCTGACGCAGTGGAAAGGTCCTTTCGTGGTTTCTGGCAAAAAGAATGATGTGGATTATTGGATTGGTTTGGGCTACACTAACAAGCTATTCCCCACCAATATGCTCAAATGGTACGAACAGCGTTCGTCCGAAGAGACTGTTTTGTAAGATATCAGTTGTAAATTGCCGGAGGGTGATGACCAATGTACATACAGTGCTACTATCCGGTGTTTGTAACTTGTGTAAATGAAGTGTGGTAGAGCTTGTGGTTTGTTTTTCTTCTTCCTTCGTTCTCCGGTCATGGATTGTTCTGTGTACATATTAACATGTATGGTATAGATGTGTTTAAAGTTTGAGTCTGATGTTTCGTATGGTTCTTATTTTGCCTTTTGACGGATGTATAATGTTTGACATTATGTTCCCTGTGTGCGCGTTTCCATGTGCCTCCATGTGTGACTGTGTACGGTGTATTCGTGGACTTCAGCGAAATCTAACTTGTATGTTTACCACATGAACACAAGTGTTGTGTGCACCAACGGCAGTTTTTTTCTGTGAAAAAACTTTTCCGAAGGGGGGGCTTATGTGATTGCAGACCAAACTGTCGAGGGATTTTTGGAATGCGGCGTGTCGGCAGTGGTGCGTCGGACAGCGGAGCGCCGTGCGTGCCTGCCCCGCCATGCGCTTGTGCGAGTGCGTATGGTGTGCGCGAGGCAGGCACGAGGAGCGGTGAGCTGACCTGTCAGCAAACCGAGGTATAGAGGCAGACACTGCCCCACAAGTCTGGTCATTCAAGCGTGGAAGTGGCAGCTGTCGAAAGTTGGGTCCGTGCTGCCGGTGACTTCCCTTGAATCATCGACGCAAGACCATTGAGTCCCATTCAAGCGTGGAAGTACCAGCTGTCGGAAGTTGGGTCCGTGCTGCCGGTGACTTCCATTGAATCATCGACTTAAGACCATTGAGCCCCATTCAAGCGTGGAGGTGGCAGCCGTCAGACTTCGCCTTTGTGCTGCCGTGGACTTCCCTTCAATCAACGGCGCAGGCTTACTGCGTCCCTTTCGAGGTTGGAAGAGGCAGCAGATGGATTGAGGTTCCTTGCTGCCAAGGCTTCCTTGGATAGGCTGCACAAGCCTACGGTGTTTTGGAACGCCGTCGACAGGTCCTACCTACGGTTTTCCTGCTGCAGTTGCCCAGTTCTTGGGGGCGGCTGACTGAAGTTCGTCAGCGTCTCCCGTGTCCATCTCCGTTCCTCTCCTGGCTCTGTACCACCGCCTGCCTGGACGCAACGCCAGCGACGCATCGCAAGTCGCCAACCCGCGTCCTTGCTGCCTGAAAGGCATTCCCGCTCCACCTGGGGCGCTTTGCATCCGGTGAACTCTCTCCTTTTTATCCGTAGTGTTGTACGCGTGTCTAGTGTGTGTTTTCCTTGGTGTTTTCGTTTCTATTATTGGCTCCTTTCCTTTGGAGTATAAACACCGCTTCGTTTTGTTTTGTTGGATTCGTTTGTTTTCTTCTTCGAACCTGCACGCGAAAGCGTTCCCCTTCAGTAGTCGGGGACGCGTCACCCCAATTCGCGACAGGCAGAGGAAAAGTAGCTCACTTCTGGAGGGGTGCTAAAGCACCAGAACGAAGCACATAGGGTGCGCTGGAATACCTAAACTAAAAACCTTAAACATTGAAAGAATAACAAAGTAAGAGCAATAGTTGCCTACGAGGTGCATGTGCTCGAAATTCTCTATGTCGCGACTTACCGTTGCAATCAGTGGCTTGCTCAAACGAAAGAAGCCAGCACCGCTGAGGCACATTCCTTGCGGATCGATGGTGTCATGGAAATACTGAACCTGTACGTAGAAAATGCTCTGCTGTTGTTGACAGCAGCACACAGATTGAGGCTAACGAAACAAACACTCACCTCCTGGAAGTAGATGTCTGTTGTCTTGACGGTGATGGCAGCTCGAACAGACTCTCTCAACTTTTGTGCCTGAAAGAGTGATCACAGAAAGCTACAGCCTTTTGTTTCCTCCCCTTTTAATATATGGAGCTAATTCCTCCATTGCCGCTTAGATTTCGGCGCTTCTTTAACCTCCATACAATATAACACCATTCCGCTAGCATTGTAATTTTTCAGCTTCCACTACCTTTATTCTTCTATTTTTCAAATGAGAATAGTCTGTACCTTGTGTTCTGGTCCAGTGTGAATCTTTCGGAGTGCACAAACCGTCACTGTTATGTGCGCATCTGATTCTGGCATTTCAAAACATGTTGTTCGCATTTATACGACGTTAATAACAAAAATGTATGAGCCAGGCAAAGAGCGCGTTTTGTATCGCCATCCCCACCTCAAAAAGGAGAACTTTTTGACAGCGACACCGATTTTCGTTGCACTTACCTCATCCGACAATGATTGGCTGATGCATGCTAGTTCCAAGAAGCTGATTGAGACGTATACGACGTAGACGATACTCCAGCACACGTCCAAACGTATGGTGCCAAGCTTAATGGCGGTATAAAAAGTCATACACCCCATCCAAACCAATAAACCCGAAGAGAGGCTCAAGGCTGGATTCCAGATGTTGTTGATAAAATGTTTCATATCCCTTATCTTCGCCATGTTCCGCCGTACCGAATCGACCTTCAAACATGTCCGTTGGTCGCATCGCAACGTTGCAACAGCCGTCTCTCCTGCGACAGCAGGTACCAATTCGTCTAAAGCTTTTTTCTGAGCCCGCACGTACCACACAAGCACTTCCGTGGTGGAAGTCACGACCAGGTACATTAAAGAATCATAAAAGAAGTAACCAGCAGTGCACACCATTTCTGCTGCAGTGGCAGCTACGGTCTGCCATGGCAAATTTGTCGTTGAGATAAACTGAATGCACAAGAAGACCATGATGCCGTACATTGCGGCAGCTCCGGTCACGACGACAAATCTGCACATGATGATAACCCATTGGTATTTCTTTGCGTCCTGCTTAAAAGGTTGCCTGAATCCCGAGGATATTTCGTATCTTGCGCACATACGGAAGAACTCAAGCAGGCGGCTGCAGCCAAACGCCATGGACGCAAAATTAATAAGTACCTTGGCCATCAAAGTCATGTTAAGAACTGTCGAGATAACATCAGAAAAATCGCGGAAGCGGTCCATTCTCATGGCTCTTTTGACATTCTTTCCACCTTGAAAATACAGAATTACGGAGAGCCATGTGAGAGAACAGAAGGCGTAAGGTGTCATCAACTTTGCCTTGGCCTGGTCTAAGCGGTTTTCGGTGAGGTTGTAAATGAAGAAGCATCCGAAGAACCGGCAAAGCCGGCGGCAGAGATGGAAATTCTTCACCATATAACAGGTCCTCCTCCTTTTTTGTGATCTGAGTATCTTGCGATAGCGCAAGGGAGCGAGGCGGCTCTGATAGCTGTAGCGGGCCTCTGCAACGAAAATTACATATCTAACGTTATTTTTCTAAGTATCCAAGGCAACATAGGGAGTAGATAATACGCACCTCAAAAAGATGGCATATAAAAGAAAGACTTAAGACACGCTAGTGACGTTTGTCTTATTACCCTCTTTTTCGTTGTGCAATCTTGCCCCTCACGTGGTCAGCCAACTAGCCTAATACAACCTTCTTCGCAAAACAATAATTTTTTAACCAGAGACCATTTGACCTCATGGTATGAACTTAAGCCTTAGCCAGAGAACTGCTCATTGTTGCACATTCTAAGCACTCAACGAAAGCTACTTTCTCGTCTAGAAACAGTAGTCACAACTTAAGTTAAGGCTTCCATTTGGTGTAAATTCTCATGCCATCTCCAGCTAGCATTGTCTTTCAAAAGGCTTGCCAAAGGTGGTACGTTCCCATGATCTATTGAGAAGCTCAATAAGAACTACTGTGAACTGGCTAGCTTTTCGCCATGAAAGGACACACCAGTTTCGTGTCTGCTTCATAACAAAAAGCAAATGCTCGACTCCCGATGTACAGAACTGCATATAAAAAGAAATCAAGCGTCCTTCGCTCATCTGCTACGTGCTCTCACCTGCAACTGTCGTCATAATGGCACGGCCGTGTCCTAAGCTTAGTTCTTCTTCGTTCCACATGTGCAAATCGAGCTGCGAATGTTGAAAGACTCTACAAGGCATTCGAACACGAGAAACTGAAAACATGAACTGAAGTCGTAGACACCTGGCGACGCTGTCCGTTGTTTCCTTTTTGCAATGGAGCTTAACTTTGACCGGCACTGATTTTTTGTCTGATTCAAGAATCGCGTGAGGCGTCCCGCCTCTTACCGAACCAGCAACTCAACCAATGGGGAAATCCTGATGCCACGCTTTCTTGTCCACGTGCAACGATTATTGTTTCCGAGGCAACCACATCTATCACCAGGCCAGAACAGTGGTGAGGCCTGAAAGATGCCGAAACGATTGAGAACTTTTATCTGAAGCTCACTAAAAAAGAATGAAGTTCGCGCTAGCGCATCTTCTAGCAGAATATATAAATAATGGGACGGACAGCCGATCAAGCGGTGATGACAAAGGAGGCAGAACAGGGTAGCATTTCAGCTGAGCGCTGTTTTGTCTAAAAATAAAATTAAGCACGCAAAAGTAGAAAGCCTAGCATATGTCTTATTCATAGCCATAACTCTCGTGATCGAAGAAACGTGGCACCGATATCGTTGGGACTCGTTTAAATTTCATGGCGATGCTTGCAATGTTGCGCTGAGAGGTAAGCATTCATATTCTCAAGGCAGTCTCCTGCTGAAGAAAAATGAGCAAAAATATATAGAGGTATTGTTTTTTTCTTCCGGGAAAAAGAAAGATCTCCCACTCGTTTGAGGAGCGTGAAGTAGTCGAGCGCATGCCATTTAGTTTCATAACGATCACTGCATCCACGTCTTGGCAGGTGCATGAATGCGTAATATGGCTTGCACCGAAAGCACTTATTATTTGAGTGCTACTGAGTCATCGCTTTCGAGGGAATTAAGGACCTTAATTTTGTTTTTTGTCATCTGCTTACCGAGGTGTGTTTAGTGGTATTGGCGTTTTTTACGACTTACATGCGAATATCGAGCACTAGCCTAATTCAGCCGTGGCTCATATTTCGTAGCAAGGCTGAAAGGGGCTTCGTAACTAATTTGTAGAGTTTGTACCTATGAAACGATTTCGATAAGGCTTTTCTATGCAGCGCCGTCGTTAAGTGTCCGTTCTCTGGGTTGAAAGTCGATCTAGTGACTTAGGTCGTCGACGTAAGCGGCAGAGCTAGCGCTGGAGGGACGTGAGCAGGAGAGGGTGGCTACCACGGTAAGTGTGGTTATCACGACTGGGAGGAGTTCTGAACGCTCAGCCTCTTGCGGTTGCGTCGTACGCTTAGATTCTCACACTGAAAAGGTGTGCTGGTAGCAGAACGAGTGTACAGTCTTTGTCAAAAGTAACCAGGCTGCATGGTTTGTTTCTCAGTAGTATATTAAACTATTATGCCAGCTCTCAAGCTCTAAATCTCTGTATGGTAAGGAGAACCCCTGCCCTCACTACAAAGAAGTTTTTGATCTTTATAGAAGGCGTGACGGGTCTACTATACGAATGAGCAGCAAACCATGCAGCCTGGTTAGTTTTGACAAACATTATACGTAAAAAGCCACCAGTGACTCCGCTGCCCTGAGCGGTGGTCCATTTACTTTTCTTGCCGCTAGTACGTCCGCATGCGTTGGCTGTGAGCGGCGCTCACGAAAGCAGAAAGTAGAGGGCAGTGCTGTAGCATAAGATAAACTGCAGTATTAGCTAACAAAAACAATCGCAGTCGATTTGCGTAGTTAAGCGGAATCCGAATTAGGTGCGCTTGCGCTGTGTGGGCATTGTTTCGCATTATTTACCTCCCGCCTGCCATCTTGGATAACAAGGAAGAAAAATCCGTATTCCTTCAGCTATCGCATTAATGGCGTTTCAGTTAAAAAAGTGCCAAGGTATAAGTACCTTGGCATTGTTCTAAACTCGCAACTAAAATGAAATGACCATATAGACCACATTAAATCCCCAGCTTTACGTAAACTTGGTTTTCTTCGTCATAAACTTAAGGACGCACCTAGCAAATGCAAACTATTAGCTGTAGGATGGGGGTTTGTTAAAGGCACTGGGACCTCAGGAGCAGGGCGGCAACAGTTCGTGGTCGGCGAAGGCGAGAACACAGCACGCGCAGCGATGGCAGCGCCGCCGCTAAGCAGAACGGTCGCCTTCGTCTTCACAATTGCCCCCGGGGAGAAGAGGAGCCAACCTGGCGACTTAGGGCGCGGGCAGGATGGCTGGGTCGTAGAATGGCTTGAAGCGCTGGGCATGAACAGTCTCGCGTCCACGGCAGCGGCGATCAGAAGACGGCACGAGAGGTTCGACTGTGTAATTAACTGGAGATGTACGCGCCAGGACAGGGTATGGGCCATGGTATTTGGCGAGAAATTTTGACGACAGGCCCGGAGTATTTGTCAGAACCCAGAGCCACACAACGGAGCCATTGGGGAAGTGTGGCGTTGTTTGATTGACCCAATCAACCACTGTACGTCCAGCGGACGTACGATGTACGTCCCTTAACGGATGTACGGATATCCGTGGGAGATCCGCCGACCTCCGACGGATCTCCGAGGGACGTCCGACGGAGGTACATTTGTAACTGGAAAGATCTCCCACGGACATCCGATACGGATATCCGCGGATATCCGCCGCGGATCTAAAGAGGACATTGGCATGTTGCAGGCCTTGGTGACTGCAGCCACTAATATAACTGTCATATACTAAATGAGTTTATATACAAGCCCACAAAGTGTTCTACAGGCACAGGTCTCATCGTACGTCAAATGCATATGTCTATAGGAAGCAACCAAACACAAAGCAAGTTGTCTTAAAATCAAACAATTTTATTAAAGGCATTAATCATGCTTTCAACCTTCAAGAGGCATTCGTCACGCTTGACGCTTGTAGAGGTCCCATGCAATAGGACGGGTTACTGTATGCAGGTTGTATTCCCATGTTGAATCTGTTGTAAAAAGAAGTTTTTCCCAAGAAAACAAACAAAAATGCAAAAATACTGTCACTGAAAGGGTACATGATCTGTGCAATTCAAGATACTGCCACTGAAGATCATAATAAAAAATACTATAGCTGTAACATACCTGCTGACTATGTCACACATTCGCAACCATCAATTGCACGAAATGTCCACACACGTGCTGCAAAGGAAAAGATGAGTGCATGAGGGGAGCTGATAATTTCAACACTTCGAACTTACATGTAGACCAATGCTCTGTAGCGCAAGCTACAACACGGTTGCTCTGAATGGGCTGGTGACGTCCGTGCAGCAATCCTGAGGGAACAGGTGGACAGGTTGTGAGTGGGCAACATGCAGTTACACTGCAACTAAGACATACCTGTCGACACTACGATGTGGCACATTTGCAACAATCAATTGCACGAGCTGTCCACATACACGCTGCAAAGAAAAAGATGAAAAATTAATTTCAACATAATTTGAACTTACATGTAGACTGCTGCTTTGTAGTGCAAACTATTACATGGTTGCTCTGAATGGGCTGGTCACGTCCGTGCAGCAATACTGAGGGAACAAGTGGACAGGCTGTGAGAGTGAGCAACATGCACTTACACTGCAACTAATACATACCTGTTAACACTACGATGTGGCACATTTGCAACTATCAACTGCTCGAGCCATCCACAGGCACACTGCAAAGGAAAAAGTGAAAAATGCATTCGGGGAGTTGGAAATTTTAACACTACGAACTTACATGTAGACTGCTGCTCCGTATTGCAACCTGCTATAGCAGAACAGTAGCACAACAGGCTATTCACGTCATACCGGCAGAAGTTTCATGCAATAGGAAAGGTTACTGCGTGCAGGCAGTACTCTCGTGGTTGAACTTGGTATTCCAAAAAGGGATGCTCTGAAAAACAAACCAAAATACAAATAGAATACTTTTACTGAAAGGTTAAGCAAATATTTAAGTGCGAGACACTGTAAGTAAAAACATTAATGAAAGACAATATCAAGAGAATTGCATAATTTTGACCCATAGTTTCTCCAGCCTTGCTGCCACATACCAATGCAACTCTATGATAAGAGGTGCACAAGAGTTTACAGTGCATATAGCACACACAACAAAATCAAGCTAATAATCTACAATGTCACCGTGCCAACCATGGCTTACAGAGGTATGTTACCTTCGGGTTGCAAAGGTCTGAAAAAAAGACACAAAATACGAGAGCAGGCAATTTTTTTACCACCGGTTGCATGAGAAAAGATAACACCACATTTATGTTTCCCTGCATATTACTGAAATAGTAATAATGAAGATAAATTTTCAAGCAGGCCACGAAGTTAAAAAAAAAAGATTTGTGAAGGCACAAAGAAAATCGGCATGAGACAATTTGCGGTCAGGAGTGTTAGGGCTGGAAGAATTTGAAAATAGACAGTTTAACAGCTTTGCACACATTAAGCAAGAACATTTCATTAGGCAGCTTGTGAAGAAGTAGTGGAACATAACTGAGGCTGGTATGTTCCCTTCATCTAATATGAACTTTTGACACTATAGTAGAATGCAAGTCAAGAATGCAGCAGCGAATGCCCCTCAACAAAAGCCCTCCAGCCAATGCCATCGACTGGTTTTCATGATGTGGCGGTTAATCACATTTCACGGAGGTACATGCCAGCCACCTGGGATTTCACGTTAAGGAAATAACTACGACGTCTGATAACTGGTCAATGCCATATGGAAGGCATTCGCACTGCATTCTTGAGTTCTGTCAAATTATAAAAGCCGTTCATGTATTCAGAGGTGATGGGCAGGTGCGTAAGGAGTGCAGTGTTCCTCAGACTGCACATATATTTCATTATGACTGTTTCTGCAACAAATAGTTTTAAGGTTAGGCATCTGTAGCTACGAGGAAAAGTTTAAATCTTGCACAACTCTTACGTAGTAACCAACGGAGGTGAAAATATTTCTTGAAATGCAATATATTTTGCTTAAAACCACTGCAAACATAAAAGAAGAGATATACTCCACTGCAGACAGCTTTGTGCCAGTGCATGAACAGTGTGTTTGCAGTGCAAGACACTACAGCTACTCCCACAGGCAATCACATCCATACTGAATGTCTAAAAAATTCAAGTGTAAGAATAGGAATCCTTAGCACACACCTGCAAGCTACCTGATGACTTAGTGGTTAACACAAGGCTCAGTAGAGAAAAGTTTGTGGGATGTGGATTTTCAGAAAAATATTTATTTTTACACTGCCTCACTAGGCAGTCAGCTGAAACTTGTTGAATTCAAACATCTATCTCCCCTCATTAAACTGCTCTGGCTAACAGCACAGCACAGAAATTTTTCCCAAGAACTCGCATCCCGAAAACTTTTATCTACCACTGTACAAGTACACTGCACTTTAGCCAGATGCCCTCCACTGCACAGAGCAAAGAAAAAGAAAGTATCAATCATATGAGAGGAAGAAATTTGCACCGTAGTTCAAACCTCCCAGTAAGCTGCTGCTGTACTCTCAGGTAATATAGGTCATAGGTCAGTCACATCCATACCGCATGGCCAAGGAAACAAATATGAGAGAGCAACCTGTACTGCACTTTGTCAACATAACGTAGACGTCATGATGCAGAAAAACATGGCCTTTGTTGAAACAAGCCCGCTCACAAGGTTCGCTGATGAAGCACCCAGCCGGCACTAACAACAAATCTGATGATCCACAGCTCCACAGGAGTAAGGAAGAGAGGTCTGCTCACAATCCAGGGATGTGTATCTCTAGGTGTGCCATATATGGACCTGCTACCTTGCTCAGCACTGAGCCTTATGACCATGAACATGTTTGACAAAGCTACACCAATGCACTGCATGGCCTCATTGCACGCCTCATTGCATAGTATGCAGCGATAATAGGTGAATAACGTGTGACCGAAGTTCGGAAATTTAAGAGAACACTTCAGTTTTCCAAACAATGCTACTGCACAGCGCAAATTACTGTGCTGTAGATGGCTGGAAACATCCATTTGACAAGCCTAATGTTGAAACAAGTCAATAAGCTGTGAAGGTAGACGAATTTTACATTATTTTCAACCTACCTGCACTTTCCATGGCATGGCATAATTTAGGCACCAATACACTCGCCACATACACACCGCAAAGACAGTAAGAAAATAAGAAATCAGTAGCGAATCACTGCAAAACACACACAGCCCCGACATTATCCTTTTCGTGCGTTGTTTTATTGCTATTAAGAACTTACGTACAACTGCCTTAAGATTCACACCATGCATGTGTACACCTCGTCTCAATTTTTTTCGTAGTGTAGAACGAGAGAGGCGCGATGCACTGGCTTACGGAGCTTCACGACAGGCTCGCGAACGCGGGCAAACACGTTTGCGGCAGCTATCGCATCGTACTTGTAACTTCCACAACACTTTGCTCATCCCACGGCAACATCATCAAAGTAATCTTCAAGCACAGTTACTTACTTGCAAGTTATTTCATCCGAGGCAACAAAGAGTCGGGTGCAGTACGACGTCGGGGCTATTTCACGACAGCTTCGGGTGCAGAAGAAGGTCTTGACGAGCGCTTAGGTGATTGATCACATTTATAGCACAGCCAAGCAACCGCAGAACAAACAAACCGCATACTGTAGCAAAAATAAAGGTCGAAAGAAGCACGATGCCACGAAAAACTATGCAAAATCGCGCTGTTGGGCATCGCGCCGCCCGCGACGGAACTGGTGGCTGACGGATTGGATTGGATCGACTTTAAGGCCTGTCGTTCTGCCGCGGCTTCTGGTAGGAGTTTAGTTTTCATTTCACTGTAGTTTTCATGGAAGGCAGCATGCCTCGGTTACCTCGGCGGTTTGCTGGAAGAGAAAAGGGCATTGATCGCAGAAAGTCACGCAATTAGTTTAATTCAGGTTCTTTCATATCAGCACCATATTCGAGTGATGTTACTTGATTAATCCGAATATGCAACTAATTGCCGGTATAAAAATTTGATCGGCTGAATTTGTCGTTTGCAAAATAGAATTTCTTTTAATTTTTTTTATGTGAGGAAAAACAAAATATGTATGTGATGTCGTAGGTTCAGATCCCTACAGGCATATTCACGGATACCCGTCGGACGTCCGTCCGCGGACATCCGCCAGCTATCCGATAACGAACGTCCGTCGGACATACTCCGAATCTCCGATGCGTATGTCCGGATATGGACGTCCGTAGGCATGCCCTACGGACATCCCCACCTGGCACTGGAGATTCGGATCTTAATCGTACGTACTACGGATATCCGTGGTTGACTGGGGAGGTCGTGGCGGGATTTCTCTCTGCACTGGTTGTCAGTTGTGAGAGCACGGGCGATGCGGCGACAGTCTTCGGCGTGCTGGGCGGCTTCAGATAGAGGCGTATACTCGGAAGCGTCCGGTTGGTACGGCAGAATGGTGTCGATGGTAGCAGAAGGGTGACGGCCGTAAAGGAGAAAGAAAGGAGAGAAGCCAGTAGTGGGCTGCGTTGCGGTATTGTACGCATAGGTTACATACGGAAGCACAAGATCCCAGTTAGACTGGTTTGAAGAGACGTACATAGATAACATGTCACCGAGGGTACGGTTAAAGCGCTCGGTGAGACCGTTGGTTTACGGATGATATGCGGAGGTGGTGCGATGAATTACATTGCACTTGGTGAGCAGTGCCTTCACAACATCGGATAAGAAGGCGCGGCCTCCGTCGCTCAGCAATTCGCGAGGGGCGCCATGACGAAGAATGAATCGGTTTAAAATAAACGAGGCAACTTCGGAGGCTGTGGCAGCTGGAAGGGCGGCGGTTTCGGCGTACCTTGTCAAATGGTCAACCGCGACGATAGCCCAACGGTTGCCGGCCGAAGTGTACGGAAGGGGGCCGTATGAATCAATGCCGACGCGGTCAAATGGGCGTGGTGGGCAGGGTAGCGGCTGCAATTCTCCAGCAGAACGTTGAGGTGACGGCTTGCGACGTTGACAGGTAAGGCACGAGCGCGCGTATTTGAGGATGAAGGTGTACATGCCACGCCAATAATATCGTAGTCGGATGCGAGCGTAGGTCTTGAACACTCCGACATGACCACATTCTGGGTCAGCGTGAAAATGGGCGCAAACTTCCCAGCGAAGGTGACGGTGAATAACTAGCAACCACTTGCGGCCATTTGAGCTGTAGTTGCGGCGATAAAGGAGGTTATCACGAATTGAGAAATGGGAAGCATGGCGGCGAAGAGCACGCGACGGAGAAGCAGCCGTAGGGTTTGTGAGGAAGTCAAGAAGAGAAGAGATCCATGGGTCGGCACGCTGCGCCGAAGGCATGGCGCTGATGTGAAGCATCGGTGAGGAGGTGTCTAAGTTTGAAAGGCTCGAAGTATTGGCTGGAAGTGGGCAGCGCGATAGAGCATCGGCGTCTTGATGTTTGCGGCCAGTACGATACACGACGCGGAAGTCGTATTCCTGGAGGCGAAGGGCCCACCTCGCGAGGCGACCGGATGGGTCTTTCAGAGAGGACAGCCAGCACAGCGCGTGGTGGTCGGTCACGACTTCAAACGGGCGGCCGTAGAGGTAAGGGCGGAACTTGGTAAGGGCCCAAACTATCGCCAGACACTCTTTTTCAGTGACCGAGTAATTAGATTCAGCCTTTGTGATCGTGCGGCTGGCATAGGCAACGACGTATTCGGCGAAGCCAGGTTTACGTTGTGCGAGTACGGCGCCAAGGCCTACCCCACTGGCGTCAGTATGGACCTCGGTGGGTGCGGTCGGGTCGAAATGGCGCAGTATCGGTGGGGCAGTGAGGATACGGCGCAAGGAATCGAAGGCGTCGTCACACACTTGGGACCATTGCGAAAGATCGGAACTGCCGGACAGAAGTTGTGTCAAAGGTGCAGCGATTGAGGCAAAGTTGCGTATAAACCTACGGAAGTAGGAGCACAACCCTAGGAAGCTGCGCAGTTCTTTGATAGAAGTAGGTCGAGGGAACGCAGCCACAGCACGAAGTTTAGCCGGGTCCGGACGGACACCCTCCTTGGAAACAACGTGGCCTAAAATGGTCAGTTGGCGAGCGGCAAAATGGCACTTCTTTAAGTTGAGCTGGAGGCCGGCGTCAGAGAGGCAGGTCAAAACGTGCTTCAGGAGGTAAAGGTGAGTGTCAAAGTCAGGCGAAAACACGACGATGTCGTCGAGGTAACAGAGGCAGGTTTTCCACTTGAGACCACGCAGAATGGTATCCATCATCCGCTCAAACGTGGCGGGAGCATTACAAAGACCGAAAGGCATCACAGTAAATTCATATAGGCCGTCAGGTGTTACAAAAGCTGTCTTGGGGCGATCGGCCTCTTCCATGGGTACCTGCCAGTACCCGGAACGTAAATTTAAAGAGGAAAATATTTCGGCACCTTGCAAGCAGTCTAGCGCGTCATCGATGCGTGGCAGGGGATATACGTCCTTGCGCGTAATCTTGTTAAGGCGGCGGTAGTCTACACAGAAACGGATGGAGCCGTCTTTCTTTTTGACAAGCACAACTGGCGAAGCCCATGGACTGCTTGAGGGTTTAATCACGCCGCTCTTGAGCATTTGGTCGACTTGATCTTCAATAACTTGGCGCTCGGGTGCCGACACACGATAGGGGCGCTGCCGTAGTGGAGCGTGGGCACCTGTGTCTATGCGATGTGTGACAGTCGACGTTTGGCCCAGTGAGCTGCGATGACAGTTAACTGGTTGAGCAAGTCGAGAAGCTGCATGCGCTGCAGCGGTGGAAGATCTGCGTCGATGGAGCGGAGAAATAGTTCGGTAGATGAAGGAGTGGGTGTAGAAGATGGTGGGCTGAGCGCAGCGAGTCTGATGTGCGATGAACCGGCAGTCTCCTCATGGGTTAGAATAGACGCGACAGGTTGGACACTTCCGACACATTCGCCACGGCGCAAAGCACTAGGGTAGGGAAACGGGTTACAGACCCACAGTACGGAAAGGCCAGCAGAAATAGTCAATACGGCGTAAGGCAGAGGAAGGCACTTGCGCCGGAGAAAAGTATGGGCTGGCGTGAAAAGAACAGTGTCATCACGAGAAGGGGCACAAGAGAGGCGCACAAGGACGAAAGAGCATGGAGGCTGGTCGATGTCTTCGGTGACGAGGGCTTTAATACATGGCGGTGAAGGAGCAGCGTCCGGCAGGGATTGGGGCAGAGCACAGAACCCGACTTCAGCGCGACCGCAATCGATGACAGCGGCATGACAAGAAAGGAAATCCCAGCCCAAAATAACAGAGTGAGAACAACACGGCAGTACGACGAACTCGATCGTGTAGAGGACATCCTGAATTAAAACTCGAGCGGTGCAAGCTGCCGACGGCTTGATGTGCTGAGCGCTGGCCGTGCGCAGCGAGAGACCAGCAATTGGCGTCTTAACTTTCTTCAAGCGGCGACAAAGGTTTGCGTCTATTACTGAAATTGCGGCGCCAGTGTCCACAAGGGCCATGACAGAAATTCCCTCGACCGAAACGTCAATAAGGTTCGCAGGGGACAGCTGAGGTCTTTGGTAGTTCGACGAGGACGCAGTTCTTGCCTCAGGAACTGCGACATCTAGTTTTCCTCTTGAGAATTACTTGGGCGGCGACGCATCGGAGAAATGGAGCGTCGTCGCGGCGAAGGGGAACGGCGGTCGGTAATCGCTGAACGGTCGGGGGAGAAAGTACGAGTGCACGCACGGTGCTCAGCAGACGCGGAGTACTGACGCGCTGGAGGCCAGTACCCGACCGGCGGTGCCGAAACTGGGAGACGGCGACGGCAATGGCGGGCTACGTGGCCAGGCAATCCGCAAGTGTAGCAAATAGGCCGGTTATCTGTCGTGCGCCAAGGATCTCGGTCTCGTGGAGATGGTCGCAGATAAGGTGCCGGCGCTTGTACGGGCACTGACATTATAGGGTACGTAGGCGGCCGAGGTTGTGCGACGACTTCAGCGTAAGTCATTGGACGGGCGACAGGTTTTGGGGCGACGTTGCCATAATGCTCTTATACTACAATACTCTTATAAAACCAAAACTCGAATATGCCGCCATCGTTTGGGACCCACATGCAAAAAAAGACAAGAAAATAAGAAATAATACAGAGGCGCGCAGTACGTTTTATATTTAATAAGTACAACAGAACTGATTCCCCATCCTCGTTAATGGCAGCAAATAATATTAAACCTCTCCACGTCAGACGCAAGATAGCCCGTCTATCTTTCCTTCACCAACTAATCCACGGAAAACTAGGCATCTCTCCAGCCCCCTATGTGCAGTTTTCTGAAACGCGTAGAACTCGACGTCATCATAATCACACTTTAGCACCATACTTCGCGCATACTAACGCTTTTAAATTTTCTTTTTTCCCGAAAACTATTGACGAATGGAACGCCCTGCCTCTACAAGTGATATCGGCTGTTGATTTTGACAACGCACTTTGTGAGCTATTTTAGATTGTATATGTGCTACACTGTTGTGTGAATGTGTTTTTCTGCCCTCCCTGCCTGGACCCAAATTAGGGTCTGCAGTATTGTGAAAATAAAAAAGATACCTTTGTGACGTCATCAGAACCTGCCAGGTGTGTATGTGAGCATATGTACCGGGTGTTTCGGCGAAAACTGAAAAATATTCAAAAGCAGATTTTTTTGGGTAAAAGTATGGCTTTTGCATTATAGTATTTCCAGAAACCCGGTAAATCTTTAGTAAGAAGGTTAACTAATTTTTAATAATTGGCTTTTTAACTAGTAATATTATGTGCCTAGCTGCAATTAGAGATTTGTAGCCGGTTGTCACCAATAGCCATATCAGACTTCATAATTGCGAAAACGCGATTATCTGTGGCTCAGAGGCTCAACAAAAGTTGTTTTTTTTCGACTAGTTATGCGCTCTGAAGGTTGCTTTGCCTGCATGCTTTCGAAAGCGCATGCATTTTCGCACAATGCAGCCAAATTTTGTCAAGCCACAGCGGCGAGGGTAATCTCGAGGGCGAGGGTTTTCTTTTCCTTTCGTCATTTATGTGGTCTCTTTTCTGGCCTCCTTGCGTGAAAAAAGTACACTAGGAATTTCGAAACAAAGCTTACTTCAGTATTCAGATGTGTAACCTTCATGCACAATAATTAGTATTAGATCTGTTATCGAAGTCAGACTCCAGCCGTCCCGATGTACACACAATACGTTTATTCAAACGTACAGTCATATATATATATATATAACACAGAAACGCCCCCTGGGGAAAAAGAATTGAAAATGAAACCGAAACTGAATACAACAAGATCCATGGTTTTTCAGCGTTTTCATCATCGCACTTGTACTTACCGCACTGGGCTCTGATGGCACACGCAGATAACAGTTTTTGCTCTTTTCCGCCTTACAAGAGCTTTTTTTTCAGCAGAGTGCAGTCACCTTGTTATTATGAGCTTGTATTCCGTCGATGAAAGCCAACTTTAGTTGCTCCTTAGTTTCCCATTGTTTGTCTCTTGTCAGGTGCACACCTCGTGACGTAACGGTGGCTAAAAAAGACAGACAGACAGACAGACAGACAGACAGACAGACAGACAGACAGACAGACAGACAGACAGACAGACAGACAGACAGACAGACAGACAGACAGACGGACGGACGGACGGACAAGCAGGCGGGCGGGCGGGCGGGCGGACGGACGGACGGACGGACGGACGGACGGACGGACGGACGGACGGACGGACGGACGGACGGACGGACGGACTGACGGGCGGACTGACGGGCGGACCGACGGACGGACGGACAGACAACACACAGACGGACGAACGCATCTAGCCTAAAGACGTAGGCCTCCGACTGCACCACTGCTGTATAGTGGGGCGGATATTGACACCAACGCGTGTTGGATTAAGGACCTTTCTGTAAGAAAAATGGGCAACCTTGAGTTATTTCTTCACACTGGAGAACAGGAAGACAGCCAGAGATCCTATAGCACTAATTGTGTGCTTTAAAGGGTCAGTCTACTGAATTTTATCGACCATATTTTCTTTGCGGCAACCGATAGCTCTTTACTCAAATTACAGTTTAGCCAGCTGTGGTGCCAGGAAGTGCGGTAGAACATTTTAAAATAGAATTTATTGATGTGGGAACATATCTGTATGAGATGGTAGTCTCATCTGGCAACCATCTGGATTTCCGCGGCGACAAACATGGCGGCGCTAGTCGAAGCCGGACCTCTCGATTCGGACTGAATTCTCGTTGTTGCTGCCTTTTTCAGTGCGTTCACTGGTCATAAATGGGGCGCCGGTGTTTCGTTTCGTCTCATCTCGCCTATAAGAAAACATATAAGAGATAAATTTGCTTTATTTTAATAATTAGAGTGACGATTCTGCCGCTCCTAGGCCTAAGTGGAGAGTCGGTTTGTGTACAGCAATGGTTCCCGACCTGACAACCAGATGGCGCCACTATAGGCTGAGTTTATTTTTGCGTCTCTGCTAGCATACGCTGAACTAAAAGTGGGAACGTGCCTGCGTTTTGCGTACGTGTAACTATAAATATTCATGTGAGTTACAGAAAAACCGAGCGGTACGCCTTGTACAGTTCACTACTACAAAACGCGCGTTTCTCTGACATTGGGGCATACAAATGGTACGTAGTATATTCACTTATGCTTCTACAAAAAAAAGACTACCACCTTCTTGAACAAAATGAACGTTTGGGGTCGCCACTATGCATTTTTACGCGACTTTTAACGCCGAAGTAAAATATAAATTCCTGCCTAAACCGGGAGCAGATCCCTTGTTATTGATGTTATTAGGTGCCAACTACCAGAATATGCCATTATTTATACACTCATCTCGGTGAGTAGACTGACCCTTTAAGGTACGACAGCCAAAACTGCCACCCACATACCTCGGCAACAAGCAACAATGTTGTTCTTACAAGATGTTTACGGGATTTACATATTCGGGACAAGTTATTGTTGCGCTGCCGCGCGATCCGGCCACCTGGTAATATTACCGACTGACAAAGCATGCTCGTTCCGACACAGCTTTAGATATTTTAGGCGATTGGCTTGCGACAGACAGCTCGAAATAATTTGAGGGCGTAAGCCTCACTGCCTCATTCAACGAAATGTGCGTGCGTGCGTGCGTGCGTGTGCGTGTGCGTGTGCGTGTGCGTGTGTGTGTGTGTGTGTGTGTGTGTGTGCGTGCGTGCGTGCGTGCGTGCGTGCGTGCGTGCGTGCGTGCGTGTGTGTGTGTGTGTGTGTGTGTGTGTGTGTGTGTGTGTGTGTGTGTGTGTGTGTGTGTGTGTGTGTGTGTGTGTGTTAACACACACGCGCGAGTGTGCGCGTGTGTGTTAACACTCGATGGTACCCATAATAGAAGGCGTCCTCGTGCAACTTGGAAGGTTGCGGTTAAATTAATGAGTGGTTGCGCAGGGTTGCTCGGGACAACCTGCATCGCACGAGTCCCAGCAGTGGCAGCGTCTGCCATCCCAGGCCAGTGGCGCACCGCTTAAGCGCTGCAGCAATGCGCCAGCAGTGGTATGAGGACTCCCACGGATATATGAATGTTAAGTATAGAAGCACCAATACTGCATATATGGCATTAACCCATTAGCTATCGTGTCATACGCTAGCGCGGGCCGCGGTGCGGCGACTGCCTTCACGAAGTTAGTGCGCAGACCAAAAGGGGTGCGGCAGCATTTTAATCGCGGCTACGCACAGCCATGCAGATGTAGAATTGCCAGATGCGTGGCATGGGGTTACATCACGCCGCAGCACGCTGCGACTGCGTTCGCAGAGTGAGCGGGCGAGCTTACGCATTCTTCAACTTTAAAACATTATTTCCAGCGACTTGTTGGGGGTCATGAGGCGAAACAGCTGCCATTGGCAGCTTGAAGGGGCCTGATGCTCGTACAAGGCGGCAGCGTATAGACAACAGAAATATCTGAACACATGTGCACATTTACACTTTCACACAAATTGTCTAATCGGAAGACATTGTCAATACACTTCAGCAAGGATGCATACTGTGCGAAAAACTGAAGAGCAATGAAAATACAATCAAAGCAATAGTTGGGATGACAAAAAATTGCACGCGTTCGTTTTCGATTACATTTGCTTAAGTAAGAATTTTCAGACACGAATTTGTTAAGCAAGCATGACAAGTTATGTGTGACTGTAGCATATAATTTGTACGTCTGCGTAGTATCAGCCATGCCTCAGATCCACGGGTGAGAGAATCACTTTTCTGTTTCTGAAACTGTGAAAGGAATTTTATGAGCCTCTTCAACTTTTGATCAGAAAATAGGTATGAGTACAGTAGACAGAACTCGTAAATTTTTTGACGCTTATTATATTGTATCTTGGCAGCAGTGGTGGAGATGAATGCAAATAGGACATATTTAATCGCAATGCAGTGAAGTGCTCAAACATAGTCACACGTAAACCATCTTGCGTTTCGCTGCCGACTTTTTTTTTCACGTACACCCGCATCCCTTAAACATTTGTTACCTATAGTGCGTTTATTAAAATATATTACAAAGCTCGACGGTCTACAGTGGCGGGAACATAGCCACGAATCGTTGAGAAACAAGCTTTCGAGCCGCACTGAGTGCACCACGTCGCGTGCGCTTGCAAAGCGGTGTGCATCTGTTCACTCTGGGGCTGCACGCTACCGGTTTTGCGGCTGATTGCTACAAGGTTATTGCTTATGCCTTGAGAATATTGCTACACCTTCCTGATGCACGAAGAGCTCCCAGGAGACTCCAAAGCCCAGCTACACCTCGTGGACAGGACACCTGTCCACAAGGCAAGCCACCGCTTGCGAGGCCTGAATGAATCCTGAGTTCTGACGTCTGACGACCCAACCCCGCACTATGACGTCCCCTGCAGCAAGCCAGACCATCCAAAACTCTGTTAGTTTTTCACCGCTGCTTCTCCATGCGCCTCACACTCCCGCGTCATTTTATGGCGACAAGTTTGAAGACGAGGAGGACTGGCTGGCTAGCTACGACCGGGTTGCTGCGTTTGAGACGAGGACCGCAAGCTACGGAATGTCTATGTTGCCCTCGAAGACGCCGCCAAGACGTGGTTTTAAAACCACGAGTCCGCCATCAGCACTTGCCGAGATTTCCGGCGAGAGTTGTTGGACACCTTCGGTGCAACAAACGGAAGCTGAGCTCTGGAGTCCCGAGCTCAGCGGGCAAATGAGAGCGTCACCACGTTCGTAGAACACATGACGCGGCTCATCATCCGCGCAGATCCTTCCATGTCTGAAGTGAAGAAGGTACCTCACCTTATGCGGGGGTCAATGAGCAGTTTCTCGTCGGACTTGTGCGCGACCCTCCTAGCACTGTGTTCGACTTTGCTCGGGAAAGAGCAAGCATGGAGCGCGCCCTGCAGCAGAGGTTCGCGCATTACTGCAGTCCGGCGACTATGGACGCCCACATGCCTCTGCATGGCACCGAGAGTGAGGCCCTCCGTGAGCTTGTCAGGAGCATTGTGCGCGAAGAGCTACAGCAGCTTCGCCCTTTCGAGCAACACTAGGGCGTAGGAGCCTTTCGGATGTTGTTCGTGAAGAATCCGTCGAGCGGTGCAGCCAATGCCCTTTCCCCAGCCGCCGCCTGAGCCGTAATCCATGACGTACAGTGAAGCGTTACGCAGCTCTGCGCCACCACCACCGGTTTTACGACCCTGCTCCTCCCGCTTTGCGTCAACGCTTCTCGCCATAGCCTGCTCTCTCTGAAGCGCGACCACCCTTCAGCAAAGCATTCGCGTGGCGCACATCGAACAATCGGCCCTTTTGCTTTAACTATGGTGAGGCCGGCCACATACTACGTCACTGTTCATATCATCGGATGGGCCTGCGAGAGTTTTCGCCAGACGCACCTTGACTACGTTGTGATAAACGACCCGGGACATCGACCACTACCTGACGCCCAGCGCCCACCTGCGCCCTCACCACAGCGCCAGTCCTGGTCGCCGTCGCCCTGTCGGGGAGCCGTCCCTCCGGCAGTCCCTTATTCCATGCCGGGAAAACTGAGGACGGCGACGTTTGGCAATAGGGCCGCCGTCGCTCGGCAATTCGAACAAGATCCTCCGCTTGCCGACTCAACCCTTCAACCCGACCTTCCACAACCCACTGCGACCACCTTTCGACGCCCAGAGCAGCCTGTGCTGTACGCCCAATTTCGACGAACACAGAGACCCTCCAGTCTGGTACGCCGCCGCGGTGGCTCAGTGGTTATGGTGCACGGCTGCTGACCCGAAAGACACGGGTTCGATCCCGGCCGCGGCGGTTGAATTTCTTTGGAGGAGAAATTCTAGAGGCCCGTGTACTGTGCGACGTCAGTGCACGTGAAAGAACCCCAGGTGGTCGAAATTTCCGGAGCCCTCCACTACGGCGTCTCTCATAGCCTTAGTCGCTTTGGGACGTTAAACCCCATAAACCAACCAAACCAACCAACCCTCCTGTCTGGATCCTTCCAAGATGCGCGTTCCAGAAAATGAGCTTGTTTCCGCCGAAATACCAGTCGTCGCTGATAACCGCCATGTGACTGCTCTCATAGGTACTGGTGGCGATTTCTCCGTGGTGAGTAGTGGTCATGCCACTCTCTTGAGAAAAGTGCTGACACCCTGGCACGGGCCACAAATCTGGACAACTGGAGGCCATGTGGTGTTGCCGCTCGGCGTCTGCACCGCTAGGATAGAGATTCGCGGTATCGTCTTCACTGGATGGTTCGCTGTGCTGGCTCAGCGCTCCAAGGACCGAACCCCGGCTTCGATTTTCTTCGCGAAAATGGTACTGCCATCGAGCCCCGCGAAATCATCATGACATTCTCCGCTCCGTGCACCATAGGTTACGACAGTGCGCCAAGCAGGCCAGTTTTTCGTGTGTCCGACGACCACATCACTCTACGACCGCGTGCGAGCTTGTTTGTAACGGTGGAGTGCAACAACCCCTTGCGCATCCAACAGCATCGCAGAAGCAAACCTTCCTTTTCTGCTGAGCCAGCAAGTCTGCATCGTTCGGGGAGTAGTTGCCCTGCAGAACCGAACTCAGCTTCTAGATACGAACTTTAGCGCCGAATACCGCCACTTGCCGAAAAATGTTGCCATGGCCCTTCCTTGCACTGCGCTCTGTCAGCGTCCAGCGAAACCCCTCCAGGGGGCCTAGTCGAATAGTTAAGGCTGACTCGAGCCCGTTTTTTTGAACATCGGTCAGAAATGCCGCCTTCAAACCATCCTTGACGCTTTTCATGACTGCTTTGCGATCACCTCTAAGCCAGGCAGACGTCCATATGGAAATATCGAATCATAGTTGATGTCAATGAACGGCCTATTCGTCAACACCCCTGTCGAGTGTCGACGAAAGAACTGAGGCGATACGGCTGCAGGTTGACAAAATGATCCGGGAGGATGTTATGCAGCCATCTACAAGCCCATGGGCTGCGCCCGTTGTGCCGGTCGCCAAGAAGGACGGGCCACTCAGGTTTTGTGCCGACTGTCGAAGACTTAACAAAATTACTAAGAAGGCCGTTTACCCGTTACCACGAATCGATTACTCTTTCGACCGGCTGCTTCATGCCCGCTACTGTTCCTCTCTTCACCTCCGCAGTGGATACTGGCAGATTGAGGTGGATGAACGGGACCGCGAGAAGACGGTGTTCTTTACCCCCGACGGTATGTATGAGTTCGAGGTGCTGCCCTTCGGCTTTTGTTCCGCTCCTCCCACCTTTCAAAACATGATGGACGCTGTCCTCGTTAGCCTCAAATGGCAATCCTGTCCCGTCTACCTTGACGACGTTGTACATTTTTCTCTGCCACCTACGACGAGCATCTTAAGCGCTTGAGTGCATTACTGACGTTTATACGATCGGCCGGCCTCGCTCAAACCAGAAGAATGCCACTTTGTGTTCCAGCGGCTGAAGTTTTTGGGCCATGTCGTGAGCGCTGAGGCTGTGAGCTGTTGGGACTGGGTGTCCGAGCCAGGAAACGGTCGAGGCGACGGTGAGTAAAAGGACATTTATGTACACTATGTACAAGGGCTTTTACATGATACAAGGGTCAAGAGCACGACGGGCTAGCACAAAGAAGAGCGGCCCCAGCGGCGAGCGTAGCTCCGGCGTGATGGCTCTTCTGCTGCCCGTCTGCTGCTCGGGTTAAGCGCGGCTCCGTTTTTATAGCCGCCCGCTGACGGTTGCGGCAGCCAGCAGTTCAAATCCTCCAATCAGGTGACAGCACTGGACACCGTTCAAATTAGACCAATGGTCGAGAGGCGCCGGCCGTTGAAGGCTTGAGACAGGAACGGCTGGCCGGAGAAGCGCCGCGGTTGTCCGAGCCGACGATGAGGAGGGGGAGGAGGAAGGGTCCGCGTCGGCGCCGGCGAGACGGCATGAGTCACGCTGCACGCCGCGACATGCCCGAGAGAGTCTGGGCCTGCTTTGAGCGACGGCGGGCGGCAGCGCTTGTTTCCAGAGAGGCCAGCCAGCGAACTGTGGGCTCCGGCACTACAGAGCCCTGACTCCGACACGACGGCTGCCGTTCTTGGGTTTCTGACCCCTCGTACTCACCAGTTACTAGGGCTCGGAACTCAGCGTTTCCGAGCCCTTTCCTGCGGCCCCGCTGCAGAAATGGCTAACTTTTTCATCTTTTGCATAGTCCTCCGTCACGATGTCCCCGCAGTCGCAGTCGTTTTAACTGTTCGAAGCGCGGCATTTACTTCAGCCCCTATTCAGGAAGTTATGCGTCTCAGTGACACTGGCCACCTCCGAACCGCTGCGTACCATCCTCCCACAATGAACTTACCGAGCGGCTTAATAAGACCGCTGCCAACATGCTTTCTATGTACATAGACGCTGACCATAAGAACTGGGACCAGATCTTGCCTTACGTCTCGTTCGTCTATAACACTGCTCTTCAAGAGACGGCGCGCTTCACGCAGTTCCGTTTGTTGCATGCAAGGAGGATATATAGAATTTCGCTGGAGTGGAGAGGGCGCGCTCCGACCGAAGCCGCCTGCCGCCATCTTACCAGAGGCAAAAAGTGCGCTTGGCGCCGGCTCGCGCCGCTGTTTTCCAGAGTTGTTTTGCAGATTCCACCTGCTGATTCCACCAAAAACATTGAGTTTGTCTTAGGTGCGTGTCACGTGATAAAGCTTGTGCGGAACTCATTGGCAACTGTAAGCCACCTTATTGACATGGAAGGAAATCACGTGAAGTGGGCTTATATAGTGGCATTGGAGGCATTAAAACGTGGCGAAGGGCTGCGGCCTGGAACCTAGCTCACGAAAGTGTACGTCCAATGGGAAAAACAAAAAAAAAATGAAAGTACGATATGCAGTAGAAGCCCCGAGTGCTTGAGGTGCTGACGCCTTGGACTTCTGCTGCGAACAAGTGCTCAAACTGCCACAGTTGAAGGGTGCCAGTGCAACATCTAAGTTCAGTAGGCTTTTTGATCACTTGTGCGGCATCATGAACTCTGAAAATCTATTTGCATGATCATACAAGGCACCTCTTCGGAAGGAGAATGAAGGCTGCTGGAAGCTATTCTTTTCCGAGGCCCGTACCTACATACATGGGCTAAGAGATCCGGCAGGACGTCCAGTTATACAGGGACTGAAGAAAACTGGTTTTGTTGGATTTTTGGTGTGCATGACCAGCACAGAAAAACTGAAAAAAACGGAAAGTTTATTCTACGATAACATGTGAACAGTGCATCGCAGTCCAGCATTCGGATGAGTTGCCACCTTTAATTAGGCAAAACAGCCGAGGTGGACTTATTTCACCGGCGCAAGATGTTGTTAGTCTTTGTGAAGGAGTTGAAAAAGGGCTTCGACGGCTACAGGCAGAATATGATACAATTAAAATGGTGACGACAAGATTGAAACACCTCATCCTTGAAGTCCTTGGAACCTCCACAGAGAAAAAGTGGTTTCAGAAACTGGAGAACCACATCCTTGACCTTGACCCACTTGACAACCATATTTATAGTTTGTGCAAAAAAATCGCTGAAGAATATGTGAAAGTGAGAATACATCACATGACAAAAGAACGAAACCGTGAACTGATCAAAAACAAAGTGAGACCCACTTTTGTCGAGGGTGATTATTTTCAATCACCAGTAGGGTATTTGTCATGATGTTTTTGACCGCGTGTAAGATTTTTTTCTTTAATATCTGCGCAGTTGAGCTGTCCTCTGCACATCTGTTGGCTGCTGGTTGATTGAAAATAAACGTCTAAAACTAGAATCACGCATGTGGATTCCTTTCGAAATGCGAGCAGCTGCAACAGCAAAGCGAAAAGGCACGAGCGCGGCTGCACTACGCTTTTCTCCATAAAATTTGTGCACTTAAACTGGCTTTTACATGCCGGTTGGCTGCTAGTCGATGGAAACAAAATGTTTATAACTGGAATCACTCGTATTCGTTGCTGCGCAAATGCAAGCAACTTCATCCGCAGCGCGGAAAAGCACGAGCGACGCAGCGCTAAGCTTTTCTCCTTAATATCTGAGCTGGCAAACTGCCTTCTACATGCCATTTTGCCGCTGGTTGACGAAAAATAGACGTTTACAACTGAAACCACTCGTTTGCGTTGCTTTGTAAACGCGAAAAAGCGTGGCTCCGCTATGCTTTTTTCCTTAATTTTTCCGTAGTTAAACTGCCTTCTTCACGCCAGTTGGCTGCTAGTTGATGGAAAATAAACGTTTACTAGAGCCACACGTTTTAGCTGATTTCTAAATGCTAGCAACTTCAAGAGTAGCGCGAAAAACTAGAACCAAGGCTGCGATCCGCTGCTTTTTGCCTCTGCAGGCTTCGCTATGCCTTTCTCCTTAATACTTCTTCAGTTAAACTGCCTTCATCACGGTAGTTTGGTGCTGGTTGATGGGAAATAAGCGCTTACAACTAGAACCACTCGTTTTCACTGCTTTCTGAATGAGCGCAACTTCATCAGCAGCGCAAAAAAGCAGAAGCGCGGCCAGGCGCGGCTGCGCGCTGCGCTGCTTTTTGCCTCCGGTACGATGGCCGCCGCCCGTTCGGAGCGGCTTCACCCTTGCCCACATGCGCGTATAGGCGGTTTCCACTCCAGCAAGTTTTATATATCCTCCTTGGTTGCACGGTCGCGAAGCCATGACTAGAGTGTACTAGAATTTCTGAGTGGCGCGACCGGCTGCCGTGGAGTGGGCCTTTTCGTGTAGAAAAGTAGCGGCGGCGCTGTAGTCGACCACTCTTGAAAGCGTCGCCCGGCCACTCCGGCCTCGCAGGCGGCTGCTCGCCGGTGCGTTTGCAGAAACAGCGAGTTTTCACAAAAGGAACGTAAAAAATGGATGTTTCATCGCAACTGAACTACACTACCGTCCCGGCTACAACTAACCTGCGCTGGGCGAGCACCTGGTAGGCTCGGAGAGATTTTGTTATGATGCGCAAAATGGTTGTAACATGACTGGCTGTGGTGAAGCACGACAAAAGGTTATTCTAGAAAACCATATTATTAACCTGCTGCTTGTAAGCAAGATCAAACGTCACTATTTGAGCGATCAGTGCCCTTCATTGATTTTATTGCCTGTTTATGATCAAGTTTTCTGTACAAAACGCATTATAATGAGCTTAGTGGAGCGTGTGAGCAGTATGGCGGTGACTGCTTAATCATTTTTGCAGATGCAATTCTGCCGAAGGCAATTGGTGCATATTGTCAGTTGCTGCGTTTATATGGATCCTACAGGGGCGCATAGAATTTTTAGCGCATCGCATTCATGTAAACAGCGTTAATGCGCTAGGAAGGCGCATCGCATTAATGCGCCAGATGAGCGTTGAGTTACGGGAGCGAGTCGACTCATGCATGTAGCACTGCGTTCTCGCGATAGTTAATGCGCTACATGTAAATAGGGTATTTTATCACAATCTTTATTCGAACTGTAAGATGCAGACCTAAATGCAGGCGAAAAGAACGACCAATTTTCTCAGCATCCAGTGCACCGTTCTTGATGGGGTTTGTTGCATTTTGGGAGAAAACTTTCAAATTATCAAACTGTACGAAGCAGAGTTTATATTAACGTCGTCAGTCTTCTTCATACAAATCTCGAGAAACCAAAAAAAAGGCAAGCATCAAATTTAACTCTGTAGTATAGACAAAAATGTCACAAATTCTTATACTGCAATAATCGACTGGGACATCCACAGTGCACCAAATTGATGCATGATACACTACTCTCAATTATACCCGTAATTTCAGAGAGAGAATTTTGCAAAATTTTCGTAAACATCGTAAATATTTGTTCCAAGCTGTACACTTATATTTCTCATTTGTCCACTTGAGAGGCTCCAGCAGACGCAGTTTACAAGCAGATTTACAGGTTTATAAGCTTTGTTCCATTTTTTCTTTAACGGGCTCAATTTCGTGGGTTTCTGTAGAGAGTACAGGGCCTGAAATTGAAATTCTGCAGCACACATTTGCTTTAATTTAACATACTCTCTCTAATGAAACAAATTTCATTCTAATTAGTCCAGCAGTTGCCTCAATAGAGCACCTATGTGCTTCATGTCTTCATGTCCGCACGAACACTTCACAATCCACGCTGCCTTCCCCTATCTACTTGAAAAACACTGATCTCTCGAGTACGCCTGTGCGAAAGTTCAACTTGCACTCAACGTATGACACACCATTGAAGTCGGGGAATTCATGTAGTGCCCACGATCTCGATGGCACGGCAAGCTTGCGAAGGTCGTCAAGCGAGGCGGCTGGCTCAGAAGCAAAGTCGGTTGGTTGGTTGGTTGGCCTCAAGTAGAATGGCACATACCCACTACGGGGGAGTGGCCAAGACACAGGCGGTGAACTGATGGAATGATTAGGAGCTTTAGAGGAAAAGGAGTATTAATAGGGAATAGGCTGACAGATTGGACGACGCAACGAAAGGGGTCCTGTTAGCTGGGAGATCGAAGATGGGACGACGGCTTTATGTGCAAATTTGAATGCATCATATGGAATGGTTCAATTTTGTATTGACTGAAAGAGAGACAGAAAAAAAAATGAAATAAAATAAAATAAAATAAAATATAATGATAATAATAATAAATGAACTATTTGATAATCAGAAAAATGAAAACAAATAGAAAAATAAATAAATAAAATTTACATTAGCATGGGAGTCGCTGTGTTTCTAGAAGAAATTTTTGAACTGCACAACGCGCACTCCTGTTGCTTCGTCCAAGCAAAGTAGCGCCAAAGGAAAGAACAACTTCAGTGGTCACAGGCAGACCCAACTGGTGAAACGGAATTTCTAATAGGCGCCTCCTCAAAGAAGAGAATCGGCGGCAGAACAGCAGGTAGTGATCCACTGTCTCAGGCTCGGCACAAAATGGGCACAGTGGAGAAACCGCCCGACCAGATCTGTGAAGGTAGAAATTTAGCAGAGGAACTCGGCATCGCAAACGCGTGAAAGAGACCTCCAGTCTGCGCGAACTCCAGTCTTTGCTGCTCCAAGGGTGCAGAAGGTGCTTATATTCGGGAGATGAAGTAAGCGCCGAGGCTGAAAATTCCTGAAATATTGTGTAACTGCGAAACCTCACCGCAGCTGTATATGCGCAGGTTGGCAGGACAGCAATTATTGGGCCACAGAGAGAGGCCCTTGCTAATGAATCAGCAACCTCATTTAACTGAATGCCCACATGACCCGGTACCCAAAGCAACCTCACCGAATTTAGATGGAGCGGGATCAGCTGCTTAAAGAGGCGTAATGCCCGATACTCAGAGGGTGATGATAATGAAAAGCAAATAGATAGAGAGTCCGTCATAACCATGACTTGGGAAACGGCAGGATCTAATTTACGTAAGGCTAGAATGACAGCTAATAATTCGGCCAGATAAATTGGAGTGAAGTCAGGGAGACGGAGAGAAAAGGACCATCCCAATGCAGGTGAAAAAATGCCCACACCTGCCTTTTCACGATCCTGCGAGGCATCGGTAGCAATGAGAATATGAAAAGGAAAGGACCTTAGGTGGTCCTGTAACAAACCGTGAAGGAGAGGAAAGGGTTGGAGCTTGGCATTCGATGGGAAAATGTTATCAAATGCAATCTCGACTGAAGGTGAGATGTTATGCAGTGGATATATATCTGTGAGCTTAATGTTTAAGGGATCGAGGAGAGACTGCACGAAACATATCTGCGGAGTATGCAAACGAGACCAGGTGGCATTTAAAAAGACTGCGGGTTGACTAAGAAATATTACATTGGATGTGTGGAGAGGAGAGTCGCACAATTTTAAAAAGGTTTGGACTGTTAAAAGGCGAAATCTGGCTAATAAAGATGGAATTCGCGCCTCAAGGTGCAGGACAACATTAGCTACATACTTTGGAAGTCCCAAGCAGAGGCGCAACGCCTCACGCTCCAAGAGCACAAGCGGTCGAAGTTTATAGGCAGGAGCTCCTGAGAACAAAACACATCCGAACTCCAAAATTGGGCGGACATACATTTTATAGATCAGCAGAAGTGTGTGCCTTCTCATCCCTGACCTAGCGCTGCAAAGCCGACGCAGGATGCCAATGGCCCGAACTCCTTTTACAGAAACTTGCTCAATGTGAGCCCGCCAGGAAAGAGTAGAGTCATATATCACTCCAAGATACTTCACTGTTTGAACCTGAGGAATTATATGATTTCTATAAGCAACGCAGATATGTACAGGATGAGAAACCGGGAAGACCAACAAGGCGCATTTGTTCACATTGAGGGACAGATGAATACTTCCTAACCAGTTGTCAAGAATATTGAGGTAATCCTGCAAGATATGATACAGAGAGTGAATGTCTTCTGCAGAAGCAAAAAATGCGATGTCGTCAGCGTACACGTAAGTTGTCACATTATGGATGCATGGAATGGAGCTTAGAAATATGTTAAAAAGAACAGGGGAAAGAACTGAGCCTTGCGGTACACCTCTTGTCTGTCGAAATTTCCTTGAAGAAACACCATTTCGGCAGCAATAAAATTCTCTGTTTTCCAGGAAAGCAAAGATCCAGGCTACGAAATAGTTTGGGAAATTAAGGACCTGTAATCTGTGTAACAGCATCGAGTACTCGATGCTGTCGTAGGCTTTACTGATATCCAGAGTGACAAGCGCGGCAAATTGTTTGGTGCTGCGAGCTAATTTAATACGGCTCTCAAGGTCAGTATGAGCACACCAAATCGAACAGCCCGGCCTGAAACCAATTTGACAAGGATTCAAGATATCATTTAGAGAAATGAAACACATGATACGACGAAGCAGGACCCGTTCCACCAATTTCACTAAATTCGATGTTAATGAAATCGGGCGTATGTTGTCAGAAGTGAAACCCTCCCTTTGTTTTTTAAGTATTGGAACTATTTCCGCAAGACGCCACTCATGGGGTATCCATGGACCTTTAAGGGAATGGTTAACCAGAGCCAATAGATCTTCAGGAGATTCGGTAAACAAAATTTTAATCATAGATGTAGTGACCTTATCGGGGCCAGGAGCCGCTGGAGATAGGCGCAGAACGACTTGCGAAAGCTCAGGCATAGTGACCTCAATGAAATCACTTGAGATGTATGAGAATGTAGGTGGAGAATGAAGTGCAGATGTGAATCGACGATCTAGGCCACCCGCAATTCCCTCTAAGGCCTTAGCGATGTCAGCAGGGGACTGAACGAGGGATTCAATATTGACAGCCGGTGGAATCACTTTCCTTCTCCTCATAAAATTAAACAAGGCCCGTTTATTCCCTGACTGAGAAAGAAAATCATAATGACTTGTAATATACTCCTCCTTCGCGCGGGAGATAGTGCGCTTAAATGTTGCTGCGACATACTTATAATCTAACCAATTTTTTGGGCATTGATTTAGGAGGAGTTTCTTCCAGGCTGCTTTCCGCCGTCTATAGGCACGCGTGCACTCTGCATTCCCCCAATTATTGGTGATTGCAGCCTTGGATCCTGTGACAATGAATTGAGACTGTTGTCTTTCGCGTTCCAACACTGTGCATACATGTGTAGCTTTACATTCGGAATTTGTAGTGGTGGTTCGGTCCGAATCGGTTGTGAGAGCTGATTTGAGAGTGTCTTTAAAGCGACTGTAATTTATGAAGGTGCGCTGTTGTCGTTAGGGAAGAGTTAAGTTACACGCAACCCTGAAACTAATCGGTAGATGATCACTGTTTGTCGCGCAGTCAACAGGCGCCCAAGACGTGACAGAGACTCCTGGGGAGGAAAAAGTTAAGTCTAACACAGACCGGCACAGACCACGTACAAATGTAGGCATTCCTGAGTTGTTGCAGACTATGTTGTTGTCGCAAACCCAATCAAATAGTCTAGAGCCGAAACAATCTGTTTTAAACCCCCACGTCACGTGGTGCGAATTAAAATCCCCAACTAATAAAACCTGAGATCTGCTGCTAGACATCAATGAGTCAAGGGGCCGAGTGTCATGCACACCTGAAGGGAAATATGCGTTAGCTACAGTAAAGGGCTGTGGACCTGGGATATTGAGATCAACCGCAAGTATTTCGCACTGACTGTCCGCATACTGAAAAGAAACCAAGGCCCTGTGACAAAACTTTAAGGAAACCAGCAACAACAACCCTCCCCCTCGTGAAGACCTGTCTAGCCGGAACGAACGGTAATGTTTAAGATGATAATTAATATCTGTAGTAAGCCATGTTTCCTGTAACGCAATTACATCCGGTTGAAGTTGATTGCATAGGCATAATAAATCTGTTGAAGCTGAGGATATAGATCGGCAATTCCATTGGAGAACACTTAACGACCCTATCTTGGCGGGAGTGCTGCAGCGGCAACTGCCGCTTCGAGAATCCTGGTCTTAGGATTTTGATTTGCATGACTTTTCTTGGACTTGGACTGGTGACAAGATGGATCCGGGACACTCAAAGGAGACCCACTTCGTTTTTGGGCGCGGGTATCGAATTCCATCTCAACACATTCATCAGAGGATGCGTCCTTAACGCTGTTCGGGAGAGATTTTTCAGGAGTCGTTTGTCGCTCATGCTGACTTTGGCCCTGTGGAGCGCTATTGATGTCCACAGATGGTGGAGGAGCAGCCGAAACCATAGAGGACAAGAGCGGAGCGGCGTGCGCTTGCAGCAGATTAGTCATCTGGGTAGCTACTACCTGTGAAATGCACGTGGATACAGTTTCCATAATGCGGTCCATTGCATTCGCCACTGCTTTTTCAACCGCAGCGGTAATGGCTTGTGTCCAAGAGGCGTCCATTGCAGGTGGACATTTGGCAGCCGCACTAGAATAACATGAGGCTCTATCTTTGACTGCGGCAAAGGCCTCTCGTCGCGTGCATCGACGTTTATCTATAATCTCTAGAACTTGCACTTCTTGAGCTCGTGCAGGACAATCAGGACAGTTGGCAGAGTGGGCACCACCACACAGGCAACATTTTTCTTGCTGTTCAGGGCATTCTTCTCTAGCATGGCTTTCCCCGCATGCACAGCATCGTGAGCCCGATTTGCAGGCTTTGGCGCTGTGGCCAAATCTCCAACAGTTCTGACACTGAAGGGGACGAGAGTTAAATGCGTCAACTCGAAACACTAGTGGCCACACTTTGATCTCTGAAGGGCACACTACTCCTGCGAATGTGGCTATGACGGACTCTGTAGGTATTTTCACCCCCTCTACCATTCTGCTGCAACGATGGACCGCAATGACGCCCGCAGACGAGAGGTTCTCCAGCGTTTCCGAAGGGGTCAATCGAGAGTCAACACCTCGGACTAAGCCCTTGGAACATGCTAGATGAGGCGGAATAAATGCGCTCACCGGGTGGTTGGCGAAGGAGGTACACTTCAAAAGGTCGGCGACACAATCCTTGTGCGGTGACCTGCACAATATCCCACCCTTGTCGAACTGCCGCACATCTGTGATTCGCATGTAGTGAGGCGATGTAGTCTGAAGGGCCACCTGCACTGCTTCCGGGTTGTTCAAACGAATCGCGCCTCCATCAGCAGGAACTAAAGCCACAGGAATGCTGGTTACTCCACTGCGGAAAAAGACATCGATTGGGAGCTGGTCCTGTAGAAGAGAGGCCGACCAAGGGGAAAACCCTTGGCCGGGAGAAGAGGTAGACATTAAGCCGTCGTCCCGCGCCCAATCACCCTATAACAGGAGCAGGCACAGAAAACAAGAAGGAGAAATTCGGCAAGGTAGCACAACACCGCCAGGTACTCAGCCGCTACCCCGCAGTTCGACGACCGCCGAACTGCGCCGAAGTCGACGACTGCGTGATCCGCTTCTTCGGCTTCGTTATTCTCAGAGGCGGCTGTTGCACGTTCGTCTGATGACGCCACTTTACCTCGGTCAATGCGAAGTCGTTTTCTTTCGCCGTCGTTATCAGACGCGAACTGACGCCGTTTTGTCAGTGGCCGCGGTGCCGGTGTTTTCTTAGTTAGGTATGAAGGTACATTCGGCAAAATCGTCGGCACAGCGTCAGGCCGAAGAGTTGGTTTGCCTCTTGGCACTCGAACTTCGGTTTCGTTAATTATGTGCACATAATCTCTCACGATTAAATGAGGCTCAAAGTGAAGCTCGCACACAGCGCAATCGGCGTCGAGGGGCTTATCAAGCCTACACAGATTTCTCTCCCAGACAAGTCGTCGCTCTTCATCTCTTGGGGCTTTAAAACATTACCGACGATTACGTTACTTCCTAATGCGAAATTTGAGCGCAGCAAATAAGCTGTTTCACCTTTTCGATAGTGAGTCAACCCCAGCTGCGGAGTTGGTTTCAGGGACAACGCCGCCGATGCCGACACAAACAATATGATACCCTCGCTTCCGCAGCGCTAAGAACCAGGTCTAGCCGTGGGAAGGTGGTCACGTATTCGTCGACGTGCCGGGGCCTACGTGAAATAACCGGCTCGTCGGCAACTGAAGAGCACCCTATCCGCCACACAAGAACAGGGGGGGGGGGGGACCCTTTTCTCCTCTTTCTGCATGGCGGCGACGGTGTTCTATGCAGTCACGTTATCTTGACTCTCTAACGGCGTCAGCGGCATCCAGCGGTATCAGTCGGTCGCTGCTAGCGCTGGGGGATGAAAGGGGGGCGGAGCTGGTTACGAGGCCGACGACGACGCGAAACCCAGGAACGGACGCCAAAGAGCTGCGCTCTAAAAGCGATACCTTGCGGCCTTGGACCGTGCGAGCGTGCTCAGTCTTGCACCCGGGCGCATAACAGTGATTTAAACGCTGTTTTCTTTCCATTTGAGTCAGTGGGCATGGGAGAGCGGCTACCATGCGGTCGCTAAGTTCTCCATTCTGCTTTCTTGTGCAGCTTGCTGTCTATGGCTTCCCGTCCTCACCGACTGACACGTGTTATGCATCGATATCTGCTTGGGAATTTGGCCTGGATCTGCGACTACCAACAGCTGACAACGGGCCTTATCTGAGCACAGTAGACGTCATCACCTTCACGTCCGAGTCTCGTGGAACATCGACGCATCCGTCAGCGGAAGCACTGCGCCGCCCCTATTTAAGCAGCTGGCATCTACGAGGCGCTTCCAGTGGGCATGGGAGAGCGGCTACCATGCGGTCGCTAAGTTCTCCATTCTGCTTTCTTGTGCAGGTTAGTCAATCTGAATCGCTATTTTGCAAACGTACAAGCAATGTATGTTTGCTGCTCTTCCCTTGCCCACAAGTGCTTGCTGCCACCTTGAATGATTGTGTATCCACTGCAATGTTACTGTTACTTTCCGGCGATGTAGAACTAAATCCTGGTCCTAACAAGGATGTGGACCGTCAGCATAGTGAAGTTATGGCCGCGATAGCTGCTTTGTCGTCCAAGTTTGATACACGACATGAAGAAATGATGAATGCCATAGCTGAACTCAAGGTTAACCAGGAAGCGCTGTCCGACACTGTTTCAGACCTTTCTAATAGGATGACTGCTGTGGAAGCCGCGGTTGAGTGTCTCGAAAACATGCCTTCTAGTAGTGATGTTACTGCAGCAGTCCAAGAGGCTGTTTCAAATGAGAGCGTTGCGCTCGCGTCCAGACTGGACGAGCTGGAGGACCAGTCAAGACGCGACAACTTAATATTCTATGGCATCTCTGACAATTCGTCAGAAACGTGGGCACAATCGGAAGCCCAGATCCAACACTTTCTTTCGAAGTGTCTCAATCTGAATTCCTCGGAAGTCGCGATTCACAGGGCTCATAGGTTAGGCAGCTTTGGAAATGGCAAAACACGACCTGTTATTGCTAAGTTTGCGTCCCATAAAACTCGAGAATATATACTTTCACAAAAATCAAAGTTTAAAGAAGAAGGCGTTTCTATCGGCGAAGATTTTTGTAAAGCAACCCGTAAATCGCGGAAAGCCCTTAGTGATTTCGGCAAGACTAGCGGTCAATTCTATTCTTTACGCCACAACAAATTGATCATAGGTAAAAAATGCTACGCTTATTGTGCAGCTACTGACGAAGTATGCGAAATCGGACCAGCCAGGAGTGTAATTACCCCAAAAAGAGACATCACACCACCAGGTTCACCCACCGCACATTCAAGCTCAGCATAGCTATCTCATGATCGAACGCAAACAGACTACATATCGCTTCTTTTCACTAATGTCCGAAGTGTCATCAACAAACGTACATCACTATCGTCACATATCGATGCATGCTCGGCTGATATTGTTGTGCTCACCGAAACTTGGCTCTCAGCAAAAATAAAGAATAGCGAAATACTAGACTGCGAAAAAACATAAGTTTTACAGATACGACCGCGATTTCCGAACAGGCGGAGGTGTACTGATTGCCGTGAGCTCTGCTATCAATTCCTTTGCTATCTCTATCGATTAACCACTAGAAATCGTTTGCATCCATGTTAGCTTTCCAACGGGTGACCTTATCTTTTGCGCTTGTTATAGATCCCCATCCTCACCTACTACTTTTTGCGCCGACCTTCATGATGCCCTGAATAAATTAATTGTTCGACACCCGAAATCACACTTATTCCTACTGGGTGATTTTAACTTCCCAAACATAGTGTGGCGAAACTGTATTCCCTCCCTTAAGCAGCCATCCTCCGAGTGCGCTAATTTTTTAGACACCTGCGCCGATTTTAATCTAACCCAGCTAATTAACAAACCCACACGTACCACCAGCACATCGTCTAATATTTTAGACCTCTGTTTTACTACAGCTCCAGATTTGGTCTCTCCGCCAACGTACCTAGAAGGACTGAGTGACCACTCACTGCTTCACTTCACAATTAGGAAGAATGTCCGTCCTAAGAAAATAGTTAAGACCATATGTGATTACAATGCCGCCGATACCACGTCCATCACAGCTGAACTATAATCATTCATTGCCGACTACACTGAGAACTTTTCCGAACTTACTATTGAAGAAAACTGGTCCTTGTACAAAAATAAACTGATAGAATTAATAGATAGATACGTACCTAAAATTAGGACTGTCTCAAATACTACCTCTCCGTGGTTTACCAAAACCCTACGCCGCTTATGCAACAAAAAGAAGCGTATTTTTCGTCGCGCTAAAGCATCTAACCTTCCCGAACGCTGGGCAGCATATCATCGCATTCATGCTGAATATTTAATTGCTGTTAAAGATGCTAAACAGAACTTTTTTGACAACACCCTCCCATCACTTCTGCAATCTAATCCGCGTAAATTATGGAATATTGTAGGGGGCAAAGAAGGTAAGGTAATTCAACTATCCCGTTCTGACAATATTTCCATTCCTCCGAACCAGTGTTGTTCCGTTTTAAATGATGTGTTTGCTTCCGTTTTCCAGAAAAGTGCTAATATTTTACCGTCTGTAACTACTTTCTCTTATTTGCCAATGGACCCTATCAGTATTGACTGGGTCGGTGTGCAAAAGTTGGTTGAAAACTTCAAAATGTCTTCTTCGCCCGGTGACGATGCAATCAGCTCTAAAATGCTGAAACTCTCTGAACCCTACTCTTCTATTATGCTTTCAATGCTTTTTTCCCAGTCACTCTGTTCCTCAGTACTTCCAGGCGATTGGAGGGTTGGCAAGGTTGTTCCAGTACCAAAATCAGGTAACACTCATTCTCCCGATAACTATCGTCCTATATCACTCACAAGTATACCATGTAAAATTTTGGAGCATATCATATACTCTCATCTGATTGATTTCCTTGAGTCTAATTCCTTCTTTTCAGCAGAACAACACGGTTTCAGGAAGACATTTTCATGTGAAACACAGCTTGTATGTTTTACTAATGACCTTTTTGCTTTGGACTTCGCGAAAGCTTTTGATACTGTTTCCCACGATCTCCTAATTCTTAAGCTTAGCATGCTTAACATTGTCCCTAACGTACTGAACTGGATTAAAAGCTTCTTATCGAATCGAACTCAATATGTCTCTGCTAACGGCTGTTCCTCCTCTCACACCTCTGTGACATCCGGTGTACCACAAGGGTCGGTACTGGGACCTCTTCTCTTCCTAATTTACATTAACGATATTCCTGAATGCATTTCTCATTCTTCTATCAGGCTTTTCGCAGACGACTGCGTCATCTATCACAAAATATCTAACCAAACTGATTCTATTTATTTTCAGGATGATCTCACAAGCATATCTAACTGGTGTGATAAGTGGTGCATGCGACTAAACGTTAATAAATGTAAAACGATGCATGTGTCACGTCGCACTAACATCACTGATAACAAGCGTACTTATGTTCTTCACGACATTCCACTTGAATCAGTTAACTCCTACAAATACCTAGGTGTTCATATCTCACGTAACTTATCATGGCATAGACACGTCGAACATGTCGCAAATAACGCCAACAGGACTCTTGGATACTTGCGCCGAAATTTCTCTACCGCGCCTCTGCCGATAAAACTAACCCTTTATAAAACATTAGTACGACCAAAGTTAGAATATGCATCTGCAGTTTGGGATCCTAATATAATCACACTGATAAACACACTAGAATCCATTCAAAATCGTGCAGCACGTTTCATCTTAACTAACTATTCCCGTTACGCCAGCATTACTTCTATGAAAAACACACTTGCCTTAAAAGACCTTTCTTCGCGCCGGAAGTGTTTTCGACTATGTCTTTTCCACAGACTGTATCACCATAACCCCCTGTTAAAGGATCATCTTTTTTCGAGCCCTTCATACATTTCATCCCGTTCCGATCATATATTTAAAGTCGGTGTTCCATTTTCGAGAACCAAATTGTGTCATGATTCTTTTATTCCTAAAACCAGCGTTGACTGGAACGACCTTCCTCCCTCCATCGCTGCCATTACCGATGTTGAGAACTTCAAGAAAACTGTGTTTTCTGCCATCATATAACTTGTTTTGTGTAACTATGCACTGTATTTTTTTTTGTTGTACCACTCCTTTCTGTAATGCCTTCGGGCCCTGAAAGTATGTGAAATAAATAAATAAATAAACAAATCTGCGTTAGAGCTCGCATGCCCGCACGCACACACACGCCTACAGGTCGGAACTCGCCAACTTGCTTCAAGAGTGTACGACGCCAGCGCCACCGCTACTTTCTTCAAGAAAGGGGACGCTGGTATGCAAGGCGCGCCGGCTTCGGTCGCGCCACTCAAAAATTCTAGTACACTCTACCATGACCATGCTCGACGCCATGTTACTGCCAGATGTTGCCCATCCCTCCGTTGCTGGCGCTGCACATTTCGTTCGACACGCAGAAGCCGCCCGCCAACTAGCTAGACAGCGAACCCGTACCCAGCAGGAAAGCTAGGCTGAACGCTACAACCTTCATCACCGAGCGGTGGTTTACCATCCCGGCGGTCAAGTTTGGGTTTGGAACCCAATATATCTGGGCGTCGCTCCGCGAAGCTTCTGCGCCACTGCTTCGGCCGCTATGAGGTACTGCGCAAACTTAGTGATGTTACGAAGTGCTCCTGCAAGAGTCTGTTCGCTCCTCCAGGCGGCAGACGGCGTCCGATATCGTCTACGTTTCCAGGATGAAGCCCTACCACGCCCGCTAGGACTTATTTGACCGACTCCGGCGCCACAGACTCTGTACCGCCCCCGGTGATTCCGCACCTCCTTGACTCTCCCTGCGGCATCGGATCGATGCTCTTTCAAAGAGGAGGGGCAATGCTACACTGTTAGCCATTTACTGGCGCCGCCGTGCGGTGCGATAGCAAGTGCTGATCTTCCTCGTTTTCCTCTGCTCGAGCGAGGGTTGGCTGAGTGCGCCGGCTGTGCAAGTCCCCATGTGTTCTTCTGCCCTTCTGCCCTCTCTGCTAAAGACCTGCCGGCTCTCGGTAACAATATATTCTCGATATTTGGGCTGCATTTAAAACGATGAGCTCCTGAGCACGAGGAGGTTTCAAACTTTCGCTTGAATGCAGCATCTCGCAATTCCATCTCATAACTAATAATAATAATAATAATAATAATAATAATAATAATAATAATAATAATAATAATAATAATAATAATAATAATAGTTTATTTTGTCACCTTCAATAACACTACAGGCGAGACAGGCCGGTCTAAGCCTTTAGATGGCTTGTAGGACCGTGCCTAAAAAAAATACATAGTGACCGAAAAGCTTGAAAATGCATACATAGACAAAGAAAAAATCAAAACAATAAAGATGAAAAAGAGCATAATAAAAATTAGTGAGTTCATGCAAAACAAAACTGAAAGGAGCATAAAGGCGCAAAATCAGACAAAACGAAACATACTGCACTAAACCAGAAACTCTACCATTCATTCTGCAATAATTCTCGAAGTTTGCTTCTGGAACTAGCCGCGAAGGTTTCATCCGGCAATTTGTTAAAAGTAGCCGGCACATAAGCGCAACGTCTGGCCGCACCATACCTCGTGTTTGAACGAGGAACAATGTACCGGTTATGTTTCCTGAGATGTCTCGTCGGGGTATATTCCTGTTTAAATTCACTGGACCAGTAATGCTTAAGCACAACTGTATCAACGAACAAAGATTTGAAGTTTGGGAGCCCTATTTCACGGAAGATATTTTCAGCTGACAAAGTAGGCGTGTTATAAGCTACGTTTTTCAGAATATTCTTTAAAATGCAGTCTATCCTGCAAATCCACCGGTCCGAGCAAAAGCCAAAGATAGTGATACCATATCTTAATAAACTGTACGCCAAAGCATTAACAATTGTTTTTTTTACAGATAAAGGCACAAAGCTTTTGATATTAAACAACAACCATGCCACTGACCTCAATTTAGAACACACATTAGATAAGTGGTGATGCCAGGTTAAAGGGGTAGAGACACCAAATTTTTGTGTTGTATCTCTGGGTTGTAAATAATGCGTAGCGATTCAGTGAGCATGGAACACCATCTTAGAAGCATGAACTCGCATTATATAATTAATAATCGTATTATTTGTATCCAGCAGTTTCGGTTTCGGTTTGTAGTTGCCAGGTTTTGCCAGGCTCTTTCATGACGTCAAAAACCAGACAATGCGTTGTCACGTGGGTCCGGAAAGCCGTGACGTCGTGGCATGTCGTCTGCTTGACACGCACGTGGTGCGCGTAAACACGGAGAGCCGGACGGAGGGCAAGTCGAACAGCTCCGAGTCGGAAAGAAGAGTTTTATTTCGGCGAAGACACCGATTATGAGGAATCGCGGGATGACGCAGACGAGGAAGAAGACGCCGCGGTTCGAACCCCGACAACGACTTCATTTTTGATCCGCTGGCCAGCGATTCCGAAGAGGAGGGAGGCGTCAGGCCCGACGCAGCTCAGATTGTGCCAGCGAACGCCGAGCGTGTAGGCAACGTCAAATGGTAAAGGCGCGTTCACACTACGCCGACGATCGGCCGATTTCAGTCTGGCGATGATGGTCGGCGGCAGCGATTTTCGTGCCGTCGGCGCGTCTGTCACACTGCGCAGACGCCGACCGAGCACCGGTCGTCGCCTGACGAGCGCATCGCGGTCGCGTCGCCGAGATAGCAGCCGTCGGCCGACCCGTGTGTCACACTCTGCCGACAACAGCGCCGACCTCACGCCGACGTTGTCCCATCTCGACAGCTCGACGCTGCTTCTTCGTGCGCGCTGCTCGTCTGCTAGCTCCGTTGATGAAGGCGTCGTGGAAATCGAATTTATCTTCTATTATGGGACGAGTTCGCACTAAAGCGATGGGAAGAGTAGGCTTTTTATTATAGCACAGTCGACTTCCAAAGCGCCGTAAACTGCGGAAGCGAGACCACCTAGGCCTAGCGACGACTAGGGCAGCCTGGGACCAGCGCGCAGTTCAGGCGCGTTCACACTAGGCCGACGGTACCCCGATGTCGAAGCGACAGCGACGCCGACGGTCGCGTCCGACAACATGGTCGTTCCCCGACTAGCCAGTCACACTGCACCGACGACGACGCCCCAACGACCAAGCGTTGTCCTAGTGTGACAACGCCGCCGACCAAAACGAGACCCGTTGGCCGACGTGCCTTGGACATATCGGTGGCCGAGCGAAAACATACGCCGACCAAAAACAAGTAGCGAGCTCACAGCGCGAAGTGCAATCATTATATAGACAAATAATGCACGCGCAGCAACATTCATCAAGCCATATCATATGGCCACTTGGCCGACGCGCCGCGCTGATCGTCGCTTGCGAACAGCCGCCCCACTGCAAGCAGGGACACGGAGCGGTGAGCATCGCTGCGCCGCTCTACCCAAGCTCCGCCCGCAACCGGTGTCGCACTTCTCCGCCGTACAGCAGTCCCTCAGAAAGACTGCTCGAGCAGCGACAAAGCATGCATGCCTGCTTATGTTTCGAGCTTTCGGCAACGGCATCGCTCGCGGGCGCTCCGGGCGACGAGCTCTTCTACTGCCTGGTTGCCGTGGTCGTCTAGGCCTTATAGCCTCTTCCGCATCGAAGTCGCAGCGGCCGGCGCTTCGGAAGTCGCCTGCGCTATAATAAAAGGCCTACTCTACACATCGCTTTACTGTCAACAGCATCATCTCACAATAAAATAATAGTATGGTAAATCTCCACGACGTCTTCAGCAGCGAAGCGAGCGGGCGCCAGGCGAGCCGGACCGCAACGTCGGGCCAGCGGCAGCTGCGAGGCGGTTGTGGCAAAAAGTTTGCTCGTACCACAGTCGTTACCTTTGCCAGCAGCTCAGTATTCGTCAGCGATCCTCAAAAATGACACATTTTTCACATTTCTTATCCCAGGGTTTATTATTTACGTCAAGAACACACTTTAGCTCCTTTTTATGACGCCGGCAGACGGGATCCAGGCTGGCCGGCCGGCATGCTCGGCGTACTTCACGTTCGCACAAGAAAATACATAGCATCCATGATACTAGAGAATGCTTCCTACATTAGAGCACGGGCAATATGCCTCTGCAAAAGTGGATCTTTCGGCAACGACATCGCCTGCGGTAACGCCGGGCGTAAAGCACCATCGCATTCGCGAGCGTGCAGAAAAAAAAAAAATAAGACTCGTGAGCACTCGTAACCAAGGTTGCTAGGCCGCGAAACCGCAAAACTTGGTCCCGTACGTCAGAAAACTGTGCAATGACGTAGGAAATACTTGCTTGTATTTTCTTCTCTGTTCCTACGTCACATTGATGCACTAGCGATGGCTCAGACTTCAAGAGTGAGCATTTTCACAAACTTTAAAATGAAATTAAAATATGTTCTAGACCTCCCTTAAATTTAATACTTCGCTCTTATGGTCCTCACATACAAAGGAAACGTATGGCAGTCTTTTGTACAACCTTGGAATTTGATGTCTCTACCCCTTTAAGCTACTGTCAAAAGACACTCCTAGATACCTAATACATTCCACATAATCAATAGGTGAACATTTACAAGAAATACAGTTTGAAGTATGTAAGTAAATAGGAATGTTAATAACAGTTGTCTTTAGTGGGGAACGAAAACAGACAAGCTGTGTTTTTTGGACGTTGACAGCAATTCCATTCTCCGCAAACCAGCGCATGGCATTGTAAATGTCATTTTGCAACAAACCAGAGGCCATTTTGTAGGATAGATCCTTTGCCAGTAACACTGTGTCATCAGAATATTGGAACACCAAACATTTGGAAATGGCCAAAGGGAAGTCATTGACAAAAATATTAAACAACAATGGAGATAAAATTGACCCCTGAGGAACACCCGCATTCAGCGGCAACTTACAACTGAAAATGCTCTTATCATTGGTTGCCACCACTTGATAACGATTGCTGAGGTAGTTTTCGAGAATGTGGTAAAAAGGCCCACGGAAACCTGACGAATACAGCTTGCTTAGCAAGATTTGATGGTTCAGGGAGTCAAATGCTTTCCCTACATCTAAGAAAAGAGCACACGTGAAAAGATTCTGATCAATAATAATAATAATAATAATAATAATATCACCGACAAACGGTTGAAGAAACAGACCAGGTTCTAAGTAGACGAGGTGGGCGTGCCAGCCAGCAGGAAGCTCGAGCGAGGACGACGACGTTCTTCGAGCACCTCGAGTGCCCAAGGCTTGGCAAATCCCAGCTTAAACAGTTCGGCCGCGGTACGGCTCCACTGAATGGTTCGTACGGTGGCATTGCTCCCCCTCTCTGAAGGGCACCGACTCGGTGCCGCAGCAGTGGGCGGCACGAAGAGAAGGGATGCTGCATGTGTCCGGCGGCAGCTGTAAACACGCCTGAAGCGCTAGCGGGCGTGGTACGGCTTCATCCGGGCGACATGGATGACTTCGGAGGTCGGCCGTCTGGAGGAACGAACTGTTCCTTGTCGGCATCACTGTGCTTCCTGCCGGACTTATAAACGATGGTGACGTCGAATTCTTGAAGGCGAAGGCTCCAGCGTGCAAGCCACCCCGAGAGATCTTTGAGGTTCGCCAGCCAGCACAGCGAATGGTGATCACTGACGACTCTAAAAGGGCGGCCGTATAAGTACGGGCGAAATTTGGTCACTGCCCACACAATTGCCAGGCATTCCTTTTCAGTGATGGAATAGTTCGCCTCCGAGCGTGACAAGCTGCGGCTTGCGTATGCGATTACGCGTTCGAGACCATCCTGCCACTGCACAAGGACCGCACCGAGGCCGATGTTGCTGGCGTCTGTGTGCAGTTCAGTGTCGGCTGACTCGTCGAAGTGGCTAAGGATGGGCGTACTTTGCAGACGAGTGCGGAGGTCTTCGAAGGCCTGTTGTTGCTCCTGGCCCCAGAAGAACGGTTCGGCATCTTTCGTGAGGAGGATGAGGGGATCAGCAATCTGGGAGAAGTTTCGCACAAAACGCCGATAATAGGCGCAGAGGCCCAGAAAGCGGCGCACACTTCGCTTATCGGTTGGCATGGGAAAAGCAGCGACGGCGGCAGTCTTATCGGGATCAGGGCTTACTCCCTTAGCGCTCACGATGTGGCCCAGAAACTTCAACTCCTGGAAAGCGAAGTGACACTTTTCGGGCTTGAGGGAAAGACCGGCCGAACGAATTGCGGCGAACACGGCGCGCAGGCGCCTCAGGTGCTCTTCGAACGTAGCGAAGAAGATGACAACGTCATCCAGGTAGACGAGGCAAGACTGCCATTTTAGGTCGGCAAGCACGGTGCCCATCATCCGCTGGAAGGTGGCAGGAGCCGAGCACAGTCCGAAAGGGAGCACCCGGAATTCGTACAGACCATCCGGTGTAATAAAGGCGGTCTTTTCCCGGTCGCGCTCATCCACCTCGATCTGCCAATAGCCACTACGTAAATCTAGTGACGAGAAATACGTGGCGTGGCGTAGCCGGTCCAGGGAATCATCAATCCGCGGCAGAGGATAAACGTCCTTTTTGGTGACTTTGTTTAGACGCCTGTAATCAACACAGAACCGTAGGGTTCCATCCTTCTTCGCCACAAGAACAACAGGCGATGCCCACGGGCTCGTCGACGGCTGTATCACGTCGTCCTGAAGCATTTCTTGAACTTGTCGGCGAATAGCGTCACGTTCCTTCGAAGAGACCCGATAAGGCGGCTGGTATAACGGTCGCTGGTTTGCGTCAACAATAATGCGATGCTTTGTGAGCTGAGTCTGCCTAACTTTAGAGGTCGATGCAAAACAGACGCGGAAAGATTCGATGATGCTCTCTAGGCATTGCTTCTGATGAGACGGGAGGTTCGGGTTCACGTCGGTCTTAATGGGAGTGGTCGGTGCCTCCACTGATGCCGGGATTTCGGACAACGCGTGCTGTCCCGCGAATTCACAAAGTTCTTCGAAATACGCAATAGCTGTTTTGCCAGGCAAACACTGAGGTTCAGAACCAAAATTGGTCACCAGAAGTTCGGTTCGCCCACTGTTCAATTCAATAATGCCGCGAGCTACACAGACTTGCCGGCGAAGGAGCAGCGAGATGTTGGTTTCAGCGATGCCACGAGTGCTGGGGCTGTTATCGCACTCTACGGTAACAAACATGCTGGCTCTTGACGGGATTAGTACCTGGTCGTCACAGACGCATAGCTTAGCCCTGCGTGGCTCGGTATCGTCGCCGACAGGGCCTTGGGTGGAAAACGACACGATTAGCTCCTGCAGGTTGATAACGGCACCGTACTCCTGAAGAAAATCCAAACCGAGTATGAGGTCCTTGGAGCACTCGGGTAACACAGCAAAGCAACCAGGGAAAGTAACTCCGCGGATCTGGATTCGTGAAGTGCAGACACCGAGCGGAGTTACGACGTGGCCACCAGCTGTCCGGATCTGCGGCCCAGACCAAGGGGTCAGAACCTTCCTCAGGGCCGTGGCTAACCGACTGCTCATTACAGAAAAATCGGCGCCTGTATCCACTAGGGCGGTAACGTCGTGGTTGTCGGCGGATACCGGAATTTCGGCAGAAACTAGTCGGTCGCAGCGCGTCGTTGAAGTCGTCGGGGCAGGTCGTCGTTGGTCGGAGCGTCGCGGCGAATCGTCGGATGGAGGCTCTTGACACGGTTCAGTAGCGATGGCCCTCCCCCGGAGGACGCCGTCTTCAGTTTTCCCGACGTGGGGACGCACCTCTGAACTGGCCAGAGGACGACGGGCGGCCGGGCGAAGAGAACCGCCTTGGGGATGGCGATCGGGACTGACGCCGCTGCGGGGTCGTGGACTGCACGTTATCAGCCAGGTACAGCTCGATATCCCGTGGTCTTTCACCGTAGCGCGGTCGAGGTGCGTCAGGTGAAAACCCTCTTAAACCCATTCTCCGGTAGGGGCAGTGACGGAGGATGTGGCCGGACTCCCCGCAGTGATAACAGAGCGGCCGATTGTTTGGCGTTCGCCACACGTGGGCTTTGCTCATGGGGAGCCTGTACTCCTGCGGCACAGATGGTACTGCTGCGCTCTGGTACTGCAGAGATGGCACTGGCATGGGAACGACGGGGAAAAAGGCTTGCCTCGCTGGCCCAGGACTTCGTAGTGCCTCGCTGTACGTCATAACAGAGGGGGCGCCGGGTGTGGAGCGGGGGGCGGCTGCACAGCTCGTCGGATTTCGTCACGGACCACGTCGGTTACGGCAGCGACATTGGCCTGTGGAGCTTCAAAACGAAGTTTCGCCAATTCCTCACGCACAACGCTCCTTACAAGCTCCCGAAGCTCCTCGGCGGGCAGCGACGTAGGCGTGTACTGGGAAGCGGCTGCTACAGTAGCTTCACGTCCGTAGTGCGTGCCCCGTTCCTGCAGAGAGCGCTCGATACTCGTTGCCTCCCTTGTGAAGTCGGCCACTGTTCTTGGCGGGTCACGGACCAGTCCGGCAAATAGCTGTTCTTTTACGCCGGGCATTAAGTGGCGCACCTTCTTCGCCTCTGGCATAGCAGGGTCGGCCCGATTAAACAGTCGCGTCATGTCCGCGATGAACATCGCGACGCTCTCGTTGGACTGCTGGGACCTCGAGTGCAGAGCGATTTCAGCCTTTTCTTTTCTTTCGCTGGTGGTAAACGTCGCTAGGAGTTCTCGGCGAAAAGCCTCCCAGGTGGTAAAGGAAGCTTCGTGGTTCTCGAACCATGTTTTTTGGCCGAGTCCTGCAGCGCAAAGTATACGTTGCGCAATTTGCGCTCGCCGTCCCATTCATTGAAACCCGCCACTCGGTCAAAGCTGGCCAACCAGTCTTCTACGTCCTCGAACCTGTCCCCGTGGAACGGTGGCGGCGACCGAGGTGTGTGAAGGACGAATGGCGGGGCATTTCCGGAACGCTGTGTTGTCTGGCTAGCCACGGTTGACGTCATTGCTCTTACCGCTATTACCGGCGCTGCCAGTTGGCCGAACTCTGGTTGTAGGCCTCACAGGCGGCGGCTCGCTTTTTGGACGGGTGTTGTGTCCACGCGTGGAGAACAGGTGTCGAGAGAGTCCTCGCAGTCAGAGTACATGGGACGCTACCCAGCACCTCCACCAAATATGTCACCGACAAACGGTTGAAGAAACAGACCAGGTTCTAAGTAGACGAGGTGGGCGTGCCAGCCAGCAGGAAGCTCGAGCGTGGAAGACGACGTTCTTCGAGCACCTCTATTGCCCAAGGCTTTTCAAATCCCAGCTTAAACAGTTCGGCCGCGGTACGGCGCCACTGAATGGTTCGTACGGTGGCAATAATAATAATTATTATTATTTTATTTCCATCACCGTACGTTGATGAAGGGGTTGGGTAAAAATGTAAAAGGTACTATCGGCAGCAAAAGTGTGTGCGCCGCGAGTTCTTGGAAAAAAAAAAATCTCTGCCTCTCCCGTAAACGAGAGTAGAGTAAGCATGAAATGTTTACGGGCCTAATGTCATCTCGGTGGACACCCGAACCGCACCGTACAGGAAGGGAGGAACGCCACCACCCGTTCAGCGCAATGCCTTGCCATTTGAACGCAAGGTTTTTTGAGGAAAGGAAATGGCGCAGTAATTCTCTGCCATCTCGGTGGACACCCGAACCGCACCGTAAAGGAAGGGAGGAACGCCACCACCCGTTCGGCGCGATGCCTTGCCCTTTGAACGCAGCGCTTCTCCCCCGGATCACGTATGACAACGAAGTGTAACGTGGCATTTATGTGCTTTTTGCACGCGTTATTAGAAATCGGAAATTATAATTCCGTGCATTATCAAACCCACAGCTCCACTGATATCTTGATAAACATTGAGAAGGCACTGGCAGCAGTTATTTTTTGTCTCATTTGGAGACCAGCCGGCGCTTGCATGCCGGTCGCGTAGGAGGGCTTAGAGAGTCTCGTTAAATCTCGTTAAGTCTCGTACGGTGCCCGGATGTTCTCGTTTCAGAGCCCGGATGAGTGGATTTCAGTGCCCGGATGAGTGGATTTCAGTGCCCGGATGACTGGAATTCAGTGCCCGGATGAGTGGATTTCAGTGCCCGGATGATGGCTCTCGGTCTCGGCGTGACGTCACCACACTGCCGACAACGGGAGCTAAAAGCATTTCATGCTTAAAAAAACGTTTACTGCGGCTCCACCTTGCTGGCGAGGCGCCTGATAATGTATCAGAGGAAGGAGCGTGTAGTCCCCCAATACCTTCGTACATTTCAGGCATCTGGCTTGCGAAACTGTGCCGGAATAAATATTTTCCGCACACCCACGTCCCTCAAACTTTTCCTCGCGATAGTAGACCCTGGAGAACAAAGCTTACTGAACACACATTGTAAGCAGCCTGCTTTGGTTAGATTTAGTCGAGCTGTCTCGAACTTGTCATCATAAATAGCCACTGACTTGCATATTAGAGTGAATGTCCCCTTGACAAAATTCCACCGGACAACTTCCTCCACTGGCTGATAATGCTTAGAGAAATCAAACAGAGAGCACATTCCAAGGCTGATAAATGAGTCCCGCCTTCCACCCTGACCGCAGGGTTTCTTGTCTGGTGAATACGTTCATACGCATTATTACCTGAAAGCGGTATTGCTTGCTCAATTTGTTTAATTGTTGGGCACTAGAGGGCGCATCCTGGCCTAAATTCGTAAACTGTAGTGTCAGCGCTATTAAAACGCCAAAGGGGGGTGCACAGTTGAACCGGAAAACGGGTTGAAACAGGAAATGGCGGGATAGCTTTTTGGAAAAGACGTGTGCCACGCCCTTGCGGCTGCGTGTGATTCCTGTCACTTTCTGCGGTTCGCTTTGTGTAGCACGCCGTTGTGGTGTTTTCAAAGCATGCCCGCTGTTATGGCAGATGTTATAAGTGCATGACCGTAAAGGGAATGAACAGAACGATTTGTCTATTTTTATTGCGTTAAATAGCTTATAGCCGACTTAAGTTATCTGACGACCCGTTTATTCTTTGACATTTGAATTCCTCATCCATGCCGGCAGCGAGCACCATGCTGTGGAAAATTGAACTTTCGTCGGCAAGAAGCTGATGAACTGGCCCCGATTCCAGGACTCGACCATTACCCATTACGACCACCCTGAAAAAGAGTGGAACAGAACACACCCATTATTACACTTTCCTCTATTTTCATTGTTACGCCTTAACGTATGCGCCACAGCATAATGAGAATTCATATTTCCGGCTTCCTTTCTAAATAGCTCAAATGTGCCAGGGAGCAAAATCTGTGGACGTCCTTGAAAAAATTAGCAAAATGCACCCGTTACTAAACAAATGTTCTGAATCACAAGATAAATATAACCCTTCAGGACTTAAAAAAAATCAATACATCTCATACATAATAAGGGTTTTACATGACGAGAAGTGAATACAATAATACTTCGTGCTCATCGGACACAACTCTTTTCGCAAATGCAAATATACTTATTAAAGCGCAGGAGAAGCAGCCGTCATTTAGGACATTTTTTGACATACAAAAGGAAGCTGTAATTCTCCGTGTTGAACTTGTTTCTGTGAGTAAGGCGAATACCGGAAAATGAGCTGTGCGACCTTATTTGCGCCATAATGGTCGTGCCCACGATCAATGCCCTCATCAGAAGGAGCGACAGGGTTGGCACCTTAACAGAGCGAAATACGGCACCATTGCCAAGCAAAAGGGGGTTTAACTTTCAAGTTTGTGTTGCTACACTTTTTTGTTTCGTTTTCTGCCGTCGTAATAAAGCTTCCCGACAGGTAATCTCTCAAGCTGAAAGCATGCAACTGCCGCATCTTACCGGTACTCATCTATGGGGCAGAAACATGTAAGCTAACCAAGAGGGCTGAGCTTAAAACTCGGGACTGCAGGGTGAGCTGTCGAAAGGAAAAAAATAGCTGCAACGCTAAGAGAAAGGACGAGAGGTGAATGGGTCACGGAACAAACGCGAGTTAATGATATCAAGTATAAATAAAAAGAAATGCGCATTATCAGGTAGTGTTGTGCGAACTGAAGACAGCCGATGGCCCTTGAGGGTTACGGAGCAGATTCCAAGAGCATGCACCCTGGCAGTTGGCGGCAGAGTCAGGTGGGTGGTTGAGAACAGGATGTTTGCGGGGTTAAGTGGCCGCACCCGGCACACGGGAAGCGCAGTTGGAGGGTAACTGTCCTGCAGTGGACGTAGTGTGGCTGAAGATGATGAAGTAAGCTTCGAAGAAAATCGAAAATTGGGCCTTTGTAGTGCCCTGCAGCAACTCTTGAAAGGAAATAAATTAGCTCTTACATGCTTGCTGAGTTTGCATTGTCAAACAGTGAAATAAAAAATTCAGGGGGCGCTTTGGCTCCTGAAGTGCTGCAAGCGCAAAGCCTTTCCTGGCGCACTGTTTGGCATTGACTGCGAGACTGTATGAGGTGTGTAATGTGGTCACCCACGGACGCCTTACGCCGCCTGTCAGAGCGGACAACAAGTATTTTTTATTAGTTGTCGTCTGCTCCGAAAGGTGGCGTCAGGCATCCGCGGGTGACCCCATTACTTCGAATCCGCGCGCTCTGACGTCATAACCATTTCGACCAACCGAAAAGCCTGGCACCTCTGCTGCCAACCTTCTGTCGACAACGATGAGGCAATAAAGGCTTTTGCCTTAATATTCTGTATGTCTTATCAGAATCGCAAGGTCACTAACCTGTCGTAATCCAGTATGGTGTCCAGTCTGTGAGCTATGGTGATGAGCGTGCAGTGTGAGAAGTTCTCCCTCAAGGTTTGCTGCACCTTGCGATCCGTGTCCGGGTCCATTTGCGACGTAGCTTCGTCCAGCACCAGAATCTTCGTGGCCCGCAGGAGTGCGCGAGCCAGCGACACCAGCTGGCGCTGGCCACAGCTAGATAAGGCAGTCCCGGTAACAACATGTGAAACTACGCCGGTACCTTCGTAAGGCGCCGTCTATTAACAACGCAAGAATGTGACGTAGCCGGTGTTGGCTGGTAGCCCAAAACTACTCTGATTTGGTCGCAAAGAGGCTAAGGAGAAGAAAGATGGGAAGAACTTTTTTCGTTCCTGCGTTGTTTTTCTCCATTTTCTTGTGGTTAGCTTTCTTGCGCCCTCAAGCGAAGTGGGATTTTACTATGGCCATTTTGGCACTCTAAACTAGCAGTAAGCTTTACTGAAATAACCCAGCTTTTTGGTTGTGAGGCCTAAGTCATTAATTATTAGTCACGATTTGCAGAATTATTTTTTTTATCAGCAATACCTAAAACCAATGCATGAGATGGCAGTGCATTGAAAGAGTCGGTATTTATTACTACCGCAATACATTTCGCGTAGTCATTTTTACGAAAGGCATTGCTTTGGGCATATTTGGTGCTATTGTTCTTGTACAGTCGTCCACAGACTTGTCTAAAGCGCTCATACTTCGTGCCATCTGCGCTCCGCAGCGAGCAAAGTGACGTCTGGCGGTAGCGCCATGGTTCAAGGCAGCGGTGTTTGAGTATCGTATGAGCATCAGACAATCGCTGTCTCCAACCACGCGCTGCCGCTAGACGTCGCTCCGCGCGCTGCAGAGCGCAGGCGGCGCGAAGTTCGAGTGCTCTAGGCAGGTCAGTGGACGACTGTACCAACTAGACTGGCTCATGTTACAAGAAGTATCACGGCACAAGTTTGGCAAAAGCAAAAGTAGCAGACCCCTGCCAGCGCGTGCCGATCCGCGCCGAGCTGCATGCGAGCGCCGCCTGACGAAGCACTCCGGATGCCGAGACCAGCGCAGTGGCGCGCGCCCATCTCGAGGAGCGCTACGCATTGTGTGCCACTGCGCTCGTCTCAGTATCTGGACTGCTTCGTCAGGCCGCGCTCGCATTCAGTTCGGCGTAAGTTCGGCGTTAGTTCGGCGCGGATCGGCACCCGCTGGCAGGGGTCTGCTACTTTTGCTCTCGATAGTACCTTACTGACAAGGGTGTTCTGCATGCTTTTTTTTCCCTCGTGGAAGCACAATGCACTAGTTTATCCAAAGCTACGCACTTCCTACCACTTGGCAAGTTACTTTGTACTGAACCAGTTTCGTTGTTGAATTCACTAAAGGGTGGTCTATTTAGTGCAACATATCTTAAGCTTTATTATCGAAAAAAAGAATGGCAACCAAAGTGCTCCACTGGGCAAAACTTCTCGCAAATGTGAAATTTACTTCCCTGCGTGCTGTTCGCATCACTTTATGTTTGATTCTGGCGAGCTTTAAAATGTGTCTGCCTCCATTACAAACCCCCCTTTTCTTTGTGTTAGAGCCGAAGGCATAAAAGAGGGTTCTGAATTAATACTCAAATCCCACACGATCTTTTTACTGACACGCCGCCGCGGTGGCTCAGCGGTTAGGGTCCTCGGCTGTTGACCCAAAAGACGCGGGTTCGATCCCGGCCGCGGCTGCTAGAATTTCTTTGGAGGAGAAATTCTAGAGGCCCGTGTACTGTGCGATGTCAGTGCACCTTAAAGAACCCCAGGTGGTCGAAATTTCCGGAGCCCTCCACTACGGCGTCTCTCATAGCCTTAGTCGCTTTGGGACGTTAAACCCGATAAACCAAACCAAACCAACCTTTTTACTGACACGCAGCAGCCACCTGGTAGATTAGTGTTGACTGATGCTGACTAGCAAACGCTGTAACTATTTAGCTGCCCCAGCTAAGTAGGCATGGTATTCGCAGCGCTGTCGAAGCAACTGGACTCCGGAAAAACCTTTTTCCAACATACTACCGCCGATGTACATCGCGAAAGGAGTCTATTTCTTTCACAACGTTCTTGCGGTGCTACAGTTCTGGCTGGTGGCTTACTCGCACTCCCACGTGATATTTTCTTCATAAATTTTCCCGTCCTTTCTCTTTTTTCCGCAAGAAAAATAGTGCCCTTAAGTATGACAGATTGATAACACCTAATTTAGACGTCTATAACGAATTCTGTAACTTAAATTTATGATCACAGCGCAGTGGAGAAAATAAATTGCTTAAGTTGCCAAAATAAGGAGGCTAAGTTATTTAAGTGGCTTATGTGAAATGTACCCCCTTTTGCCAAAAGTAACCGAGCAACAGGTTTTTGCTTCTCAACCGCATAACGGAGCCTTCAAGGCACCCCTCAAGACCGAAAGGTCTCAGAACATGAGGGCAAGGGCTCATCATATTTTGCACAGAATCAGGGCTTAAGGGCTGCCATGAGCGCTTCGCTACGCGGCTAAGAAACGAACCACTGTTGTCCGATTACTTTTGGCAAAGACTGTACATGTGCTTATGCAGGATATGTAATGCAGAGAGTAGACGACTCTTGACCGAAGCGAACAGAGGTATCTAAACAAAAGAAAGTAATGCAACCGATTCGAACAGGTCGCAAACGTAAAAAGTGGCGGCAGAGAATTCGGTGTGCAGAGAAGATAATGAAGTCTTAATGAAAACAGGAGGGCAGCAATAGCGCAGTATAGAATTAATTGCAGATAAGGGGGGGGGGGGGGGGGGTGTTCTCTACCGTGGAGTAGACGTGAACGAGCAGTTGATGAAGGGTGAAAGAAAAGGAGATATAGCTGCTTCCCAGGCTGTCTATCAATTTTCATCGGCTCGTCTTGTTTTAAACGCTGTTGTTTCTTAAATCTTCTCTGTAGGTAGCCTTGGTGCATTTTAGAGTTTTCGCACTGAAACGTATTTTTGCGTATGGACAGCAAATCGCTAAAAGAGGAAAACGAAATCACTACACCCGCCCAGAGTGAACAGGCGCATTCGGCTATCGCATTCGATTAGGTCCAACGCTCATAGTAGCGAAGCGCACAGGTTCACCTGAATTGTTTTCATGGTGAAAGCATTCAGAACCTGCCAAATCTCATTTTTCTACTTGGAGAAAAGGAAATTTATGAAATTTTGATATGTGGAATTGAAATACGAGACATGCAGCGACTCAACATATCTTGCAAAGAGGAGCCGTTACTTCAAACATGGCTCTTCTGGTTGTCGAATTGGCAAATATTTTACTCTTACGGATCAGTATGTGTTTTAAAGAAAGGAAGGAGTTGAAATTAGTGAGCGCTTACCTTAAATTTCCCCCTTTTTCACCTATCGTCATGGAGAGTCCTTTAGGATTATTTTCCACGAAGTCACTCAAGTGTACCCTGCGTAGAACTGTCCACAACTCCGCATCCGTGCTTGTGTCTCGAGGGTCCAAATTTTCACGAAGCGTTTCGCCCCACAGCGAAGGATCCTGCAGGAAAATGAAAAGTTCTCAAAATTTACTTTCAGGAAGCATTTGCATTTTGCAGTGACATAACAGTAAGCGTAAGCTGCATTTTTATATGAAAACATGATTTCAAGCCGGCTGTTTTGGTTTCGCATCGACCACTTCTCCCCGAAGTGAATAAATATGCTCGGAACGAATCTTACTCCAGTCCTTGTGTCAATGGGCAACGGAAGGAAACAAAATTATTTCCAGCGCAGTCATCACACAGCTGCTTGCAAGGTAATTTTCGGCCAATATAAAGAATTTATTAAGCGGCAAGTGCCAGTGCTCGGCGGAGACTTTTCACCGCGCTCTCGTTGTTATTGTAAAACAGACGTCACGGCGTTGGGCGCGCACGTAGCTATAGCATCATACAAGTAAAGAAGGCAGTGACAAGTGCGTCTCAAAGGAGTCCTCCAGCCAATGCCATAGACCGATTGTTATGACGTCGCGGTTAATGTCAATTCACGCAGGCACTTGTCAGTCATCTGCTATTTCACGCTGCGCTCGCTGATAACTCTTTATGATAATGAAGCAGAGGCTAGGCAGGAAGGGGAAGGAGATTATCCTTTGCCCCTGTGCCGTGGAGTTTGTCTAGGTGGTGTTGCCCGTGGGAAGTGTGCGGCTTTTAACTAGCGACCTTGCAGCCTCTCTCAAACTTCCCTCCTTTTGCCAGAAAACTAGAGAGCCATGTGGTACACGTACATTCCGCCTCACAATTTTTTGAGAAGTAAGCGGAAGCTTCTGTGGATAAAGAGACGAATAACGAGAGCATCTCCCACGTCAGGAAAACGATTCGAGTCTGTCTCAGAGTTGCCGTATTAATCACTTCACTTTTCCCCCTTGTGGTCAGAAATTTTCTCCTGTAGAATATTTTTCGAGGAAATAATATGTTAGAATTAGTAGCCGCAAGGAATGCACTAAAAATAAATAATTGCAGAATCATTAAAGACATAGCCGTCCGCTCCAGCATACACACTCGCCTCTAGAGTCCAAGAGCCATCATCAGTGGAAGCCAAAACCCCACCTTAGAGTTGTTCAAATGATGTTCAACGTAACCCGTACAAACTATTTGTGGATAGTCCGTTTCCATTGTAACTGTTAATAAACGACATTATCACGAAGGCACTGCTATTTGCCATTTCGCGTGGTTCGTGCCTTGTTTTCAAACATAATAGGCAATTACTGGGCAAATTTTCAATAACGCAGTACAAAAGTAATATGATTTCTCTCACTACTTTATTCCCTTTCCGACTAGCTGTATCATTCATGGAAAGCTGCGTATGCATTCTTGTTAAAGCAGTGTTAGCACAGCAAGCTCTGCACACGAGCGCACGGCTCGTGAGTGACATGCGCGGATTACCCATCGCAGTAATGATATCCATGCACTTCCCGTTGCTCTTTAATATGATTTATTGGAGGGAAACAATGTTTTGATTCAGCGTTTGCGTGTGGATAGTTAAAAAGCACTCTTTAACTTTGGTTATGTCAGGGAATATCGGAATCTCTTCAAAGTTCCTGCTTTGTGAGGTCTGAAACCGCATCTCAGCGATGCCCATAGAAATCAAGCGCGCGCTCTTAGCTCACAAAAACCAGCTCAATATATTTTCGTTTCACAGCTATTCTACTCACTCTACACGAGGTAATGCTATGGAACCAATCACAAGGACTGACAGGAACTTCTAGGAGAATAGCTTTCACGATCTTATCCGGCCAAGAACAGCATCGAAAATGAGTCTCACCGGGATCGCAAAAACTTCTGAGGCTTTGCACAGTCTAAGCCCTAATTTCCCTCTTCCCCTTAAAAGTTGCAATTTTCCACCAATATGAGAAATTTCCCGCGATTAGCAGCACTGGGCTGGCTCGCATCCCCCGCATCGGCGATCTTGGTTTCCCCGGCGTACGATAGTACATATTAAATTGAATTCAGCGCAAAAAAACAGACGAGGGACAAAGAGAGACACACTGAGACAACACGAGCGCTATAGAATATAGTACATATTATATATATAGTACATATATATAGGAATATAGTACATATTCCGACAAATTCCGACACACTCCGTTCTAACAAGGCGGCTTCTATACTTGCCTCCCTGTTCTGCTATCGCCAGCAGTTGGTTTCCTTTCAGCGCCAAGGAATAACTAATTCACTGCGTCGCGGCCCTCGCCGTTGGGTCACGTTATAAATACAAGCTCTTCGGTCAGAAATGCTGAGTCAAGCGGTGAAGCCGTGGGACAGCTGAGTATAAGTTCAAATAATGAGCAAAGAAAACGGACGATTGTACGTGGTTATTCCAAATGCGAATTAGGCGCGCTACTTCGGTTTTCACCTCACTTCATTTCATTTATTTACCCTAAGGGCCCTTTCGGGCATTACATAGGGGGGGAATACTACTGTTCAAGATTGGTTATATATGCGCATAACCAAAAACGCACTTATAAGGCAACCATAGGATATATAAAAAGGAAAAAATGTAGGAAGAAATAAACTAATTTGGAACCTGTGCATTTATACAATAAATATATAGGCTTGAATTATTACACAAGGCTATAACAGAATTAGCCCTGTACAGGAAAGGAAAAAAACAAGATAAGTAGTCTAAGACAGCCAATAACAATAAAGCAATCAAAACAGCCCAACATTAAATACCTTCTAAAGCCTTGAGAAAAGATGCATAATTAAATATGGAGGCAATATCTGCAGGCAAACTGTTCCATTGTGACATGCCAAGTAAAAGAGGTGAATATTTGAACAAATTTGTGCGCGCGAATATTGTCGCGAGTGGAAGAAAAAGACGAGTAGCGATTGCGGCGCGCCGACGACGACGTTGCTGCTGGTGGACCTGCCTGTTTTGTTCTGTGCTCTCTGTCTTCACCCGTTCTCGCCGCCGGCCTGTACGTCAAGCCGTGACATTTGGTGGAGGTGCTGGGTAACGCATCTCATGCAGCGCACCCCGCCTCGTAGTTCGAGCCCCGTCCTAAGTCCTGGCCGTCGAGTTTTCTTGGAGGAGCCCTCGGCAGAAACTGAGACTCGCGCTAGCCGACGTCAGCAAGGCCAAGCGCCGGAATTCGGACTCTTGCCCGAGGGATCGCGGACATCTAGGACAGCCAACGTCACCATGGCGTCCCAGTCACAACAAACCGACCCCGCGATTGCGTCGAGGATCGTCTACGTGCCTGTCACTCCAAGATCTGTCGTCCCGTTCCGTGGCGATGGCCTCGACGATGTTGAAGACTGGGTCCAGCACTATGAAAGAGTAGCTCGACATAACGGGTGGACTCCCGACCAATGCCTGCAGAATCTGTACTTCTCCCTGGAAGCCACAGCAAAGTATTGGTTTGAGAACCATGAGGCTTCTTTAACATCATGGGAGACATGCAAGAGCGAACTGGTGCGCACGTTCGCGAACCAACACCGGCGACAGCAAGCAGAAGATCTGCTCCACGCTCGCATCCAGGGACCCACCGAAAGCGTCAGGAGCTTCGTCGAAGACGTGCTGCGTCTGAGTGCCCGCGCCGACCCGCGGGCTACTGAGGAGAAAAAGGTACGGGCGTTGATGAGGGGTGTCCGGAATGACATCTTTGGAGGCCTCATACGCAATCCTCCGACCACAGTAGCCGGATTTGTCGCCGAAGCTACAAATATCGAGCACGCATTGGCGACAAGAACCAGTCACTTTCAGAGACTGAGCGCCCTTCCTGCCGTCTCAAGTCTTGCCTCGTCTGGCCTGGGCGGAGTTGGTCTAGCCGATGTTCGAGAAATAATTCGCGACGTCATCCGCGAGGAGCTGAAAAAGCTCTTCCCTTCTCCTGAGCAGCCCGCCTCTGTCTCCATCGCGTCGGCCGTTCGCGAGGAACTGCGACACACGCTGGCGCCAGAAAACGTCCCAATTGTAGCTGCAGCCGACCCACCAACTCTGAGCTACGCCGCCGCAGTTCGTCGTCCGCCTCCCGCCCATCGCCAAGTCCAGAGCGCTCCCGATTCTGGCCTTCAACGCCGCGAGTTCCTGCACCCGTCTGATGCCCGCCTGGGACCGCCGAGACGCAGGAAGACCGACATCTGGAGGACTGTGGACCGGCGACCATTGTGTTTTCACTGCGGTGAGCCTGACCACATGTATCGCTCCTGTCCATACCGCGAGCTTGGCCTAAGGGGTTTTAACCGGGCTGATCCGTGCCCCCGCTACGGTGAACAGCCCCGCGACATACAAGACTACCTTCGACGTTCTCCATCACCGGTTATAGCTTCTCCTCGCACCTCCCGGTCGCCGCCACCTCGCCGCCCACCATCCCCTTCTCGCGGGTCTCGCCGTGAGAGCCTTTCGCCACTTCGGGAAAACTGAGTACGGCGACGCCTGGAGGTGGCGTTGCCGGAGTCGCACGAAGTAAAGAACCTCCGCCTACGTTGGAATGTTCCAGCTCGACCGATGGCATCCTTGGAAGCGCGAATCGTTTTGTAACCTCTAGCAATGTGCACATTCTGATCGACGGACGCGACGTAACGGCGCTTGTGGACACCGGCGCCGATTACTCGGTCTTCAGCGGAAGTTTCTCTCGGCGTCTTCGCAAGGTTACCACCCAGTGGGACGGACCGCCCATACGTACCGCGGGAGGCCACATCGTAAACCCTGTTGGCAAGTGCACTGCCCGCGTCGAGATCCACGGTGAGACGTGCCCCGCCACATTCGTGATATTGGAGAATTGCTCTAAAGATGTTATTCTGGGCATGGATTTTCTCCGTGAATATGGCGCGGTAATCGACATAGGGCAGAACAGGTTGACCCTCCGCGCACGTTCTTCATCGCCAGTACCGCCTCGGGCCACAGGCTTTGCGATGAAAGTTGATGCCGACCATGTCCACTTGCCGCCGTTGTCGACAGTTTTCCTGCCGGTCCGAGCCGATACAACAGCATGTGGAGAAGGCGTTCTGGAAGGCAGTGTCCAGCTGTTACTTACGCGTGGCATTGGTGTTGCGCGTGGGGTCGCAAATGTTCGACGAGGGTGTGCCAACATCTTCGTGACCAACTTCAGGAACGAGCCGCAGCACCTGACAAAAGGGTCAGTTATAGCCCAAATGGAAGAACTTAGCGGCGTTCGTGAAGCTGTTGCGCTGCCTACAGAGGCGACCCCGCCCGAGTCTCGAGACCCTGCAACATTGTCCCTGGATATCGACCCCAAACTTGAGCCTTCCCAAACACGTGAACTGCTCTCTCTTTTGCATCGGTACAATAACTGTTTCGCGACGACATCCCGAGTTCGCCAGACACCCGTCGCCAAGCATCGAATTATTGTCGACACCGCAACGCACCCGATTCGTCAGCCGCCGTACCGCGTTTCCTTGAAGGAAAGGGAAACCATACAGGAGCAAGTGCGCGAAATGATAAAGGACGACGTCATCCAACCATCCAACAGTCCGTGGTCCGCACCTGTAGTACTAGTGAAGAAAAAAGACGGGACCCTACGATTTTGCGTCGACTACCGGCGACTCAACAAGGTGACCAAGAAGGACGTGTATCCACTACCACGCATCGACGACACCCTAGACCGTCTTCGTCATGCCCGCTATTTTTCGTCCATCGACTTGAAGAGTGGATACTGGCAAATTGAAGTGGATGAGCGCGACCGCGAAAAGACTGCATTTATAACCCCGGATGGGCTCTACGAGTTTAAGGTGATGCCGTTTGGCCTGTGTACAGCGCCCGCGACATTTCAACGAGTCATGGATACTGTGCTCGCCGGTCTAAAGTGGCAGACATGTCTCGTGTATATGGATGACGTCATCTTCTCAAGCACTTTCGCAGACCATCTGGTGCGTCTTGAAGCGGTTCTTCAAGCTCTTCTGAACGCCGGACTCACGCTCAAGCCTTCGAAGTGCCGGTTCGCATACAGTGAACTAAAGTTCCTTGGTCACATCGTCAGCCAAGTGGGTGTGAAGCCAGACCCCGAGAAAACGGCCGCCGTCGCATCCTTCCCTCCACCGTCGGACAAGAAGACCGTCAGAAGCTTTCTTGGTCTCTGCGCATACTTCCGACGTTTCGTACGGAACTTTGCCCAGATCGCGGCGCCACTTTACCGCCTGACGAAGGATAACGTTGTCTTTGAGTGGACCGAGGAGCAACAATCAGCATTCCGCCAATTAAAACACGCCCTTGCAACATCCCCCATACTAGGCCATTTTGATCAAGACGCCGACACTGAACTCCACACGGACGCCAGCAGCAAAGGACTAGGAGCAGTGCTGGTGCAATTCCAGGACGGCGCTGAGAGGGTTATTGCGTATGCCAGCCGAGCTCTTTCGCAGGCGGAGGGCAATTACTCGACAACTGAGAAAGAGTGCCTCGCTGTCATCTGGGCCATCACCAAATTCCGGCCCTATCTGTACGGTCGCCCTTTTCGTGTCGTCACTGATCACCATTCGCTGTGCTGGCTCGCCAATATTAAGGATCCAGCAGGCCGCCTTGCTCGGTGGAGCCTTCGGCTACAGGAGTACGACGTCACCATCACCTACAAGTCCGGCCGCAAACACCATGATGCTGACTGCTTGTCTCGAGCCCCCGTGGAGCCGGCACCGGGAGGCGAAAATGACGAAGAGGACGGCTTCCTTGGGGCATTGGACATGGCAGATATGGCTGCTCGGCAACGCAGTGATCCTCAGCTTGATCAGCTGATGGCGCACTTGGAAGGCCACGAAGCTGCGGTGCCTCGCATTTTCCAGCGCATACTGCCGACATTCAAGATAATGCATGGTGTATTGTACAAGCAGAACTTCGACAGCAGCCCGAGGTCGTGGCTCCTTGTTGTGCCGGAAGACCTGCGCGCCGAGGTCGCCCAAGCTTGCCATGACGATCCTACAGCTGGTCACCTTGGCTACAGCCGAACACTTTCACGCATTCGAGAACGGTACTACTGGCCGACACTTCCTAAGTACGTCCGTCACTACATAAGAACTTGTCGAGAGTGTCAAAGGCGCAAAACACCGCCCATACGACCAGCTGGTCTTCTCCAACCACTCGAACCACCGCCTGTTCCGTTCCACACTGTCGGAATGGATTTTCTTGGTCCATTTCCAACGTCGCAGTCGGGCAACAGGTACGTTATCATAGCGACGGACTACCTAACACGATACGCGGAGTCCCGAGCACTTCCGTCGGCGACAGCTGTTGAGGCAGCCCAATTTTTTATTGAGTGCATTGTGCTCCGTCACGGTGCCCCTGCCGTTTTGATCACTGACCGGGGTGCCGCGTTTCTGGCCAAGCTCACACAGGAGATCCTCCGTCTCAGCTGCACCAGCCACCGCCGAACTACTGCGTACCATCCGCAAACGAATGGGCTGACGGAGCGGCTGAACAAGACCATGGCCGACATGATCGCCATGTACGTGGATGTCGCCCACCGCAGTTGGGACGCGGTACTGCCTACGTTACATTCGCTTATAATACCGCTGTCCAGGAGACGACAGGTATGTCCCCTTTCCAGCTGGTACATGGAAGACAGGTCACCACGATGCTTGACGCTATGCTACCGCACGAGCCACCTGTCGACGTCGCCGATGATGCCCGACTAGTCTGCGAGCGCGCAGAAGAAGCTCGGCAACTCGCCAGACTCCGTACCCAACATCAACAACATGCCGACGCTCGTCGGTACAATCTCCGTCGACGCGACGTCCATTTTTACCCTGGAGACAAGGTCTGGGTGTGGACACCGGTGCGCCGTCGAGGTCTCTCCGAAAAACTCATGAAGCGCTACTTCGGCCCGTATACAGTTGTTCGCCGCCTCGGTGAACTTAATTACGAGGTGCTGCCCGAAGGAACCCGACCGTCATCACGTCGTTCACCCCGCCCTGAAATAGTGCACGTAGTGCGGCTTAAACCGTATTACGCGCGATGATCGCCTGGACCCGAACTGATTTTACCACTCCCTTTTACACTGGCCAGCAGGAGTTGCTGGGCGCGTGTGTGGTTTTCCTTCCTGTGCTCTTGCTTCCGTGCTAGCATCGGGACGATGCTTCTTTATAGGGGGAGGTAGTGTCGCGAGTGGAAGAAAAAGACGAGTAGCGATTGCGGCGCGCCGACGACGACGTTGCTGCTGGTGGACCTGCCTGTTTTGTTCTGTGCTCTCTGTCTTCACCCGTTCTCGCCGCCGGCCTGTACGTCAAGCCGTGACAATATGGGGCTGATTTTAAATGGGTGGTCTAAACGAGAAGATATGTGGGCAGCAGGACGCAGAAACAATTCTCGAAATTCAGATGAACCATGATATAGATTGTGCATGAAGTATAGGCACGCATTTCGTGTTCTAATTTGGAGGGGCAATAAGTTAAATTGTTGCTTAAGGCTATTTTCGCTGGTTCGAATTGAATGATCGTGGGCAATAAACCTGGCTGCTTTATTCTGAAGTGATTCAATGGAGTTTACTAGGTAAGTTTGGTGAGGGTGCCAGATGATGGAAGCGTATTCGAGTTGGGACCTGACAGGGGATGTATAGACTAGAAGTTTTGTTTGTTCGTTAGCTTGATACAAGTTACGCTTCAGGAAACCTAATGTTTTAGCGGCCTTGTTAATAATGTACTCAATGTGACATTCCAAGTGAGATCAGAAGATAAAATCAGAAGATAATGCAGTTTCGGCTCTAGGCTCGGCTTTCAAGGTCAAGCAGGCTTCAGGAAAAATTGCGAGGACACTTTGGCAACTAGAGTGTTGAGAGGTGAAAGCCGAGGACACTATGTCGTGACGACTTTCGGTGGATGTGACGTCACACCGTTTCCGTGGCTATATCGACACCTAAATCATACATCTTTCGGGGATCTTAAGTGTTTATTACGCTTAATTACACATTTTTCTATATACTTTGACACAAATACGACGTTTTCCCGAAAATTCTTTCTCAATTTTCAATATGCCGTGACGGCTTCCGGTGGATGTGACGTCACACCGTTCCCGTGGCTATATCGACGTCCGCGCTATTTCGACGCAATTTAGACATTTTTGCCTAGAATTAATTAACTCATAATCTACAGTCATCAAACTTGGCTTCTGGGCTTAATTTTTCCTCCTCTATCTGAAGCAACCGTTTGTTTTCTTTTTTATTCCCGAGTTAAACGCGTGTGACACGTTTTGTTACCGGACAACAGTATGAGCCATTAAATGCTTTCGCCTTAAAATACGAAATCGGTGAGTGCGGACCATAGTACTAGCTCCCAAGTGGGTGGTGTAGAGTGGGTTGGCCATTGTTGCATGACGGGCAGCGTGACGAGTATTGTGAAGTTTATAAGTGTGAAGTGAAGTGTACAAGTGTAGAAGTGCATTTTTCGCGCAAGCTGATGCTTTTCGCTGTTACTTAGCTTTCTTTTTCACTTGCCTTCTCGCACTACATGCCTTTCACTTTGAAGATTCCTTAAATGTTCATCAGTTTGTGCAAAAGTTTTATTTATTATCTAAGCATTACTTAACGTTTTTTTGGACACTTCTTTTCTTTTTAGAGAGGATCCGAGTTCTTTACTTTTCCATTATTTCAAGAGACTTCTGAATTCTCATCCCACTGATTTTATTTTTTATTTCAGTCATGCTTTTTGGGTGAACTTCAAAATGGGAGGTGTTATATATTTATTGTTTTTTGTACATATTATTTTACGGGCTATAGTGGTTCGCTATTTCCTCAAATCTCTCGTTATTAGTTTATTGGTTTGGTTTGGTTATTGGGCATTAACGTCCCAAAGCAACTCAGGCTAAGAGGGACGCCGTAGTGAAGGGCTCCGGAAATTTCTACCGCCTGGGGTTCTTTAACGTGCACTGACATCGCACAGTACATGGGCCTCTAGAATTTCGCCTCCATCGAAATTCGGCAGCCGCGGCCGGGATCGAACCCGCGTCTTTCGGGTCAGCAGCCGAGCACCACAACCACTGAGCCACCGCGGCGGATTTCAGCTAGAATTGTTCATATTGCCAATCGGTTCATAGAAAATATTCATTTATTACTCATTTAACGTTTTCGTGGGGACTGCTTTTCTTTTTGTAAAGGAGACCAATGCTTTATATTTTTTAGTTCAAAAGACTCCTGAATTCTCATCTCATTCTTTTATTTTTTTTAATTTGACGCATGTTTTTTCGATGAACTTCAAAATGGGAGGTGGTATATATTTTTGTTTTTTGTACGTAATTTTTTACGGGTTATAGTGGTTCGCTATTCCCTCAAATCTCCCGTTATAAGTAATCACATTTTATGCTGCGAGTTCTGAATAGTCAGTGGCTAAGAGAAATAGGAAATGAATGCTACAAGCGTTTGTGCCACAGGAAAAAATTCCATCGAGATTTTTCTACACTTGAAAGTTTTTGTTAGAAAAGCATTTTATAGTTCTCAGAACGACCAGAATAAACTAGGCAAGTCCACTGTTCGCTACCTGATGTATGACGCTGATTGCAGAGCGAAGCCTCTTCGACGGCACATGATGGATGTCTAATCCGTCAATGGTGATCCTCCCAGATGTACGCTGAATCATGCCCAAAAGTGCGAGCACTAGTGACGATTTTCCAGCCCCCGTTCTGCCTACGATGGCCACCTGGAATTTAGAAAAGGTGAAGGAAGGTTCACGATTAATTGAAACGACATACTTATGCGTGCAGCATGATTGTAATCTATTATTTAGGCGAAATTGTTTTGTTTTCTGCGTGTCTTTCCCTCGAGTGTTCCATCTTCTAGCACTGTTTCGCCATGAATCATTACCAACTCGCCCAAATTACAGCTTTAATTACCACTTCTCCTCACCTACTTTGGCTACCCTAGTCTTCATGGAGTTTACAACACTGGCCCTTCTGACACAAGACCATAATCACCGAGCGACTGCGATGGGCTCTGGCAATTTCTGACTGATATGATTTACTTCTTCTAACAGTCGTTAGATCAGTTAGAGAGCTAATATCAATATAGATTTTTCGCAGTATGTAGTGGTGTAAACAGAGCACTATTCGTTGAACAGAATTTTTAAAGGGCCACTGAGGGGTATTTTTTCGTTTGGCGTCCACACGTCTTACCGAAAATTTTGCGATTATTTATGTGGGGTGTTCTCATTCTTTCGGCCGAATTTCGCACGCTGGCAGCAATTTGCTTCAGGGCAACCTAATTTTAAAATTTCAAATATCTTGACCTCAAGCGGGACGATACCCACTGAGAACCTTCCTTATGCCACGTCACGACCTGTACGGTTGTCGTTATACGGAGTGCGTTTGCTGCAGAAAAAAAAAATTCGACACCATTTTTGTTAATTTCAGAAAATTAACGATCGAAGCTATCACTGCCAGTCGCCAGTGTAGCTAATCCACGCCAGACGAGAGCTTTTGTGAGAGTATCCGCGGCGTAATTTGTTCGTATTTTGTGCTGTGAAACGTTGGCCACGACCCACTTTCGGTTTCCTTCTTTCACAATTTATCATTTTTCCCTTTTATTTTTCAATATGATTTCTAGCATCTCAGATTGAAAGGTTCAAGAAATGTAGCGCGACAGAAAACTCAAAATGGTTAAAAACCTTTGGAGTTGTCCTTTAGTACTGAACTGAAAGCGTGCAGTTCGCGGAACATAGTGCACTTGTTAGAGAGCCTCTTGCATTGACTAATACGCGCCTGGTTAAGCGGAATCGATAATGTTTGCGTACTTTAATGTGTCAGATCGAAGTATATGCGTTGTGCATTAACAGATTCGGCTTGTTCGTGTGAACTATTTCTTTTTTTTTAGCTTGATCTTGTAATATGTACATGGCTGAAGGGGTCACTTTTAACCTGAGTGCTTTATTTGAAAAAGTGAAATTAAATCCCCTGAGATCAAATAGGCTTGCTCATGGATTGCAGTTGAGATATTTTTTATTATAGTTTTCTTTGTTTTCTTTGTGGGCTTGTCCCGCATTGATCATTCAGTTTTTAGGTGATTTTTTGTTTTGCTGGTTTGCTGTTTCTTTTTTTTAGCTTATCCATTTTTTGCTGGATTTTCTAACCTGTAGTTCGTCATGAAGATTCTGCCTTCGAACTTGGCAACACATCGACTATGTGGATTAGTGAGCGCTAGTGCCAGCATTTTGTCACAAAGGAGTCATTAGCAGGACTCATTAACTACTATTGTAAATGGTGTTTACACTACTATTGTAAATCGTGTTTTCTACAACAAATATTGCAGAACGACCTAATCTGTGACGAGCAAAGCCGTGAGAAATAGACTTGACAAAGTAAAAGCAACCGGAGCCATACACTGAATCTGCAAAAATTCGAAAGGCAAGCGGTTACCTTTTCTCCCGCGTGTGCTTCGAATGAGATATCTTTGAGGGCATTGTTCATGATTTCCATGTTGTAGGAAGCACTGAAGTGTTCAAATTTTACAGAACCGCAATTCGGCCAGCTATCGTCGTACGGTTCCATGAAGTGGCTAGTAGCTTCCGAAGTTGGGTCTTTAGCGGGACTACCGTACCGTGACTGCTCTGGCTGTAAATACAAAATAAATATAAGATTACTTCTTTATTGTAAGCATTCACTTTGAGATTAATGTGCTCATTCAGCTCTATACAAACAGACCTTAGGCATGCTCCGTCAGCTGAAACTTAAAAAAATTATGCCTGATTAACCTCGATATGAAATATTTTTTTTTTAAATGCTATCCCGATTTCCTTTTTAAGCAGCCTCCTTCTAAAGGCGCCGCTAAATTTTTCGCGTCTAGCATGTGATTAAAGGGGAAAATAGAATTTCAGAAGGAACTCAAGTAAGTTGCAGAATCATGTGTGCTTTGCACATTCAGCAAACAATTACAGTTTTAAATCGAGAAAATTCGAAGCCAATAACATTTTTACAAGTTAAATTTTGTTCATTTGAATTTCACTTTGCAGCTCTGAGTAATGAGAAAGGGAATTCTGTGTTGCCAAGGCTAGAAAGGAAGACTTTAAAAAATCTTGGACATCGTTATCGGTCGCCTTTTACGCTGGGTACAGTGATCGGCACATCCACGTCCTCGACGGCAGCGGGTCTGCACCCGTTCCCAAGGCTTGAAGATTTAAAATTCAGCGGGAGCACCAAAATCTAGACCGCTACAGGCGTCTGACCCCGAAGCACAAAAGCACACGATTGATCTCAAAACCTTGCTTTTTGCAGGCACACTCGAATGCGAAAAAAGCAGCCGAACGCGGAGCTAGCAATAAAGAATAAACATGCGCAAACGCAGAGCCAAATACGCCTGCAATCTGGTCGATGCTGATTAATAGACCGCGACTATCAGCAATTATGACTCGCATTGAAATATGTTGCACTTCTTCTGCAGAGCGTTTCATGCTCCTTCTACTTTCGCCGTGAAGAGTTACCACGAATTTTTAATTATAGGGCAATAGAAAATTAGCGTCCTATATAATATCCAATGCTAATCGAATGCTTGGCTACTTACGACGCAACTTTTCTAAAGCACCATCCTCTTTAAAATTACTCATTTACAAAACTCTGATACGGCCCAAACTCGAATACGCCGCGTCAATTTAGGATCCCGGCCTAACAAACCTAACACAAGCTTTGGAAATGGTTCAGAATAACTCTACTCGCTTCATTCTTTCTAACTATACCAGAACAGCAAGCATCAGTGCCAGGAAATCTAGCCTTAACTTACCATCCTTATCATCACGTCGCAAATTTTCTCGCCTTTCCCTTTTTCACAAGTTATTCTATCACCCGCAGTTTCATACCGAACTTATCTCACCCCCTCAGTACGTATCATCAAGACTAGATCACATTCATAAGGTTGGCATCCCTTTCTGCAGAACAAAAACTTTTTTTCAGTCATTCGTACCACGCACATCGAATGAGTGGAACCACCTTCCTTCTTCGACGGCCACCATCACCGATCATCATTTATTCAAGAATGTCATAGCTAACATTGTTTAACTAGGATGTATTTTATACTGTGTTATTGCTTTTTCTTTCCCTGAACGCCTTAGCTAACAATGTATGTGTAGTAGTCATGTTTGTACTTTGCCTGTTTAATTAACTCCTGTTTGTTAAATTTCATTTTTTGTAACCACTCCCCTCTGTAATGCCTAATGGCCCTGAGGGTATAATAAATAAATAAAATAAATAAATAAAATATTAGAATGCTATACCATCAGAAAACGCATGCACAATATGTATGTTTTTTTTCATACTCAGGAATACTGTGACCTCACTGCGGATCGTTATTAATTATGGCGCTGCTCGTAGTTCGTAACGAACACTTTTCACAGCCGCATCGGTGGCTCAGTGGTTACGGCGCTCGGCTGCTGACCCGAAAGACGCTGGTTCGATCCCGGCCGCGGCGGTTGAATTTCTGTGGAGGCGAAATTCTTGAGGCCCGTGTACTGTGCGATGTCAGTGCACGTTAAAGAACCCGAGGTGGTCGGAATTTCCGGAGCCCTTCACTACGGCCTCCCTCATAGCCTGAGTCGCTTTGGGACGTTAAACTTCACAAAAACCAAAAACCAAACCAAACACTTTTAACTTTCCATAAAAGCGAACGTCGTCAAATAAGCTCCTGCCATGTCCTGTTAGAAAAGAAGACACGTCCACAAAGCGCAATGTTGGGCGTCAGAGCACAGTTATGTGTATCATTTAGTAGAGTGGTGAGCTGGACTAATCGGTATGGATCTATATTGGAGAAAAACCAGCCCATAAAGCCAGCGCTACGTGTGGCGCTCTGTCATCTTCGTCCCGTTTTGTGCGCTGGATTTTCTTCAATGTGTACCCTTTAGGCTTGCAGTCGCTCTGTAGTTTATTCACTCTGTCCCAAATACTAAGTGCGAACTGCAGCTAAGCTGCAACTCCACTTGCAATGCATTGGTAATTTTAGTGCAAAAAGTGAATACTGCGATACACGTTCTATGAATACTTTCTATTTATATTAATACTTCTGAAACCAGGTACAGGAGACTGCCTTTGCCTAGAACGCGGTGGAAGCCTCTACGCAACCAACATTGCCCCAGACTCCAGCGATAGTGTCTGCTCTATTTTCGAGCAGGAGAACGCGCCCAGTTCAAGCTGGTCTTATTCGGACATTTGTGTTTAGTTTCCCTGTCCAGAATGGAGACCTTTGTGAGTTTATAAAGGTAGCATTAAATACACTCCATGCAGATCAAAAGTATTTTAAGTTTCGTAACCAAATCTTGAACGATTCTCGGAACAACTTACACCCCCCCCCCCCCCCCCCCCCCCTATAGGCGGCTTGTATAGTGCGTATGCTGCGTGACAAAATGTATCAGTCCTCATGGACACCAAAAAAAGCTCTACGTTCATTGCGCTCGCTTCGGGCAGGCTCACCGAAAGTGGCGAGAAATTGTGACTGTCTTACATTTTCGGCAGGCAGTTCCGTGTATTCCAGAACACGTTTCAAAGCAACGTCGCCCTGTACATTCCAATATATAACTATAAAAATCCCCGTCAGAGCAAAGGGCACCTGAAAAATAACATAAAAATGGATTGTCAAAACAGTAACGGTAAGTGTCTGACCCAGCTAAGGATTTTACTTTGAAGTGAAATTATTATTGCATGTGAACAAATGCAGAGATATGTAAATTCTTGCCCGATTAATCTTTTCGCCTGTTGTAAGTGTTCGTAATTTACTGTTTATATCAGACGTCCAGTTTCTCTAAGTAAGTTATTAATAGATGTAAATAGCATAACACCGAACGCCCATAGAATCCAGACGGGGTTGAAATGGCGCCGCCTAGCATGCAACGTAAAACCTGCGAACAGATGCGATATAAAAGAAAACATCAATGAAGTTTTCGCAAATCGTGCCACTATTGCTTGCGATATTCTATACTTTGAGCTTGGCGCATGATAGCCTTGGATGCTTATGCGCCACTAAATACAACACAACACAAAACTACTTGTGATACGTTGCAGCCAAAGGAGCTATTGCTTACTTGATACTTTTGCATCTTAAAAAGCTATGACAATGGATTTTATAAACAGAAGGAACACATTTTTGATCGCCTAGTGCAATGGCCCAAAAACCTGTCTCTGAACAGGTTTATCTCGCACGCAACGTTTTTGAGCTGGGCAGCGCACCTCTGTACTCTTTATTATAAAATATTACAAGGTCCACGCTTTCCCCTTTTCTTTTTAACTGGGTGTAAAAAATATGTTTTTTTTTTCGCTTTTGGCGCTACCGCGAGTAACAGTGGTTCGCAGCTCTTGTGAACCCCGTCTACAGCTCAGCAAACTGACCCTCCGAAACTTTTTCTTCCACTAAAAGCATCGAAACTACTACTTTGGTTGCTTACCGTCAACGACGAAAGCAAAGACAAGCCAGCGCTTGCTGTGGACGCCGGGTAGCCATGTGAAGGAACCACGACAATGGCAACAGTGAGCAGGATAACGAGAACACCACAGAAGGCAATCAGGAGACGACTCAAGGAGTAGCACAGAACGAATAATTGAAATCCGCGAAGGTAGGCATTCATAAGTCTCCGGAACAGGGCACAGAAGCTTTCTGTGACGCCGTAGCTACGGATCAAGCCCACGCATCCTAGAGTTTCGTTCAAGTGCTGTAGAAGCCTGGACAGCCTCGTGCTCTCGTAGAGACGGCCCAGAACTGTGGCACGCACGCAGTAGCTCTGCAAAAAAAAATGGCATGTAGAAATGAATTAATCAGTAGAGACGGCAGCGAGAACACGAAACAATTTATAATGATTTATTTGAGATGGAATCCTCACCGGTGGCAATATAAAATATTTAATAAGATTTTACAACATTAAGCACTCATGGAAGCATGCTTTCCGTGAGGGTTTGTACGCATTTTACGATATCCGCGCATTTGCAGTTTTAAGTTCTGTACTCATAGTTGATATCTTTCTTTTACCATCGCTTCCTAGCGTGGAATCTTTTCTTGGTGCTACGTCAATATGTTCCAGTGTGACAAGCCCATTTGGTAGTCTTTCTTGTCTTGTTTGTTTTCTATTTTCATACAGATTGGCATAATTCATAGATTTGTTTCCTTTTTTTTCATGCAATACCTAGAAGGCAATACCTAGAAGCAATACCTAGAAGGCATTTAGCAGTGCCGTCAACATAAAGGAAAAACATGTATTTAGTTCAAACAAAAACTTATAGGCGATTTATGCAATTGATGCGTCAGAGTACGGGTCAGCATTAGTGCTCTAGCATTAGCATCAGTGGTAGCGACTGCTCCTCCCGTTCAGACCGTGCGAGCGGCGGCGTGGCCCAGTCCATCAATAATCTTGTGACGCGCGCACCCCTGCTCCACTCTCCCGAATAAATGCAATGATGACGTAAAAATGAAATCGACTGCGCAAGTTAAAAATGATGGCAATATCTTTTCAGAGCTCCCAACAAGTTCTTTGTCGGGAACACGGAACCCGTACGGCCTGTGAAACGTCAATACCATTACTTTGACTAAATATATCTTTCGCGAGAGATCATAGCATCGCCAGTTCTCAGTTGCAAGCGATGGCCTCTGCGCACCAAATGATCTTGTTCAAAACCATAGAGTTTCTTACTGTTACCTAGAGGGAAAGCTGGCAGCCCGTCTATGGGAGTTTGCATGGCGACCCCTCGAGACCACTTCAGCCACCATGGACGCTCAAAGCATCATGGGGCGGTGAGCTACTTGTTGCGGAACTGCAACTTTTGGCCAAAAAATAATAGAAAAATTAAGCTATTTGATAACTACAAACGTCCTAATATTCAATATCTTGTCTAATGATTGCAACAAACGAGCATAAAAGAATTTAAGTGCAAAGTTTGCCCAAAACAAGAGACGACTCGCTCTCCTATTGGCCTAGTAATGAACACTATAAAAAATTATATTTCGTAATTAAAAGGCGCACTTTTAAAAGTTAATATGTTTTCAAAAAAGATGTTGTTGCTTAAATACTATAAGAGGTTTTTTAATGGAATTTCGGAAAAGTGAAACCTTTTATTGGAGTCGTGTGTCGTTGCGTTTTCACTACTAAGGGTTTTGCACACTGCGTTCGCGCGAAAGTCGTCTGCGCACACACGAACAGAGTTTTCGGAATGAAACGTCTTAGTAGTGCCACTCCATGTTTCCGAAAAATTAGGACTGTGCCGCAACAAGTAGCTCACCGCCCCATGATGCTTTGGGCGTCCATGGTGGCTGAAGTGCAGCGCCGCCAGCTTTCCCTCTAGGTAAAAGTAAGAACCTCTATGTTCAAAACAGAGAGTAACACTAAAGCTTACCATGCATAAAACGAGGACCACCCCTGCGACGCATGTGACGCCGAACACAACAGGTGATTGAGATCCAACCACAGCCAGTCTCGCAACGACAGCGAAGATGCTCTGTAAAAGCTGCTTTTGTGCGACAAAAATGCGCACGTCGTTTACTTCCAGGTCTACCGAGAAGCGATTCAGGATCCTCCCACGTGGCGTCGCGTCGAAGAACGATAGCGGACTGCCGGAAAGCCTCGCCAGCATGTCTTCGTGGAGGCGGTGAGAGCTCCTCTTCGATCCTGTGGCCAGTGAGACGCCGGCAGCCAGCCTGCAGAGTGCTGTAGGTGGCAAGGGAGTTATAGACATTTTAAGGCGGAAGCCTTTAATGCCTCATCGTTGTAAGCAGGAGTTGTCGACAGAAATGTCACACTTTTCAATTGGTCGAAATGGTCGTGACGCCACAGTGCGCGAATTTCAAACGGAGCCAATTGTACTTTGGCTGGTAACCATGCAACCAATTAATGGGATCGTATAGTGATGCTCCAAGTAAGTAGAACTAAGCTTAGTTCATTGCTTAATTAACCAATTGGCGTCATTAAAGTTTCTAGTCAGACCAGATAAATAAATAAAATGGATATGGAATTTGGTCGAGATCGGGAATCGAACCAGGGTCGGCGGAGTGCGAGACGAGCGCGGTAACCACTCCGCCGTGCCAGCTTTTTTTTTCTTAATTGCCTGGCTTTGGCTCATGACATTGCACAACAAAAATACGCATAACGCTATATACATACAACACTGTCGTGGTCAGCCAGCACGAGACTGGCTTCGTCAGCTTAAAATTCCCGCAACGTACACAACGGCTCTAGTCTTGAGAGCCACTCGGGAGGCTCCGCAGCAGATTTTTGGATTGCAAGAAACCAGTCCATGCTTTCCCGAAAATAAATTCGGGCCGGTCGTGCGTATTTGTCACAATGGTAGCCTGCCATTCTGGAGCGCCATATACAGTGGAGGCCCAAGAGCATTATGAGATCAAAAGGTGCCCCATCCTCATTATCAGTGCTTAAATAGCGAATTCCGTGCGCGTGGGAATTCCGTGCGCGTCAAGTGGTAGCTCTTTTTTTATGGTCCTTTGTAACACGTCCCAAAAATAAACCCCTTCCCAGCAATGCAAAAAAACATGGTCTATTGTTTCAGGCTGTTTACAAATTAAGCAGTTCGATCCCCGCGGTAAAAAGAAATCCTTTCCCTCTAGAAACTTTTTAACTGGTAACGTCCCGGTGTGTAAATTAAAAAAAAAAAGTCTTTGCTCTTGGTCGCACCTGCATTTTCTTCACCCTTTTTAAAACATCCCATCCCCGGGCCATCACTGTACAAGGCCCTGTACATGGGCTCTGGGAAAACAATATCACAAAGATCATTGTACAACTTTTTCTTTTTACTTTTCCACAAATAATCGGTGGAAAAACGTGCAGAAAGAAACCGAACGCTTGCTACAATCTCGTTGTAGTAACCAAAAGTTCCACCAGAGAGCTCTTCTGTGGATACCACAAACTCCGGCAGCAATCGCCGCAGCTTCACTCGGTGGTTCGGAATGAGTGAGTGAGTGAGTAGAAACTTTATTGATTTCTAAGATTTAGCCTGCGGTGGAGGTCTTCTTCAAGTCTTCTCTTCAAGTCTTGAGGTTGCCTCCTTAGCCTTGGGTGGTCCCCTAGTCCAGGGCTCCACTGAGTCTGGCCACCTCGCTTGCGTGTGTTTTGAGTGCCCTTTGGGCCTCTAGCTCGCAGCTGGTGAGCCGGCTCTCCCATTGCTCCGCACTTGGTGTGTCGTGTTTGTGGAACGATATTTTTCTGTCGCATTCCCATGTTATGTGGTATAGTGTTGGCCTCGCTTCGCACCAAGGGCATGTGGCGCGGTATTGTGTCGGGAACATCTTGCTTAGTATATATAAGTTGGGGAAGGAGCCTGTCTGTAGCTTCCACCATTTTGCGGCTTCTTCCTTGCTTAGCTCTTTGTGTGGTGGGGGGTATTTGTATCTTAGCCCCCTGTATAAACTTAGTGTTTCAGAGTACCCACCCCTAGGCTAGTCCAGAGCTCCTCCGGGGCTTGTGACCCCCCAGCTCGGATAGTAAGCCCTCGAGCTAGTTCGTCCGCCCTTTCGTTGCCCCAGACCCCCGCGTGGCCTGGTATCCAAATTATGTTATGTTTCTCTCTCCTCCCCGAGGGTGTCCCCTCGCTGAGGATCCTGAGTGTTGTTTTGCCTACCCTTTCTTTTGTGTAGTTTCGACACGCTTCTTGTGAGTCTGTTAAGATATTCAAGGGTCTCCCCTTTCTATCCCCCTCCCTCATTGCTAGGGCTATCGCTATCTCCTCCGCCTCTGCTACATTTGATGCCCTGGCCGTGAGGCTCGTTATGTATTCTCCCTGGTGGTTGACGACTACCGCCACCATTTTATTTCCTCGTTCGCCATAGTACGGGGAACCGTCGGTGTATACCGTGCTGTCCCTGCGCCCTATTGTTTTTTCATAGTATTCTGCCCTGGCTCTCCTCCTGCTGGCATGGAGGTTTGGGTCCATGTTGCGGGGGATGGGTTGTACGCTTATGTTTCTTAGTGCGTCTGGTATGTTTGCCCTGTTGTTGTGATGGTTCTCCGTCTCCCGACCCAACCTAGTCAGAAGCGCTCGTCCGGTTCTTGTGTCGCTGAGTCTTTGAAGTTGTGCCTTTATTTGGCATTCACTCAGCTCTTCAAAAGTGTTGTTTAGCCCTAGTTGCATTAGCTTCTCGTTGGACGTGTTCCTTGGTAGATGTCAGGCTATCTTGTACGCTTTGCGAAGGATAGCTTCTGCTTGCTCTCTTTCAGCTTTGATGGTTACGTGGTGTGGTAGTGAGTATGTTATTCGACTGACTATGATGCTGTTCACCAGTCTGATTGTGTCTTCTTCCTTCATGCCATGCCTTTTGCTGGCTACTCTATTTACCATTCGGCCTACTTGCTCCGCCGCTTTGCGTAGCAGGCTGAGTGTGTGGCTGCATTTCCTGCTACCTTGCAGCCACATACCGAGTATTCTTATCATTCTTTGTTCCGGTATGTTCTGCCCTTCTAGTTTCACCTCGAGGTTAGCCTCTGTAGGGTGCCTTCCTACTCTGAGAAGTTCGGACTTTTCGGTGGAACACCTTAGTCCCCTCTTCTTCATGTATCCTTCAATGCAGGTGGCTGCCGCTTGTAGACTTTCTTCTTTGCTTCCTAGCGAGCCTTCGCTGGTCCATATGGTGATGTCATCCGCATACATTGCGTGTCTGATTCCGTAATTGTATCTGGCTGAGCTCTTTGGCTAGGATGATCATTGATATGTTGAAGAGCACTGGTGATATCACTGAGCCTTGTGGAGTTCCCCTGCATGGTGTTTGAAAGACCTCGCTTCATAGGTCTCCCAAACCCACCGTTGCAGTTCTGTTTGTGAGGAAGCTTCTCACGTAGTCGTGTGTTTTCTTTTCGCAGTTGGTGGCGTTGATGCCTTCCATGATTGCTGCGTGGGATACGTTGTCGAAGGCCCCTTTGATGTCCACGGCCATGACTACGTTTTCCCCTTTGCTTGGCATTGTTTTTAGTACTTCTTCTTTGAGCTGAAGCAGCACGTCTTGGGTCGATAGATGTTCCCTGAAGCCGAACATGGTGTTGGGGTACCATCCTCCGTCTTCTAGGTGTCTTTGTATTCTTTTAGGGATGATTCTTTCGAAAAGCTTGCCCAGACACGATGTTAGCGAGATAGGTCTGATATTTTCTATCTGCAGTTTTTTGCCTGGTTTGGGTATCATAACGACTTCCGCGTGTTTCCACTCTTTCGGAACCGTTCCCTCTTCCCAGAGTTTGTTTAAGTATTTTGTGAGCTGTTCTACCGCTTCATCGCTGAGATTTCTTATCAACGAGTTCTGGATCTTGTCCGCCCCCGCTGCCGTGTTCTTTGTCGTTGCCCTTATGGCTTGAATAACTTCTTCTCTTGTTATCGGTTTGTCCATGTCCTGGTTTTCTTTCCCTTGGTATTCTCCTTGGTAGGCTTTCACCTGTTCTTTTCCGTAGCATTTCTCTTTTACTGCTTGGATTAGCTGCTCCTCCGTCCCTTCGTATTGGTGGATCAGTCTTTGTATCGATTTGTGACTTTCTGCTTTGTTCTTCGATGGGTCCATGAGCTTCCTTAGTATTTGCCACGTTCTGGCCGTGCCTAGGGTGCCATTCAGTGTTGTGCTGAATTGTTGCCATCCCTGTCTAGCCAGTTGTGTTGCGTATTCTTCCGCTCGCTTGGTGATTTCTGCTATCTTCTTTTTTAGTTTCCTGTTAAGCTTCTGTTTCTTCCAGCGTTTGGTTAGGCTTTTCCTTGCCTCCCATAGGCCGAGGAGTCGTTTGTCTACCTCTGGTGCCTGTTCTGTGCGGTTAACTTCTTTGGTATATGTATCTCTTACTTGTTTAAGTTGATGGCTCCATTCTTCTAAAGACGTGATGTCGCCTTTGATGCTTTTGCAGTGGGTGCGGAAAGCGTCCCAGTCTGTCAGTCTTGCCTTGCCTATTTTCCTTCTGATGCTTTCGGCTTCAATGGCCACTCTGATTATAAAGTGGTCGCTGCCTAGGTTCTCCTGTGTGTTTTCCCACTCTGCTTGTTTAGCTCCTCTGACAAAGGTTAGGTCGGGACACGTGTCTACGCTTACGCTGTTGCCTTGCCTTGTGGGTTGGCTCTCATCCGTAAGTAGCTCGCAGCCTGTGTTTTCTGCGGCTGTACATATGCTCCGCCCTTTTATGTCCTCTTTTTTGCTGCCCCATTGCGGGCTTTTCGCGTTGAAGTCTCCTGCTATAACTAGGGTGTTCTGCCCTGCAAGTTTCATTGCCTCCGCGAAAAGCTTGATGAAGTCTCCCCTGTTTTTAGGTGGGCTATATATGTTTATAACAAATGTGCTTTTGCTTTCCTTTTCCTTTTGGGAATTATTTCAGTTATCACGTGTTCTAGGTGTGTGTCTGCTATTTCCCCATGATTTATTGCTGTTATTTTGTAGCTAATGAGTGTTGCTGTTTTCCCTTTTTCCTGGCATGAGTAGCCTCTTAGGGATGGGGTACAGTTTGTTTCTTGTAATAAGATTAGGTCTGGTGGGGTTCCCCTAGTGCTAATGAATTGCTGCAGGAGCTCCTGCTTGCGCCTGCAGCCCCTGCAGTTCCATTGCCAAATCTCTAGTTGTTGTCCTCCTGCCATGTTGCTGTGTTGCAGCTACTATTGTTCCCTTGGGTTTCTGTACTGAACCTCCGCTCATTAAAGAGGCGGTCTCTGGCGTCGTTTAGTGTTCTCTGTGTTGTTTGATTTTTAACGTAATTACGGAAGCTCTGTTCTTGCAAAGCTATCTTCTGGCTTAGTTGTTGCATTTGTTGCTGCATTTGTTGTTGCATTTGCAGCATGAGTGTTTTTAGGTCTTCCCCTGCCGTGTTGGTCTCCCCCATGTTTTGTGGGTTCTCTATAGTTTGTGGTGGTGGTGTTGGCGTTCTCACTGGTGAGAAACCTGTTCTCCGTATCTCCTGTAGTTCTGCGATTAAGTCGCTGATCTGCTTTCTTAGCTGCCTATTCTCCTTTCTTATGTTGTTGATTTCTGCTCTTAGGCTTTCGTTTTCTGCCTTGGTGTCTGTTGTGTTGTTTTCCTCGTGCGGAGCAAAAAGTATTTTGGAAGAGCCGCCTCCCCAGCTTACCTTAACTCCGCCGCTTTTCTTCTGCTGCGTTTGCTGCTGGCTGGCCGTGGTCTGGCTCGCCTCGCCTCGTCCCCGGCTCTGGCTCCGGTCCCGGCTGCGGCTGTTGCTGCGTCCCCTGGACTCGCTTCGGTAGTCAGGTTGTTTCTCCTGGTCCTCGTTCCGGAACCAGCGTGGTCGTCGTCCTACATTTCTGCCTTGGCTGCGGCCGCGTTGCTGCTGACCCCAAGCTCGTAGCTCTCCGAATGATTTTAGTCGCTGTGTGCATTCCCTTGCTCCTGTGACGTGGGAGCCCTTGCACACGAGGCACTTCGGTACGCATTGGTGTTGCGTCTCCGGATTTGCTTGGCCGCATTGCCTGCACGCCTTGCTTTCCGGGTTTGGGCATACATCTGCTCGATGCCCTTGCTGGTAGCAGTTGTAGCATATCTGCCTCGTTGGTCTGTATGGGTGCCACCACATCTCTCCCCCGTAGAGCAGGACTTGCTTGGGAAGGATTGGGCCGCTGAAGGTAATGACTGCTGTGCTGGATCTCCCTAGCATTCGTGCCGCCAAAATCTTCACTCCGTGCGTTCTTGTCCTTAGGTTGGCCTTTAATTCTTCTTCTGGGGTTCCCGGGTCTACCCCGTGGATGACTCCCCGTAGCGTTCCCTCCGGCGCCGCCACGTGTGCCGTGACTTGGTAGCTTCTTCCACCGAAGTTGAGCTGCGCTATGTTTCTGACTTGTTTGGCTGTCTCTTCCTTATTCGTGCTGACGATTATGATGTTCGAGCCGTTGCGCAGTCGGATTATAAGGTCTTCTGCCTTGCATCCATGCCCGGTGGCTGCAACCACCGCTCGCGCCACTTGGTGTGTTTGCAGCTCTCGCACTGCTAGTCCCTTTGGCCTCAGGATCACCTTTAAATCTTCTTTCGGTAGGGGAGGGAGTCTCCTCTTCGGCGCTCCTTCCCTCTCGCCTTGCTTGGTTGTGCTTTGTTTGTCGCCTGTGCTTTTCCCTCCGCTTGAGGGGCTCGGATCCCCCGTCACGTGGCCTGCCGTCTCTTTGGTCTTCCTCCATTCTTTCTTGGGTCTCCATAATTCGGTTTGCCAAAAATTCACGTCTGGCATGGATGTCTTGCGTCTGGGCCATCTTTCCGCTGCCTCCGTCGCCTGCCGAGGTCGAGGAGTCCGCGGAAGTCGCCGCCCGTGAAGCCTAGTCGCTAGGCCTAGCGTTAGCTTAGCTCATTCGTCCACGTGGTTGATCTTCAAGGCCGGATAAATCCAAAAATATTGGGCCCATCGGTTTGAAAATGGTGTCCTCGTGGTCCGCTTCTCTTCCTGCGTCGCCTCCAACCAAAATTTTGGCAGTTCCGCTGAGTTGACCGGGCCAAAAAGCCCAAAAACTGCGGAGCCCATGTGGCGCACGTCCGCTCGTAGTGGTAGAGGAACGCACCTCTCGTTCGGAATGAACAAAGGCGCGTCTAGTGAATACGGTGTCTTCGTTCACTGCCATCTTTCACCCTTCCCTCAAGGTGAGATTCAGGTGTCCACCGAGATATGCGATACCGATACATTATCTTTCCTCGAAAACTAATTTACCGACAAGCAAGACGTACAGCCGAACGGGCGATGGCGTTCTCTGGACTCCCTGGCAGCGTTGCAAGGCGCTATCGCGTTCTACACTCGTAGAGGCGAAGCTTAACATCTTAACCACACATCAGTGACACAAGCAGCAACACCGCGCTTAAGGCTTTCGTTTCTACGCGCTTTAGGTCAACAAAGCGCCCCCCTGAATTTTTTTCTTAATTATTGCAGAGTTATTGCGATGAGTATGAAAGAATGCGGGAACGTGTTTCACTTGCCTTTTTTTTCTGGTGTATAATTTCTGAAGAGGAGGTGACGGATCGAACTACTTCTCAACGAGAGAGGCAGAAACGATGGGAGCATGAGCTGAACGAAGTAACTTAGGCACATGCTGTTTGGCTAGTTCATTTCACGTGACTTTTCACACTGACACCTTTAGTTACTCATTTCTCTAGCAAGCGATAAGGGAATGGCATATGTCACCCAAGAATGTTGTAAATCTGAATCTCTGAGCAGTTTTCTTTCTAGACTTTCATAATTGTTTATTTGAACCATTACACACTGACATTACACGAACCAATTGTTATTAGATTTTATTTTTCATACTGATATTGTGTTATATAATATTACACCATGTGTTTTTTTTTCTGGCCCATAATTTCTTCTAAGAAGGGGAGGTGACGGATCGAACCACTTCTCAATGAGAGAGACAGAAACGATGGGAGCAAGAGCTGGACGAAGTAGCTGAGGCATATGCTGTCTGGCTAGTTCATTTCACGTGACTTTTCACGCTGACACCTTTAGTTATTAATTTCTCCCGCAAGGGATAAGGCAATGGAATATGTTAACCAAGCATGTTGTAAATCTGAATCTCTGAGCAGTTTTCTTTCAATATTTCAAAATTGTTCATTTGAACCATTGCACACTTTCATTACATGTACCAATTGTTGTGAAATTTTATTTTTCATATTGATATCGTATTATATAATATTACACCATGTGTTTTTTTTCGCAGGGGCCTATTGATCTTCTGATATTTGCATTACTGATGTGTGTGAACGTACTTTTTGGTGATATTTTTTCTTTTTGTTTTTGACATGTCTAGTCCCATCATATTGCAACCAAATCTTGCAACAGCCTTGATAGAGGCTAGCAGTATGTTCGGGAAAGAAAAAAAACCCCCGGCACTCGGTGCTGTCACACAAATAACGATGAAATTGACATGGTTTGGTCGCATGCGCTGAAAATTTTTTTACTGATGTAGAGACTAGGCATGGAGTCCTGTTGCGCGCTTAGTGCAAAGGCCAGCGGGGGTGAACTCACTGCATAGTGCTCATTTTGTGCGATGTATACCTGACATTTTGGTGTTCCCGGTAATAGTTAATAGGATTCCTCTTTTATTAACGCGTTCTGAACGAAAATAATCCCAAACTTAATCGTTCTATAATCATAGGACGTCAAGTAAGAAACGAAATTATATATTGGGATGTTATACCGTCTAATATCCAGGAAAGAACACAAACCCTGTCTCTTCAAAACCTACCTTACTAAATGCATTTTGATTTTTTGTGGCTGAAGAAAGCTCACAGTGGAGAGCAAGACAAAGTACAGTATTTGCAAGGGGGCATGAGCACCTACCATGAGAACCGTAGTGACCAAACTGAAAAAAAAATGAAATCGGGAAAAGGCAACAAAGTTTTGAATACCTGTGTGGTCTCGAAAAGCAGAATTAGGGAGTTGATGTGTCCTCAAAAAAGAGAAAAATGACGGATGAATTAGCTTGGTTAGGCAGGATGAGAATAAGGTGTGCTTGCACTGCGGTTTTCATTCTTTCATGGGTCATTATCTACCTTACATTCATATATCCCTATTAGTCATAATACCACTCCCGGCGCAGTGGTGCAGCGGTTAAGCGATGCGCCAATGCCCTACGTTGGCAGGTGCTGCGATGAGTGGGGCTTGTGAACCCCAGTTTGCTCTTCCCGGGCACCCTCTAGCGACCAATCATTAATTTAAATGCCGCCTGCCATGGTGGACAGTTTGCGGTGACGTCACAAAGTTATGTTACCTAGTAGGCCCACTTGTTACCCTGGCGGGTGGTACCCAGCCACTCAGCTTTTCAAGATCGCAGAGGGACCGGACAAATCAGCGATATCGGCGTGGGGGGACTGCAGTGGTAGCGCGCTAAATATCTTCAGAGATGCAGCTTATGGGGATGGTTTGCTGGCTAGGTCATATGACCTTGTGACGTCATCATGACCGGCCCACAGAAGGACCGCACAGGCAATGGCTAAGCGGCTCAGCGAAAAGTCTAGCGCTAACGCACTAAAATAAATGAGAATCTAACAGCCCTGCGCAACGCTACACCCTGACCTACAACATTTGTCCAAATATGCAGCCCAATGGGTCTCTCCCAGAGCTCTGCAGCATGGTTTTGCATCCTCAGCGACAACTGTAATCTCTCGAAAACAAGAGAAACTCTCATCTTCGACCTCCAAGTTTATGAGTAGCGAATGTGCTCGAGTGTTTCGCTACACCTATTAGAAGCAAAGCCCTTGGGCTGCATATTTTTGACAAGGGCTCCACATTCATGGCTTCGAAAGCCACTTGTGGTTTCTCACTGCTGATTACGTTTTTTTTTCTTTCTTTTCGCTCGTATCCTTACCGTGTCCAGAAATTAGATTTAAAAATTTATTCACACACTGGGCGCAATTGTACGCTTCTTTGAATAAAATACTCCCCACATAACTCTACTCGAAATCTATAGCCCTGCTGATTATCTAGACTTAATAGGCAATTTTCTTGGCAAACTTAGCTTCCACGCATACTCTCCAGCAGGGTCCTTTCTGGGTGTGCACTGCGCTGTAGAGTAGGGCAAAGCTGTTCGAAAGAAATATTCAGTCCTCCAATGTATGAGTTATAAAGGCTAGCCGGCTCGCGAGTGATGATCTTAATGATGACGCCGTGTATATTGCTGCGAATTTTTGTAGCGTTTGTTCATTAATTCTTCAAAGCTGCCGGCACACCGCTTTATGGCTTTTTTTGTGATGCGAGACGCGACCAAACTTATCTCGATTGATCGCATCCAGACAGAAGCGATTCTACGTTGTTCTAGAATATTCCAGTAACTTTGCACGCCGTATCCCTAGCGTTCGCTATCAGCTTTAAATTGAGCACAGTATAGAACGGCGGGCATTCAGTTCGACAACCGCCGAGCACGCTTGTTGCTACGCTGACGCCGAGTGATTCAGTCCATTCAGAGCGTATGTCAGCCGAAGTAAAAGGTTTTGTTTTGAAGCCCTCTTTGCTGTGATCCTGCACGCCTTACTGCCGTCCACCACTACATGAAAATATCCACAAAATATCCTATTGTTTTTATATATTCGTGTATATCCTATCCGCGTATACCCGACTGTGTTTGTTTATACTATTTATAAGTTATTGGAAGGTTACAATGAGGGCTGTATGGTGTGAGAAATGTGTGAGCATGGGATTGCGGATCTTGTCGCGCAGCGCGTTTGCGGGAAGTTTCCCGAGGACGTTGTTCCTTTGCTCCCCACCCCCCTCCTCCACACACGCATTTGTTAACGGGCTCGGGGAACTCGCATACATGCAGCGTTACGGCACTGCGCAGCCATGGCTTTCCGACAACACGACTGATGTCATACGTCATCCCTTTCAGTTCTACCGCTGCTACGTCGAACGCAGACGCACAGCTGGTAGTCAGCTGTGGCGCCGCTTGATCTCGCTAAACAGAGAGACCGACCAATAGATGGATAAATAGATAGATGGACAGACAGACAGAAATTAGATAGATAAAATGAGAGACATTAAATAGACAAACAGATGGGTGATAGAAGACAGTCGGACGGATGGGCAGTACTATTGGCATTCCCTTTGAATCGATGAGTGGATGAAAGCGGCTGTTTATTTCAAACTTCCGTTTACTTTTATTCCTAATCTGGCTGTTCGTTCTTTGTCACTGTAGATGAGCAAGCAACGCCAATAGCTGCCTTCCCTTCTCTATCCCCATCCGGGAAAGGGAATGAGTAGAGGATGGCATGTGCATGGACTGCATGGACGCCTCCGACATGTATGTGAAACCTTGGGAACGGAACTGATACTACTATCACTGTGAAAAAAATAGAGTGACAATGTGTAGGGTGACAATGCGTCGACGTTACCAATATTGGAAGAGTATATTCTTACATGCTCACCATCTCCGAGGCAGAAAGCAGCCAACCAGCGAACCATGACCCTACTCGCATGGTGTGCGTCCTCCGCTTGGTTGATCCTGAGTGCTGCCCATGTTTTGACGCAGATCAACTGGCAGGCAAGAAGCCCTGCGCTGGCTGCGAAACATACGACGGCGAGTACCGCGAAGACTCCCGAGTACTTGAAATACGCCATGGTGACGTCGATGAGACCCTGGACAGAATGGCTGCGGTTACTAGAATAGGAAGTTGGGCAGGTTAGAATTTCTTCCACGCGCGAGCACTGTAATCGAAGCCAAGCTCTGCAAAGGGAAACGGGATATGTAGTTCAATAAACATTAATCTATTTCACTGGTATGCAAGTATCCCATTTCGCTGGTCAAAACGCAGCCAAAACCAGTCCATTTCACTGGTATGCAAGTACCACATTCGCTTGTCAAAACATAGCCAAAGCCAGCAGAAGAATCAACACAAAATGTGAATTAAACCATTTGGTCCAGGTCAGACGGTACACAATCACTTCGCTGCCTGGCATACGCTTTGGTGTCGGCCGTCTTCTTCTTGTAGGCTAACATTAACCACGCCGCACCTGCTACGTGCAGTGCGGGATGCACACATTGTTTTTTTTTGGTCTTTGAAAAATTGTCTTGAAGATTGCAGGTCGGTTCACTGACTGTATTTACTTCTCATTAAAATGGTGCACTGCTGAAACACTGGTCTTTAATACATTGTCGTACATGGATCACAATTGTGTTATTCGCGTTCCAGTGTTAAACAGTTTAAAATTGACCTGCTTCTCTGAGATTGTTTCGGTTCCACCAAGCGAACGATGGCTGTGATGTGCAAGGTGCGTTTTGGTCACGTGAGGCAAGCAAAAGAACTACAATTTCAACTCTGTTACGTCGTTTTTTGCTATTCGGCGCTTCATGCAAGCTAGCTAAAACGTTGTAGTGAATTAAAACCACGTATCAGCGATTACAATGAATTTTTTTTCATACCTCACGTAACCTAAGCGCTATTATTACGTTACAACCATCGTTCGGGGGTTAAAACCAAAACAAGAACAAAATTGAAATATTTAATATTTAGCGCTCGTAAGGGGATATCCGGGGTGATCCATGTATGCTTGTCTATAACGTGCCATTTGAAAGAAGAAAACACGAAAAAAAATTTGGTGTCTATACTCCTTTAAGCACAAAAATACGCATTCATGCACTCGCACACGCACGCTCAAGCGGAAGTGTCAAATACAATCAGCAATGCATTATGATGCACTGACGCCTACACCCGACTGCAAGGGAAAGTCTGCTAGCCAGACCCGCGCTAAGTTCCGCCATCGTCCGCGCACGAGAAGAACCGTACAGAAGAATAACAGGAGGAGGAGGAGGAAAACGATGTCGCTACTTGTGTTGGTTAAAGGGTTGCAGGGAACCATAATTTCTAGGCCTATAAGGTTTATACCACGGTTCGAATTATGTTTGAAATCTACTGGTGTACCGCAACTTTCTATTCCGTCTACTCTAGTCAACTGGTGTACCGCAGCTATCTGGGCTTCGTCCAGTCCTGTATCGTCTTGTTCTTTTTATACTCAGCGCAGTTCTACTACAGATATAAAAATGAAACACCAGCTAGCTCCGCTTGTCGTATTGGTAACTACCTACTCTTTGCACGCCTGCGAAACGTTGGAATTCCCGAGGAAAGAAAACACTTGATTCTGTGCGCATTATTAACCGCTGAGTAAGTCAGTGGCTTGTCGTATTAGTCCCAGCTGATCGTCCTATTGGGCTGACGTCAAGAAGAACAGGGAGGAGTGAGGAAAGGGGGAATTCAACAGCTATGATTAAGGGAAGAGACAGGGTTTCAAGTTAGCATGCAGGGATGGGGTAATTCAGCAGCTTTTCCGCGCATATCGAGCCGTGAGCGTTCAAATATGCCTAGATAGGTTGCCAAAACCCATTTTATTTACTCTTTAATCATTAAGACAACTTTTCTTTTCTACTTTTCTAGCTGCTGAGTTGAAATATGAGCCCGCCGTTCTAAATATTGTTTTCTTATTTTTACAAGATATAACTGGAGAAGGACAGAGGGCATACCATCTAATGAAAGGCTTTGCACCGACTACTTTTAATAACCATTCAATAATAGTTCAATAGGCCTTTAATTATTGTTTATACTAACAAAGAGAGTGTACTGAAGCGGGGTGAAAGGCAAAGAAATGGTCACCTTCTGAAAAGACATTCCTTCTTCCTTCACAACATCGAATGTAGATTCTTCCTCCAAGGAAAGCGGCTGGCATTTCCTGATAAGAAGTAATTAACGATGAAGTTCCTTATAAAACGGCCCTCTACATGCTGCTACATGCAACCTATTAAACACTTTTTGTGCGTTCTCTTTCGTATTTTGCATACATGCGGTAATCAATTTTAGTAGGAAATATATCTGTTGTTTCAAGGAAGACTTTCGGAAATTTCCGAAAATAGGCTTTTTGGGGTAAAAATGTGGCTTTTGCGCATGATGTTACCAGTGTCGGCGGACACCACAAAAATGATGAATCGTTTTAAGTAGTAAGCTAGTCAACTCATTCTTAATAATTAACTTTTAACTATTAGTGTTAGGTACATAGTTGCAATAAGAAATTTGTAGCCAGCCGTTAGTAATAGCCATAACAGTTTTTAGAATACAACAAACGCGGTTACTCTTGGCGCTGTGGCTCGACGACATTTGGCTTTCTTGAAAAGTTACTTGCACTAGAAAAGTTTCTTTGCTTGCGTTCTTTTAAAAGCGCATGTATTTTGGCACGATCTAGCCATATTTTGTCGAGCTACAGAGCCGAGGATTATCGCTTTCTCAAAATTCTAAAAACTGACATGGCTATTACTCACGACCGGCTACAAATCTCTAATTGCAACTAGGCTCCTAACTCCAATAGTTAAAAAGGTAATTCATTAAAATCGGTTAACCCGCTTAGTACTTAAAACAATTGAATGCTCTTCTAGAGTCCGCCAGCAATGGTAATACCATGCTGAAAAAGCCATATTTTTACCCCAAAAAGCCTAATTTTGTAAGTTTCTGAGAGTCTTCTCTGAAACACTTGGTATAAAAGGCGTTCATCACATAAGAGCTTAAAGGCCATAATTTCAAATTGTCTAAATCCAAGAGAAAAAGAAGCTAGAAACTCCACCTGGTCGCATATCAGTACAAGTTGATCCGCTAATAACACTTCAGATAGAAATTGATGAGCCCGCAGCCGGTACATTTTGTCCTTTTTTTCACATCAGGCCACAACTGGAATTGGGTGCTGCAAGCTCAAGGCACTAGCGAGTGTCCTTAGAGACCATGATCATCATCATCAGCCTGAATACGCCCACTGCAGTGCAAAATCCTCTCTCATGCCTCTCAAATTAGCCCTCTCTTTTGCCTGCTACGGCCACCGTATCCCCGCAAAGTTCTTAATCTCATCCCTCCCCCTAACTTTTTGCCGCCGCCTGCTACGCTTGCCTTCTCTTGGAATCTCCTCCGTTACCCTTAAGGACCAGCGGTTTTCTTGCCTTCGCATTACATGCCCTTCAAAAGCCCGCTTCTTCCTCTTGATTTCGACTAGGATGACATTAACCCGCGTTTGTTCTCACGCCCATTCTGCCCGCTTCCGATCTCTTAGCGTTAAACCTACCATTTTTCTCTCCATAGCTCGCTGCGTTGTCCTTAACTTATACTGTTCCCTTTTTGTTAGCCTCCGCGTTTCTGCCCCATAGGTGCGTATCGGTAAGATACAGCTGTTGCATACTTTTCTCTTGAGGGATATTCTGACCAGCTTGTGATAAATCACACAAGTTATCTGAAATAGCCTGGAAATGCGAGAGCTGTTTTGGGGGTCCTCGCTCTCCAGTTGCTCAATATAGATGACGTTCGTGTTCTTGGATGCTTAAAGATTTGTTTATTTATTTCATTTCAGCGAGGGGCGATATACTGAGCCTGCAGCCAGGACAGATGCTAAGGCTTTTAGTGCCTGCCTGGGGCTCTAATTTGTATAGATGTAACGCGGTGAAACACAGTTCAGAATGTGTAATTTCAATTTATTAATACTTCACATGTTGAGGTGGTTGGTGCCTCGAAAAGAAAATTGTAGCATGCCTGCAGGAGTAAATGCTCATCCTGCATGTTAATGCGATACTTCAAATGCCCCTCAGCATTGTCAAAGTTACACCACTTGAAGCTATCACGGTAAAAACGCCTGAGATAAGTACACTCTAAAGAAGTACGCGAGCGGTTCAGCACTTAGTGCTGAACTTGTTTATCGTGTACAGGTCTGTCTATCTGTGCACGCACAGATATACCCGTCTACTATAAATATATTTATTCATCTGGGAACGAAACAAGACTGTACCTTGCAACTGGTTCGGGAAAATGAGGCTCCGATTTTGTTTCCTTCAATATCTCCAAAGGTAGCGTAGTGTGACCTCGAAGCTTCTTCAAGTCATTAAAACACAGGGCAGTCTTGTTGTGCATCAGAATCCATCGTTTCAGCGGGAATGGAAGTCGAGCACAATTTGTCACAAGCAAGCATGTCTGAAAATATTGGCGATAAAATCGTCATTCGATGCTTTCCTTGCCAACTACAAGTACAGGGCACTAGTCATGCGCTCCACATCAGTCGGAATCATATAAAGCAGGATGTAACATAAGTTATTTGCGACCGAAAGTATATCCAACATTGCCGGATATCCAGTAGTGAATATTTAGTGACGGTGGCCGTCATACAACGTACAGTACGGTTCACTGTTAAAGGGAACATGCGATCGCGTGGCCTCCGCGCTTCGCGGAGCGCTGCCGCCGATAACTTGTGGGAATTGTCGGCACAAGACGCATGCGCAGTAAGCATGACGACTGGTCATTCTGCGCATACACCTGATGCCGCCTATTTTCACCGCATCTAGGCGGCAGGTCTTCGTGAAGCGCGGTAGGCACGCGATCGCATGTTCCCTTTAACAATGGACCGTACTGTACAAACGAGGCCCGGTGTGCCTCGCTCATGGCACCTGCTACTACCTCACCACATTAGGACAAAGGCGAAAGCGAAATGTAAACGCAAGTAAGCTATAAGCTTTTTCATAACAATGTTGACATGTCATTGAACCTGAGGCTGGAGCAGCAAGCCCGTGGTGACTATTATGAAAAACTTCGCTTATCTCTGTGCACAGCATGTGTAGCACTGCGCAGCACAATCCTTATTATAAATTGTTGCGAGGAAACATGCAACATGTTTCTGCACTTATGTAGGGCGCATATCAAAGCATAAGTTTTCAGTGTTTTTATATGCAAGTTTTCCTTTCTAAAGACACAAATGATGCCCATCCATTGTCACCGTACGATGCCCTTGCAGGAAAAAAAATGAAACATCAGAACTTTGTTGCGTCATTTCTAATACTTTATAAAAAGGCCTCATCGTTTGCAAACGATATAAAGTATCCCTTCAACCTTCCGACATTAGCTTCGCTGACGTATGCACCGTCGATATGACACGCGAAGTCTCACCTTCGACTGCACAGCTAACATTAGGCTTCAGTTCCCTGTTTTTTCTTTATTTGGAGAGCTTTGAAATAACATGGCATAGAATTTCAAATAAAGGCATTCACTTTAACGACATAATGGGCTCTGAGAAATAAATCGTAAATATGTCCTGTAAATTCGAGAAAAAACTCCCGTGAATGGTTCTCAAACGAGTACGTCGAGATGGCACCGTTGTCGCGTTAAACTTGAGGTCACCTTTTTTTACCTGCGACTCTGCAGCGAGTAGGAATACTAGGTCATTAAAACAGATATTTTTGCGCAGCGTGTCACCGTACTCATAATTAAAAATAAAAAAATAACGATGAGCTAATATTGCGGCTTAGCTTAGTTTGAATACGGCGAGAGTACGCCAAACTAAGCTGTCTCTTTTGAGACGCCAAAACTATACAAAATGATCCTTTGAGACACAGTCTGCAATGCACCAGACCATCAATGTGATTTGCAGAGCACGAGAGGCGCGACCTCACCCTTATGTCGTTGAAAAGAACGCGCAAAAGGTGCACAAGTGCTGTGCGTGACGCGTTTAAATATTGAACCTAATTTCACAACCGCAACAGCGAAACCCTTCCTGTTAAGTTTAGTATATAATTAGTCCTAATTCTTTACTTGGATTGATATTAATTATGAGCCTAAACACAACACCGAGCAATGGCTTGGGCATCGTGCCAGCTTTGTCGCCCAGTTACCCTGAAGCTTGGTTCAGGCGTGGTTGCTACTGACTGTAAAAATCAGCGGCGTCTTAGTCATTGCCTGCCGTTGTGATGTGTATAAAATGAATTGAACACTCTGTAAGTTATCAAGGAAAGAGCTAAAGCGAAACTTCGATGCGCTTCCATTTTTGCGGTCGCCTTAAAAAAAAAAAACAAGTGATGCAGAAAACGATACGACCTTGAGTTTTAACAAGACTAAATAAGATTGGTCGGCTAGTAAATATCTATAACCAAGTAAGTTTGCATTACGTTATTTAGACTTCTGGTAACTCTTACAGAGGTTGCAACGAAGACAACTATAGTTCAAACAACGTCATCCACTTCTGGAGGTGGCCTTGAAGTCCTGCAACCAATGAGTCTGCTGGCGCTATTTATTATAGCACACTCGCACGCTGCCGCATCTGCGCCGTTTTCCCTCTGACCTCTTTTTTACGGGAGACTACTTAATCGTAGTTAACTAATGTACGTTATACACTGGAATGGTCAGCATAGTGTCTTAACGCTTCGTGCTTCTACTGCATAGTGCCGAAGCACCTCACCTTGCCAGATAAAATCCCACCTGGCCCAAGAACGTGACTCAGAATCCTCTGCCTGACTCCGACGTCTTGAGAACTTGTGGGGTCGTCCAAGAGGTAGATGTCACTTCGAGAGTACAACGCTCGCGCGAGGGCGACGCGTTGCTTCTGTCCACCGCTGAGCATTTCACCCTGTAGCAGTTCGATTTTCACAGCTTTTCAGTAAATTCATCGAAACGTAGTAAAAATCGCTAAAGCAGCAATCAACTCAAATAAGCAGCTTCAAATTCACCTAAAGGAAGCGGCGTCGGCCCACTGCCTTGCACGCGTCACTCACCTAGACGATGCCACACGAGCAGGTACGTACTATACATTGGTTAACCGTGAAGTCACAACAGGCCGGGGCTATCGACTGGAGAGCCTCCTAGGATACGAAATTGCCTCTGCCGCTGCATTACGTAGTGGTATCGGGCATAGATACATCTCGTGTAAATTTAAGAGCCATGAGAAATCGCTGCGGAAAAACCGCAAACGTATAAGGCTAAGTCAAGGCCAGAATGCCTATATTGACGGGGTCCATAGTGCTTAATATCTTTAATGTATATAACAGTGTCAGACACCAGGCTAGGAATTTCCTCTCGCACGCGAAGCAAAACGTATTGTTTTGTTTCGTTAGTGTTGTTCTTTCGAAATTAAACCCTATTTCAAAGCGGCTTTCTGCATTTTTGTTATATTTTGCGAAGAGAAAGTGAAAGACATTCCAGTCGTATATCCTTTTACAGAAGAAACCGAAGAGGGTACAAAAGATACCAATTTAATTCAGACCGTTTCTTGAGAACTACTGAAACCGCGAGAGCATGATCAATGGCTTAGATTTATTCTTTTAAGGTTCACACCAAGCCTAATGGTTTCCAACGCCACGAATGGAAAGAAACAATGCGGAAGTACCCCTTGACTCAATTACAAATAGTAATAAATTTAGTAATATTAGCAATAATTGGACTTTGGAAAATCTCCGTACGTGCCTCATTAAGGCTAGAACCTGAACCGTGGCTTGGGGGAAGGGCTGAAGGACAGAATGAAAGAAGAGAAAAAGAGAGATCCAAAAAAGAAATTAAGAAGGAAGGAAGCAAAGAAGGATGGAAAGGAAGGATGGAAAGGAATGAATGAATGAATGAATGAATGAATGAATGAAGGAAGGAAGGAAGGAAGGAAGGAAGGAAGGAAGGAAGGAAGGAAGGAAGGAAGGAAGGAAGGAAGGAAGGAAGGAAGGAAGGAAGGAAGGAAGGAAGGAAGGAAGGAAGGAAGGAAGGAAGGAAGGAAGGAAGGAAGGAAGGATATCGAATTGATATCGTCATATGGAGTTCTTCAACGCGCACTGACATCCCACAGCAGGGGGGCATGTTTTGCAGTTTGCATTCTTCGAAATGCAGCAGCCGCGGCCGGAATCCCCGTGCCATTAATATTCAGCAGCCGAACGCTGCAATCAGTGAGCCAGCACGGCTGGGCAAAAATTTGCAAATCATCAATACTCAGTCCTATTAGGAGCCCACTTATGAAGATCCTGATGGGCGCGCGGTTTGCATTCGTCGTATCCCAAGTTCATAATATGTGGCCTTCCTTTATGCAGCCACAAAAATACAGACAAAAACGGCGCAAGTTTGTTACGCACGTCTGCTTGCAGACCTTATCACGGTTTGTTCAAAGCTCTGAAGCGCGGTGATGTGCTTCTCTTTGAGACCCTTGTTGCCGACAAGCTGCTTACGGACGCCATGTTACTAATCACGACTGAAACGTCCGCCGCAACTGTTGGTATTCCGGATGCAGCCACTTAGCTAGCGCAGCCTAAGTGCGCGCAGTACAGTCTGCTGTATGTTGGTTGCCTGCATGAAGCTGCAGAGGAGAAAATGGAGATCCCTTAGCGCAGGCGACGAATGCTACATTTCCCGAGTGGACCAGCCGGCATACCGCATGACTTGTGTTCAGACTTCTTAAACCGATCAAACCTACTGTGCGTAGTTGTTTCTATTCTAAAGCAGCCACTGTCCTGCACCATCCGTACTTTTGATTCCATTTCACACGTTTTCCCCACTCGGCACACACGCGCGCAACGTCTGACCCTGTCAGTCAGTCGGTGCCGTCGGTGCGCACTTGGCTCTCGTTGATTGCAGCTTCAATTCCACTTTGTTGCCGACACGCTTTATTAGGGAAATTGGGTGTTAAACGGGAACTGGAAAGTTCTCTTTAGTCTCCGTGCCGGTGGGAAGCAGGTGTTTTCGGCGGCGGGGCCAGGAAATGGCGTCAGCTCGTTCGATATAACCATATGAAGGGGCCACAGTTGTTTGTTTTATCTTAGATGCAGTGCCACTTCTGTAATGCATATTCTGACGGCAGCACCGCATTCGTTTCTAATATTATTAGCGAACGTTCGTAGCAACTGCGGCCGTTGTAACTGGACTTGAATGTGAATAGTTGAGGAAATTCCGATAAGAAGCACTTTCCCATCCGTTTTCTTGAGCCCTGTGCGACAGCTGCAATGGCTATGGAAATGGCGGCGTACTATTATGTGACTTTCAAGAGGGCAGCTCATCATTGCATTTGGTCAGTAACGATATTACCTAGTAGGCTTTAGCTGCAAGCTACTGTCCCCAAACGGCCTATGATGAGTTTACAGGTAACCACACTGCAGATGACAGAAGCAGCCGCTTTTACTGATTATGCCATAAACTTTGAAATAAGCTGCAGCATAAGAGGGGGAGGGGGGTTGCATTGTACTTAGAGCAACGGTATTCTATGCGGGCCGTAGCAGATTTGCAATGGATACAAGCCTTCTTGCTTGCAGCTGGGCTTTCCTGGAGTGAAAGGCTGAGAAAAATGGATGCTTGATCCCACGTCGTGCTGACCAAGAGCGCGTTAACAATGATGCGTTTAATTGCAGCTGCTCTTGAGTCATTAAAAGCGAATAATAACAATCATCAAGCTCGTCTCTCAGGTCGCCGACTCTGATGAGGGAGTAGTGGGAGGGCTCTCTCATATATGCGTCGCAACATTGTCATTGAAGTGCGATAGATGTCCTTGGAAATGAAGTTCTTTCATTCAATGCATAGGTATAGTGTAAAGACGTTTGTTGCTGCGGTATTGAGAAAACGAATCTTTGCTGCGGAATTTTCTGCCCAGCCATGTTGCCAAAGCACCACGGGGTAAATTCTGTCTAGTACCTAGGAACATATTGCGGAAACGTTAGAACGGAGTAGGAGAAATCTAAATAGCTTGGCAGCCTGACTGATAAGTACGGGCGTGATTTCCACTCTTTTTTAGGCAAGATCATCCTGCAATATAACCCTTGCGTGTTTCAAATCGCCGATAGTAGCCTATGCCAGCTTTACTGCTTCCTTCTTCACAGATTACTGCTGTTGATACTAGCCTCACTTGTTCTCACAATAATATGCACATTCAATTCAGACCTTTTTCTCTGAAATTTTGTCCCTTTCCTGTTGATACCGTGTCTGGACAAACGGCAGCTTGTTCCACTGAATACTACGCTTTCTTTTAGGTTTCGTAACATTTTGAAAGAAGGGGCTTCAGCAGTACTGACGTCTAGATTATGGCAGAAGTTGTTTTACGAGACGGCTTGTTGTGTTCCTTCGCGAAAATGTTAATTATTAGCAGTGCATCATTACATGGGGATAATTACCTGATCACCGGCTTGCGTCAGATCCCCTCCAGGCAAACTTTTAATGTCTGGAACGAGCTGGCAAGCTTCCACGACTCGGTTGTACCACGCGTCGTCAAACTTTCTTCCGAAAGTTATGTTGTCTCTGATGGTCATATTTAACAATCGAGGCAGCTGCGGCAGAACAGCAGTCGAGCCCTGGAAAAAGCGAACTCTGCTAGTGTGATGTGTCCTGAGAGATATAACTATTTTAATTGGATATTCGTAGACATAGTACCAAGCTGCAGAAGATGGCAAGGTTATATTCATTGCTGTTGAACAGCGAAAAAATAAAATTGCGTTACTCTGCTTAAAATCACTCGCTCTTTGCAACCACGCCTACAAAAGTGCAGAAATATACATAAAGGGATATCGCTGCTGTTGAAGTCGTGATCCGTCAAAAGTACTACATTTACTGCAATGCATCACTGAGCTTGGAAGCAGGCCCGGGTGTATGACCATTAGAAAGTAACCCCTGTGTTGGCTGCTTACTAAACATCATTCGCGGCCTTGAAGATTTGTACTGACCGCTTATTAACTTTATTTTAGTCACTGATATAAAAGTGTTTCGCCTACGACGGTCAGGAATCTTAAAAAAAGATATATTCAAGTAGAAGAGCACCTTTCATTTCTACACAGAATTGTTAGCGGCGCAGTGCATCAGAAAACAGCTGATATGCCAGCTAGCAGGCTGGTTGCCTAATAGTGAATAGTTAACTTGGAACTATTACGGCGACGCTCCTTTTTTCTTAATCATGTAAGCGCCTCGAATTGCATTATGTTTCACTGCTTATTTATCAACAGGCTTATAGCCCACCATATCTGGTTTTAGGTTTTCTGAAATGTTATTCTCGTCGCTGCATCAGCACAAGCAGTTTTAGGGCAGCACAAAACCGAAACCGTAACCGCGCGAACATAGTTTTGGCTACTCCTACGAATGCGCGTCACACGTCAGCGCGGCTGTCACATGCTCTCTCCGAGCCTGACACACGCACCGTATTTGTGGAGCGTACAATCGTCTCCCTACAAACCACAGCTTTTCGTCATTGTTCGCCAGTATCCGAAAACCGCTACATAAAAGCACAGCGTCTTAATCAATGATGACAGATTTCAAATTTTTCTTTCATCATGCATTTCTTCTTGTTTACAGATTTCCTAGGAATAAGTTGCCGTTCACACTGCTCACAATAGCCAGTTGTATCTGTTCATTTCATTACAAAATGAGTCTTCTAAAGTGTCACGATAAATCTGAAAACTTTTGAGCTAATTTTTGGCGCTCACTATTCCAAGAAGCTCTGCCAGGGTCAAACGCAACCTTGGTAGCTGTCTTCCTGTTTTTATTAATTTTCCACCTTCTAATAAAGCATGATATTTGTTTTTCGCTTGTTTGTGTTCTGTAGAATTGATGGCCAATTTGGATTAATTCTTTTTTTTATAAAATATTGCGTGTTATTTTTATGTGTTGCACTATTCGGTTTCATGGTTTACTCAATGTTTATTTATTTTTTTTCAGTAAAGTTGCTTGCTAATTTGCACAGAATTCATCTGTCTGCTTTCAGAACGGCCACCTTCGGTCCTTGATCATGGCACGTGCTTATCTATTTGTGTATCGCAAAGGTGAAGTATTTTGCATGAACTGGAGCTTTCTGGCCTGCCGGTTACCGTGCCTTAGATTGATAAGCCGAGCTGCTTAGATTGAAGGCATTGCTGCTGGCACTTTTTGTTAGTGACGAAGCAAGCCCCGGAATTCTCCCACATATAACTCTTTTTCAATGCCACGGGCACGCTCAACTTTTAGACTGGCTCAGATTTTTAAAATCCGACAGGCGTTTCGCTTGTGAATAATATAGTTTTTTTTTGGTACTCACGTTCACCACAATGTCGCCTTTCAAACACTTCATGTCGCCGGCAATTGCAGACAGAAGTGAAGACTTTCCGCTGCCTATTGCACCGACAACGCCGGTCACGCAACCACCCTTGATCCGCATGTTGATGCCAGTGAGAGGAGGGTTGCTCCTGTCACTGTCTTTATTTGGCCAAGCAAATGAACAGCTTTTCATTATAACTTCCCCACCTGCACAATAGCAGAGCATAACAGGTTGATTAAATCATCATCATCATAAGTATACACTGAATGACAAATGCCTCTCTCGTTCATCTTTAAACACGCCTGCCCTGCGCCAGTTGTGGTTACCCTGTCCTCTCACACTTCCTGATTTTCTTCTGATTTTCTGACGGAGCTGATTTTCTGTTGCCCTCAGCTACGTTTGGTTATCTAGGCTCATTCCGTTACCCAAGGGATGCCTACTTATGGTTTTCTGAAGGTGCGACAGCGAAACGCTTCGATAGCCAGAAAGGTGAATGGCAAGGCTTAGCACATTCCTACGCTGTAGAGGAAGCAAGGACGGGCACAAATATTTTGACAGGGTGCACGCCTGTCCTTCATAAGAATAGCTGTTAATTTATCTATTACTTTAGACGCGACCCATAAACACTGCTCCCAATCTAGCGTCCACCGCTAAAGAGTTTGAAGTCAGCGGAGCTGATAATAATGCCGAGATGAAAATTTGGAAGCACGGGACAAGAGCGGGAAGTCGAGCAACGTAATGCATGGAGTGCCACGATGGTGCTGTACACATATCGTCACATCATGCCCCAGTGGAAAGGTACAAAAGGTAAGCCCTAACATCTGGCATTGTAACTTAAATACCTTAACTTATCCCGGTGCACTGAAAATAAACCTGACTTCTTGGGATTTCACAGGCGTGCGTCTTCGGATTACAGCTTGCATATATACTGCGAAAAGATATATGTAAACAGAAATTAACTGCTCGAACGAAGTGGATAATTGCAGGTGTTTAAAGATCTGCCTTCACTCCCAAACAAAACGGAGCAAGTAGTCGCATAAAAGCTCAATGGCTTGAGCTTAGAAGTAAGCTCTGCTTTTTATGCACGTATCCGCATGCACGTCTAATTGGCCATTGAACGGACAGAACGCTCAGTGCCATTACAAAGGCTTCCATTGCTCAAGACGGTTCGGGCACCAGTCAGTGAACTTATGACCAATATATGCCTTTAAAAATGCCTGCGTTTAGTAATGAAAAGCACTACACGCGAGTTAACCAGTGGTCGCTGCTGCACTTTCGTGCGACGTAGAGCTATCCATATGTTTGCATCATATTCTGTCCTAATTCTTTCAGTACACCGTAAGGCTGGAATGAAATTGCATCTGCGGCTTTCCGAAAGCAGCTTCACTCTTACGATATTCTTCCATAGCGTTTCCGCTTCTCGTTCTACAAAGGGCGCTCAGAGGAAGAGCCACGATACAGCTGTCGGACGAAGCAGTTCAGCGTGACCGCTCCCGCTTCGAGTTAAACTCTAATGTGTGAGAGTCACCTGGCGAAATCTTTAAAAAACGTGCAGTAATGAAAGTCAGAAGGAAAGTCTTTCTAAGGCGTCAATTATGCACAGCAGAAAACGCATCCGTTTGTTGCCACCAATCTTTTCTCTTCAAATTTAGATTTGCCGCCAAGTCGTATTAAATTATCTGTACCACACCCCTGCCTTGCACGTAAGCTTCCTTGAAATCCACTATAAGCAGACGCAATTATATATCAGCGAGTTTCTCATCGCCGACGTGCTTCACCGAGTGCCAGCATCGGCGTCATTTTGATGGAGGAGCGGCAGCTATAGTCCCCATAACAAAACATGCGCGGAAGATTCATGACCAGGAAAATGACCCTGAAGGACCCTGCTATCGCTGCTGCTCCTTGACACCGGCTGAATCCAGTAGATCTGCGACTTCAACTTGTTACTTTCAATTTCCCAGTTTCCAAGCTATGTTGCCGTTTAATTCACCCATTGATTAATAACAAAATGACGTGAATTTAGGTCGCAGCGCTGCTCGTCATTAAAGCAGGACGCCACTGTAGGTTTTGCTTTAGCAAGTGAAAACTTAGGCAGTAATCTTTGTGATCGAAGTTGCAGTAGTTGTAGCTGTAAGGCTTTGCGTGCTGTTACGGTGTCCACCAAGTAAACCATAGGCCCGCTTGACTACAGACTCTGTTTTGAAATATGCAACATAAACGACACGCATATTTACGCACACAAATGCGGCGAAAATCAAGCGATTAACTTTCGAAGTGTAAAGTGTTTTTTTTTGTAGTAACAACAAAACAAACGGTTGCAACAAAACGTGACGAAAACGGAGAGCATGGAAAAAAAAAAGGTAAGAAAACACGATGATCATACCGGCTTCCTCTGTCTTCAGCCGACAGTCAGTCATGTTTGAAGAGAACTCTTCAGCAGCAAAGAACGACATCAGTCTTCTGCAGCTACGAAGCGCCTTTAGGGATACAAAATGAAGAGCGGAACACCTTTTACACTGAGCAATCGAAAACTCTTATTTGCTGAGAAAGGGCAAGGTTCTGATAGTAAATAGCTATTTGCCTTTGGCGATGTCCTGTGTATGCTTCTATGTGCTTACCACATACTTACCCTCATAGCCAGAGTTGCTTTAGGACGTTAAACCTCATAAACCAACCAACCATTAAAGCTTTTCTCTTTCTCAACATATCCGACTACTTGCCCTGCTCGTGCCAAGATTTGAATCTGTTTATCTTCGCCATAGATTTAAATTGTTCACGCACTCTGCACGGGTGATTTCTTAATGATTCTAGATTTAGTTCTAGTTTAGTTAGGTCTAGATTTAACGCTTAAAAATAACTCATAAAATAAATTTTAAAATGATGTTCACGCTATACTGGCTTTCGAGGTGAACTAAACAGTGCCCGCCTTTATGCTTTCTTGCATTCGTTTTCTTCTCTCTTGCTGTGTTACTTGCCTATTGTGTATCTGTTGCAAGTTGCCTTGAATGCTTTCTTTTTCATTTACTGCAGTGGTTTCTTGTAGATAATTATAGAAATATTGCTGATTGCTGCTGAATGTCTTCATCCAAGATGACAGGTCCTTGCGAGGTGTTTTTTCCCAGGCGAAAATCGTAACTGGTCAAAGTGGTTTAAGGAACAATTTCCCAATTGATTCCAGTTGTTTCCAGTTGGATCCCAACTGAATTCCAGTTGCATCCAACTGGTATCCAACTGGTATCCAACTGGAATCAACTGGGAAATTGTTCCCTAAACCAGTTAGACCAGTTGCGATTTTCACCTGGGTTAACACCTTTATCCTGTACGTCCTCGGGTCTTGTATTGCATAAACCGAAATAAACAATTATTATTAAGTTAGACCGCAATTACAAATGTGTTTCTTTCCTTTTGCACTGAGCCTTCTTCAAAAGAGGTAGGAAATTTACATTGTGCTCATCTAGCGGACGTTTTACAAAGAATAGGTCATCACTTGGGCGCGTTCAGTCCACGATACTCACAGGTCTCTGCAGCCGGACCATTTGCGGCGTATAGTTCATGAAGACGTCCATTAGTGTGATGGCGTATACACAAGAGTACATGGTAGCAGGGGTGAAGACTGCATCAGCATGCGTAAAGGAGACAGCGCAAAAGGCCGCCAATATCATCTGCAGAACAAGTTGAAGTCAGGTTATGAGCAGAGCTTCCATCACTGCCGGCTGGTTTACGTGCTTTCTGAGCGCGCATGAAATGTAGTTTTGAAAGAGCTAATTCAGGTGAATTGCATTACATTTACTATGGCACGTTGGGCAGTTAACACCGAGCACCCGGATCACGACCTGATAAACAGGCTGTAAAATTGTTATTAGTAGTTTCTGCATAAAAAAATTGCACCGATTCGTCGCACTATGCCATAACAGCACTTTCCGCCTTTTTTTATAAAAACAAGGCAAAACTGTCAACTGCAAGAGCGCAGGGAACTTCCTTGAAAGAGACTAGCTACAAAAGCTAACCCTAACGAAAACCCAACGTAAAAGTTTATCGGGCGCACTGTAGGAGTGATACGTCGTGCAATAATTTTTTACTTTGCTCCGAATTTTAGTCTGCAATAGCATGTAAGCGCAAATCAGCGCTCTCCGGCGTTTAACAGTGTCCCAATATCAAAATTGTTTACGCACCAAATGCACTTCTCTTATAAAATTTCATAATTATTTATATTCTCCACGTTACGAACGATTAACAAAGAAATTGTCGGAACTCTCAGGTTTGATTCGAAGTTTTCTTTGTTAAGGGATGAAACATACATTGCTAAGCAAAAGATATTTATGCTGATTTTTTTCCCTGGAGATTCTGAGGTCTATTTCATGTATCATCACTTTGACTTGGCTCATTTATAACAAGCGCTATCAGCTCCACATGACCCGAGGCCAGAGTGGAAAACAAAGAAAAGAAGAAAACGAAATGCTGAACACAAAATACAACAAGACTACAAACTGAACCGTCCACGCAAGGCAAGTCTAGTAGAGGATTGACGAGGAGGATGCTCATGTGAACAGCCCCGAAGACTCACAGATGATGAACGTAATGTACTGCGAACACATGCACACTTAATACCCCAGTCAAAATTGCTTGTCTTTATGCCACCCAATAGAGTCTTCAGAGAACTTTGCTAATTTAAATGGCTTGTTCACGCGTGTGCTTTACAAGCTGAGTAATGTGTCTTATATACATCAGTACCATGTCACTAATTGTCACACACAACAAAATAGAAATTAATTTCTCACTTTGGTTTTTACTGTAAATTAATATACTGAAACCCAAAGTAACGTTCAAGTCTTGGAAGGGAGCAGCAGTTCACTATTGGTAGCGAAGCGCTGAAAGTGGTAATAGAATACATCTGCTTAGGGCAGGTAGTGACCGCAGATCCAAATCGCGAGAGTGAAATAACTAGAAGAGGGTGCAGCTCTCAGATCATGAATGGCATTTTTCCAATATCCCTCAAGAGAAAAGTTTATAACAGTTGTATTTTACTGGTGCTCACCTATGGGGCAGAAACGTGGAGGCTAACGAAAAGTGTTCAGCTTAAGTTGAGGACAACGCAGTGAGCTATGGAAAGAAAAATGATAGATGTAACATTAAGATATCGGAAGCGGGCGGAGAGGGTGATGATTCAAATATAGGTTAATGACATCCTAGTCGAAACATTGGAAGAAATGGGCTTGGGGTGGTCATGTAATGTAAAGGAAATATAATCGCTGGCCCTTAAGGGTAACGGACTGGATTCCAAGAGAAGGCAAGCGTAGCAGGGGGCGGCAGAAAGTTAGGTGATCGGATGAGATTAAGAAGTTTGCGGGAATAGGTTGGCCGCAGCAGGCACAGAATTAGGTTAATAGGACAGATATGGGAAAGGCCTTTGTCCTGCAGTGGCCGTAGTCAGGATGATGATGGTGACCTTTTTCGGAGCGCCGTTTATCTCAAGAAAAGGTAAGCCCTATTTTAAGTGCTTGACAAATGGGCGTAGTCTAGAGCGATTTAAATGTTACCAGGTTCGGTCCGACTGTAACTGATCAAGAAACTTTTCTATGCATAATGATCACCTAATCAGCAGCAGACATCACGATGCAAGATAGAGGAATCCTTCGGCTATCTAAGCTCATGCATTCGTAGCAGCTGCCTTGTGAAAATAAAGCGTGTTAGAGCTGTTTAATCCGAGTAGGTTAACCCTGACGTGATCACTTTCAAATAACGTTAGACTGTGCATCTTTGTCTTGCGTTCTGTTCGGGCTTTTGCTAAGTCAACCAAAATCTTGAACGTACAAATTCCACCTTAGCTAGATAGCGCAAGTGAACCTCCTCATCACTTTATGAGAAAAGAATTATGGAGTTCTTTTCCCTGAAAACAGCAAGGGAACAGCTATTTACTGGGCCTCGTTAAGTAACACAGAAGATGCGAAAGAAGATGAATGTGGAGGAACGAACGTGTGCTAATGCAGAAAAAAAAATCCCCAGACCTGCGACAAATTCGACGAAAAGACTTCTCTTTGTCTGGGTAGCTGTGATAATCGTTGTTGACGAATATACATGCCCCTCACATTGGGAGTAATAGGGATGAGTTTGCCGGAAAAGGGCAGATTATTATTGTTAGAAGGGTAGAATGAAGAGTTCAGTGCGGGAAAAAAAAGCTGCAACTCCTGATGGGGAGCCGGAAACTTAGCAATCTAGCGGTTAATTTGAAGTGAAGCAGAGAGCACCCAGCAGCCAAAAGAACGTGCCATAGCTTTAGCCATTGCCTCCACCACTGACAAATACATCATCAGCGACTCTAAAACCGCAATCCGAAATTTTGCCAAAGGAAGGAACCACCCCGCAACTAACAAAACCTTATAAAAAATCTCCAACATCCGCCAAATCACATTGATCTGGGTCCCCACCCATTCGGACTATCCTGGAAACGAGGTGGCGCACCAATTTTCCCGAGGATTCGTGGTTAACCAGGAAGTGCGCTACATCGAGCTCACGTCGGCCAATGAGCGAGTGACATCCTACAAAGAAACTACAACCCATTTCAAGGAAGACAAATTTTCTCAGGACCCCATAGATCTCTGAGTAAAACAAAACTGGTCAGTTGGCGGCAGGTCCAAACAAACACTTCCTTTAATTTGTACATGTACTTCATACGGTTCCCAGAGCACTTCAGCCCCGTCTGTTTTCTCTGTGGGCACCAAAACGCAGACACACCGCACATCCTATACTCATGTAATCAAGACAAGCCATCGCAGAGTCTGCAGCTCTCTACCCAATCTCAGCGGGAGGTCGCGCTGGTCAGCTCGGACCCGGAGGTTCAACTTCGAGCCACGGAGCGAGACGAAGAGGTCGCCGAACGACATCGTCGATCGGCCACCTGGCGTCCGGCCCAGAAGAAGAGCCCACCGCGGGGAGGGGAACATGACCCCAATCCGCGCCTAAGACCTCTTCTTTAATAAAGTTTACCTCCTCCTCCAGCCAAAAGATGGGAATTAAAAATGTGAAAAGAAGCTTTTTTTAAACATTACAGCGGGCGTTTAGAGCTGCTGATTACTAAGCGCGTAATTTTATATCGTCCCCCCCCCCCTTCCCCTTCCACGGTTTCTGCTCCCTGCAGTAACAGGAGCATACAATTCCTGATGAGCATGATCCCAGTGGACCACACGAACACCACTCCTATTATCGAGGACTGGACCTGTGGCCACCGAGTAATTTCTGCTGACGAGCGTCTTTGCGGGCACTAAATTGCAGCGCCGTTTCGCTAATCATGCGCCAGGTTATCCAGAATTTGTTTCGCCGCAGCGGTGCCTATTTAGCGCTTTCGAAATTCAAAAATCTTATACGGCTATTGGCAGCAGCCAGCTACAAATCTCTAACTACAACCAGGCGCACAACCGTAAAAGTGAAAAGATAACGTTAATTTATCTATCTACACTACTAGCTATCACGACTAACTTAAATTCATACGTTTGCCTATACTGGCATTGATAGGTCACAGTTCCCATTCTAATGCCTCAAGAAAACTATTTATAAATATGATTGTCCTCTTTCGGTGAAACATATTGTCTTACAGGGGTCAGAGCATCCGTGGTGTATACTCTCTTTCTGTCCGTGTGTTTTAGGTGCGCTGGAAAGATGAGTCATAGTGTTATAAACCGCCAACTAGCCCAGCTGTCTACGCTTAGCCAGAAAACCCCTGCTTTCCATAATCATCTTCAACAGCAGCAGCAGCAGCATCATTATACGACGTACGTCCACTGCAGGGCAAAAGCCTCTCCCAGTGACTTCATCTGAACTCTGTACAACTCCAACTGCGCCAACCCTATACCTGCAAAGTTGCTAATTTAATCTAGCCACCTTAATTTCTGCGACCCTTGCTACGTTCACCTTCTCCTTTGAGCGACACGGGCCTCGATTCGCGGTTGTGATGCCATCAAATGTGCGAGCACATATTCTCCTTCTCTTTTCTTCACATCGTTGATCTTCAAGACCCTCTTTCTTCTGCTCTTCCCCTTCGCCAATGCAGAACAGGCCAGGTATCCATCTTTCCAGCTGGCCTCATTGCCTTTCATTTAATTAAACTTATCTCTCTCTTTGACTCTTTTCTGTTACGCGAAAAGATTACCGATTACCTTTTATCTGCATTACCTGCACTACCAATGTCAATTTTCTGTTTTCGATTTCATCTATGATACCATTATATTGCCTTTGTTGTGGGATAGGCCTTTATCCTGCAGTGGGCGCAGTCAGCCTGATGACTGTGATGACCACGATGTTATCGGAACCATTCTGCAGTCGTTTATCTCTCAGAGTTGCCAGTATTTTTTTCTTTTGTATTACAAGGTGTAATAAATATACTTCGTATTTTAGTTGACAAACGCTGAGTGAAAATTTTTGCGTGCGGACTTTGTAATGAACATCCAAGCCAATTTCGGAATGAAAAAGAGGACTTAGCTAAAACATGTAAAAATTGCCACACAAAAAATTACGCCAGCAGAGCGATGACGTCTGATATTTACCATGGAGCTGGATGCACTGAAAACAGTGTCGAGAACACTTTCCAAGATATTGATGTGGAAAGCCGCTGTGACTTCTTTCAACCTCAGTTGGAGAAGGCTTTTTTCGAAAATGTCTTCCAGGGCTGACATCTTGATAAACCGTATCGAAACGAGGAAGTCGGTGAATTTCTTGATCCTCGATTCTCGATGTTTATAAAACACAGCCTGGAAAGTAGCAGGCAAACATTATGTAATGAAATATCCCTGCAAAGAACATTTCTTGACGCTACTTCGGGTTTTAGCAGTGACTATAGGATAAAAAAGAAATTCGAGTCATGATGAATTGCTCGCAGCCATACGTAAGCTTTAGTTAAGTATGAAATTAGGGCAGGATATTTGCGTCGCAGCACAAGCATGATTACAATGTACGCATAAGCTGGACAAGACCTTGCACCCCAGCGTGAAGTCACCTGTAAGCTCCAAACTAATCAGTGGTAAAGTTTGAATTAACTCCAAGCCCTAACTAGGACCGTCTGCGTTTTCGAAATTCTAAAACCTGTTATGGACACTAAGTACGGTAACATAAATATTTAAACAGGTATGTGCTCTTTTTTACGTCAACGTGTTAACAGTTTGTTAAAGTGCACGATATCTGTTATACGAGAGGTCAACATTGCGGTGCTATCACTATAGCTAGCACAAAAAAATTAGGCCTACTTGGTGAGTGGTAATGTAGGCAAACAATAGCAAAACAAAAATATGTGTACTCAGTTGCTAGCCAGGCTTGCCGATGAAGAGTTGTCATTTATCTCTAAGATGTAGTTAATTAGTTCCGAATAAGGTGAAATGTGTGGCTCGCTTTATTGTAATACAAGGAGCGCGGGAATATTTAAAAAAATTGAATACGAATCGAATCATACGCCTTGAATATTTGTATTCAATTCCATAACTGTCTCTTTTGCATTTCGAAACATCGAAAGTCCATATATCATTAAGAGAAACCTTTCTGTTCAGGAATATATTTTATACCATTTTTTTTCTACCTCGTGCATGAAGCTTTAAAAAAATCTTCATCAAATGGGTCCCTGCAACATGCCAGTTGAGTCAGTCGGCCTGATTGTACAAACTTTTTCATGGTATCTTATAACACAGTGGTATTTTTCATGGATGTGCGTAGTACCAGCCATCTTTTATGTTACACTTAAAATAAAATTTCTTATTTCGAACTTAATTTAGTTCTCCAGTGGGGAATATTTCTTCTTCACACCGTGCGGGCCATTGGCTTTTAATAAAGGGTAGCCACAGCCTCTCACTAAAAAATGACTGCCTTTGAGAATGTCATCACGTATGCTGACCATCCATGCTTCTGCTGCAGAGGCTAATCCTTAATTAAAGCTAAACTTTCCACTATGCGAAAAGAAAAACGCACTATGAACAGATGGAGCAGCGCTTTGTTAGACAATATTCGATTACATATTTGAAGCTATATGTACGAATTGAGACTCCTAAATCACTGATATTTGGACATCGCTGCTAATTCGTAGGAGTGTGCGAGTAAATGTCATTGATAAGGTTGCTTAACGGCGGCGAATGTAACCGCGGCGAAAAGAATCGCAACCAGAGGTTTGTGTTTCTTTTTCACTAAAATTAATTACCTCCGGTTGAGTCAAACCCGCTGGCCGGAAACAGAAGTGACGTCACGAAAGCACGTAAATCTAAAATAATAGCTCTTCAGCAGTTTACTGATCAAAAATACAACTACTTTGCTGAACAACGGAAGGCTATAAAATGAGGGACAGGCATTGGTATATAACGACGCCTTTCGAAAGCCCTGAAATAATTTTTGTTCAGTTTTACGACAGTTTACAACGCGTTTGTTTCACATGTTCTGCTAACATGTGCAAGTAGAGGTAACCATACCTAAAATAAAATCTCGACTTATGCGTGGCAAATTCTATCTCAATTTGGGCTTGTCGCTGCAAAGATGCATCTCTTTGAAATGTGTCTGCAGTCACAGCAGAAAGAGAGCACCGCAACGGACTGGACAGAATTTCAGGTGCTGTTAACAGAAATTACAAGAAAACAAAAACGACAGCATTTTTCGGGCATTTACACCATAGAAGCGGCGCACAGCACCAAGGTGGCGCTTTTCCTCATGGAACCTAAGTTATCATTGACTACATCTTGTGATACAAGAAATGTTAGTGTATCGGATCCGATTACACGTCATTTTTGTTCACGTTGTTTATGCTCTGTCACCTCATATTTTGTAATGTTTTTCTTGTTTTGAAGACACTTTATATACTTGCGGTGTGGCAGCTAAATGGAACAAAGCGCTGTCAACAGGCTAGCTTTACGTGGATTCCATGGCATTACATGTGAAGCCCATTGAGATGGTATAGCGTCGTGAACATTTCACGCACAGGAAGTGAAAACAAATTAATTATAAGGTGCTGTTGATGGAGAACGAGAGGCGACTTAGGGCATTTACACCACAATAGTATTACCACGGCATGAAGAGAGGAGAACCCGGAGGCTCACGAGTAGATACAGAACATAAGGTTCAAGTAAAATTGACAGGGTTAGTTGGAGAGATATGGGAGAGGACTTTTGCCCTGCAGTGGGCATAATCTGGTTGATGATGATGATAATGATGAAAAGGTCAGTAGTAAATTATGAAGTAGAAAGTGAAGCTTTCATGAATGGTTATCAGTCGAAAGAAAGGTCTGCAACCCGGCTAAAAATTAACTAAAGAGGAATTATTATTTCACAAGTTATTCAGTGTTTATGCTCAAGTACGAATTTGCGCAATAAAAAAACACTAACTTGGGGAGAAGCCGTCCATTTCAAGTTGAGAATGAGTAGTGCCTGAGAGGGGAGTAGTATTTGCGAAATTTGATGCATTGCAAATATGCGTTGTCTCTGTATGCATGAAATGAAAGCGAGAGAGTCTTTTTCTTGTGCGGAGCGTGGGAGTCCAAGTCCAGTGCACGATGCCAACAAACAGATTAGTCATACCCTGAAATTTAAAATTATCCAAAATCTCACTCTTCGCGAAGTATAAATGCTTTGAAGGGAGTCTGATGGAAGGGAGTGTAGACGGTAATTCATGCAGAGAGGAAGCAAAATTACGATATTCATTGCGCATCTGCAAAATTTTTGAAACTACAGGGAAGTTTCCTTTCTGGCATCGTGAGCTATGTCAGTGCATCGAACTAAACAATACACAACTCCATTTGTTCGTGGGTTTATATTAGACATAATGCATCCATCTGTCTGTCTGCTTATCAGTAGTGGAGCTGAATTAATTGTGAATATGGTTTTTCGACCCAGATATGATGCAGAGGACGCGCCTAACTATAATTCTGAAAGACACAAGAAGTTATCCACCTAAACTTCGTAATAAACAAGGTTCACCCCAGATTCCTATTGTGCACGACACTGAGCGCGAAAATACCAGCCGTTGCGCCGGTGTAGTAAGCATTTACGCTAGTCTCTGTGAGTGGCGCAACATTCTGCGCATGTTTAAATAAATAAATCCCATCTTCTGTAAGAGAATAACATGACATTGGACGAAAAATGGACACAAAGAGTACCGTATTTGACGGAAACAGTAACACTATGGAGATAGGCCTTTTTAATAGCTCTCGAAATGTAGACTTTGCCTCTGTAGGAAATAACTATGCTCTCGTTCTTTGTTTGGCCTGAAGGCCAAGACAGCGTCACTCTCCTAAAATAAATATCCCGAGTTCATTTCGCTGTTAATGCATTGCCCATCGATAATAGATAGATACACCAAGGATACAGTAGCCACTCTGAAATGGACAATGTGGACTTCTCCAATGAAATCGAGAAAAACTTGAATAGCTAGGGCTGTACTTGCGCCCGCAGCTTCCTATTGCCAGAATGAAAATAAATAGAATGACGGAGTGTTTACTCGATATTATTCCCTCTAGGACAGTCATATAGATACACCAGTAAGGAGTAAAAAGTCTCAAATATTTCCGCTATTTGCAGCTGCTGATCACAGAGCCTCGCCCTGCCATCTCCTAGCCGCCCTGGTTAGCTCACTTTGTACACAGACTACCTTTTATAATTCGTGATCTCTGGTTTGAGTCCAGTACATATTTAATTTCTCTTCAGATGCAAAGGGTTCAGACGGATGTTTAGCTTTCTCATGCAGCTGTCGGGCTCTGAACAGGTAGATGTTTATGAGCAGGCACTCTCTTAACTAAAGTTTACATCTTAATGTCCTTTTAAGCCGCATTGTATGAAGATAAACAAAGCACTCCGTGACTAGTATGTCTAAAGGGACAGAAGTTAAGAGACCATACTTCCTATTAAGACGCAATGTCTAATTCCGCATTTCCAATGCGTGTTGAGATACATTGTTGTTAAAGGAAAATTTCAAGCAATAAGCGTGTCGTCACACGTAGAGATGATATCAGAGCAAAAATATGATGGTCGATTTGCGTAGTTAGGGCAAATGTGAACTAGATGCGCTAGCAGTTCGGTTTTCACTTCGCTTTCGGTGTTCAGATCCAGTGTACACGGATTGCAATTGTTCGGACAGCGATAATGAGTTAATGTCTGTATATACGGTCGGGTCATTTTCTACATTTATAGATCCATGGGTGTCTTCGTACCACTCCTGGCTCTGTGGTGCAGCGGTCAAGCGATGCGCCACTGCCCTTCTAAGGCGAGTGCTGCCAACTTGCCCTTCTATGGCGGGTGCTGACTTGGGTTGCTTTGGTTTGGTTGCGACCCAAGTTGCTCTTCTCGAGCAGCTTATCACGATTGAACTGCCACCTCACATAATGGACATGCTGCTCACCTGTCCAGGTATACATACATATGTATACATATATATGTATACCTTGGCAGGTTGCCCAACACTCGGTGGGCAGGTGACGGCCGCCTTACCATAAAAGCGGCTTCAAACACACAGCGGAGAATGGTCACTGTAAGTGGCAGTGCGCTAGCACTTATAGTGCTATCGAGGGCACTTAAGTCTGCCTACGTGCCATGAATGCGTAAGCATTGTGCACTACTGCTGTTTCTGTCGGGGCGTTTGTGGGTCACAAACTGCACACCAATCAGAGCTCCATGTGGTAATGCCCATATATGAAGAATGGGTATTTTTCTACTTAGTATCCATAGGTGGAGACGTGTCTTTACACAACTACCAGAAGCGCACGGCGGTTAAGCGATGCGCCACTTTACTGGCAGGTGGCTGTTCCCGTCACAGCCACCCGTAGTTATTGTACGACATATGTTACTCTTCCCTAGCAAGTTCTCGCGCAACTTGCGCGGCGCTCCTCCGAACTTACCCGAGCTTACACGAGTTACTACCGAGTAGCTCGGGAAAGCTCGGGTAAGTGTTCACACTTTGTGTACAGACTTTCCGTTGGTGCCACGTATGAGCCAAGTAATGCTTACGATTAATAAAACAAAGTTAATCTATTAGTGTGTTCTGTAATACCAACTTGTGTAATTTGGCTGTCATATTGCAAATGTGTGTCAGTGCTTCCATGCTAAATAGGTACTCAATGCTATCACTCCTCTGAATCTTTAATTCAGAAAAAACAAGCGTTCATAGATTAGTGAACTTGATTTGTGGCCCGTGGTGCGCTGAGGTGAACGGTGTGTTGACGGATCTCACCTCTGCCCCATAGTTCATACCCATCACGAGAAAGAATAAAATTGATTCTAAAGCCAGGCTGCATATCTCACACTTTGAGCACGATATCGAAAGCATGCACTTGTTTTTATTTCAAGTCGGCGTTGCTCTCATATTTTCAAGTCTTTTCGTATATTTAAGCCATGCTTCGACCCCAACTTTCCTTTTCAATGGAAGACTTTTCATGTGACACATGCTCGGCTATCTATGAGGTGCAGGCTGTCATGGTTTCCTTTTTCCTCGGACATGCTGCCCATGTGTATCCTGAAAATGACTCTTCCCTAGTAGACGTGGCTACGCCGCTAATACAATCAAAACATTCGGAGCAAACATTTCGCTCGGCCTAAACAGATCCTATTAGCTGTCTGAAACATTGCGTTGGAATAAAATGTTGAAAAGCATACTTACGTAGCGCTTCTCAAGCAACAAAAGGATGGCATACGAGACAGCTGCGGCGAAAGCCAGCCACGCCAGACAACCGCACGCAGATGCGTATCCCATCTGGCGAGCCAGCACAGCCAGGATGACGGGTATGCACGCGACCCCCACGAATGAGCTAGTCAAGTAGCACGTGGACAGGCCCACAATCCAGGCGTCTGCGGCGAGCAGGGTACAGACGTGTCCGATAGGGTTTTCTGCGATCGCAGCTGAAGACAGGCGAATCACCTGGGTGTGTGAGTGCAGTGTTAGCTGCTTCTATTTCATTTTAAGGGCCAAACTCCTAATAAATTCGAAGCCAAAGCTTTCAGTGGTGGTGGAGATAACTACTTGGGATAATGAATAAGCCTGCTTGTAGTGCATCAGGGCAAGTTCCATAACATTATCAGTGCCATCTCCTGGGCAGTGAATGCGATATAATCACTGTTTACGTGCGTAAATAACTTTGATTAACTTCACTAGGTCTCATGCGCTAGTTCATTTATGTATCAGTCCACTTTCAAAAATTGGGGTCAACATAAAAGTGCGATAGGGTAGTCTTCAAGCCTATTGAGTTTTCCATAACGCTTATTTCTACCTGTTGCTCGTCAATAAGCCTTTGCTGTCATGATAGGCGTCAGACAATACCTGCCATTAACCTTAGCCATCACTATTGCCTAGGCAGCCTGCATTTCACTGGATTAACCTTCTTGCAGATGTTCTTTTCGCTGCAATGGGACATATTGTGAGAAACTTTATAGCAAGTACGGAAAAAGAGTGCTTGTTCAAAACGCAAGCAGTCAAGGCAGTAATACATCTTTTACTTCGGAGGTAATTCGGAGGTCGTGGGTTTGCATCCCACCGGCGGCATGTGGTTGTTTTTTCTTCTGCTTTTCTAATCAATTAGCTTTATGCGACAACATATTCAGTAATATTCTTACTTGATCAATACCAGAAAAAATAAATTAATTAAAAAATCCCCTGTGCTCCTTGGTTTCTGTGGCTGCTGGCTTCTCTCATATTTATAACGAGCCCCTCATGCCCCTTCTCTTGTTTGCTTAATTGCTTAGCGAGGGTCTCGGTTCTGGCAGCCTTGATGCCGTAGGAAGCACAAGAGGGTTCTCACACAGCTTCCACCCTCGCCGTTCGATGGCGTTCTACGTCACACCAGCGGTAACTCAGGACGTTGCACGTCCGCCGCTTACGAACGTGGGTGGCGGTGATGAACACTCTTAAGGTTAGGTTATTTGTAAACATAAAAACCCCCGAAAGCAGAAGGTTTGACAGCCGTCGCCGTAGCTCAGAGGTAGAGCACCGGACGCGTAATTCGGAGGTCGTGGGTTCGGATCCCACCGGCGGCATGTGGTTGTTTTTTCTTCTGCTTTTCTAATCAATTAGCTTTATGCGACAACATATTCAGTAATATTCTTACTTGATCAACAGCACAAAAAATAAATAATTAAAAAATCCCCTGTGCTCCTTGGTTTCTGTGGCTGCTGGCTTCTCTTATATTTATAACGAGCCCCTCATTCCCCTTCTCTTGTTTGCTTAATATTTTACTATAGTGAAACCAAAAGATCTGAGACGTCGTCAGGGACGCGATAAACCTGAATTCTATGTTGGGCCTTGGATTGCGTGAACTAGTAAAAAAATGAGGCATTTTTAAATGGAAACTGCAGTTTCATATGTCTAGCATTTCAAGCTACCTTCATTTCAAGTTTCAAAGGTCGTGTATTACTGAGCTGCTACATGAAGCGAAGTCCTTTTCTCCTTCGAGTATTCTTCTGCCTTGTAAATTTACTACAAACTTATATTTATACTGTACACCTATTGGGAGAAGCCACTCGATAAACTACGTTTGGAAGTTAAAGTGAGGAGACGATGTGCAGAGAGCAAAATTCGTGTCTAGAACACGTTCTGGGCGTGTTTAGGGCACAACACGCGATGTCTAGCGATAACATTTGGTTATAAACGGTGTGGATGTAAGCATGTCCAGTTAAACTGATAAGATTTCATCGTCATTTCTTGTCTGCCTGGTGGCACCGGCTTTGGGAGTGGCGGAACACACAGTTCGGTCGTTCCAGACATGAGTTTTGCCCTGTGTTACGTGCGCTAGAGATTTAAGAATGACAGTTACAGCGGGCAACTAAAAAGTAAGTTGACTTCACCTGAAATGCCTCGGAAAAGTTTGGTGAAAATGCAAGTTGAAACGCTAATTATTTATGAAGAACATTACGTCGCAACTTGGTCAGAGTCGTCCCTCATTCATATTTCTGAAAAATGAGTCTGGCCACCGTAACGCCGGCTGAACAAACTTCGTCTCAATTGTATCGTCTCCAAGAGCACCGAAAACGTGATGAGAGAAAATTGTCCGCAAGACAAAAATACATTGCGTACCTTCTTGAACACCGCAGTCTGAAGGATTAGCTGCGCCCTCAGCTGTGTCCGGATCAAAAAGTAGGACTGTACGTAGGACACAAGCCACTCTGCCAAGCACGACGCAGACAGGAGCAGCACTGACTGAGTAAAGGACGAAGTGTTGCTACCGGCCAGTAGACCCCTGCGTAGGAGAGATTCTTTATAGCCAAGCGCAAATACTTAATAGACACGCTTCCGATATTTTAGGCCTTCTTTTTTCTGTTACGCGTTTTTAGCGCATGCAGGTGCATTTGCCAGTCGTAGTTGGGCTATTGCCTTTTTCAATATAGCATAGCCTGCGCGAAATTTCACATCGCATTTAGTACGAAAGATTGCCTCTAACGTTTATACGTTTCACACGTTCCCTACTCCGTGGTTTACTCAAATTTAGTCAAATGAAATCATTTATTTCTTCTGGTTTCTGCACGGCCATTTATATGCTTTAAGCTAAGAATATAAACCGTTATCTTGAAACGGAAACCTCCAAGAGCTGGATGGTCCCTCAATTGCTTGACCAATAGCTACTCAAGCTTTGCGTCTCACATGACTTAAACGAACTTGAAGTAAATATTGAAAGTAGGTTTCTGTTCAGTAACGCCCGAAGCTATATTAAGCTTTATTTTTTCTCTCGGCTATATGTGCTTATGCAGGAAAATGTAGAATGGGCCACAAGGACCCAAGGAAAGGCGTTTACACCTGATACGCCCTAGCGCCGTGCGGGCCGTGCTCTCGAGAGCGTGGCATGGAACTGTGAGTTATAAAAGCGACAACGCAAGCACATTCTTTCCCTCCTCGCGCGAAACTCTTCCTCTTTCCCGAAGCTAGACTATTCTGCACGCTTTGTTTCTCACTACACTCTCTTTAGTATTACTTCCATTTCCAGGCTCGATGCTCGCGCAATAATATTACAAGCGTCGGTCTCATGATTTCTTTTTCACTCCGTGAAGGACGCCTAAACGCTATGCACTAAACGCTATACATTAAACGCTATACTCTAAACGCTAAACACACAGCAGAAAGCAATGCGAATTGTGGTGAAGAAGGGCTGTAAAAAGGTTTAAAACGTTTTAGAATACAATGCATAGGGTTTTCTCAGAGCGACAAAATCATATACTCTACAAATTAAGCTGCACTATTACGAACGAAATATTAGGAACCAAACAACATGACAAAAACAACAAGGTCGATAGTATTTGTGCAGATAGTTTGCTCAAAATAAACAAATTGTCTTGTAACATGCCTACTGAGTTCCAACGTGAGTATCATGGCGATTGCTATCTCACTTCATACGTAACCAGCGCAGTGGCTTCTACAACATGTTATTTTCTCAGTTCAAATCAGATTCTTCGTTTCCGTTCTATATGAGCTTCGGAGAGCTCTGCTTGCCGTGTCCACTTCCGGAGCAGGTGCTGATTGTGACCCTGCTTCCGCTACTATTTAAAGCTGTGCAGGCTACACCGAACGTTGACCGTCCTCCACCGACGTCGACAGCCGTCATGACAAAATAGACGAGCAGTGAGAAAAAGTTCAAGCTACTTTGCTCTATGTTCGTAAGCGCTTCACCTAGTTTGAGGGCTGGTCGCTTGGTTTAGCAGGTGACTGCTTCGATTAATATTCGGTGAGCGCAATAACTAGCAAAGCTCACGAGTTTTCAGGCCCCGTCCCTGTCAACCTAACAAAAACAGGAGTTCTTCACAAAAATTCATTCCTTTCCTTCTTAAAAGCCGTAGTCACAACACCGCTCAGATGATATGCGACCTGTGTTTACAACTTTATATTCAAAGTGCCGCCGCGGTGGCTCAGCGGTTATGGTGCTCGGCTGCTGACCCAAAAGACGCGGGTTCGATCCCGGCCGCGGCGGCTAGAATTTCTTTGGAGGAGAAATTCTAGAGGCCCGTGTACTGTGCGATGTCAGTGCACGTTAAAGAACCCCAGGTGGTCGAAATTTCCGGAGCCCTCCACTACGGCGTCTCTCATAGCCTTAGTCGCTTTGGGACGTTAAACCCCATAAACCATAAACCATTTATATCCAAAGTTTCGTCACATAAAATATCTGACCCAGCGATACTAGCTAGAGTCATTACGCTAATGAGGGTGAAGGCTATTCGGATGTGTAATTTAATAGCATATTGTATCCTCTAATGTGCAACTTTCAGCGCGGCTCAGAATAAGAAGGGTGCTGTTGATTGCGTGTTACAACATGTGGACACTTGGAAATAAGACTAGTTGCCGCAGAACGAAGCATCAGCCGAACCTGATGGCATGATCTCACCCGAAGAGTGGAATTCGAAGTAGCAGCGTGCAGTTGTAGAACAACGTCGCTGCGCCCGACCAGAACTGCTCCCACCAGGCGTCGCGTAACAGGGAGATGTAGAATCGGCCCCCACTGCGATAGTTCGCGCTGCAGAAAAACATTGCCGTCACAACTTCGTAGACACGTAAATCTCATGTTTTGCGTGGGTCACAAAGCTCTTAAACATAGTGGAATACAGATCTTGTGGGTTTCATAGACTTAACTTCCATTTCTCTGTTAAGCGCCGTGATATGTCCGCCTACGCACAGCCGCGCAAACTAACCTGTTCCTTCACTTATATTTTGAACAAACGGTGATGCTCATCAATGCACTCAGAACACGTGTGGTCATTTACATTGGGGATTTTTAGCCCTGTGTTTCGACTTCCATTACTCTAGCACTGAAATTTGAATCAAGTGGTGGCTTCCATCGGTGCATGGGTGACCGTGACTGTCTTTTAGTTTTCGGAATCAGGTCGGAATGATCTTACCTCTTGTATGTGCTGCCTCATTTCTTGATAGGCGCTTACAATTCTACTAGCGATGCAAAATACTTGCCCATTTTTTTTAAGACCGCTCGCTTACTACAGTGCTCTGGTCAAGCACCTTGCAAACAAAGCGCTTATCGTTTTAGAACTTCGGTTCAAATTTTTCTGCACACTTTGCAGCGGAACAGAGGGGACCTCATCTTAACTCCGATGCTTAACTCGACGACGAAGAAACTCGCGATTCGCAGATTGTCAGAGCCCAAGATAATGAGAAATCTAATAATGTTGTTCACAGCTAGGGCATTCGTGTCGTGTTTAGAAGCGTCTCCGCTAATAAAGCATAAAACTGACGTTACAGAACTTGAAAGTTTTAAGGAGTCAATGTAAAACAAGCATTACGAAACCGCATTTTTAGGAACAACTTTGGAATGCGCAGAGAATAAATCACTGGTAGCGTGTACGAAACAGATCTCCATCGGACACTCATGATTTGTTCTGCTTTGAGCATAACGGATTTCGGCGAGTAGCAGAGGTTTCTACTCTGTCTCTTAAGATTCCTGAAGAGCTCGAATTGCAGCCTGCAGGCGCCGTAGAAACCCTGGAGCAGTTATAAATCTTGTGACCATATGGAAGGATACTTGCGTCCTTTTAATGAAGTTCTCCGAATCGGTTTCCGTCCGCCAGCAGCAGCGAAGACGGGGAATCAGCCGCGGCAAGTCCTCCACAAGAAGCTTAGATTTCCGAATTGAGTTCCTGAAATGGCTGCCGCAGGAATATGCAATTTTATATCAGTTATCACTGCACACGTCAAGTAAGCATCGTCAAGGAGAACTCTAGTTTGGGCTAGTTGGTTCATGATTCAAGAGGAAAACGGCGCAAAAAAACGTGGCCAAAAGAGACAAACACGCTGGTCCTGTCGTGTTTGCCTCTTTTGTCCACGTTTTTTTGCGCCGTTTTCCTCCTAAACATCATCACCAATTCAGCTAACCATCGCAACCTGGTTTTGCACCCTACTCGGTTGAATTGCTTGCCTACAAGACTCTAATGAGCTGGAAAGTTCAATATGCTGGCGCTATTTCTACCATAATTACGCTAACCGAAACATAACTCTTGGATCCAGTAAGAACTGGGTCACTAGGTTTATTCTACTTGATTACTCTTACAGCAACACAATTATAGCATTAATAGTACAGTTTGATCTACCCCCCCATTCCGAGGTAAAACAGCCCGACTAGGTCTTGTTTATGGATTTGATTATTAACTGCGGCCGTGTATTCAGATTATCAGACAACCCTATCGCTATTCCCAAAACCCAAAATACCACTTCTACGCTGTGTATCCCGCATCCACACTCATAGTAAAATACCGAAATTCACTTTTTGCCCGCAGGGCCAGTGATTGAAATCACCTGCTCAAATATATTGCCGCTATCAGTGACCTGTCACGCTTCGAATTTACAATCGAGGCCCATCATCCAGGCCTTCTAACTTTAAAAAAATATTAGCCATGTTATGCCCACCCCTCACGTAATGTCCTGGCCAGAGACATTTTCGGATATAATAAATAATTAAGTATGAAATGGTAGCAGATTTCCATGGTTAGGCTAAATGGAAATGAAGTGCGCTAACATGTTTTAGCTATTGATTCGCCAGTTTTGTCAAGGTTACGGCAAGCCACACGCAATGTCAGCATTGATCAAATGTTTAGGGGAATCCCCCAAGATGGAGTAGATTTATAATAAGGGAGTAAGTACTCAATGACATCCACCCAAGCGTAGCCATACGGCTACAAAGGAAAGCTATACAGCTTTCTCAGAAATTTCGTAGTTAAAGAAAAATTCGTCCTGGTCCGGGGTTCGAACCCGGGACCACCGCTTCACCGGAGCAGTCGCTCTACCAGAGCGACTGCTCCAGAAAAAGGCCGAATTTTTCTTTAACTACAAAGTTTCTGAGAAAGCTGTATAGCTTTCCTTTGTATCCGTATGGCTGCGCTTGCCTGGATGTCAATGAGTAATCACTCCCTGATTAATGTCAGCGTCCACAGAACGAACTGTTCCACACGAGACTTGACTGGTGTTACACTACCGGTTGTACACGTCCGTAACCAAACGCAGCACAAATGTCTTGTGAAAGTAAGTCGTGTATGCAGCGCTCGGCATAGTTGGCCGTAAAGCATGCTGGCAGGTTGTCCACAACCCGTTGGCATGACGCACCTGCCCATCGTGGCAGGTGGCCACCTGCCAGAGGCTTCGGACAAACATCGGAGAAATCTTAGATTAGGGGTTAAATTCTAGCCCATTAACAAATAAATAAGTAATTGCATAAATAAATACATAAACAACAAACTTCTTTGACAAGCCTTCAAGCTTTTCAAATATTAAAATTTAAACGCCTGATTTTAAAACTTAGCTCTTCCTTGAAACACCTGCCATATTCGGTGAATGATTGGAGCAAAATATCCACCCAAAGGTTTCCGCTTGGTGACTGTCAAATGGACATGACGCTAGGTACAAAAACAGCCGTGTTTCGCAGGTAGTGCTACTGTAACAGGGGTTTAGGTCAGCGCTTAGTTGAATGGTAGCAGCGGCGAAACGCAGTCCGTGGTCGGTCAGGCTCTGAGCTCTGAGCGGTGGCAATGAAGCTAAGGTAATATTCCACTTGTAACAATTGATGAAGAAGCCACTTTATCTGAATGTACCGTGCACACTCGTGGAAGGACCCAGTTCGTGTAAAGGCCGCTCCCTCCAAGGGGCAGACGATATGAAAACATAAGTCGGCAGAGAGCAATTGCGTTTGATCCTGGTGTAACTCTTTCGTCCGGCGTGTCCTTCGGGAAGCTACAGGTCGGCCATAACTGCATGTCACAAGCGGTACGACCATACTGACGACGCGTCATTGCGTTCAGATTTCGCCTGCAGCCGGTACCTCAGAGAGGCGTCATCATTTTAAGCAATGCCTCAGGCTAGCGGAACTCGCCCTACACTCTAAACACGAATACACCTATATGGGAGTAAGAAGTGAGTGAGCTGTCTTCTAGCCCTTTTTACTCCCTTACGTTTAGAGTGTATGTGTTTGGCGCTCGCATCAAGAAGGATAAAAAACGTTATCGCAAAGTTCGCCTCCAGCGTGAAAGCCGTGGTGAGGCCCGCATTCGCTGGCAGCACACTCCCCTGTAGCCACGCGCCGCCAGAAAGTGCGCCGGGTGACGACAGACTGTAAGCACCGCGCTAGCTCGGTGTCGCTAAGACTAGCGTCCGTCACATCGAACACGCAAAGGAAAGTGGTTGGGAGCTAACCGCCACTTATTAATTGTAAATACCGATACTTGGTTACATCTACGTATAACACAAAAACGAAGCATTAAAATGAAGCTGTGGTTGATTTCCCCAATACCTGTGGCAGCGAAGCGATAGAGAAGCAAGCCAAACGTGTGCCATGACGCGCCGGCGGCCGCTGGTCGCCGTGGCCCACACAGGCGAAGCTCCGCTTCGAACCGTAGTCCAAACCGCCATTACGGTCGAACGTCAGTAGCTTCGCCTAACGCACGTCCTCGCCATGGTTATTTTAAGGCGAAAGCATTTAATGCCTCATCGTTGTCGACAGAAGGTTGTCAGCAGAGGTGTCGCGCTTCTGGAATCGTGCCAACTGTGGCCTCTCCTCCGCGCAGCGGCGCAACCTCCTCCCCTCCTTAGCAAACGGCGCGCCGGTGGGGGGCGTAGCTGTGCGTAGCAACCGTGACGTCATACATTAGCGGTAGAACGAGCGCGCACGCGTCGGCGGTGGCAGCTACACTGCCGCTCCTTCGCCAGATGTCTCGTTGCAGTCGAGTGAGTGAGAGGCATGGCTCAGAAGCGGCTCAGTGATTCCGCGCCAAGCGGTTCGGGGAAGAGGCAGTGGGTTGACCATAAAGCTTTCGCCAAAGCACACTTTAGAATTTGCAAAGTGACTTCGGTAATTTTTTCGAAATAACTTAAGGTGACGTGACGTCCACCAATAAAATGCCGTATCGCTTTCTTTTATTGCGAGTGGTTCCCACTCGCGGTCGTCGTAGCACCCCCATTTTTACAGCATTTCCACTATCGAGAGTCCCTCATGCCAGTGGGAACTCTTTTAAGAACAGCCGCCGCGGTGGCTCAGCGGTTATGGTGCTCGGCTCCTGACCCGAAAGACGCGGGTTCGATCCCGGCCGCGGCGGCTGGAATTTCTTTGGAGGAGAAATTCTAGAGGCCCGTGTACTGTGCGATGTCAGTGCACGTTAAAGAACCCCAGGTGGTCGAAATTTCCGGAGCGCTCCACTACGGCGTCTCTCATAGCCTTAGTCGCTTTGGGACGTTAAACCCCATAAACCATAAACCATCTTTTAAGAACACGAACTGCGGCGCGAACGCGGTGGGCATTGTTTGGGTTTCAATAAAGTGCGAAAAATTCTCAAGAAAAATGCCACTTTCACCTTAGAGCCGTATCCCATGAAATACTCGAAAAACAATGCGTTTCTTAAACGAGTGTTTACGGTACGTACCATTCATAGATATCCGAATGTTATCACCAATGTACGAATAACGTGAAGGATGTCTTTTGGGTGTTACACTATGGCAAGAACCGAAAAATTGTGTTCTGAGATTAATATTGTTAGAGAGCTTACTTGATGAGAACTGTCCCCGAAATTCTTCCAAAAAAGGAGCAATCATCTGTTTCAGGGCGTTTTCCTGGCTGCAATTTAAAAAAAAAACATTAGAAATATTCTGTTCTCTAAGGAACTTCAGGGGGGGGTAATCACTGTTTGAGCACGGCTGCAGTATTGCACACAGTCACTTTTCGTGTCAATTTATGCAAGCGAAATCATGAGTACTTGTGGGCTGGACTTGAAGAAAATTTAAATTAATGCAGTACTAAGTGTTAAGACGTTGAAATTTTAAACTAGCATCAGGATGGAGCTTTTTGTGCTTTTGTAAAATGTTTGGCTCATCAGCAGGAAAAGACTACGCGTAATCCGGACTGCTTGAGACTAAACCAAGAATAATTATGTCCAATTATTCGCAAGCACAGAAAGGATCGAGACTCAAGACCATCGTGTTTACGGTCCAATAATTTCCACCTTTCACTTGGTGACTAGCGTGAACACCTCGTCGTTGTATGTGTAGACAAGCGGACATGACAGAGCCATAGAAACGAGAGCCTTTTCCGAACGAAATATGGAGAGAAAATTGAATAAATACCTGCTTCCCTAGCTTTTCACTTGGCCTGTAGGCTAGGCCAGAGATCAAAAAATTTCCAAAGGCAAGAAATGCAGAAATCACCAACACCTGTGCTTCTTTTAGCGAATAGTATCGCCAGGGCAGGTGACATTCCTGTAAAGCATAGGAATATGTAAAGATCTTAGTGGCAAATGCTGCATGACGCGCTAGAAGCGAGGTTAAGTGAAAGAAAGAAAATAGAGAAGGTGTTTTTGTTATCGGTGTAAGTGTGACGTGTTGCTCGAAATAGATGATCATAGCTTAGACTCAAGTAACAATAAACAACACACGCGTTGTTTAACTAAACTAGCTTGCAGACAGTATGAAGGGATGGCGAACAGCTTCAAGGTGAAGTATTTAGAAATTGTCACTCAACTGCGGATGACTGGAGAGAATAATTTATCGATTGCACCGTCCGCGGCCCATCAGATATACCAGCTGCCTGGAGCGTCGTTTTCCATAGACGTTTAAAGCTGCTGGTATATCTCAGTGAGCACTGACAGCGGACAGAATGGGGTCGAAATGGAAAACGGGTAGTGGAAAGCTTAAATCATACGGCCCCAGATCTTTCTGCTTTTCTTTGTGTTTTGCTGCAAACAAAACCAGAAACTGCTAGACCTGGAATGGAAGCTACAAATGACGCAAGTAAATCAGGAACTGAACATCGAAAGCTGTTCACCCACTAGAAAAACACCTACTCACTGGGTGCTTAGGCTACTGTAGACAGGGTTACCGCGGTATCTGATGTCACGGTTGCGATCCAATCTCGAAATTTGCTTCTTCGCAAGAAGACCTAGAAAGTGTATTCCTACTTTAATGATGCAATCTTCTGTGCTTCCTGCGAGCCAGTAAGTCTGTAGGGCGTATTACAGTATCATGCTGAGATGCCAAGCTACAGCTTTCGTTTCTCAATTTTAGTTATCAATAGCCTTAGGGAACATGAAGGCACTTCCTCATTTTCAAGCTTTTACAGTTCTGGTTTAACTTTATTTCATCAAAAGCCTTAAGGACACCAACATGCAATAAGCAAAGCCCCATATTTGGCACAAAAAGAACACGACACACGTACCTCGTCGCATTTCAGCCCTTCAACAGCACGAAGCACGTCGCTGACCAGAGCGGTACACATTATCGCATGAACAGTGCAGCATATTCCTGGAGGAAATGCCCCTCTCTGCCTCCTCTCGAAAACCAAAATGCACGTAAACGCCTGAAATCGAAGCGGGCGCATTTGTTAATTCCAATCCTCAGAAACCTTGCTATCTTTATATATGTGTCTAGATGATCACAGCTCCGCTTGCTTAGGTAATTTGCGCTGATAGATTCCTCGGGGCCGAGTGCCTTAGCTAAGACAACTTGCCCAGGTGTTTGGGATAACTCTTTCGCAGTAACGCTTTGCAGACAGTCTAGAAACTGCCTGTTGTCAAAGACAGTCCTGAACACTCCAGTATCGCACATAAGTGGAGGCATTTAACTGCGTAACGTAACTGTTCAAAGTAAGTTCAAAATATTAGCACTGCGAATCTTCGGAGATAAAGGCAACAAAGAATGAGATATAAGACAGAACGTTACGCGTCAACATCGAACTAACGACTGTCAATATAGCATATGTATCATACTGACAGCTTAGCATGGCTTATGATCCAACCACGTTAGCACATCGTAACTTGTTTATAAATACAGCAGAAAATGCTTAGTTGTATTTTGTTTAAATATCTACTTCATTTAAGGTACATTTATCAACTAAAAATTATGTATGTTAAAGGGAATACCTTGCTGTCTCCGCGAAATAAACTCTAAACGTGGACTAATTCTTAATCTACCCTTAAAAAATGCACACCGAGTTTCAATTAACCGTATATTAGGTCCTTGTAGAGCTCATGACATTTCAACGAAATGCAAATATATTGAACTTATTTTTTAAGTTCTTAAAACATTCTATATTGATATGAGTCAAAATAAAGCCAAATGTGCTCATCTAAATGAGTCTCATTTCAATGTGAGCCAACAGGGGCACAATTTCCCGCCAGTGAACTGAATAACAGTTAATTGTGTGCACCAAAAATTCTCTTGTAACTTAGTTTTTTCATGGAGCACTCAATAAAAAGATAATCAGTAATGTTAGATGTAGAACGTTCCAGCAGTAGTTATGAAACATTGGTGCAAAGCACAAACATACGTTGCAGACAATAAAAATCTTTTTTTTTATGGAGCGCTCAATAAAAAGCTCATCAATAATGTTACTAGTACGACGTTTCAGCAGTATTTATGAAACATTCGTGCGAAGGGAAAGCATACGTTACAGACAATAAAAATGTGTGTCAAGCATCAGTTTCAAGAACTAATTCTACCTTTTTTGCACCGTTCGTGCACTAGAGACATACGTGTGTCATGTTGATGCTATGTTCTACTGGTGCCTTCACGATCTTCTTATTTGCTGTTTTTAAAGTGCTGGCAGAGGGTACGTTAAAACTTCGTGGTTCCGTTTATAAAATGATTTAGCGAAAGTTGCGCATAAATCTTTAGTTTCGTGAAAGCTTAAAAGGAAGGCTAAAAGTTTTTTGAGAATTTTAGGTTCTTTAAGCAATCAAATCAATGAAGCTTGTAGGTAAAGCGCGAGAAGCAAGACAATTTTTCTTCTGCTCTTTTTGTATGTAATTTTGTTATGGCTTGAAATATACCCCTTTCCACGTGTAAATTGCATTTGCAGCTTTGTATTTGTCTAGAGCAAACGTGAGTGCGACATATCTTCAATAGCACTACAATCATGTACAAACAGGCCTCGCTGTTGATACTACGTTGTTTGTTTTGTTTCATGATAACTTTTTTATTACATGTTATTTTTATTTCTCATGCCCGTTATGACTGTGCTTATTTTGGAGATGTTGTGTTCTGTCGTCCGCTAAGCTCTGCCTTTGTGGAAGCAATTATGTTTCTTCTTTAGGGGGCGGGAACCAGTCAAGCTGTCCAGCTTTTTTTCCCAACCTCCCCCATCAAGTTGATGGAAATAAGGGCTATTATTATTATTAGCAGAGTAGTTTTGCGCTAGCGTTTAAAATAGTTACGTAATCGCCGATTAAAACCGCAACGACAGTCAGGCTTCTTCTCACTACGATCGAGTAGTGCGGAGAAACTTGTGATGACATCACTGTTGCCGAAATCTCAGAAGCCCGCTGCTTTCCCCTGCGAGCTACCGTGCGTAATGCTTCCAACAATGCTTCCTGAGCTTTACCTTCGGCAGCGATGGTTTACTTCCTTGAAACGACAGTTTCTTAGCTGGAAACACAAAGCTGTCCTACTTGACGTCTTCTCTGCCCGTCCCTGCGCACTGCAGAGAAGACTGAACGCCGATGCGCCTTTATTCTTCGATTACCTCACCATTTCAAATGCTAGCCTAAAAATACTTCGCATTATTTACCTGCAGGTTTCACACATTCGACCCCTTTAAACTCGTCAAATTCTAAAACCTCTTCACTTGCCCTTTAAAAGGGTGATGTTGATTATAAGCGTGATGTTACAGAAAGAATAAAATATATAGCAGACAGATTAATTTTTTTTTCTTTCTTCCTAACCAGACAATTTTATAACCTTCTGGTGGCGTTGACGGTTCATTTCACTTCCACAGAAAGTACCAAGTGAGCTCAATAGAGCCTTAGTTGGTACTCTGTATTGTGTTCCAGTTAGAAAGCGGTGGGAAATTTGTTACAGAAACTGAACACAAAACCTCAATACCATGTCACTTGATTATCGAAAGGTTCTATTTAGCGCGTTGAATAACTCGTATATATAAACTCATTAAATATTTTCTAAGGACCAATTAAACGCTAGTCTTAGTTAGAAGTTGGTGAGAAGTGGAGCCGCAGGGGCCAAGTCTATAATAAAGTGTATGACATTCTCGTTGACGGAAAGATTGACGTGATATTTTTAGAAATTGGAGTACTGCAACAGAAAATCCCAAGGCAGAGCCTATGACCCCAGGAAATGTCCGCATTGCAGCTGTCGCTGCGAAATTTCACGCTCGTAAAGTCACTTACCGTAGCCATAAAAAATGCTGCAACAAAGGAGACCTCCCAGGAGAGCTGAGAAGAAGTATAGAAGAGCTGAACTCGATAGAGTTCATATCCTTGGACAACGAATGCAGCACACGTCACCGCGCACGATATCTGCAGTATATTAAGAGATATGATTAAGGACTCAGACACTAATAAACGTACAATCCGAGGTGAACTACAGAGAAATTCTAACTGCTTGAAACGCTAGGATATTTAGGTTTTTCAAGAAATAATGAGCACGCAAAAATGTCAGCACGAGATAAGGTACTGTAATGCGTCACACGTCAATTTGTGAGCGCTTCAAATCGCAATTCTCTGTGATGAGTTCGTTGAAATGTGAAAGTCTTGGCAAACACCATTTGATCAAACATTGGGATGGCTTCTGAGGGGTGGGTCATGAAAATAGTACAAAAACGCCTGCCACACTTTTGGCCTCCGAGTTCTCGCACTGCTACCGCTTTGTGCGCTCTACGCTCAAAATAGTTATATTAGTGGCAGCAGTACTCTTCCGCAGCTTTAGCTGCTTGTGCAATGATTTCGCAGTGAAAAGCATCACATCACAGAATTCAAATAAATGAATTGTCGAGTTTAAAGCGTAGCATACGTATTCATGATATGTCATCATCATCAGCCTGACAACTCCCACTGCAGGTCAAAGGCCTCTCCCACATCTCTCCAATTAATCTTGTCCTGTGCTAGCAGCGGCCACCAATTTCATCCGCTCAACTAACTCTCTGCCGCCTCCTGCTGCGCTTCCCTTCCTTTAAGGATAATTGGTCGTCTTGCCTTCGCAATATGCCCTGCCCAAGCCCATTTCTACTGGGATGTCATTAACCCGTGTTTGATCATTAATGTCTAATTTAGCAACAGTTTTCTGGGACTTTGAAAGTACGGATGTTTATTCTCCTGTGAATATTTATTCGCGTGCGTTTCTCTTGAACGTCCTTAACATTTATTTTGATCATGTCATCGATTTTCAGAAACCATTGCTCTACAGAGGTAGTAACTCCACGGCAGTTCTTTGCTGCATCTAAGTAGCACCTTTTGCATTCTCTGGTATCTCAAGCAGATGTCCGAGGACAAATATCGATTAAATTCTCTTCAATTAACTGAAGTTTCTGCGAGGTGTTAGCAACTGGTGCGCGTCCGAAATCTTGATATGCCTTTTTTTATGTTGAACTTAACTTTAAGAGGTAATGTTTTATTTTTGTTTTGCTTCCTTAAGTATCTGAACGAAGCAGTTATCAGAATTTCAGCAGTTCAACTCCAGAAGCTCAACTACTTGAATTTTAATGCAACTTCCTCCGTATATCGTAAACTTGTGCACAGCCAGCGCTCATCAATTGTTTGCTTAACGTAACGTGTTTATCAACGCTCATGAAACCACCGGCTGAAGATTAAAACCCAAAGTTGATGTTGACATCAGTTAGCTTTCGTAGTCGTGCCCAATTACGTGAAAGTACCACTCAAGAGGCAGTGAAGCTCCACACTTAATGCATACAAATATAAATCATTACTTGAGTAGGAACATGAACAGAAAACTCAAATAAATTGCTGGACGAACACTGCGTCGTAAGCGCAGTCATTTAATGTTTAGTGATGAAAGTGTTTGCTGCAGTGACTCAAAATCTGCACGTGCAAATGGTTAGTGCTCTTATACTGCTCAAATATTATTGCGAAAGCAATACTGCTTGCACTTTTCTGCAATCGATGGTCGTGGCTCCTCCTTATACAGCGGCGCGTCACGTGACCATGTGACGTCACGACAGACCGAGAGCCGGAGCCCAAGCTCGTGCCATCGATGGTGGAGATACAGCATTACACGCCGGCTGCGCCACTGCCGAGAGAGGGCGCTCGCTAGAGCGGGATAAAAAAAAAACAGGGGGGGCTGCTGCTGCGCTCCTCTCAGTGCGCTATGTCGGACGATGTGTACAAAGCGAGGCTGGAACGATCTGCTGCGGCCAAGCGACGGCGCCGCGCCGAAGAAACAGACGAGGAACGGGAAGAATGGCTAGCTAAACAACGTGCGTATGCAGCAGCCTGGCGAGCACGCCGATCAACATCGCTTGATACGGGTGCATCTACAAGTGCAGGGCCAAGTTTAATGAGTGGTGTTTATCTTTCCTCATATGTTTCAACTCTCTGCTATCTGCACGTGGCAGCGGTGGTGGTTGGTCTGGAGCCAGTAGGCAGGCCCGTGCACTTTCCTTTTCATCCTTCTCTCAGTCGCAACCAACCAATCGTCGGCGCAGAGCGGCGGTAGACACGGCAGATGCGGGCTGAAGAAACGGATGAAGTTGCCTTCGCAATTTCCGGGCTTAACCAAGCTAAGCCTCTGCCAATTTTTTTTTTCCTTGCGGGAATTTTTTTCGCTGCTGTCAATATTATATCGCCGAAGATAGGAAATGATGGCCGAAGAAGTGTGCGCCCGCTGGTTATAACAGAAAGTTTCTCAGATAAGTGGACTTAAAGCCTGCGATCAAAACAATTTCGCAATTAATGTTCAAGGAGCAGTCAGTAGAGCATTACTAGAATTTAACGCAGGTGTTACCTTCATATCGGGATGTAGGACAAAACTATAATTTTGAGTTAGGGAAAGCCAGTGTAACAGCGGCGTGATAGGTATTTTCGAAATGCGTCCATTCAAAGGAGTGCACTGTGCATTACAGTGGCACGCAGCTATTTGCCGCTATGACAACCTCTTACCAGATAGAAGACGTCTATGAGTGTGTACACTGCTCTCCCCTTTGAAGAAGACTGCCACCTCGAGAGCTCAAATCCTGCAAACAGGGTACAGCCGACTGCTGCAAACTTCAAGGTCCTCGCCACGTCCAAGAATTCCATTCCGTCTGTGATTGGCGTGAAAAAAGGAGGTGTATGAAACCAACCGCACAAAGTTTGGACACTTTGATATACTTCACAAGCCGCGCGTGCAGTAATTTTAGATTTACAAGCGTCTTCCACTAGCTCAAGGTCATTTGCCTTTCTGTATCTGTTTCCCGTGCACCTGGATTCCCTGACTACGTCACTGCATATTTTGGAGCACTCCGTGCGTGCGTGGTCAACCGAGTATCAGGGAGAACCTCTCAAAGAGCATTCATTCATTCATTCATTCATTCATTCATTCATTCATTCATTCATTCATTCATTCATTCATTCATTCATTCATTCATTCATTCATTCGGGCATACATATATGGTACAATATGCCTACGAGGCTTTGCAAAAACGGGCTAAAACGTCTCCTGACGAGGCCAATGCACCGGGATTACACGTCTTGTATATACACGGTGTTTCACGTAACTTTAAACAAGGAATAAAAAAGTGCCGCAGAGGAGCTGGGCGAAAACAAAGACATTTTCTTTCCTGTCGTTACGCGCTCCTCGGGGTATTTTTAAAACCTGAATAATTAGTTAGATAGGCAAAAATTACGATTCAAGCTTTCAAATATTCACCTTAGGGTCACGTGCCTTTCATTAAGCTATATTGAGGGTTAAGAAAAAACCGATTCATTTTTTTAGTAACAACGTACCTCCTACGATCTCCTTCTTCAGGGAATTTAAAGACAGCCCGCGAAATATGAAAGAAAAAAGTGACTGTGCTCATGCGCTACCATAATCCAGCGCTCCCAAGCATATTTTGAACGAACGAACGAAATCCCCTTTATTCACAATTAATGCACCTTAATTCACTCTTTACACTTTATAAAATCATTAATTTTTGATTGAATTTCGATTAACTGCACATTTTCCCTCGGTTCATCTCAGTATTAATCCCTGACTTTCAAATTTGCCGCCACGCGTTGGCTCCGCCCGCACTTCCAGTCACGTGGTTCCATACTTCCGGCATTTTCAAATTCCGCGCTACTTTTGCTCTGGCCCCGCCGACTTTTTAAAGATTTTTGGCTCTAATTAATTAACTATTCATGAAATTCCGAATTGTTTTTTTTTTTGCGCAGCATCCTTCCATCATCATCTTTCGATTACAACCATTTTTTTGACGCTATCTCTTCTGAGTTGCCCACAACCGGTGCCGACCCATTTCGCGGACATGACCCCGCTGACATAGCCTAGTAATGCTTTCGCATTGATAAAATGCGCATTTTAGTAGTAGATACAGTGGTCAATATTCAGCGAGCAAGAGCTATGAATTATAAAAGAAAGGAATAAGCATTATTGTTGGGATAAATTTTGCACGCGTGAAATTGAAATGGGCCTTGGATAGTGCATAGAGAACTACGCAATCCTTACCTAACGTGCATTGAAGAATGTGGAAATAATATGAAACTGACCGAAAGCAAAGGACGACGTAGGGATGAAAAGACGAAGTTCAACCCGATGGAAGTATACAATAAATAGCATAAATCTCGACGGATATTTAATTTCCTCCAAGTAAATATCATTAGCATATTAGAAATATATTTTAGATTACGGTTTAAAAACCCATTCCAGCGCTGATATATGGCGTTCACTACAAGTTGACCACTAAATGACTTACAAGACATGATTGTTCAAGTGTATTTTTCAAGGAAAAGTCTGTACATTTGGCGGTGTTGCCAGGTGGCGACAACTTTCAAGCAGGAAAGCGGCTGCATATAATAAAACAGCGCACTAGTGAATCTGTCCAGTCCGGAAAGCAAGAGAAGAAACTTTTAGACGACGGCAGTAAGAAGTTAAGTACGTTTTCTTAGTCGCCAGTTAAATATACGATTTTTGCACATGGGGGAATTTCGCCGAGAAGTCATTTGAACGGAACGGTTAGCCAAGCGTAGTGTCCCACATAGGAAACTTAAACAGCCCCTTCCACTACCTTATTAACCTCTTTTCATCTTTACCAGCCGACGTTTGATATACCATCGGCTGAATACGCGATCCCGGACAAAGTCCGGGGCGTCAAAGCTGAACACTTCAGAGTGTTTGTAGAGTGGCTTCTAACTGCTTCCTTGAGCTCACGCTGTACGACAGCCAATACAAAGTCTCTATACCTAGGTTTACTTTCGCACCGACTTGAGGGCGGGCTACTAAAAACACCGCACCCTGCATCCAAGGGCTCCAATTGCTCCCTCGGTAGGCATGATTCGTACGTTTAAGAGACCACGTCGTTGGTCGAGTCGGTCGTCAATTATCAGATAACGGCGCAAACACAAAAAAGAGCGTGAAAGGTACACAACTGCGCCTGTCGAGCAGGCTTTATGTCCCTGATTTTCTCTGCGCAGTTTTCTATCTGATTATAATTCGTACGGTTCAAAAAAAAATTAGCTGAGGTTTAGCTCTGGTTAAACCGGGCAAGTTGCGTAAGCAGCGCGGAGCCTGGTGGAGCGTGGCTGAAACGGTTGCTATGGCAACGGCGCTCCATCTGTTTGACCTCGCTGCGGCTGAAGGTCAACAGTGGCCACCGCCGGGAGCTACGCGACGGCTCGAAACCTGGCGCAGTATTGCTTACGCAGTGAAACTAAACACGTCTCAAAGTGGCCTGTCTGAGGTTGGGCCTGCGGACTTTCATCTACAGGCGCCTTCTGCGACAAACCAAAGGCCAAAGGACCCCTGCGCAACAACCGTTTTTATTTAAGCAGAAGAGCGCGCACGTCCCGTAGCTCTTTCTCCGCCTGATTGAGCGAAATGGAATTACTGCTCATAAATACATTCCTTTACCCCCAACTTCGCATTTTTGCATCTTCGGGCTTGGGATATCGTTGTCTTCATCAATATTCATCCGCTTTCATACATGCCCTGCCCAATCCCATTCCTTCCTCTTGATTTCGGCTAGGACGCTGATTAATGACATCACAGTCGAAATCAAGAGTAAGAAATGGGCTTGGGCAGGGCATGTAACGCGAAGGCAAGATAACCGCTGGTCCTTAAGGGTAACGGAGTGGATTACAAGAGAAGGCAAGCGTAGCAGTTTTCCGCCAGAAAGTTATAGACGGATAAGATTAAGAAGTTTCCGGGGGTTCGGTGGTCGCAACTGACAAAGAACGGGGTTAGTTGGAGAGACATGGGAGAGGCCTTTGCCCTACAGTGGGCGTAGTGAGGCTGATGATGATGATTATGATGATACGCAATGCGCAAAAAAGGCGCAATGAAGCGCCATCTGACGTACATGGAGCGGTACGGAGCGTCCAAAGATTTCAGCCACCACAGCTACTTTCCATCGTGAAACAAGGAACGCTCCAGCAATAAAGTGCCTGCTATCGCATGCTGTCATATCAGTTACGTTGATCGTCTCCTTAATTCTGTATCTCACCCTTCTGATCAGAAAGACACGGTTCCAATCGCGGCCGCGGCGGTAGCATTTTGACGGAGGCCTAATGCTAGAGGCCTGTGTACCATGCAATGTCAGTACACGTTAAACAACCACAGGTGGTCAAAATTATCCGAAGCCCTCCACTGCTGCGTCTCTCATAGCCTGAGCCGCTTTGGGACGTCAAACCCCATAAACCAAACAGTCTTCAAAGAGTGGCCCCGCTTGCACGACTCTTGAGTGAAGTTTACGAGGACATAAAAGCAGAAACTCTGTGAGAAAATTAGCCTTGAGGAAGCCAGAGAAGCTACAAAATAGAATTTCACTCCCGTAAACCTGTAGAAGCGAGATGTGCTCGTCGTAGATTTTGAAGAGGAGACATCCAAGTCAGCGAAGAATTTAGACAGCTGCTGATAGCACCAATGCATTGGAAGCGCGAAATGCATTTCTGTTCTTTTACTGTGAGCGCAGAGGCCGCTTGACGAGCAAGTACATGAGGACAAAAACGAAGGCATTTTGCTCAGTTTTGAATAATGAGTGATAACCGGTTGTTTTATATCCCTATAATCAGGGGCGTAGCCAGGGAGGGTGCTTATGGGGATTCAGCCCCCCCCCCCCAAAAAAAAAATTTTTTCGAATTCTCACGCACCGCTGACCAAAACCACCGGCGCCGGAAGTCATTCCAGATTTTGTCACCTACGATGTCTTTTTATGACTAGAAAAAAACATTTTGGCGCGAACATTGCTAACTCCGGTTAGATTTCATGGTAATGGCCATGCACCTGGAGTCACGTAACGCAACGGGCCCCATCCTAGCACAAACTTTCAAGGGCCTATCGATGGCATGCGCGCTCGCCGCGGCATCTCACGCCGGCCGCGGAGTCTACGAAGCCACGCATTTCAATTCCGAAACTTAATTGGGTATAAAATTCCCATAAACTTTTTGGCTCGACAGCTGCAATGAGATTTCAAAAGTCGTGCTTTAGAATTTCAAATCGGGAACTTCAATTAATTTATTATATTATATTTGCATATTTTTGTATTTTTGCATACTTTGCAGAACTCCTTACATGTGCTCGCTGTTGCGGCTAAAATTTGCAATACATGACCGGGGACAGCTGCTGCTGCGCAGTACACTGGAACGAAGGAAAGCGTCATTGGGATTTTTCCCTGGCCGCTGCATATGTACAAAAATGTAAAGGTTCTTGAACGACAAAGATTCATTAAAATATTTGTCCTCTAATTAGTACTTTCATGGCCTTTGTGTTTTTCATATCAGCGACATGCACTGCTTTGCTGGTTTCGGGCTGATATAGTTCTAGACTTCGTGTGATACTTTCTTTACTTATTAAATAAGCAAAAACATGGATGCCTTGGTATCATTTATGTCTGCCACGATTTTTAAGACAGACGAATGCATTCTTTTATTTAAAAAATACATATTTCACTTGTCTAGACAGTGCGTAGCGTCATCTAATACACAACGTCATTGTCAATGGAAATACAGTTATTATTCTTGCGTTTGATCCCTCTACAAATTCTGTGAGGAGGCCGCGCCGCAACATGAGCCCCCCCCCCCCCCCCCCCCCGAACAAAATTTCAAATTTCTGGCTACGCCACTGCCTGTAATGCGCAATTAGTACTGAAAGGAATGTGAGGAGGCTGCTGAGTGATTCTGCCATTAACACTGACAAGGCATCTGGCGAGTCCATGCCGGAGCTCTCCAGAAGAATTTTCCTCGAAAATGCGTTTCTCTTTTCCAGTGTTTCATGAGCAGAGTGTCTGCCTGCCTTTAGGCAGGGTAGTCTGACCTCAGTCCTGACCTGAGACATAGTTTCAGGTAGCCGTCCTGAGCATCTCCCCACTCTGTTTTTGCAGGTCCGAACAGGTTTTGAATGACAATAGACAGTCTATTTCGAGTGACATGACAGTATGTCTTTCATCTTTTGGAGAACTTGCTAAAAATAGAAGATGTGAATGATAGAGCAGCCTGCCGTATTAGTAGGTAATGCAGCAAAACCGGGGACTTTTAGCTACAAAAGGCGGAAGCAACCGCGGCAGTGTGGGACAGAACGCAACAGGAATACAACAGGAAAGTATTCCTGCCGGGCCCCACTTCACGATAGTGAACCAACTGTTATTAGTTAACACTCTTTCCATACAGGCGTTTACCTTAGTGCTCCCATTTTTGAGAGCGAGGTAGAAGCGGGAACTGCACAGATAAGAGGAAAAGCAGTGCAAGCTCATAAAATTCTCTGACATTAGCAGCTTGAACTACCTCACTCAAAACTGACAATGCATTTATGGTGTCTCTAAGTCGAAAAGCGACGTTAAGCGTTTGCGCAAACTACAGCATATCCTGCAGCGTTCTTCACCACCCGCAACCGTATCCTATACAGTGGAAGCACTCCGCTTTGAAGCACATTTTTAGAAGCTCTTTGTTCGGAAAGAAGAGTGGATGGCTGGGAATTTCCATAATGATGATTGCCTCAAGCTCGGCTTTTCACGAAAACACAGCTTTCAGTCCTTCCAAGCTCATCTACGATGGCAAATTTAGTGATCTAATATAGACTTGGCAAGAATAATGCGGAAGTCGAGGTGTCACAAAAATCGGCGAATATTAAGGGATCCGGCGTGCCGCCAACGGAAGCGCGTCCACGCGAGACGTCGAAAGAGCTATAGTCTGCAGGATTCCTTGGGCTTCCTCAAGAATTGGCCTATAAGCGCGTAGCGTTGTCTGTGTTAGTGCGATGCCGTGCGCGCATCGCTCTTGGGCCGTAGCAACAGAGCCCGAGCTCTTGGTCAATCCTGACGTGCCGACGGAAGAATGAGGAAGTGTTTACTAGTGAATGATTGCGAGGGTATGAAACAAACAGACGCAGCGTGACACAAGAAGAAGACCTCTTATCGCTGGCAACGAGTCCGTGTTGTAGAACAGCGATTCGATGTTTTCAAGAAGACGCTACCGCACTTGTCACTACCATCGTCGCTCAGCGAGTCGGAACATCGGACGTACGCACTCCGTAATTGAAGGAAATTTCCTGGGGCGGCCACTTCAGTGTCGTTGGATCGACGAGCTATCGCGGTGCCCTTTGAAATATCTGTTTGCCTCTCTGACTTGAATTACTCTTCTTTTCTTGTAAATTTATCCGTGTTACCTTTTAATATCTCTGCATATGCGCTTATCGGTGGACACTAATTACCCTGCACTGTCTCTAATATAATTGTTTGGTCTTTTGCGAACCTCTGGCTCCGCCTCGCTGTGTCTTGTAACCGGCGGAAGCTGAGCACCAAATGGCTACCCCTCCTTTGTCACTTGGCAGTGCTGTTCCGGAGAAGCTTGTCGTGAAATCGAGGACACGTTGAGTAAGTAAACGTAACTAACCCCACACGCTCTAAGGTTGTCTGAGTACGCACTTTCTGACACAAGGCGATTAAACCAAATAAGTTATCTATGATATAGTCTAGTGTGGCTTGATGTTGTGTTCTTTGGTATTGTGTGGTGTGCCGTGGCCTCCTATGGTACATTGTGTGGGCTTCATATTTCCAAAGTTCTGCGTGGCCTGTGGGAGATAGCACAGTGACTGGTTCCGAGTTATCCCTGTTCACTGCGCTATTTGAAAATGAAGGCATGTAAGCTTGCCCAATTATCCGCACTAACGCCTTGCTGTTGTCGAACCCTTAGTGACCAGCGCCAGTGAGAAGCTTCTGAGAGAGGAGTTGTCAATTTACGCATAAAACAAAAGTCCAGAAACCTCTGTAGGCAGGTGCTTGGGCTGGGTTTCATGTAGAACAAAAAAAAGGAAGACATTTATTGGGGTTCGTGAATGTCCTCGCATTCTAGGTTTTGTAGCTGAAAGCTTTCAAGTTTAATGCATAGTAATGAAAATGACAAGCGCGCCAAATTAAGAATCAAGCTTTGATGATTTTATAAGTGAAGAACATCTCGCATCGGTTTAAAAAGAAAAAAGATGGGTTACGGAACACACGCATGACGAGTATCCAACATCGTTTGAAATTATAAGAATGAGGAATTACTACAAAAGTGGGAGCAGTGAATTAATGCATAATAATGAATTTGAAAAGCGCGTAAAATGCAGAAATGTTTGTTATTTTATACATATACGACAAATCGCATTGGGTGAAAAAGATAGCAATATATTATAGAACACACGCATCATCCGCACCTATCTATATTTTGCGACTGTAAGAATAACCTATTCTGGCAAAACGTGGGTACAGTGAATACGCACCTGAACAATGATGAACTTTGATGCATTCTGAAGTGCCATAATGCACAGCGTTTCGCAAACATTCTGCTGAGTCCCTGCCTTACGGCCTTACGCACTATATGTAAATAAAATGCTTAAATCCCTATCATAAGGAGAACAAACCTTCTCCATAACATGTTACCATTTTATTTTGGTGCCGACGATAATTTTTAGCAACAAAACAGATCCTCCAGTGAAAGTTGTTTTTAAAAGAAGAACATAAAAGTAAACATTCTTCATTTACTTAAAATATATCAAAAGGGTAAGTTTCTCTCAAGGTTATAAATATATGAAGGAATAGAAAGGCGAATTTTTACTAGCTCTGTCTACATAGAGTTGCAATACTTCACCGGAGTAGGGCATATCTACTAAACAGATTTCTCTAGAAAAAGTTTGTTGGAAGAAAGCAGGAAAAATATAATGGCCTCGAGGAAAACTATAAAACACTAAATGCTTCCTAGAAGATAGACAGGAGTCAGAGAAAATCTTTTTCTTGTTAGTGGAATATTATGCACACTGAGCAAGACGACGATTCTAGTACAGTTACAAATACACAAAGTGCAAATAAAATGAAATAAAACCGAAGGAACTACGTGCAGTGTTCGCTGAGAACACGAGTCCCGAATATGTTTCAAAATAAATGAAAAGTAGAGTGCCACCCCCCCCCCCCCCGTGCTTTTGAGAGCAGGTTAGTGGCCTAAGGAGAAGTTTAGGATTCAAATTTAGTATGGCCCAGTGGTGATTAGAATCGGTATTTGAAGGAGGGCAGATTTCGCGATCGCAGTTCCTAAGGTTGGCCTGCATGTCAATGATAATAGAGAGGAAAACAGACTGGACCTGGTGATACGCCCTACAGTTTCATTCCAGAGATTGCCCATAGAATCTCTCTATCCATCCAAGCATCCATAAAGCAATTTTAGCTGGAAGCACAGCCGAATTCGTTTCCTAACGAGCCAACATAAACAAACTTTTGTGCAAAACAGTAACTTTTTTCTTTTGCCAATCCTGGCCTACAGATCAAACTGATTATCCGATCCCCGATATGAACAGGGCCTTTCCGTAATCCACAAAAGACTTGTGTTTATAACCTGCTTTCTAAGTACGGCCACCACCTTTCAACCTCTTGCCACAGCAATAACGAAAACACCGAACTCATCTCATCAGTTCGACCCACAAATATATGCGACAGGCACCGCAGGCTGTTGCCAGGCGCTCGAACGCCACTTTCAGTAGGCGCACATGTGATCATTCACGGAAAGAACACTGGCCTAGGCGCCTTTTTGGTCCACGTGAGGTCTATGGACTAACCAGCGGGTACGTGATGTAACTTATCTATACAGACAATATGCATAACTAAGGAATGGATCCTTTCTTTCTACATAGCATCACTACTTTTTGCCTTCTGTCATCCTGAAAGCATGGTATGTAAACATTGTACATCAAGCTCGTTTTTTCCCGGATGTTTCACACATCTGCCTATTCAGGGACGGCACCAATCCAGAAACACCGACCGCCACACGTGCCTCGTTTGCCAGCACTGCTAAAATCTGCAGCCTACTTTAGCGAGTGAAAAGCGATTAGTATGCGGCATGAATTTCACCATGGTTTTGTTAACGGAATGTCCTATAGTCAAAGCTTCACAAGAGGAAGCATAGCCAGGCCCAGAGAAAAAAAATATATGTGACCGTTTACTTCAATTTTTTTAATTTCCATGTAAAAGCGAAAACGACAAAGAATAATGTGTCGCACGCCGATAGATGCCACAAAGCGTGTGCCAAATGGCGCTGTAGCGCAAGCCTTTGCTTCTGTCGGCGCTTTAAGTAGCGCGACTTCACTTTCGCATCATCCGTATAAAGATGCTTTATTGCTATACGTTCTGAGTGCGTCGTCATTGTGTAAATAGATGCATCTGTTCGGACTCATGACCATCCGTACACGCCTTATTTACAGCCACAGATAAGCCTAGGCAAACCACCTTAACAATGAAGGTGATGAAACATTGTGAAGTTATCCGACACTCGTCAAGCGCGAAACATTGGCCCGGAAATCCTAAGGAAAAAGTCTGGCTGATTATGTAGTCCATGTTTATCTGTCGTGACCTAATTTTATCGGCATGCGAAGAGAAAACATACACATATCTCTCAGAATTAAGTGGTAGGAACATTGAACTCAGTTAAAATTTTTCGCACTCTTTCTCTGAGTTCCGAATCTCCTCTACAGCTATGTTTTCAGGTTGACTTTTGCTTGTGGGACCTTTTCACCTAACTTCCTTTGAAGTTTATTCCTTCAGGTTTGATTCAGGAGGTCTGGCGCGTGATCTGTCTGATGGCAAAGTTACTAGCTCAGTCAACAGCACGACGAGCCAGATAGTGGTATCGTTCTGTCACAGGAAGAGAGTAGAGTGGCTTATAGAACAAACGTGAGTCAGGGATGCCATTGTTAAGATCGAAAAAAGGAAATGGGCATTGGCAGGTCATGCATTGCTTAGGCAAGATATCCGAGTGTATTTTTTTTTTCAACTTTTTAACAACCATCTTTCTGGCGTAAAATAATTACACTACTAATTTTCCATTGATCTCACTGCGATTTAGAAAACGAGATGTCCATTCTCTTATTTTTTCGTTGGTTTCGGAGACTGTTAGCGTCCTTCATATAAAGTGCTTTCAAAGGCAAGACAAATGTAACCGGAGTCGGCATTAAGTAAGGTAGGCGGATGCGATTCGGAAGTTTGTAATCAAAAGTTGGCCGCAGTTCGTGCAGGTTAAGGCTAACCGTAGATCAGTGGGAGACGTATTTATCGTGTAGTAGATGTAATTGGCCTGATGACGCTGGTGGCAACGATCAACAAGTGAGTCAGGGCGAAAATGCGTTAATCATACCGGCACTCAAAAACCCGCAATGACACGAAAGAATAAACTCACCAGTGAACTTGCGTGGCTCGGCGTGCCTCCCAGTATCTCAAGTCCACATAGGGCAGTGGAGGATTCTGCTCTTTTAGCGACTAGCCATGGCTGCCGCTCCGATGTTATGCAAAACAGGCACAACAGCCGAGCGTCATTCGATGTGCCATATACGTTTGAGGTAAGCGGGGCGGCCAACGCGCTGGCGAAGATGAACCTCCTTCTGCAATGCAGGCGTCAGCGCAAACATCTGTTTCCGCTGCTGTGGCGAATGCCCTTCTGTTCACAGGCGTGTGTGCGCACGGCCTTTGTTGAACTAGTTCTGAAAATCCGTACTCGAATTCGCACACGTGCAAATGGGTGTCGCATTTGTCATCCAGTAAAGAAAGAAAGAAAATTGAAGCTTTTCAAAAGGTCATGGTTTTAAAAAAGCAGCTAATAAGCGTTTTCCCCTGCCCAGTTGCACGCGCTGTGCTCGAATATTGAAGTGGAAAATTCAGTAAAGAATGAGTACGTCAAGATGGGCGAGCGCCCATGGTCCGTGACAGACTATCCACCTACCTAGAAACGCACAACGCCTTTGCAGACACCATGTACGGGTTCCGCCCACACCGGTCCGCACAAGATGTGCTGCTGCAACTTCATAGAGAGATTCCTGATCCCGTCGAGCACCCTAGCGATGACAAGGTGGTCCTCGCATTGGACTTGCGGGGTGCTTTCGACAATGTGACGCATGATATCATCCTCTCCCACCTGTCCCAAGTGAACTGTGGGTACAACCCATTCCAATATATTAAGCAATTCCTCACAGATCGGCAATCATATATCCGACTCCAAGACAGTGAACATGGCCCGTACCAACTTGGTACGCGAGGGACTCCACAGGGAGCAGTCCTCTCGCCTCTTCTCTTCAATCTGGCCATGATGAAGCTCCCTACCCTGCTGGGTGAGGTCCCGGGTGTGCAGCATGCCCTGTACGCGAACGACATCACCCTCTAGGCAACACACGGTTCGGTTGGAGAAATCGAGGCCAACCTGCAGCAAGCGGCGGCTATTGTGGACGATTATGCACGCCGCTGCGGCCTTGAGCGCTCCCCGAGCAAATCAGAATTCGTGCACATACCTCCCAATCCAAGGTGCGCAACCAAAATTGCCCTCTCCCTGCTTAGTGGCCCGATACCTGAACACGATGAAATGAGAGTATTGGGACTCTACATACAAAAGAACCGCAAGATTGACACCACGCTGAAGAAACTCCGCAAGGTGGGGGATCAGGTGGGCCGTATGGTGCGCCGGGTATCAAACAAACGAGGCGGGTTGCGATGCAAAGACGCCCTGCGGCTGGCCAATGCATTCGTAACCAGTCGAATCCTGTATTCGGCACCGTACCTCCACCTGCGCAAATGCGATGAGAACGCTCTCGAAGTGATGCTCCGAAAAATCTATAAGAGAGCTCTCGATCTCCCAATTGCAACTTCGAACCAACGTCTCCTCGGCCTGGGGATGACGAACACCTTTGGGGAGCTGCGCGAGGCCCATCTCAGCAATCAGTACTTGCGGTTAAGCAAAACACGTGCGGGTAGCCGCCTACTGACCCGCCTCCACATCAATTACACAACCCAAGAGGAGAAGCGGGTATCCATGCCCGAGGCCTGGCGCTTCGCACTAAAGGTTCGCCCCCTCCCCAATAACATGACAAAAGATGCCCATGATGGTCGCCGCCTCGCGCGAGCGGAGGCCATTTCCAAGCAATATGGCGCTCGACCAGGGGTATTTTACACGGACGCGGCCGGTCCACACCATGGGGGTTGGTACACGGCTGCCGTTGTCCACCAAAACAACCCAGTTCAGGGCCTCGCCTTCCGTGCCCCCAACATTACATTCGCGGAGGAAGTTGCTATCGCACTTGCAGCTGCGGATCCAGCGTCCCGAGTCATTATCACCGATTCAAGGGAAGCTTGCCGCAATTTTGAACAGGGCCAAATTCCAGATCGTGCCTTCCAAATTTTACACAGATGTGAGTACCGGGATTTCCCAACCCGGCGCAGCATCATCTGGGCCCCAGCACATGCGGGGATATAGGGAAATAAGGTAGCGGACGGCGGACACTACCGCCCGCGCGCTTAACCACCGGGCATCGCCTCTCTCGCCGTCTGATCCGGCTACTGATTTTAATCCGGCTATAACTTTTCGGGAGATCTCTCTCCTGTATCAAAACGCTCACGGCCGATACCCAACCCCCTGTAAAGGCCTCAAGAAGGCAGAGGAGCGTTGGCTACTTCGCCTCTACACCAACACGGTACTGTGCCCGGCAGTGCTCAAACATTTCAATTCGGCCTTTTCGGGCGAGTGTCCACACTGTGGGGAAGTGTTTGCGGACACGTATCACATGGTGTGGGCATGCCCTGCCAATGCTGCTTTCCCACCCCACCCCCACCCCACCCGAGAGGACTGGGAGGCTGCCCTGCTCGGCTGCTCAACTCTCCAGGACCAACGAGCCCTGGTGACAAGAGCCCGGGCCGCCGCGGAGGCCACAGGGGTCCCGGACTAGGGATCCCTCCTAGTGACTGTGAGGGCCGGGCCCTTCAGGCACGGTCCAAGCAATACCTCTCTTGTATATAGTATAAATAAATGTTTTACACCACCTCCACCACCCTCCATAGTGCCGATATGACTTAGTGACCGAGAGTCCATCTCTCAGCATCTCTGATATTTGATTGGAATACCCCTGAATGAATATGAATTTACGCCAGTATAAACAGTAATAGACGGAGAGAGAGAGAGAAAAAGTTGCTCGAACAGAGACCTAGAGGTTATCTTGAATAATTACAACCTGCCGCTCAAAGATTTCGTTACTCTTTCAAACGGTTCAATAAACACAAAATATTACAAATTTATTCTTCGCTCTAGTAAACCTTTGGCACCAATGCAAACAGAAATAACAAGATTTGCTTCTTGGAGGTACATCGTATGCTACTATGAGAAAACGCCCTTTAGGAAGTCTATAATAAATATTTTTGGAAGGTAATCGGGTGTAAAAACAAAAACTTTTTTTTCTTCTATTTCATTAAAGCGCAAAGCTGCGCGAGTTGAATCGTATTCATGGTGAAGGCAGCGCGAAAGAGAGGGACGAAAAGATGGAGGAAGACATGACACCTTCGACCAACAATGGAACATTTACTTTTATTGATATTTCAAGCTGCAATCGTAGAAAAGCCAATGTAAAAGTGTCTAAGCATGTAATATTTCCTTCTGCCTTCTAACGGCGCATTGTGCATTGGCTTAACTCCTGGAGACGATGCAGAGTATTTAATCAGTGTAGAAGTACTCTTTTTTCATCGTCGTGTCATCTGAAGTGTTAGCTCCGTCGCGTCATTTGGCAGCGCCCCGCGCGTTAGTCTGCATTGCAGTCCAGTACACCTCTTCCACATTCTTCGTATGTTCTCGGGTCGCGGTAGATTTTGAAAATAAAATTGCGCCCCTACTTTAACTTTGGTCGGCTTCGAAACAGTCATTTTCGTCGATACACGATTCGCTGAAACGCCGGAAGCGGCTGCGGTGGTTGGGACGCATCGAAAAGTGCAGAAGAAACCGGACGCCGACGTCACGCATGTAGCGTATGCTCCCATAGCAGATGTTCAAGCACCTTGATGCGATGAACACCCAACAACAATCTGGCGGTGCGGTCTGATGCAAAGCCTCTCGCTTCGGAGTAACCTAGTCATTGTTACTGCGTTCTTCGGCACGCCAGCTGGCTATAAATTGGGTACAGGGCTTTGGCTTTGCCTTATCTTGCCTATTATACATTGGATGCGTAATAAATTTGCCCTGTTATTTATCTCGTTGGTCGACTTGGTTTTGCATTCGGCAACTCCTAAGTATAAAGAAAAAAACGGCTTGTTGCAAGCTGTGGTCGTTGCGTTTGCGTGCGTTGAACTACGTGACGTACAGCGCTGCGTCCGGTAAAATGCTTGTAATTACTGTATGCAAAAGTGTATTCGCTATTATAAACTTTCCGTTAGCTATCAAAGCCCCCCGCATCATGATCATGTACATTATCTGGCAGCATGAACATCTCAACTGGATGATCAGTCAGTCGCCAGTGTCGCGTTTTACATGATGGAGAAGGTTTTGGGGCGTCACTTACGGCGTGGTGCGGTGACTCTCCGTATAGCTCCGCGCTGGCAGAGGTGTGAATGTACAGGTGGGATTAGTATAACAGTGGCCTATCGGCAATAGCTCCAACGGAGTCACGAACTTAAACTATTGTATCTCCACCAGTGTTACAAAAGCCTAGTGTGCTTCGAAAACTTTAGGAGTGATTACGGCACTGCTCGCCGCTAAGTTAGGGAGCCCTCATGGTGTACAGTCGGGAGAAAAGGTCTCTGGACCACGTGTTCCTGAAGCGAAGCCGATAGCTTTACTACTAGCCGGCGGCTGGCGACCACACTTGCGGAGCAGAAATGATAAAATTTTTACTTTCACCTCCACAAGTTTGGTCTCCAGCCACCGGCTATTAGTAGAGCTATCTGCTTTGTTTCAGGAACACGTGGTCCAGAGACTTTTGTCCCCGACTGTACGTACAGTGAATTGTCGTCCAAAGGAACGTTCAATATCCTCAGGCTGCCCAGAAATGTCTCAGGCTCGGTGAAAAAACGCGGGCACGCTAAAACTTACCGGCTCACATCACCCACATCACAGTTTACGCACATAGGTCAGGTGGCGCGGTTTCTCTTGTGGACTCATAGCGGCGTATCGGAGGATTTCGTGCGCAGGCGAGTTAGCTCGGAAGTCACTTTTCAGGTATAAGTGGTCATGCATACGCTTTGCTCCATAGATGGCCTCCGAAAACTTTGTCCGCGAAGTATCCGAATACATGCATGAAGAGGAACAATGAACTTTTACAGATCATCCCGTTCATTTATTTGCACAGAAAAAAGAAATGCCTAACAGTGTTATATGGTGGTTCTTGCACTGCCTGCATAAAAACAATGAAAAACGTAATTACCGTCGGCGCAGAGGGCCGATCACTGTGCAATTTACGTTTAGCCGTGACCGCTGTAGTTCAGCCATGTTGCAGACGGTGAGTTCAAGGCGTTATGCTGCTCCTTTTAGAAATGTGCGCTAAGTTGACGTCCACAAGAAAAACATCAGACGACAGGACAAGCGCCTAAATTGAAGCGCCCCTATGTGATTGTTTTAGTTTTGTTTAGACACGCCCTTTTGCTGTTGTTGTCTGCTGGTTTGATTCGCGCTATATCATGCAGCCCTCATCTTGAAGTTGAAAGAATCATTGAAGTTCGAAAAAAAAAATGCGCTAATGTCGTGTCGTCTCTTCTTCTCCTTGTGAATTGTATCGAAGTCATGACACGTCGAATGCCAGGGGGCAAAAAGGGCCCAGCTTTATTGAGCAGCGCGTATTTATACCCAGAGTAGGGCGAGGGGGCAAGCGCAGCGCTTCGGTTCATAACGCTTATCAGTTGCCCGTTTCAGCCGGCCTGGCGCACGCTGCCCGTCGCACATACGATACATCTTTCTTCTTCTATAACAAAGAACAACGAACTAAGGGAAGTTTGTGAGCACAGGATCAGCTCACTGCACAAGGAATAGCTCAAGACACTTGTTCAAAGTTCCCGCCGTATGCCAAACGACGCGGGGGTACCCGTTGTCTCTGCGATCGTCTTAACACCGGGGCGCTTGACACTGCATCACCATCCGACGTCACTGGTTGCTGCGGCGGTTGCTGTTGCTGTTGGTGGTGGTGCGGCTGCTGCAGCTGCTGCCGCTGCTGCGATGCGCTGTTTGTTAAGGTGTCCTCGCTGTCGTCATCAAGTTCACGCTGAAAGATTTCTTTCGTAGGCAGCAAATGCTTTCGGTTGCGACGCAGGAGTCTTCCGTCCTCTGTGACAACATTGTAGGACCTGGGTTCTGCACAGCGCTGCACGACCCTTGCCTTTCTGTCCCAGAATAACTTCTTCACACGCACGATGTCCCCTTGGTGCAGAGATGGTAGTGCTTGCCGTTTGTTCGTTGTCTGACGATGCTTTACAACATGTAGACCAGGACCATCTTGAATGCTTGGCAGCGTTGTTCGGAGCTTTCTGCCCTCAAGGATCTCTGCTGGTGACTCAACTCCTTCCAGCGGAGTTGTCCTGTATGCTAGCAAACCGAGCCAGAATTCTTGATTGGTTTCAGCGGTCTTCTTTAATATTCGTTTTACCACTTGCACCCCCTTTTCTGCGAGGCCATTTGACTGGGGGTACCTAGGGCTTGAAGTAATGTGGTGAAAATCGTAATCTTTTGCAAATGTGGCAAACTGGTGGCTTGAAAATGGCGGTCCATTGTCTGAGCACACTTCCATAGGTATGCCGTACCTCGCGAAGATGGCGCTAGTTACTTGAATGACAGTGTCAGCAGAAGCATCTTGAAGAAGTTCCACCTCTGGAAAGTTCGACAGCGCGTCGTAGACGCAGAGGTAAGGCCTGCCGCCGTAGTAGAAAATGTCAATGCCAACTCGATGCCACGGCTGCTCAGGCACTGGGCGCATCTTCAGCGGTTCATGTGGCTGGCTGTACGAGTATTTCCTGCAGACTGCACATTTCTGAACAAAATCTTCAATGTCACGACTCATTCCTGGCCAGAATACCACTTCCCGGGCTCTTGCCTTGCATTTAGTAATACCGAAGTGGCCTTGGTGAATTTTGTCCAGTATTTCACGCTTCATACTGGTGGGAATAACAACCTTGCATCCCTTTAACAAAATACCCTGGACTTGAGACAGCTCGGCATTAAATGGCTTCAGATGGCCTTCGACCTGTTTGCCTTTTTCTAGACTCCCGAGTACACTGCTTAGGTATTTATCATTGCTTGTCTCGGCTGCCAGTCGCATGAAAGTTTTGTGGCTTAAGCGAGCCGCAACCACACTCACGGCATGCACTTCTGCGTCTTCGCTGTCGATGCCGGCCTTATCGCAGTCGAATGAACCCCGGGACAGCATGTCGGTGGTCAGGAAGAGTTGTTTTCCTGGAACAAAAACAATTCTGATGTCATAACGAAGCAGTCGCAGAAAGAAGCGCTGCAGCCTTGGTGGCATGTCACCGATTGCTTTATGGGATATCGCAATCAAAGGTCGGTGGTCGGTTTCCACGATAACCTTCCGTCCATATGTGAAATGATTGAATCGTTCACATCCATACACAATCGCCATCGCTTCTTTTTCTATTTGCGAATATCGCTGTTGTGTTTCAGTCAGTGCTTTAGACGCGTACGCGACCGGCTTCCACTCGTTATCTTGACACTGTAGCAAAGCAGCGCCTAAGCCGTTCTGTGATGCATCGCACGATATTTTAGTTTCCTTCGCAGGGTCGAAAAGCGATAGCAGTGGTTGTTTGGTCATGATGTCGCAGAGCTGGTACCACTCCTTGGCGTGGTTTGCCGTCCATTCAAAAATTGTGCTTGCTTTAGTAAGCTTCGCAGTAGGGCTGTCCTGTGTGCCAGCGACGGTAAAAATTTGGCGAAGTAGTTTGCTACCCCAAGCATTCTTTGCACAGACAGCTTGTCCTTCGGTTCCGGCATTTGCATCATACATTGTATCAGGGAGGGACTCGGCCTTACACCCTCACTGCTGATTACGTCGCCAAGGAATTCTATCTGTTTCACGCCAATTTTGCACTTAGTCGCGTTGAAAGTCAAACCAGCTCGTTCTGCAGCTTCTAGCGCTGATCTCAGTCGTTTGTCGTGCTCGTGCGTTGATGTGCCCCAGACTAATATGTCGTCGACATATACCCTTACGCCAGGTAGACCCTCGAAGATTTCATTTAGGATCTTTTGAAAAACTTCTGGCGCTGAAGAAATTCCGAAGGGTAGCCTCAGGAAACGGTACCGCCCGAAAGGTGTTGCAAAGGTGCATATTTTTGAAGTTTCCTCGTCTAATGGTACCTGGTGGAAGCCAGATGTTGCATCTAGGCGCGTGAAAGTCGTTGCTCCGGCCAGTTCAGCTTCTATATCTTCTCGCGTCGGCATCTGGTAGTGCTCTCGTTTTATACATTCATTAATCTTCCTAGGGTCCATGCAAACCCGGAGCCTTCCATCCTTTTTACGTACTATTACAAGAGGGCTTACCCAGTCTGTCGGCTCAGTCACCTTGGCAATAATTCCACCCTGTTCCATGCGCTGCAGCTCCTCACGCAGTGGCTCCCGAAGGGATAGTGGCACCCTTCGCGCTGGCTGTACGACCGGCACGGCGTCATCGCGGAGAACCATATGGTAGCGACGCTGAACGCAACCTGTACCGATGAACAGATGACGGAATTCATCCACTATTCCCTCTGTGGCGTTCTGCGATACGCTGTGCACTTGCCGGGAGAGAAGCTGGAGGCGTTCGCACGCTTCGAGTCCTAGTAATGCTTGTCCTTTCCGAACGATGAAAAATTTCAGGACAGCTTTGAGACCGTTTAGCTTCACTTCCGATGTAATTGTGCCAACATGTTCAATTTTGCTTCCGCCGAAGGACCGCAAAGTCGCGCCACTTGGCTACAGTGGTGGCTTTGGCTGCATTTTGTTGAAGACGCTGAGGGGTAGAATATTGGCTTGCGAACCGGTGTCAACTTTCAGGCTCACCGACCAGTTGCCAACGTTTGCTTGAACAAGCCAGTCGCGCTCCCTGACCTTGCTGCGCAAAGCCACATCCAGTACGTCGAATTCCTCCTCGGCTCCTGTGAGCTCGCGGATTTGTTGCTTTGCTTTACAACAGACGGCAAAGTGGTTTCTTCCATGCCAGTTGTGACACGTACGCCCAAAGGCAGGACAGCTCCGCGGTGCGTGTGTCCGTGCGCACCTTTGGCAGTTGTAGGACTGCGGCTCCCGACGAGGGGCAGAGCGCACCTTCTGAACTTTGTCTACTTGCTTATGGTCTTGTTCCCACATTTCTTGATGTGCTGCTGTTGCTTCGGCAGCCTTGCATATCTGTTCTGCCTTCTGTAGGGTCAGTTTGTTATCTCTTAATAACTTTTCACGTATTTTCTCGTCATTTGTGCCAAAAACAATTTGGTCCCTGACCATTGAATCGAGTAACCCTTCAAAGTTACAGAGCCGTGCTTGAGTCGTCAAATCCCGCAAAAAGTGCTCGAATGGTTCACCTGGTTCTTGTACACGCCTCCTGAACAAGTAGCGCTCGTACACTTCATTGCTTTGCGCCTCGCAGTACACGTCAAACTTCTTGACTATCGTGGCGTAGTCATTGCTGCTTTCGCCTTCGGAGAAAGTGAAAGTGTTAAATACCTCAATGGCTTCTTCACCTGCGGTGGTCAACAGTAGCGCAGTTTTCGTTGCTGCTGGTCGCGGCTTTTCGGCGGGTTCTGTCGCCGTCAGGAATAGCTCGAACTTCTGCTTGAACAACTGCCAGTTCTTTGCAATGTCCCCTTTGAGGCGAAGTGCATCCGGTGGCCGTAGGAAATCCATCCCGCCGCTTGTTTCCTTAGTCTGTGCAGATTTTCCACGAAGTGGGCGTCAACGTCGGCCACTTCTGGCACCATATATTGAAGTCATGACACGTCGAATGCCAGGGGGCAAAAAGGGCCCAGCTTTATTGAGCAGCGCGTATTTATACCCAGAGTAGGGCGAGGGGGCAAGCGCAGCGCTTCGGTTCATAACGCTTATCAGTTGCCCGTTCCAGCCGGCCTGGCGCACGCTGCCCGTCGCACATACGATACAGTGAATGTCAATTTAGCGCACAACATTTTTGAAAGAACACGTACCAACTAGCCCATTACATTGTCCTATTTACTGGTCGAGCACGGCACCGGGCGTGTAGTGTGCGGCGAGTCCATGCCACAAACTTTCTTCTCCGCATGTCTTTTTCCCTCGAGCTGTTTGTAAAACTGTGTGGTGGGAACAGTCCAGCTGTCGATTAATCCCTATCAGCGATTAGTGGCTACCATAGAGTTAATATAACCAACTCTGGAGGGAAAGCTGCCCATTGAGCCCATGCATTCCAGTGGGCAACGCATGAACGCAGCCATCACACAACGGTTTGCGTGTGTTGCCAGCTGTTTTGTCACTTTCTAAATCTGGGCAAAGAACGGAGTTGGAACCTGGCAACGTAGTCCGTGGGAAGATGGCGGTATACAGAGTGGCTCTCGACTGCTCTAAACTGCTGTAAACAACGGCAAAATCGTCGCGTTTGGATCGTTTTCAATGGTATGCAGTGTCGCATACCGACTGTAATTTCATATAGGTGGCTTGTGACTTCTGAATTGTTATTTGAAGGCTAGTACCGCGATTGTGACGCGCTGGAGTGTATTTCGTCTGTAGAGCGCACGGGATTTTGCATGTCCTGTGTTGTCGAGTGCAAATACACGTCGTAAATTTGCTTTGGCCCCAAAAGGGCGAACACAATTCGCAAAGGAAACGAATGCCCAAGGTAAAATGGAGCAACTGCTCTGCCTGGTTTGTTTTGAATGTTCAGCGTTTTGTTATAATAAATGTCGAAGGTTTTGTTAGAGTACCGCGGGCCTCTCGCGTTTTTTTTTAATCTTTCTCTTTCGACGAGGAAGACAGTGCCGTGTCTTTTCTGGCGCGTGACGAGCTCATAATGGGATTTTTCGTACGCAGCAACGCTCAGAGCTCCATCACGAACGAGTGAAACAAGGTGGAGGCAGAAATGCATGAAACGCCATATACCGCTCAAGAAACCTTCGTTTCATGTCCAGCATTGTGCGCATTAAATTTTGGGTGCTTGGTTGGTTGTTGTGGTGGGTTTTTGTTATTATTTTTGTGTTGGTTTTTTTTTAGGTTTATGACTGCTTTTGCTTCTAATGTGTGACACTGCTTTTTTGCTGAGATATTTTTTATTCCTCTGTTTGGTTTCAAAACCCATTTATGAGAAGCTAGTGCCGCAAGTACTTTATACGCACGGGATAAGAAGGGTCCTGCGATTGCATGTATGCTGTCTTGCTTACTTGCCGATTTCCTCCCACTGGCTGTGTTCGGAGCAATAATGCGCTGTCAGATGCTTTAGCTGAGGATCATAAGTGTGCCTCTTTTCCGCAAAATAAACAGTTGGTAGACTGCGCATGTCCTTCTTGTGCCGTTGTCGTTGCGCGGCCGTTCATTTCAACAGTGTTACCTTTATTACCGCATGCATTAGTGATGAAAATCGTAATAAAACGCATTTAAGCAGGAACACCTACATCATTTATAAGTATCGCCAACGTGTTCTCTGTCAAGCAGACTGAGGCAATGGCGTTAAGAAAGTCGAATGCCGTGAAAAAGTAAACGGCTGCAAGGTTCATTCGCTTGGTGCCATGCGCCTTTAAAGAGAGTTCCAAGAGCGGGAGATTTTCATTCACACGCTTTACAGTACACAGTTGTCGTGAAATGTGCATATGTATCTCTTCCCACGTTTACTCACAAATGATGCAAAGTGCCCGATCCTTTTGGAGCTTTTGCCATGCATCAACGCACGAAAGTGGCATCGCGGTGAACGAGAGCGCGAGTGACTCCTTGTCGTATGCAGCTCCTTGAATTAAGCGTCTTGAAATCAGGTTCGAAAGCAGAAGTTTAAAACCGAAACTCCGAGAGCGTTTATTCAGTTCGCTCGTGAACATGTTCGCAATCGTCCGATATTAAAAGAAATGACCACAATCAGTATGCTAAAGATTACGAAATCTGTTTAAAACATTGAAAATACGCGTAAGAGTGACATATAATTATTATCTCTGCCGCAGTTTTCCGAATTCAAACTCAAACTTCACCCATCCTTGACTCTGCGAGAAAAACCTGTGCTGGCCACAATAGTGTGTTGTAAGATGGCGTTCAAGATGGCGACTTACATGCGTGGACCGCTTTGCGAGCTCAGCTTTACCCCCCTGGCGGCTACAGCAGCCTCCATTTGTTATTCAGTGGCAAGGCCGTGCTTGCCACTGTTCCTTGCATTGTAGTTGCTTGCATTTTAGTGTGAAAGCGCTGCTCTAGACGTACCAACCGCGAGAAAGAATCTTTGCGTCTTGTCTTGTCTCGTGCTCCGAACCAACCCGAACTTACCCGTGTCACTCGGGTAACCTCGGGTAAGTTTCGAGGAGCGTTGCGCCAGCTGTAGCCACTTCGAGGAGGGCGTCGCGACACCTAGGTCACGTAACCCTGTGGAGTCATCACAACCTGCCTTGGCAGGAGGCAGTTAAATTAATGATTGTTCGCGAGAGGTTGCTCGGAAAGAGCAACATGGGTCGCAAAATATCGACGGGTGGATGGGATAGAAACGGCCACCTGCCAGTGCAGTGGCGCATCACTTAACCACTGCACCACTTAGCTGGTGATGGTATGAGGACTCGCCGCGACCTATGAGTGTCTGCTAGATAATAGCCAAGTCTGCATATATAGGCATTAACCCATTAAACCTATGGCGTCATACTCTTAAGGAGGATCTAAAGAGTCCCCTCTAAACACATACAAATTCTCGTCTCTGCAATGCACGGTATCAGACAAGAACGCGCTACCGATCAACTGACCATTTTTATCTCCCAACAATTCACGTGTGATACGCTGAACTGTGATACTCCTTTTCATTGCGTTTATTAATGTGCTACTGGATTATGCATTATTAATTTTTCTTTTGCTGTATCATGACTGTACTAACCTCTCTTGCTTGGGCATGGTATGCCTGCAGTAATTCTTAAATAAAAATAAATAAAATACGAATAAACACCTGCTTTAGCAAGTCTACTAGGTTTAACTAGCACTTTTTTTTTCGTTTAATGTACGCCTCAGCCTTTTAAAAGTTGAGGAAAGGGCACGTGGCCCGTTGTTTGTATTTATTGAAGTGTACTGAATCAATAGAGCAGTTTTTGACTGCCAGTTTACTGTGACATTTGATGCGCCACGAAAAATTGGGCTCATTCTTCGGTCGTGTTCTGTTTACCACCAAAGAGCAAAAGTGCCACTTAACGTTTCGCTGCGCCAACTGCAGTCGCTGAGAGTCGCAGCCGAGCTGACGCTAGCTTCATGTGTGTACAGTCGCCACCTAAAGTTTTCAGGATAGGTGCGCCCGAGAAAAAAAAAAATAAACAATTTATAGCGATGCCTCGGGGCTGACAGTAGACTCAAATTGATACTAGCCTGTATTTGAGCATGCAGGTGTCATCGCAGGCATTTAAGGCAATCATTATCAGGAATTCGGGACAGTGGTCTAGCTCGCTTCGGTTGCCACCGCGTGGCGCATGACAAGGAGCTATTGGCTGTATTTTTTTACAAAACAAACGTACAGGGGAAGAAAAACTTAGAACAGAGGGCCAGTTTATCTGTACAGTGTAGCGATAGACCACTCCACTAGAGTGTGACTTTTTTTTCTTGGATGCTATTTACTACATGCATTTATGGACGGGAAGGGGCTGTATAAACAGACCTGTACAAAACAGTGAGCTAATGGTTGCGGTGCAGCAGTTTTAAAAAGAATGTCACTTTTCTAGTATATTTGTTTTAGGTAAAGCGTCATTCCGCTAAACTGTGTTATGGCGGAAACGACAGGTTGAGCGTTACGGACCAACATGCCTGCTTTCCACAGGCTGTGCAATCTAATAAAAAAAAATCCTGTCAAAGGGTTCGTAACCGTGTTGAGTGGTCACAAGGTATCACGCACTCCGAAACGTTTATGGAAAGTCGTTGTTTAGTGTCGTTTATAGCACACGGCATCTTTCCAGTTATTAAAAAGCCTTCAATGATTTCAGATAAATCACAATGACGACAATTGAATGAGGATGCAAAAGTATCTTGCCTATGGAGTGCCGTTTCAACAGGAAGAGCTTTGAAGTGTAATTCATTGGAAAAGGTTAAAGGGACAGGAGAAATTGGCATTTTAAAGGGACAGTGAGGAGAGCACTATTAATATTTTTTATAGCAAAATCCGATAGTTCGGCATTTCATGGCTTTTTTGCCACTTGGCCGGCAGCGAAAGATGCGTTTATTTCTAAGAAATTTGGATTCGAAGTTGAAAAAGTTTTTCCCGCCGCTCTAATTCAAACTTGGGATTCTCTTATGACGACACAGGACTAAGTGACGTGAACCATGATGTGCACATGACGTAACGCAGACTCCGCGATTTGTGGCAGCCAGCGGAGTGGCCTAGCAGCAGCCGAAAAGAAAGCTACCGCCGGCCGCACGTTGAAGGCATCTATCGGCTATTGCGGCCGTCGATACAGTCGCTTCGCTTACGTTTGCACCGGCGTTTTGCCAGCCTAACGATGGATCCCGTTCTCGAAGTCGTCAACAAAGTTCTCGCAAATAGACACCTTCAGCACACCGTGTACCTTGTTACCGTTGGAGGAATACCGGGAGCCCGCCTACCGCCGGTGAGCAGGCGCTGATTGGTCCCGATGCTGCAGGCGCAGGCGTAGCTGCCGGGCACGTGGCGCCATCTGGTGACGTCAAGGAGATTTGCTCATGCATTGGCTGCGTCTCAGTGATTTGTGGTTTCTCAGGTCCTAGTGTTGCTAGAACCATTGATTCTAGCAACACTGTTTTGTCCTATGACGTCATCACGCTTGTACTTGCGAGTTTGGCCTGTGGCGGCGATACCTGTATTTTGGTTCTTGCTCTTTTCTACGTTACAAAAGCTTTGTCGTCAGTATGAGTGGCGTTTTTGTAATCAGGAGCTGGTATTCTGTCGATACAAGCCAACATCAATTTCTCCTCAGTGTCCCTTTAAGCATTCGTGTTTACCCGTCATAGCCGTTGATACACAAACAGACAGCGATACACTGGAAACAAAAAGAGCATTGTTATCAGTTCCCTGCACGTGATATATTGCGAAACATAATGTATGTACTCAGTAGAAAACCGGACTGTCAAAAAAGCCCCGAAACGTAAAGTTCCTGCAGAAGTCCTAGTAAAGAAGGGTGGTCAATAAAATTTGAAACTAAAACACGTTGTTGAGCTAGTTGGTGTATTGCCTAAAGAAAGTAATTAATAAATTCGACCAGCTAAAAAGACGCACATAGGAAAACTGGGAAGAAGGAGAAGGTAAACAAGAGGTACTTTCCTGCAGTAAGGCCTCTTTTTTATCTTCCCTTTCTATGCAGTTTTCCTGTGTGTGTCTTTTTAGCTGGCCTAATTTATTATTAATTGTTTGGAACCAGGATCTCGGAGTTAACATGCAGTAATTATCTAATAAACGAATGGGAACAATCTTGGAAAAAGTATCGGTTAAGGCGCGACGTATGAGTATGTGTGGACGCACTGCCTTAGAGCCCTATACATGATTTTAGTTTCGATACCTGGGCGCCGCCATGTTTGTTTTACTCGAGCGCCGCCTACCGCCGACGCCATCGTGGGCTGATAATTTGCAGCCCGTGGGCTGCAGCCGAAGCAGCGTGCGATCTCTGAAAGTGTCATTCGCCCGTTTTATTCCTGCCAAGCCTAGAAATTTTGGGTGGGCGTTCGCCTCATGTCCATCCTCGTGTGTGTTATGCCATTAGCTCCTGCAATAACCAACTGAGAGCAAGCGGCCATTCCTCGACGCAGCAAACAATCAGCATCTGTGAGTGCTATGCTCGCAGTTCACGCGTGTAGTTTTTGTCGCCGGTTGCCTGTGGGGCAAATGCGGCACGGTGTTGCATGTTTGAAAAACGAAAGCAAAATGTTTTGAAACACAAGATCGCGGAGAGCAATGAATATCTAGTTTTTCGTGGAGCGCAGTTCATGACCGCTTTCGCTGCCTGCTTGGACATGGCAAGTGTGACAGTTTAGATGCTGAGCTTGCGACCGAGTACCCCGTTTACAAATTGAACATTTTGGAAACAGCGAGTACATGACTGAAACGAATCCACTTCTGATGATTAGAATGTTTGTTTGCGGAGATACGTGCGATGAAATTGAAATTCGGCCCCTCCTGCCGCTTGCGTAGGGCTGTTCGTACTACGAGCTATACAAGCCAGTTGACTGAAAGCAATTCGCATTCTCGGCTTCTCTGCTCCCGCCAGTACTCACTGGTGCACAAATACCAGAAAATGTGTAATTACACGATCTAATAGGTTGGTACGCTAATGGGACGCTATTACCAATTACTGACAGGCAGAATCGCCGCACCTATGTTGAGAATTCCAATCTCAATCGGGTCGGGGCACTGCTCAAGTTTGTTGTATCTCTGGCACGGTTATGCATAGTGTGGCTTTTTTTTTTACAGTGCATTCGATGCGATTTCAGTCAAATAATTTATTCCAATGCATGGCAGAGTTTACTGCCCTCTGCATGCCGTGTATTTTTTCATCTTACGTTGCCATGGATGCATTTTTCCTCACTTTGCAGTTGGGCAAAATTTCATGTCGCCACTTCTATTCATGCTATGCTGTGCAAATTAAATTAGTATTTTTGCACTAACGACATGCTTGTTTTCTTTTCAGGTGGCGATCCCCACACCCTCCTGATATTAACGATCATGTGGGGCGGCGAAACGAAGTTGTGGCCAAATTTGTGAAGTCGTCACATAGTGTACTGCTGAATTAAAAGAGCTCTGCCAAGGCCGTCCAAATACTTGATCTCCTAAAATTATGCACAGAGTATAGTTTGGTAACCCACGCGCTGCGCTTCGTTCCGCGCCCGATATTAGGCACAGGCGGTGGGTTTGTTTCTGTCTGCATTTCGTTCACAAAGTGCGCTAACGTTTAAGCTTTTTGTTGGCGCAAGTATTTTTTGTTCACCAACTACGTCCACTGCCAATGCAACTCGGGACCGGCGGAAAAGCGGTGAAGAAATGGACACCGCAGACGTGCTGAGACCTTCGCATAACATGGTGCGCGTACATACTGGCGGCGTTTGTTCTTTTCTACTTTCGTCGACTATTTCCGCAACCGACAATAAAACAATTATGTCTAGAAGGCGTTGGTATTCCGTACAACATTGCTGCTTTTGTTGTACAGACGCAAACACGCGCTTGACCGGTAGCTAAGCAGCCGCGGACGTTGCTCCGCGCGCCGGATTATCAGCACAGGGGAGGACGGCAACAGTGGGGTGTGTCGCGCAGCGCACGTGTTTGAGAGTATTTCTCCCTCTCCTGCCCGCTCCTCGTAAAATGGCGGACAATTCGCATGTTTTCTTCAATCAACACAGCAATAAGCAATAGGAAGCCAAGTGTCTGTTGTTCTTGGAGCGCCCGGACAAATTCATTTCGGCTCTAGATTCTTTATAAATCACGTTTTTGTCACCTAATATGGTTCTAAATTTTCACCGTTTCCATACATGCCCATCGTTTAAATATTACGAGGTTTTCGAAAAATGTCAGGTGAGGCATCTACAAGCCATTGCTGTTGACTTGTGGGGGTGGCCGCCTAGAACGGAACTCCTGTGAAAAAATAATGGTGGATATTGGTACTTAGGCCAAACGTGGATTAAGTGCGCTCGTATGTACTCTTGCTTTCACTGCGGTTTCCTTTTTTTTTCATTTTCAGTGTTCACGCAAGGCAGTTCTTCGGGCAGCGATAATGTGTTAATGTTCATATATGCGGAATTAATTATTCTCTACATGCATATATCCCTGGGAGTCTTCATACCACTCCTGGCGCAGTGGTGCAGCGGTTAATCGGTGAGCCACTGCCCTTCTAAGGTTGGTGCTGCAATCGGTGGGTTTGGGTTCGGGTTGCGACCCAGGTTGCTCTTCCCGAGCAGCCTCTCACGATTAATTGAGCTGCCGCCTGACACGGTGTGCAGTCTGGTCACCTGCCCACCACACAGACTGCTCAGTTAACCAACACCAGATGGGCAGGTAAGCAGCCTGCCGCAAAACTAGCTTCAGACAAAAAGAGAGGCAGACATACACACAGACATACAAACACACTACGGCAAAATGCGTGGAAGGGCTACTATAGGTGCTAGCGCACTGAAACACTTACTTCGCTATCTACATGATAAGTGCTGCCAAAAAACACGTGTTCTCCCATTAAAGCACAATTGGGCGCAACGCTTAGCGGCACTAGCTAGGAGCAGCCCTGAATTCCTCATAACTCCTAAATTATTTTTTTCCTCACGGCCGCTCTGCGTAAATCTTTTGTACCCTGGAAGAATGTTGCGAATAGTGTTATTTCGTCAATAGTCAACAGTAAGTTGCAGCTTGTTCTTTGTTTGGAGAAAATACTTCCACTTGTGGGGGGGGGGGGGGGGTGTTGCCAAGGTTTTCTTCTTTCAGTAATTGTTCTGAGTAATGGACAGACACCTTCCCTCTCTAAGCAGCCCACGAAAGTCGGAAAGGAGAAGTGGTACCTGTGCGAATTTCCTGGTTGGTCTGGCCACTGAGTAGCTGTCGATAGCTGCGGCTTTCCCACTGGTGGATGCTTTTCAAGAGACCAGGTGCAGGGTTGGTCCAATGTCTGCAGTCCGCCTACAAAACTACCAAGGTCCTACGAGTCTCCTCCTCACCCTCCGCACATTTCCAGCCGCGAGGGTATCGGAAGTCCCCCGACTATATACAAGGTTCAAAAACCAATCCTGTGGCTTGTGGACTTTTGGGAACGCTTGTGCAACGTACGTTATGTGTCTACTGTTATGATGGCGTAGCTGAACTTCAGCGAAAAAAAAGAAAGTTCTTTTCGGAGAGTCTGGCAGTGATCACTTACGCAATGAGCCTGCTATAATGGTGAAAGCCTGCGACAGCTGACATGCACAGTCGTCCCCACTCCTGTCTAGAGCGCTCGACCGGCGCAGCGGAGACTACATTTGTGTTATATATCAGTGACCTAGGGCTCGAAATCGGTCAATATGCTGCATGTACATTCCGCTCCATCTTGTTTAATTAACTATGTCTTTCAAAGCTGTGTCGGGCCCGCCATTCAGCGGTGATTGTTTTAAATGCAAACGAGAACGCGCAGTTCGAGTCCTCTAGACAGGTGTGCGGACGACTGTACGCCACATATTCGTCGTATGCGCCGTTCAGCCTAACAAAGGATCTACATGCTTTCACCTATGACGCTACATGTAGGGCATGTTGTTGACTGAGTCGGCATCCTCTTTTCAGGGTGATTTAATGACTTGCCGCATGCAGTCGGCGCTTGTCACAGCACATTCGGCGACTCCACGTGTTTTACACCTGGCGTGTTCGGCGGCGCTACATAGGTGGCCTAACGGATGGATATAATATGTATATGTATATATGTACGTGCGCAGTGGCCTTACTACGCTGGAGGAAAAGGAAAAAATATTTTTTATTCACGAGGTTGTAGGAGATAATGAGGGCGGACCCCTAGACCAGGATCCCTGAGGCTGAGGCTGTAGTTGCGGCGTGGCGAGGCAGCCATTGCTGGCGCTCTGGACAGGGGTCCTGCAGGGTGGCCTCCCATTTCTCTGTGTAGGGGTGGGGTAGCGGAGGAAAATTAGGATTGAGCTGGGAGGCCCACACAATGTGGTATGGAAGAACATGTTCTCTGCCATGTAGACCGTTAGGGGAGTAGAGGACAGGGTACCAAATGTTTAGAATTGATGAGGCACTTAGGGTGTTAGTGTGAAGGCGGCGGTAGATGCATTCCTTCTAAGTGGAAAGGCAAGACATGGCGACATCAGCGTACGCAATAGTAGCCTGTAATGTGCAATAAGTTTCGTGTGGGTAAGGAGCGGGCAGGCATAAGTGTGATCTAGATGAGGGTAGGCTCGGGGAAGTAGCCCGCCAGCTTATCGATGGGCAGTTTGATTGCCGGGCATCAAATGACGTCATGGGATCGACATCACACGAATCATTTCTGGAGCAGTAGAGAGGAGAATGTGAAAGCTGGCGGAGCAGATTCATCGCGTGTCTAGTTGCGGCATGACGTCCAGGAATCCGAGAGGATGGTGACTTACGGGGTAGTGGCAGCGGCAAAATTGATGACTGCTTCCTCTGAAAAAGCAGGTTCAGTGGTCCGAAGAGAAGAACAGTTGAGGATGCCCTCAGGGGTCGTCACGGTAGTGGTCATGTGACTCTTAACATGGCCGGCGGCGGCGTCTACATAAAGGGTATTAAGATGATGGTTGCTGGTTTATAGGGTTTAACGTCCCAAAGCGACTAAGGCTATGAGAGACGCCGTAGTGGAGGGCTCCGGAAATTTTGACCACCTGGGGTTCTTTAACGTGCACTGACATCGCACAGTACACGGGCCTCGAATTTCTCCTCCAAAGAAAGGGAAGGGAACTGAAGGCCACCCTAAGCATCTGGTGGATACGGAGCGCTAGATCTTCACGATGTTGGGCAGTATAAGGAGGTGAAATATGGAGTGTCTAAAGGACGTGCCTTCCGGTGGGCGTGGTTACGAGGCGGACTAGTGCTAGACGATGGGCTTTATGGAGCTCTTCTATCTTGTTGTGCATCGTGAGGCTGGCTAACCGTTGGGTGAACGTACAGGTGCCGTCAAAAGTAAATGGAAGGCAATATTCACGAAAACATTTAATCATTGGCCCCCCAATTCATGCATTCATGAATACATGTGTGCAGCCTAATTGTGATTTTGCGAATTGCACTGTGCACCAACAAGTATGGACCATTATGCTTTAGATTTAAAGAAATTAATTTTTTTTTACAAAGTCGCCTTCCATTTACTTTTGACGGCCAGTGTACATAGTTGAAGTTCCAGAACTGCCTTAACCACTTGGCTGATGAGGGTGTTCAACCGGTTGAGCTCGCTTACAAAGGGGAAGGTATAGGGTGCCACAGGTAATGCGGGAGATAATGGAGGCGTTGACCAGTTGAAGAATCTTGCTCTCTAATGCCATACTTTATATGTTTGACTTATTGAATGATACGTATAATCTGATGTGTAGCGATTGGGCTACATACCCTGTGGATAAACGCGCATGTTCGACCGCAACGCTGAACCTCTTGTTTCATCCAGATGTCATTTCAGCCGAGTGATGCTCCAGCTGAGGGACATTTATGATGAAAGATCTAGCTAAAGCCCTCACTCAGGGGACTCCCTCCGAAGTTTTTGATCAACTCGCCTCTCTCTACCTCCCGCCCCCTCTGGCACCCTCCTACCCGGTGTACTCAGGTGGACTTAACCCCGATCTGGACCAATGCTTCACTCTCCAGGAGCTCGAATCTGCTCTGGCTGCTAATGCTACACGCTCGGCTCCCGGTGAGGATGCCATTGCATACACCACACTTCGTAACCTTCCTGACTGCGCCAAAGAATTTCTCCTTAAAACCTACAATGAGGCCTGGGAGAGCGGCTGCTTGCCGAGCTCCTGCACATCCTCCCTTATTTCTGATTCCAAAGCCGGGCAAACCTCCCTCTCTCTTAACCTCCCCCCAATCTCCCTGACGTCGTGCGTTGGTAAGATCTTTGAGCGAATGGCGCTGACTCGCCTCTCTAATTTTCTTGAGGCACGGGAGTTCTTCCCCCATTCTCTCATTGGCTTCCGACGCCGCGTCTGTGCACAGGACATGTTTCTGATTCTCCAGCAAACGTTCCTGTCCCCTACACCTACTCAAATTTACGCACTTGTGACCGTCGATGTTCGCAAGGCCTTTGACGGTGTTTGCATGTACTCCTATATCCGTTCATTCCTCTCTAAACGTGTGGCTCGCTTTCGAGTAGATACCCACTTGTCTAACCCACACCACCTCACCCGTGGCACTCCTCAAGGTGCTGTTCTCTCTCCTACCCTTTTCAATCTCGCTATGGCCCCTCTCGCTTCCCAGCTAGCTGAAATTCCCGACCTGAATCATATATTTTACGCCGATCACATCACTCTCTGGTATTCATCTGGCTCTCCCGGTCACGTACAGGACACCCTGCAACGTGGCCTAAATCTCATCGACTACTTTCTCACCACCGCTGGCCTCTCTCCTGCTCCTGAGAAATCCGAGCTTCTCCTTCTCAACCATTCCTCCTACCAGCGCTCACACAACCAGTTCGTCTCTCTCCACCTTTCTGGCTCTCCCATTCCTGTCGTCACACAGTGCAAAGTTCTTGGCTTCCCTTTGCATGCGGCTAAGAATGTGCAAGCCCTCCACCACGCTGTCACCACCTGCCACTCTGTAACTCACCTCCTGCGGCGCGTGGTCACTCGACCATGTGCCCACGCACTGGCCCTCAACAAGGTCTTGTACTCTTTCACTCAGACTGAACTTAACGCTCTCGAGACTGCCCTTGTGGGCCTCTACAAGGCAGCTCTCAACCTCCCTATCACTACCTCTACCACTAAGCTCTTTGCCACAGGCCTTTTCCATCCTCTTCGTTCTCTTCTCAGTCTCCATCGTGACTCGCAGCTTGCCCGGCTTTCCCTTACCCGTCAGGGTCAGTGTATTGACTCAAGAGGGTATCTCGCCCATTCCAATCTCCCCGTTTACCTCTCCTGTTCCCACCCCGCTCCCAATCTTCGTATCCTTCCCCTCCCGACCAACATGTCCCCTGTCCTGCACGCCGTCCGTCGTCATGCGGCCGCACAGCACCATTCCCCTCTCTTTGATATCCAGGGTGTAGCCTACCCGGATGCCTCCTTCGTGGCTCCTCGTGGTTCCTGCGGCTAAGCCCTGCACCATCCACACCTCCCTGCTCCTGAAACCCACACCAGCGGGCCGTATCTATACCCTCCAGACGCATTGTCCCTCGAGGTCCTCGCCATTGCGCATGCCCTCCAGTCATTTGCCTTCCTTCCCTCTCTCCACGAGTACACAGTATTCAGACTCACAAGCCGCTATACACCACATACAGAAACGCACCCTGACCCCTCCTCCTCCGCACTGCAGCCTTCCATCCTCCGCTGGGACCCTGGGCATTCAGGGATTGACGGCAATGAGCTGGCCCATCAGCTCGCCCGCGACACACTTTTCCGGGCAATCGTTGATCCCCTGGCCCAAGCCCTCGGAGGACGGTGGGAGACTCACCCTTCGCCGCACCATAAAAGAGGTCTACCTTGAGCTCCGCCTCGACAAACGCCTTTACCCTCCCCCTCATCCATCACTCACGGTGCCGGAGTCTCGCCTTCTTCGGCACATCCAAATGAATGCAGTTACCATCCCGTCCCGCCTCTTCCTCTATCGCTATCGATCGGACCCTTCCTGTCCCAACTGCCCCTGTATCTACTCTGACCTGGCCCATTGCCTCTTCTATTGCCCGGCTGCTCAGCAGTCGGGTTCCTTCCCCCCACCCTCTCTATCCATCACCACCTGGCTCGACTGGCTTGGCGCTGAAGGGGAAGAAGAACAGCGGCTTCTGGTCGCCCAGGCGGTCGACATGCTCGGCCTATAAGTTATGTTCGAATAAAAGTCTTTTACTACTACTACTACTACTACTACTACTACTACTACTACTACTTTCCACCGGACCGGTTCCCGCTGTTGATACGGTGTCTATCGTTGACGCCCTTTTAGTCGTGTTGTCTTCTGTCAAGCTGGTGAGCGCAGCCACTAGCTGAGGTAATTGTAAATAATTTGTATATAGCCACTTCTGTACATGCATAACCTCCTACTGAAAACGTCATGCTGAAAAAAAAGCAGTGGGATTGTCCCCGTCTCGCACGTCGAAGACCCAGGTTTAATTCGCGCCCAGACCCAAATTTTCTTTTTATTTGTCTTCATTGAAGTTCGTGTTTTTTTTTATTATGGATTGGATTATGGATTGTATTATGGATTATGGTTTGGCTTGTTGAACAATGGATTGAATTCTGGAATATGGTTTGACTTGTTGAATTATGAATTGTAATGTAGATTGACTTATTAAATGGCAATGGATTGGTGAAAGCTTGACACATTCCACCCACGCCATTCATGAGCCATAAAAGGTTTTCGCCTAAAAATCTATCCAGGCATGGTCCCTTATGAATGTCGTGCCTTCTAACTTGCCCTTTCCCTGGCCCTCTTACCTTTCCTCAAGAATCTTTTCATGTGGATTTTATTTATTGCGCAACAGCTGATAACGTGTTTGCTGTGGCCTTCTTTGTGTGCCTTTCAGGTGCTCAGTGCGTTCTCAAAGGGTAAGCTCCTGGATCTGTCACTAGGCTTAATTTGAACCAAAACAACGCCAATTCTGACGAACTTTCATGAATTACGGGGAAAAAAATAAAACAAGCGCGTTTTGCGTGATGTTTAGGCGGTATACAATAACAGCTCGGCAGATTCAACATTGCCTTCAATGTTAGCGCAAAGCTTGGCTTGCCTTGCGATACTTACTATGATCTTTGAGAGATCACGCATAAACTAAGTTGAACCGGGGTCTCTTTCAGCGCCTGTGCAACTCCTCTACGATACAGCTTTTGGGTCAGCACGGTGACTATAGTAGGATACAACTTATAAAAACAGCAGTTGCTAACACTGGGCCGCGGTCCGCGGCGTCTTGTATTACTCCGCTGGCAAATCGCAACTGTAAACGATATCAGTTTTTTAATGCTTGACTATATCAAACAATCCTCGTATCAAAACTGTAGAGCTCGTAACTTTTTTCTTGTGCTAAGCTTCTTGTTTACGTAACAAGAAACGTTTCAGCCACAGACTACTTTTTTGTCGTGGAGGATTTCTGCGCGCGGAGGCTGAATGTGGGCGGAGCTTCACTGCAGACTTAAGTTGTATCCGACTATAGCTCCCACAACAGTCCAAAAGTTTGTCAAACTAACTTTGTAGAAAGCCTGTTCCCCCCCCCCACGCCTTCGTGTTCGAGGCGGCCGACCATCATCACCGCGCGTTAAGACAGCACCGGCTGGGCGAGGAGGGAAGTTTCTCTTTTGGGGTAAGAGGAAGCAGCGACGGCAGCGCCACCTCGAAGGCTACGCGGAGCTCCGCGGAGCCGTTGAAACTTGAGAGCAGTGTTGCCAATTTAGCTACTTTGTAGCTAGATCTAGCTACTTTTGGACTCAACTAGTTACCAAAAATGTAATTTAGCGACGAGTAGCTATTTTAGCTCCTTTTTTCAAAATCTAGCTCCTAATCTAGCCATTTTAGCTAAGTCTAGCTTTAGTACAGTGACATTGTCAAAACCTGGAAAAACTTATTGCTACAGCTGCAGACGATGGAACTGATGATGATGATGATAATTTGTGGCTGTACCCTTTGTACCGGGTGAGCGCAGGTCCGCGCCCGAGCCGAATGAATTAAAAGGTCGAAGGGGTGGGGGGTTGCTGCTAACACCGGGCGAGTGTCCACCACATTCGCAGCCGGGCTTTCGTCGCCGACACTGCGCTGTTCAGTTGGCCGTCTTCTACATCGCTTTCCGCCGAAGCAAATCCCAGTGCCATGAGTATCGTGGTGCCCTCTCGCGGCTTGAGCGACAGTTGTGGACACTGCAGAATGATGTCAGAACCTACATACTGTCCAACTCAAAGCTTTAAGCATACATGTTTTGATAACCAACCAAACTTTTTACTAGATGTTATTTATTTTAATGTTGTTACATTAGCACTTGTATAATGCTGTAATCCTTTGTACTTTCCTATGCACTGTAAGGGTGACAGGGCCCTCGTCAGGCAGAGAGCATCTGCCTTTTGCTCTGTCACCCTAGACCGCCTGTGTCTGAAAGAATGTTACAAAAAAAAATAAAATGCGCTCCGCCGTGTCCTCTTCGTTCCCACACGCTCGTTTTCGATCTGCGGCTTCCTTGGCTCCCGGTCAGTGGGAAGACGCGCTTGTACCGCCGATGGTAGATGTTTGTGCGCCTGTATGCTTTTGTGCAAACGGACAAACATGCCATGACCTATAAATAAGAAGCAATGAGTGCCGGATGTCAACTCGCACCCACAGTTTCGTTTCCGAAAAGCGCTACCGTGCGACCTCCGGTGTTTCGACGCTGCTGATGTCCAGCCAGCACGGGGGATCGAGCGTGACCATTTATTGGGGCGGCCACATCATACATGATCCTGCAGCGGTCATCCCACTTTTGAAGTGACAAGAAAAAATGCCATGAATATAGCTTGCCAAGTGACGTGGTAGCAAAAATCGGCACGATGGCATCCTACTCAACGGCAGATGATGATGCTCTGCAAGCTGCAGATATTATTCAAGAACTGCGTGTACAGCACGACTGATTGCGTTTATGTACTCCTGTATAGTTGTACGTTTCCTGCTTATTGTGCTGTATATATTGTCTTCATCCGGTTTTGCCGTTCTCATGAAAGTTCGGAGATTTTTATAACTCGGCCTTACCATATGTTATGGGTTGCGGTTATGTAATATAGTGCTTTTTTTGTTCGCCAAGGTTTTCCACTCCGTACAAACTGCGCAGCCTAATTTGTCTACGTTAACGTATGGTTTGCCCGGTGCGGAAGATTGCGCTCAGCTTTGTTTTTCTATAGTAATGTATTTTGCTTATGAACACATGACGCAGTGAAATATGCATTTTTCATGTTTTCTTCAGCAAGTCTGTTGTTAGCTTTTGTATAATCAGTGTTCTAACGATCCGTTGAACCTTTTTGCCGAGCGTTCATGGCTTTCACATATGTCTGCATGTGTAGACTTTCATCAAAAGTTTTTTGTTACTAAAATTAACATCCAAAAAGCTTTCAAGTGTTTTTGTGGTGATTTTGTGTTCATCAGTGTGAAGTTGACGTTAGTTAACTAATGTCAGACTTTTTTAAGGTGCCTTCTAGCAGTGTATTTTTGTATCTGATCATTATCTGATGAATATACCAGACAACTGGGCATCCTCCATGCCACTGAATGGTAATTAAATGTGGTTTACAAACAAGGCAATACAATATATAAATGCTTGGCGTAGGGCTACAAAATAGGCAATTAAAATCCTATTTTGTTAAAGTGCTTAGAATTGAGCACTTTATCAGTTTTTCTTTTTTTCTGTTTTACAGTTGCACAGTTTGTTGGAAATTTGAGTTTCGATTTCATAGGCCATTGGGTACGCCTATGAAGTATGCGTAGTTTATTTTTGCATGTTTACAGAGCAGTACGTGATGCATTCGCGGCACGGCCTTCGTGAGCTCGCAAGCCTTGACGCCTTGCAAAAACTGCGCCTGCCCTAAATTATTGGAACAAGAACCCGGAGGACATTTATTATTCGTCCATACATGTTCTGCGTGGTTGGCCTCAAAGAAACATGACTTGAGAGCTGTATTTGCTTTTTAGGGTGATACAGCTGCAAATAAATGCGTTATACACATAAAGTATATTTTAAAAAATCGCTTGAAAAACATTTAGCTACTTTAAGCTCCTTGCTGGATTTTTTAGCTACTTCTAGCTACTTTCAACCTGACATCTAGCTACGTTTGCCCGCCAACATTTGGCAACACTGCTTGAGAGTCTCTTCGGGAACCGGCCAGCATACGAGCGGTTGCAGCTGCACGCCCTCGTCACCTTGCGGGGTAGGCGCACCAAGATCTGTTGTGCCCTGCCGCTGGACTTCTGGTTCCAGGCAGCGAAGGGAGCGCAGCAAACGCGCGCTCTCCTCACCTCCCCCAGCAAATGCTCGGAGATCGCTTTGCCCCAAAGAATGCGGCGCGCACGGGAAAACCCGGCCGCCATTGTCATCGCGTACTCAACGTTTGCCGCCGATACCCCCGAAGTCGCGCCCCTGCCCCAGCCGGTAAGTCGGAAGTCCTTCTTACGTTAGCCTTGTATTTCCAAGGAATGCCTCCTTCATCTTTTGTAGCTAGCTGGCCCGCTCTGTGTATTCATTGCAATTGTAATAAATAGCATATGAGTGTTCAAGCTTTGTCGTCCCTGCCTTTGTTCCCTCGAGAACGAACCCCTCCGCGGTTAGCAAGCGGGAACGCTGCATCCGCGGTGTGGAAGTGCGGGGTGGAAGGCTTAACGCCCAATATTTTCCCCAACTTCAGTTGCCATTTAAAGTTTCGACTGAAAATGACGCAACTGTGTTGATAAGTGCACTTTAAGCTATTCTGTAGCCACCTAACCTGAGGTGCATGCGACACTGGAGGAAATTCAGCGCGGTGGGCATGCTACCAACGCAGCTTAGAATATCTGTCATGCTGACGGCAACAAAAGCTGCTGCTCTCTAGCTACACAGCACCCCACTACCTTGTTTAATTCAGTGTCGCTGGTGAAACTAATTTTCTACTTTCATGCAGCGTGTTTTCTTTCCGACAAGCCTGCCGTTAAAGCGCTTTCGCGCACGCCTCTCTCACTGTATTCTTGATTCGGTAAAACCAAGGACATCCGCACTCCAGGAAAACAAATTGGACCTGTCTGATTTTGCTTCCAACGCAACACGTGTGTGATGGATAAATCCAAAACACAAAAAAGACAATGCACTCACGGCCATACCTGCGTCGTACATGCTGCGTCGTACCTGCCATACCTGCTGCAAATGTCGAGGAAAGCGCCCCCTGCCCTAGTTCCAGCAGCAGCTGCTCGAAGGCTTTCAGGGGCGCCTCTACCATGCGATTATGTGGCTTATTGTGGCGTGATAATGCGGCCCTCCACCCTTACCTGTGCACAACTGATAAGCCTGAACGCCGTTTCGGCTTTAATCGGTCATTACATCCCCATGCGAGATGTTAACACAAAAAGACCTCGCGTGTTTAACCTGAAAGATCCACGCAAACGACACTTTTCTGCTTCTCGAATTCGATAATTTCTTCAGTTGCCCTTCAGTGGTGTAATAAGAAGCGAAAATTTGGATTCTTATTTCATGGAGACCACGAAGCGATGTCACGACGTATTGAAACAGCGTACTTTATAAAAATGGTCTACTGACTTCATAATGACTTCCATAAACTCTGTTACTTTCCTATAAATATTTCCTTTGTTTATTCATTCTACAGACTAAATACAAATCTACAAAAAATGTACGACACTAAATCTAAAGATTGTCTGTTGACTTTCTGTAGAAATTGTATTGTCTAAAGATTATCTATGGGATTTTTCATTCGAAAGTCTATAGAATTTGTTTGCAAAAGTATATGCACAGTCTATGGACTGACTAAAGATATTTCGTAATGATTCAGTCACAGCAACCAAGGACAGAAAAATATGTCAGAAACAAGTATGAAGTTCTATCCCAGGTGCGCGATTGAAAGTTCTGAGTAGATGTAAGAGCTCCTTTATTGAAACATGAACATTTCCCTTATATTTTCAGTTCCCAATGACATCTCTCAAGTTTACGCTTCATAGAGGTTACTCGCTTGTTAAGAAGAGTACGCGCTAGACTGACAGGAACGCTTTAAAGAAGTCTTGTAATAAGCACTGATCTTTAAGATGCACATAATCCTTCACAATAATGACAAGTTCAAACCCACGAGTAGCCTGCCTCCTAATGTCCCTTGTGAGAAGTTCATTCACGGCCTCTAATCATGACATGTCTGTAAGAAAACTTCGCGTTAAATATTTTCAAGTGACCTTCATGTCCATTTCAGCCACATCCCGTGCATCGCTTAATGCCCTAAAATGCATTCAACAGCTCTATTCCAAAACTGGCAATATCCGAGCTGATGGAGGGTAATGAGGTGGTGGAGGGGTAGGACACCTTCCGGTGTTGCTGCCTTAATGGCGTTCACGACCTGCGTTTCAACACTGTTGATAGCGTGCGACAGCTTCTTTTGTGGAAATGGCACCAGCGTCTTCATATTGGTATGTCGCAGCCGTAAATAAAAGTATTAATCTCTTGCTGGCCAATGGGAGGGGATAGGAGGGGGCACTTAAGCTCCGCCTTTATGGGGCACTAAAGAGGATTCTGAGCTCGTCTTCTTACCGCGGGAACTCGATCTGCACGCTCCGAGCATTATTAGAAACTTCAAATTATTGTCCCGTGCGGCCTATTTCCCTATAAAATCGAATTAAATTTCTCTGCTCCAGCCTTTTTTTTTTTTCGAGCTCACCTTCGAAAACACGAGGAGTCAGCCAACGCGTGGAGTGCCTTTCAGCGATCCGCATGGCGGCTTGCCGCTCTACCACCGGCAGAGTTATACGCAGCGACCGGAAAAAGCAAAGAGAGCACGCGTGTTTTTATTTCCGCGGGCCTCATTTGCGGCTATGTAGTCTGCGATTGAAACTACATTATTCACGAAAACCTAACACAAAAACAAAATAAAAGCGAAAATGAAGCCACCACGCGACTGGCTGAAAGGAACTCCACGTGTTGGCTAACTGCTCTTTTCGAAGGTGAGTTCAAAAAATAAAAGGCGGGAGCAGGGACGTTTAATTGAATTTCAGAGGGAAATCGTCCGCACAGGACAATAATGCGAAGTTTCTAAGAATGCTTGGAGAGTGTAGTTCGAGTTCCCGATGTAAAAACACGATTTCTGATTCCTCTTTAGTGCATCTCTAAGGTTCTGACACGATCGTGTTAATGGGTTAATGATTTAGCGGCTGGCTTAGCGCGAGACAATTAAACGAGGACAAGAGAGGGACACAGGTCGAGCGCTAACTTGCAACTGTAAGAAACGGAAGCAGAAGGGCGATCTCGAAGAATTGAATGCTCATGCCCATGCTAACCACTGTTTAAGATGAGAGGGGCAGGATAAAGACAATCCGAACCAAGATAATGTGGGGCTGAAGACCCAGATAAAATTGCACGGAAAGTAACAGGAAGCGCCTCTTCCACCTTCAAGCAGCAAAACCCATGAAATTACGCAGCCTTTAGAAACATAGATTCCTTTCGCAACAGAACAACAGACGCCTCACTCACGCACTTGTCGCTTCCTAACCTATGAATAAAGGACGCCTCAAGAAGCGCCCTTGTAAGTGGTCCTTTAGAACGGCCAAGAAATTTTGTTTTTCCAAAAAAAGTGGGTGACATTTTCACCGCAAAAAATGCTTGGGCAGATTATTAGATTGAGGCGATTTAAAAGAAGCGGCGTGTGTCCCTTGTTCTCGGCCGTTCTAAAGGACAACTTGCAAGGGAGCTTCGTGAGGCGTCATTTATTCAAAGATTAGGAAGCGATAAGTGCGTGAGTGAGGCGTGTATTGTTCCGTTGCGAAAGGAATCTATGTTTTTAAATGCTGCCTGCGTAATTTCATGGGTTTTGCTGCTTGAAGGTGGAAGAGGCGCTTCCTGGTGCTTTCCGTGCAATTAATTTTATCTGGCCCTTTAGCGCCACATTATCTCGGCTCAGATTGCCTTTATCCTGCCCCCAAGTCTTAAATAGTGGTTATCATGGGCATGCGCATTCAGTTCCCCGAGGCCGTAACTCTGCTGCCGTTTCTTTCAGTTGCAAGTTAGAGCTCGTCGTGTTTCCATCTCTTGTCCTCGTTTATCTCGCGCTAAGCCAACCTGCAAATCATGCATCACCAACTGGCCCAATGGGTTAATGCCCATATATGCGGAATTGGTCATTCCCGACTTTACATTCACAGATCCTTGCGTGATGCTGCCGTGGTTAAGTGATGCGCCTCTGTTCTGCAATGGCAGGTGCTGACACAGTTGGGGCTTGTGCCACCCAGGCTTCCCTTGCCGAGAAGCCTCCCGCGACTGATCAATTGTTAATTTAATTGCCACCCGTTACGCCCACCAAGGTTGCTGTTAGGGAATTTTTCCCTCACAACGCCTGCGAAGCCGGATTTTCTGCTGAACGGGAGTCTGAACGCTGTCGAGTTAAAAGCGGACTGAACCATGATGAACATCTGGGGCGGAGAGTGACCGTGGCAGCCAAGGTGATCTTAAGCCTACTGCTTTGGGCCTTATAGCGAGTGCTGTTCTGTGGGCAGAAAAAGACATTCTAAAAAGTGCAGTGCTCCTCTCTATTGGGTCCACGGTAACGTGGAGTGGCCTTGAGCTCCGAACAGCAGGCACAGTGGAAACAGTTCAGTATGAATGGAGATGGAGAGAGACGTGATAATAATATTGTTCCCAGTTCTGCCCAAGAGTTGGCAAAAGCCAGGCCGGAAATCGAAGATATTTAACTCTTTCAAGCGCCATCGATCATTTTAAATGAAAAGATGCATTTTTCCCTTTAAAAAGATATATAGTAAGACTCTCCGACAGGGTAGTAGGTACATGATTTTTTTTTAATTCTGCGCGCTAAATTGACGTTCACAGGGAAAAGGTGGGATGGCAGGACAGAAGCGCAAACGGTAATGGTTAATTTTTAGCAGACACACACACACAACTTTGGAAACCTGCCTAATAAACGAGTTCTAATTGAGCGATAAAAAAATCAATATTTATGAAATCAACATCCGAAGGATCGTGGAATAGTTTTGTCTTTCGAAGATGCACACAATTCGAAAACTCCGAAAAAAAATAGACATTATCACAGGTTGCGAAATTTGTCATCGAGAAAATGGCGGCAGTCGTGCCAGCAGGCTGCCTGTTTCGAGAACTATTTTTGCTTGCCAGGTACACAGTTGTGTACGATGCGCGTTAAAGAGTTGAGCTCCTTCGGAGGCATGACATATGTGGTCTTTCATTGTCGTCGCCTTCTAAACGTACCTGCGGGCTTGACCAACAGTATGCAACTGAGTAATGGTCGCGATGCAGCGAAGGCTTGAAGGTGGCGCTTCTGCCTCGAGTACAAGAGGACGGTGACTCGAAACACGCACCCGCCGCAATTCTCCCCTGGCTACAAAAAAGCTCAGCCCTCAATAAAATTGTATAACCAGCACTCCGGTCCCCCGTGATAGCACTGACAACGGCAGACAACGCATCCTCTGAACAAAACAAGTTTTTGACACCCAGGTTTAGTGCTTCTACACCACTTTCTGCACGAATACACCATTCGATCCTCGGTCCTCAGTCTCTAGCTGCTGTGGACCACCTCACCAAGGCGATGGTCGGGTGTTGGATGCATCGGAGGGTGCTAAGAAACTCTTGCTCTGTACACGCAGCCATTGGAAACTGCATGTGCCACGTTTAAAGATAGAATCTTGTCCAGTGAAGCAAGTCTAGAAGTGGTGTTCGAGGCAGTAGCGGGTATCAAATGGGATGCCATAGGGATTACGGAATTCAACAGGACAAATGAAGCAAATGCTCTTTTAAAGGACGAACATGTGCTACTTTGTTATTGTGTTTAGCGGACCGGCGAGATAGGTGCGGTATTCTTAATCATCTACGATGTAGGTGGCAAAACAAAATTATTCTACAGCAATAACGAGAGCGCGACAGTTAATATAATAAAGCTGAATTAGAGGTACAATTTGAACGCTGGTTCTACAGACCTACGCACCTACATCAAGTCATGATGACGAGATAGTTGGAAGGGAATCAGCCATGAGTAGAGTAAAAACTCAGTATAATGTCCTCATAAGCGACTTTACTGCTAAGGTGGGCGACAAGTAGGCAGGCCACCAGGCAGTGGGGGACTACAACATAGATCCTAGAATTAGCAGTGGGGAATTATTAGATCGAAAGCTGTATTACTACATGTCTCCCTAGGTGAATCTTGATGAGCGTTTGACCTCGAGGCCCCGGAGCGCAGGCAAATCACGTGACTCGCCAAGCAGAGGCTCACCAGCGCGCACTCGACGGCTACACCCATGGAGGGAAAAAAACTGAGGAGGGAGCATCCGACGACAGCCTTGAAGCCTAGTCTTAACAAGTAGAAATATAGTAAAAAAAAAGATTCGGTCCCCCCGTGATCACGCCACGTGATAGCGTGCGGTAAAATCTAGCCCCGCTGCGCACGCGCATGCGCGGACTAGCGCGACAAACTGGCTGTAGATCAACCTCCTCGCTGTAGACGCCCCTCGCCACAAGCCGCACACACGTGCGCACTAAAACATACCAGAACCAAAACAGAAATGACTTATTTGGATAGCGAAAAACTGAGCGAGGAAACGGCTTCGTAAACACTCGGCTTGCGAACGCTGGCCGCGTGACGTCACGCTCCCTCCTTAGTTTTTTTTTTTCCTCCATGGCTCCACCGCTGTCATACCACGTGATTAGTAGATGGCAGGCTGGGAGAGGCGCAGCTGCGGGATATACTGCTTAGCCAATGCGATACCACGTGACAAGAAGAGGGTGTAACAGTTTCCACGTCTGCGGTTTCTCTTTCAGTTTCGCCATGGATGAGTCGTGCGCCGTACTGAGTGCGTCAACTCTGCAGCGTCGCCGTCAAGCCGCGTCTGATGATCCAGTCGATATAACTCGCCTAGAAGGTGTACTGCCGAGGACGCGAGCTAAATGTGTCGCTGAAACCAGGAGCAACGAGAAGAAACGGAATTATTCCCAGGAGAGAAAGGTCAAAAAGTTGGCGGAGAAGGCTGCCGCTGCTCATTACAATTGAAGTTAGAATAAGCTCTCCAAGCTAAACAGAGCGTTCGCTTTGTGTAAGTAGGTTTAGAAAAACTGAACCCCACCAACTTTTTAGTATTGTTTTCAGAACGAAATAGTTTACCGGCTTCATGAATTTCATCTCCGCAAACGGGACAGCTGCAAGTGGAATTGAAAAAAGCTGAACTGGGACATTAAAATAAACTGCATACTTGGCTTACACCCTAACATACTGTAGATATGGAGGTTCCCGGCAAGTTAAGATGTAGTGGCGATAATGAAGTCTCGAATTAGCCTAGATTTCACAAAACATTGGACTAAACTAGTCAGGAATCAAAATCAAAATCAAATCAAAATTTTATTTGTCTGTATACGTACACATTCATAAATTCTGATCTGCCTAAGCACATTTTGCTTGTTGGCTGATCAGGCCGCAGGTGGAGAAATACCTTCATATGTATACTTTACTTGTCTAAACACTCATACTAACATAGAAAAAAAAAACAATAAACCAAACAAAACACAAACAAAAAAATTTTGAACACAAAATTGCACATACGAAAGAACTCAAGCTATACACAGGGAAATACATTTGCACACCAATTTCTCATGTCAGTCATCATCCTACGTTTGTTACTTGCAATACATAGATCATCGGGAATTTCATTAAATACAGCCGGTACATAATAACTGCGCATCTTTTTACCATAGTTTGTGTAAACCCGTGGCTTAAAAAAACGTTCTGTTTTTCTCAAGGTGACATCTTTTTTTACGGGAGTCTTATATTCATTTGAATAATAATACCGTGTTAACACAACAAAGTGAAATAGTTCACGAATTTGAAGGATGCCTAACTCATCGTATCTCTCTTTCATGTCAACCGAGTGTAGTTTTGTGCCGTACGATATAGTGTTGACGATTCTTTTTAGGATAACATTTAATGCTTCTTTCTTGTATTCGGAGCAGTTACCGTATAGAGTAATGCCGTACTTTAAAACAGGTTCTACTAATGCTGTATAGATCAGTCGCCTAAGATGGAGCGGAGCTTTACCACGAAGGTGATACATCATAGCCGCAATGGCCCTTATCTTTCGAGAGAGGTAGACGATGTGGTCGCTCCATGTAAGGTGTTGGTCAAAGTGGATGCCCAGATACAGAACTGTTCGCTCTATTTGCATAGCTTTACAATTACACTGGTAACAATGGGATGTATGAAGATACAGTGGTTGGTTGAAAGCAACAATTTTATGAGGGTTTTTAAAGCATGTCAGTTTTGTTTTGTTCACGTTTAAAAAAATGAAATTTTGCGAGAACCAGTCAACAACTTCACTTATATCTGTTTGAAATGACTCCACACCTGTACGATAATCAGTAGCTTCAAGCGCTAGCGCTGTGTCGTCAGCGTATTGAAAAACGTTTGACTTAAGCTGTAACAAACCCAAATCGGATACATATATGTTAAAAAGTAGTGGGCCAAGTGTACTTCCCTGAGGTACACCGAATTTAACATTTTTTAAATCTCCATGCGTATTATCAAGCATCACACACTGCAATCTACCTGTAAAATAATTGACAAAAAACTTGTTAAAATGACCGCGGAACCCAAGTGAGCTTAATTTTTCGAGTAGTAGTGTATGGTCTATTGTGTCAAATGCCTTAGTTAAGTCCAGAAATAAGGCTAACACGATGTGATTATTTTCTAGTGCATTGTAAACATAGTCAGAAAATTCTTCAAGAAGTGTAGTCGTACTTCTATTCCTTGTGAAGCCAAACTGCGCATCATTGTTCAAAGAGTATTTTTCACAGAATGATTCCATAACATATGCAACATGCTTTTCCATAATATGTGCTATTGATGACAGTATTGCGATCGGCCTATAATTTGTAAAATCACCTTTCTTCCCGTGTTTGTAGATTGGCCTGACAACAGATATCTTAAGTTATTCGGGGATATCACCAGTTTCGAATATACCATTCAATATGTTCATAAGCACTTCTTTCAAAGCGGAAGAAGCGCATAAAGGAGTTTCCGGCTAGGTGCCCTATTGAAGAAATTGTGTGTGAATTTGTACGAGAACTGCTGATTGTGTGAGCTCAAGTACGTTTTGCGCAAGGACTTGCATATGCTGCACGTTGATATGTACGTGCTGGATGAAATCTGCGTGGACTCTGCGTCCACGCAGAGCCTCTACTTGGCGATGTGCGTGGACATTTGAGTGAATAGAGAACCTTTGTGGATATCTGCACGCTGAACGGAGAACAGATATCCCGCTTTAACGCATAATGATAACCTTAGCGTGCAAGGAATAATTAGATTCACAAATATTATTACGCAGTCCGCAGAAGAACTAACAGGGAGGCTTGCTGGACAGGATACTGGCAAGCGCTCTCAGTAGACGACTGACCTAATTAAGAAACGCCAAAATATTAAAGCCTGTAATCTCAGACAGAATATAACTGGCAGAACTGTGAAATTTATTTATTAAGAGTAAAGTTGATAACATAAGCAACTCTTTTACGCAGATAATTGAACATGCTCAAAAGAGTGCTGGTCGCCTAAAAGCAGTCAAGAACAAACTAGACAGTAACAAACATCAAATGTACCTGCCAAGCGACAAGGATTGTACTCTAGGCAAAAATAGGGATCAGATACATAGTTAAGGCGGGCGGTGGGCTCGAAGCAGGTCTGTAAAGTGGCGGAAGCAGTCAGGACTTTAATAATAGACATTGCGCCGCAGATGCATTCAACAGCCCGCTGCTAATGAATGAGGAAGTAAAGAAAGCTTTACGAGAAATGCAAAAAGGGAGAGAATGAGTTAGAATCGAGATAGAAAACAGGCAGGTAGATTAATCAGAAGTACTTGAAGCTGGGCTTGTTGGTGCATATTCGTGAAAGACATGAGAGCGCAAAACGGCAACACGGACGAGTAAGGGAACAGGACGTGCGCTGCACTTTCAACAGGATTTATTCAAAGGAGAATGTTTATATAGCCTGTGCCCTTATACATGCTCTTGATCACAGACAACCACCTCTCACAGATATGCATCAAGAAACAACATTTCACTGTGGCGAAGAACAACGGACGTGTCGCTAATGCAATCAAGAAGAGAGGTGATAGTTGCATTAGTGACACGTCCGTTGTTCTTCGCCACAGTGAAATGCTGTTTCTTGATGCATATCTATGAGAGTTGATTGTCTGTGATCGAGAGCATGGATAAAGGCACAGGCTATAAAACGTTTTTCTTTGAATAAATCCTGTTGAAAGTGCAGCGCTCGTCCTGTTCCCTTACTCGTCCGTGTTGCCGTTTTGCGCTCTCATGTCTTTCACAAGATTAATCAGAAGCGCGTTCCGGTTGACTACCCTCCAAGGAGGAAAGGAAAGAGGGCTGTAAAAGTTAAAGAAAGAAAACAGAAATGCTCTCTGGAGTAATCACACCAAGCTGAGATACCAGCGCGCTGCAAGTCGGTCCACCGCAGCAGAGGCCTGCCGAGCACTGCGACATCAGTACAACACAGCGTCTGTCCTTCACCGCCAGACACAGAGCAGTCACAGGGCGCGGACTTTCAACCATGAAACAAGGCTATGTGCCGTTGGTGTTTGAAAACATCGATGATAATATCAGACATCCCGATTTCTTCTCGGAAAGACAAGGCGGGGGGAGCCATTGTGCACGCTACTGAAGTGCTGCAAAGACTGGATTCAAAACGACCAGCACCTGCACTGAATTTCGTGCAGCTGGCGTGTGCAGGCTAGAGAGCAGCACACGCATGGTGTTCATAACATTCTTCAGGATGGCAATAACTTGTTCGTCTTTGTCGTGTACCGGTTCCTAGTCTATTCCCGGCCGACACTAGGGTGAGGGCGTTGGGTGCGCGGAGCCTGATCCGTCATTCAGGGCGTTTAGTGCTTCGCCGGTCAAGTAACTTGCGGGTCGCGCGTAAGACCGGAGTTTGGCTTGTTGGTGTTTCATTAGCTATAAACTCACGACCTTCGGTATGCAGTACCAGCTTGACCCTTCCAGGTGTGTGTGGCTGAGGTTTGGGTGGCCAACGCGCGTCTGCGACAAGCGTACCTGCTTCGCCAGTCATATGGTTCCTGTTCTTTATAATGGCACATGGATTTGTGGCAGGAATACCTGGACCATCCTTACCAATGGCCATTCCGCTCTTAAATCATCGACGAGGGTGAAGGCGTTCTCGCTCCTTAAAGGCGGCCTCTCTCTGTGTGGAATTGTGATTTGTTTAGGAGAGAAGCTAGCTGGTAAGGATCGAGTAATTGCATACCTGCATGCGCCTCATGACATTCTCTGCCACGCCCGCGCAGGAGCAATAAATCAGTGAGGGTCGGGTAGCACCAGAGAGTGGGCGGAGCAGAGATTGTGATGTGGTACGTGCGCCACGGGGTGGTGATGGAGGTCCTTTTGCTCTCTCCTCAAGCGCAAGTTTTTCAGAGGCGGCGAGAAATAGCCCAAATTTTCAGCTACAGCGACAAAGGTAATCGCGTTTTTGAAATAATAAAAATTGAAAAGGCTATTAGGCTTGGTGAGTCACAGAATAGGCTTGCTGTCTTCATCGATGCAATGAGTTTCAATCAAGAGGCAGGAAAAGGCGTTCTTTCGCGAACTACAGATTTCGAAGCAATAGATGCTTTCTTTAAAGCTGAATGGCTTTTGACAGACCTGCAAAATATTCATACAAACATAACGCATAGCTGCACTCTATGTTCTTTAAAACCAACCTTAATCTTCCTTTAAATCGTGCAATATCTTTTTAAGTGATTTCAATTAGCACAGAAGGTAGCCTTTAAGCTTTCTACATTTTAAATTTACGTAGTGGCGTTCAGGATTTGAATGCAGACGAGCGAAATTGTATAAACAGCATGACAACAAAAATGCACCTGCATCATGCTATTATTTTTTTGTTTTTTTTGTGTGTGTGTGTTTTTGATAGCCCCGGTCATGATGTATAAACAATGCCATGCCCCAGACATGGCGCTTCTCGTGGTTTTCCTATCTTTTCTCGTTCATACATTCAAGCGCATGCTACAGTTCCTTGTTAGTACAATCACATGCAGGAACAGAGGTACCTAATATTTCTCCTCGTTGGCCCTCTATCCTCAATTTTTGTCAGTGCGAGTATGCGCGTAGGTATAGCTTCTGTAGTGGTTGGGTGTCAAACCGTGAATACCAGGCCACCTTCCTTAAAGTAAATTGGGCAGACACTATATGAGCTGCTTTGTTAGCAGTCGATTATGCCTTACAATTTTCTCAGCGTAAAAATGTATGTCTAGGGCGCTAGCCGAGCACACTAGGTATTCAGAGGCTTGTGTTGGGAACATTTGGGGATAAGAGTTAATGAGGAATACCCTGCCTCGTTAATGTTGCGTCGTTAATGTTGCTGATACATGCATGCAATATATGCATCGTTAATGTTGCTGATAGAGAACGCGGTGCGTTTCTAAGGACGGAAAGCTATCTTCTGAAAGTAGTAGGACTGGTTTTTTCCTGGTCGAACAGGCGGACGAGAGGTGGTCTGCGCGTGCAGGATCGTTGAGGGGGGATATTGGGAATGCTGGGGAAAATCGGCAGTCGGCTCTCGGCCGTTGAAGAGAGGAGGTCGCTTGTGCTGTGAACCTCTGTCGAAGCGTCTCGTCACGCAGAATCGTCGAGCGTTTACTGGATCTGCGATACGCGATCAAATTTTGAATAAATCTTGGTAAAACGGGCAAAGAGACTCACAACATGATTAAGGAGGCCTACGGTGACGCTTCCATGGGTAGATCAGGTGTTTTTTGAGTGGCACAAGCTCTTCCGAGAAGGTAAAGAAAGAGTGGAGGAAGACGACCGCTCCACACGCCCTTCGACCAGCAAGACCAACGAAAATGTGTAGCTAGGGAAACATTTACTTAACAGTTATTGTAGAATGAGTATCAGAATGATTGCTGATGACTTGAGCATTCCTCAAACCCAAGTTTTTGAGATCGTGAATGAAAACTTATCCATGAGGAAAGCGTGCGCGAAGTTGGTGCCGGTAGTGTTGTCAGAGGAACAAAAGGCCAACCGGTAGGACCTTCTTCATCATGTCAATGAGGACCCCGATTTTTGGCCCAGCACAAGGCGGCAACGCTGCCTCAGCCCCCCTACAGCCTCGACTTGGCCCCGCCAGACTTTTTTCTATTCCCGAGAATAAAATCGACGCTCGAGGGGAAACATCACGGATCGGTAGAGGTGGTTCAACAGGCCGTGACGAGGGAGCTAAACAGCATTCCGGTCCAGGCGTTCCTGGAGGCGTACGAAAAGTGTAAAACTCATTGGCAGCAGCGTGTAGGTGCGGAAGGGTGCTACCTTGAAAAATTGTAATCGTTTGTACTATTCTCTTGAACAAATTTTGTTTAAAAAATGAGTCCTACTACTTTCAGAACAGACCATGTATATTGCAGTACGTGCTCTCACAAGAGCGACGATCATTATAACGATAGGAGTGGAATGTGTTTTTTTCCCAGACTGTTCCTGCTGTCGCAGCCATTTTATTCTTAGAATTTTTTACCAACACCGTATGCCACATTTTTAGTTATACTTTTGCACTGTCCTCAAGGATCCTTTTCAGCGTTCGTAGCACTCGCTGCAGTGCCGCAGATAAGAGCAGATGCATCATCCAGACGGCCATCCTATCAGACACAAAAACACAGTTAGCTGCGCTCAACGCCATTTCAAATGTTTCTTTTCAGCATTAAGGCAGTTGCTGGAAAAAGCGTAATTAGAGTTTTCACAGTTTTAGAAAAAAAATTTATGAGCACTGTTTTCGGATGATGGGAGAACGTGAACACATGTCTCCAGAAGAGAAATAACGGCAAAATAGATAGAGAACAACCAACGACGACAAAGCGGTTGGACGAGTATCAGCGCCAACTTCACGCGACCATGAACTTTAGTTTTAGCGCTCAGTGCAGCGACCATCTGCGTCAGGTTGGAGCAAGAGTCATACGCAAGATTTTTTTTTTCTTTAGCCCGAACTGAACAGGACTGTAGCCCTTGAGCATACGCAGGCCAGAGCGAACACATACCGCGAAACCTAAGCTACATGTGGTGCTTGATAATGTGAGTGGGATGAGTGCTGAGGCTGACAGTTAATAGGGAGCCTCACAGATGTCGACATGGGCCGTATGAGCAGCTGCAGCAGCTGTATTTCGATTGCCAGAATCTCGTTCAGAGATTCCGCACGAAAGCTTACACCGCCCTCTGTGGCGACTGCTGTCGTTAAAAGCGTTGACACTGCTGTAAATCTATTTTCAGGGAAAAAAAAAGTCGGGGCTAGCGGTGGCGTTTCATCGTTGATGACAATCGAATGACGACAAGAGTTATGAAGCGACGCAAAAATATAGCCTTCTTTGCTATGGTTTGTGGGCGATTCCTCTGCGCGGGGACGCACAGGCAGTGACTCGAGGCAGGTCTTTGTATGAAAAGGTTTAATCTCACATCAGGGGGGCCGGTCGTCGTCGTGGGGCAGCGGGGTCAGGTGGTCTTCTGGCAGGGCTGGTCCAAGAGAGAGAGAGCCTTCGCTGTCACGCCTTAAGAAGGCTTCCTCCTAGCCTCGCTCCCCCCGCCCCACCACTCGGGAAGAAGGGGTCCTAGGCTACCCGCGGTGAGCGGCGCGAGATTTGGCCTGCCCGCGAGCAGACCCTACATCTCCCCCCCCCCCTCAAACGTCCGTCCCGGGGTCCGCCAGTAGGCGTTCGATGACCTCCGGGTCCGGGTCGTGATCCATAGAGTCGTCGCAGGGGGGAGGGGTGCTCGCCGGGGGGCCGCTCACCGCTAGTTGGATGGGCTCCTCCCGAGCCGCCTGGGGGAGCGAGGCGCCTGGCTCCACTGGGGACCCTGCCGGCAGCGCCCTCCAAAGCTCCTCGGCCGCCGGGGACAGCAGGTCTGGGCGGCTGGACTGGAGGATGCGGAGGGCCGCCTCCTCCGGGCTGCCCCTCTGCAGTGGCGCAGCGGGGGAAGGTGCTGCAGCCGCCAAGCGCTTCTCCGCCGCCTCCCTGCGCGCTCTATGCAGCGCACCGGCCTCGTGGCGGGGCCGGTGCACAACAAGTGTGCCGCAGAGGGAACAAAGGCCGGCCCGTTCCTCGTCATTATACACGGCCGGGGGCTCCTGGTCCCTCTCCTCCAGGGTCAGGCCGCGGAAAGGCAGCGGCACTTCCTGGAGGTCACCGCCGCGAAGGGGCTGCGCCTGGTCCCGCCACCTGGACCGCGCGTAGTAAGAGATGGCCGCTCCGTTGGCGACCGTGGTCCAGGTGGCCACGTGCCGCAGGACCCTGGGCCGCTTGGGTTGCCGCTGCTCGGCGGCCGAAGCGCCGGCTGGGTGCTGAGGGGGGCCCTGCGCCTGGTCGTCACTGGCCCTCTTGCGTTGTCCTGCACCACTGGAAGGTTCTCTCCAGTGGTCAGGCGCGCGGTTAGACTGGCGGTGAGGGCCACCGCGGCCGTGGAACCGGCGCCACTCGCGTGGACCCTGCCGCCGGCCGGGTGGCACGCCTTGATGGCGGCCACTGTTCGACGGTGGTCTGCCATCCCTTCCGGAGTCCGAGCCCCGGGTGTCGGTCCGCTGGAGCTTCCTAGAAGGCATATTGAGAGGGCGAGAGCACTGCGAGCGACTATTGATCGAGAGACACAGGTGCTACCTGGTCCTCAGGTTGTAGAGTCGGTTGCGAACCGCACCGCTACCTGCTCGTCCTCCCGGGGGTGAGATCGCCGCATCGCGCTGATTTTCCACCGCTTCGCAGCCATCGTCCTTGCGAAGGTGGAAAGCCTTCAAATCAGCGACATGCACCGGACCGGCGGTTTCGCCGTTTGTCAACAACCGCAGCTGGTAGGTGAGCGGCGTAGTCCGTGCCGTAATTTCGTACGGCCCAGCCCTCTTGTGCGCTAGCGACGCGGCGAAACCGCGCGCTGCGTTACTAAGGGGGTGCGTTCTCTTCAGTACTAAGTCGCCCGTGTTGAAAACGACGTGACGGCGACCTTTGTTGTACTGATCCGCCTGCTCCATACGCGCGACATCGAGGTTTTCGCGGGCTGCCCGCTGCGCTGCCTCCAGGCGCTCCCGGAGCCTTGCCGCGTACTGCGAAAGCGGAGGGGGCGCAGGCCCCGCCGCGTCGAGTAGGGCATTCTCTAGCGGAAAAGCGATCTCTATCCCAAAATTCAAGTAAGCGGGTGTAATACCCACTGACCTGTTCACGGTTGTCCTTGTAGCGAACGCCAGTTCGGACAGCCGCGCGTCCCAATCTCTGTGCTGCTCGGTCGTCGCGATCAGCATGCTCTTCAGATTTCGATTCACCCGCTCGGTTATGTTGCTCTGAGCGTGGTAGGGACTCGTTCTCCTGTGGCGGATTTGAAGCGCCCGACAAGAGTCTACAAAGACTTTGCTTGTGAAATAAGAAGCATTGTCTGTAATCCGGTCGGAAGGGAAACCGAAACGAGTGAAAGTCTCCAACAGTTTTTCCCAAATTCGTTCCGACACAAGCTTCCTAAGGGGGAAAACCTCAACCCACTTGGAATAGTGGTCCGTTATTACCAGAATGAATTGGTTTCCGCGCGCGGACCGAGGGAGGGGTCCCATGATATCGCACGCGACCACTTGCCACGGGTAGTTGCTAACTACCGCCTTCATCATGCCAGCGGGCTTGCCCGCCCGAGGCTTGGCTACCTGGCATACCGGGCAGGTACGGGCGTATCCTAGCACATCATTTCTCATGCCTGGCCAGGTCGCGACACGGCATAACTTGTCGTAAGTCTTACTGCCGCTGCCATGGCCTGCCAGCGCTGAGTCATGGAAGTACTGCAGGAACCGTTTCCGCAACCTTCTCGGGACCTCGACTCGGAAAGGGGATGCTATCGCCTCTTCCTCGTCAAGTTGGGGAATGTAGCGGAGCAGCAAGCCATCATCGCCCAGCAGATACGCGTCGTACTTGCCCTCAGCGTTTCCGGTGCAAGCTGCGCTGCTCGCAAGCTCCTTCAGCACCCGCTGGCAAAGACTGTCTGCTTTCTGGGCCTCGATCAGCTCTTCTCTACTGAGCGCTACTCCCCAAGACAGATTTCTTTCTGCCTCGCTCCTTGGCAGGCGAGCGGTCGCCGCCACGAGCTGCTGTGCTTCCCTTCTCTCACAGCACCGTGCGGGACCTTTGTCCGTCTGCTCTTTCGCCAAACCGGGCGCGACACTCCCGTCCGCCCTCTCCTCCTCTCTAACAGCGGTGACGCCGCTTTCTACAAAGCTGGGCTGCGCCTCTGAAGCGCTTCCGCCAGGCTTCCACGGTGCGCGCGATAAACCATCGGCCACCTTGTTCAAGCTACCCCGGCGGTACTCGATGGCGTACGCGTAACGTTGCAACGTCAGCGCCCATCTCGCGAGTCTGCCTGCGGGGTTCTTGAGCCTCTTTAACCAAGACAATGTCTTATGATCTGTCTGCACGGTGAAGACCGCTCCGTCTAGGTACATGTCGAACTTTTCCAACTGTTTCCAACTACAGAATTGGAAATCTGCACAGTAATCAAAAACTTAAAAAGTAGCAGTGCATGTGGTGCTGATGATATTAAAGTTCAACCTATAAAATCCGTTAGTCACATGATTAGTGAGCCACTTACGCATATATGCAACCTTATTTTGAGTAGCGGAATATTTCCAGACAAACTAAAAATTGCAAAAGTCTCCGTCATACACAAGGGAGGCGATAGAAATGATATAAATAACTATAGGCCAATTTCGGTACTACCAGTCCTCTCGAAAGTAATTGAACAGGTTATAAACATCAGACTACTAAACTTCTGCAAGCGAAACGATATCATCGCAGAACAGCAATATGGATTTCAGAAAGAGAAATCTACTGAAATGGCGCTAATAAAAATTAAGGATAAGATAATAGACAATTTTGAGCAGAAAATATATACAATAGGTGTTTTTCTTGACTTTAGGAAAGCATTCGATTCTATCAAGCACCCGATATTGTTATACAAGTTATATAAATATGGCATTAGAGGAACGGCTCTCACATTAATAAAGAATTACCTCTCAAATCGTCAACAGTACACGAACATTCCGAATGCAAAGTCCAGCTTAGGTCTGATACATTATGGAGTTCCGCAAGGATCAATCCTTGGGCCACTGTTATTTCTTCTTTATATAAATGATGTAATTAACGTGCCCTCTACACCAGAAATAGTACTGTACGCTGACGATACCAATGTATTCTTCTGCGGACAAGATCTGGAAGCCCTCCAAGTAGAAACCAATATATGGCTGCAAAACTTATCCACATGGCTCCGCACTAACGAACTGCAGTTAAACACTAAAAAAACTAAGTACATTATATTCCGCGCACGTAACAAGTGCATTAAACAAGAAATACTGATTCAATTTTGTGATGAATCTATTGAACGTGCAATATCTCATAAATTTCTTGGCGTCATATTTCACGAACATCTCGACTGGTCCCCTCACATTGAAAAAGTTCGCACAGGTATCTCTAGGTCCATTGGTATCATGTATAAATTAAAGGACCTTTTGCCTATGTGGCTAAAGAAACAACTATACTACACACTGGTACATTCGCGTTTCCACTATTGTCTTCTTGTTTGGGGCACAGCACCTAAAACAAGCATAGAAAACATATACTTATTACAAAAGAAATTTCTGCGACTAATGGATAATGCACCATACCTTAGCCACACTGCCCCATTGTTTAGGAAACACCAATTGCTTACACTGTGGAATGTTATAAACAAAAAGATAGCGTTAGCCACTTACCAACAAATGCATTCTGATCCTGCCGCCTTTTGTCATAAGTATCTCACGAAACCACACAGCTACAACATACGGCACATAAGTTATAATAAGGAAAAAATACGTACTAACTACGGCGCCCAGAAACTTAGCTACAGAATTTCCAGTTTTTTAAACGATCACCATCCTGCTGTAAACATTATTCAAGAAAGCAAATCATTGAAAGCTTTCAAAAATTGCATCACCATGTATCTGTTGTCACTCCAGGCATAACCACTTCTTTTTTTCTTTTTTGTTCTGTTGTCTCTCATAGTACTTCTCCAACTGTAGATAAATGTTTAAGATGAAATTACTTCAGTTCACTGTTAACGAATCCTTTCTGTATTTCCATTTCGTTTTTATGTCTATTTTACTCGCTGAATGTCTTGTGCTCTCGAATGGGAGCAAGAAGGGCGTGGACTCTTTGTCAGGCATCCTTTTGCCTTTTAGTCTGCGCCCTAGGCAACTGTACCATTGAGTTGTCTAAATAAACACTTTGACTTTGACTTTGAAAACTTCGACAATGCGAACATGATCGCCAGGCATTCCTTTTCGGTCACGGAGTAATTCCGCTCCGCCGATGTGAGCGTGCGACTAGCGAACGCGACAGGGCGCAGTTTGCCCTCGTGTTCCTGCAACAAAACAGCTCCAACACCGTAGTCACTAGCGTCTGTCTGCAAGACAAACTGCTTGTTCAGGTCAGGGAGGCGCAGACTAGCGGTATTCGCTATCGCGCGAGCCAAGGCAACAAAGGCGTCACTCTCTTCCTTGCCCCAGACCCACTTCGAGCCTTTACGCAACAGCAGGTTCAGCGGCCTTGCAAGCTCCGAACAGCGCGGGATTAATTGCCTGTAGAACGCAACCATCCCCAAAACCCTCTGCAAGCTTTTCACATCCATGGGGCAGGGGTAGTTCAGAATTGCCTGCAGTTTGTCATCATTCGGTCTCAGTGTGCCATCATCCACGACAAAGCCCAAGAGGTTCACTCTCTTCGATGCCAACTGCACTTTCTTTGGATTAATGGTTAGACCGGCAGGTCTCATTCTATCGAGAACGGAATTCAGGTGAATGAGGTGCTCCTCGAACGACTGTGAGAATATTACAACGTCGTTGAGGTACGCCATGGCGTAGTTGAACCTTGCATCGCCCAGCACTATGTCCATCAGTCGCATGAACGTGCTCGGGGCGTTAGACAAACCAAACGGGAGTCGAGTAAATTCGAAGAGCCCGCGGTGGCAGGTGAACGCGGTTTTCTCAATGTCACCACCTTCGGCCACCTCAATCTGCAGGTACCTTCTGCTTGCATCTAGGACTGTGAAGAACCTCGCGTTCCCTAACGCGTACATCACAGCCTCGATCGACTGAAAAGGGTACGCAACCGTAGGCGTCAGTGAGTTGAGCTTACGATAATCAACACACAGCCTGACCGATCCATCTTTCTTCAGTGCCAGAACCACTGGTGACGCCCAGGGACTTTGTGAGGGCCTCACCGCACCGGTGTCCATCATCTCGTCAAAGGCACAGTCGAGAAGCTGCCTCTTATGCGCACTTAACGGCCTCTGGTTACACCTGAAAGGGCGCGCATCACCCGTCTGAATCTCGTGCTGAAGCAGGTCGGTTCTGCCCGGTTTCTCCGTGAAGCAATCCGAAAACGGGAGTAAAGTTTCCGCGAGCCTTCGGCGCTGACTACTGGGTCCTGAGAAAGACGCAATAATCGCTTCTAACGGGCCACCGTCTCTCAGCATCTCGAGGGAGCTCCCCTGCCTTTCTGTCGCACAGGTGTGGACACCCACCTTTGGTGCAGGACAGCCGGGCAAGGATGCGCTTTCGAAGGAAATGAGGGGGGCGAGCTGGCTGTAACGATAGCCATTCTCCCCCATGTCGAGCACAATGCCTTCGCTCGAGAGAAAATCCCTTCCAAGAATTACTGGTATCGACAAGCCAGGCAGATAGACGAAGCGATGTCTCCGCTTTCTGCCGTCAAAGCGCATCGTAAGACGCACTGCTCCCTTTGCCTTTGCCGCCCCAGCTGCTAAGCTTAACGGGGTTTCGGCCGGTCTGACACGGATGTTACCTATCCGGCAGGCCTCGTACACCTCGACACCGACCAGTGACAGCGTTGAGCCCGTGTCTACGAGTGCGGAGTAGCATCGACCCGCTAACTGCACTAGCATAAATGGGCTTGAGCGAGGAACGACTCCCTGATCTCTACAGGCGAGCGGGACAAAGGCCTCCCCGTCGCCGGCGCGGGAGTTCTTTTCCTGACTAGCGCCTTGACAACCATGAAATTCTCCCGCTGACGGTGAAAGGCCGGTGCCACCAGACATCACCGCCAGCGTCTGGCGTTTCCCTGCATACGCCTAGCTTGGCACTCGCGTGCCATGTGGCCGGGCTGGTTGCAATTCCAGCAAAGCCGGTCGTTCACCCGCCGCGTGGACGGAGGACCCCTCGTTCCACGAAGCGGTTGGAGACGACTCTCCCCTTTCTCCGCGCCTTCCTGACGCTCGCTCGGCGCGCGGCCTGTGAGGCCGGCACGACGCCGCGGCTCGAATGCGTACGGGTCCAGCGCGCGAGGGACAACAGGGGGTTCCGCCTGCCTTTCCACGGCCACTACCTCGGCGCGCCGAGCCCTCATCGCGCATTCTCGGCCTCCATCCCATGCGCATCCCGGTTCTAGCGATTCGGCCGGCCTGGGGGGCGGCTGGTAGCGCAGTTCGGCCAGTAAATCCGCCTGCACGGTCTTGGTCTCCTGCGCTAGGGCCTCGAGGTTTGTAAAACTGCGGCCCCGCAGGTACGGCTTGAAGCGTGGATGGCACTGCCTGATCACACGCGCAACCTGATCTCGGTCGGTTGCCGTCGGATCTGCCCTCTTGTACAGCTCTTGCATCGCGCGTACGTACTCGAGGAGGCTTTCCTCTGGGTGTTGGGTGCGCAACGCGAGCTCCTCCAGCATCCGGCGCTCATAATCAGGCGGCAAGAACTCGGCGCGGAAACGATCTTTGAAGTCCGCCATCGACTGGAAAGTCGGCTGGCAGCGCCTCCATCGCGCCGCGCTCTCGACGAGTGCTACAGGCAGGACCTGCCCTAACATTACGTCATCTGGGGCGCCCAGAGCCGTCTGGTAGTCGTCGAGTTGTTGTAAAAACTCGTGGACTGATTTCGCGTCCGTGTACCCGGAAAAGGAGGGGACCTCCATATTTATCCGCGGGCGCGATGCTGTCGCCGATGCTACCGATGCTGCGGCCTGGTTGGCGCCAGCCACCGAACCGAGCTGACGGGCTAATGCGGGAAACATCTGTCACCTGCCCTATTACGGCCGCCGCGTCGGCCGTCTCACTACCGGCTGCCCCGCCATCCAAAGCCGTGGCTGAAACATCCTTTCTGGGAGGCATAGTTCGCGCTAACTGTCCGGCCGCACCGGCTAACCGCTCATGGCAACAAGAACATTCATATACACAACAATCTATCTACAAACACACGGAAATACACAACAGAAAACGCCCGAAAACTACATAAATAACACAAAACCCCTAACAAATTTACAACACTACACAAGTCGCTACCCCGCGAACATTCCGCCTGACCCGCTCCTTAACCGTAGCGGTCCGGCGTGGCCCCGAACAAAGAGGGCCTGCCACGAGTCCGGCTGCACGTCCCAAAATCGGCAGAGAAATCGTCCACAAGGTGTTAATTAAAGCCGCACGCTGGGCGCCATTATTTGTGGGCGATTCCTCTGCGCGGGGACGCACAGGCAGTGACTTGATGCAGGTCTTTGTATGAAAAGGTTTAATCTCACATCAGGGGGGCCGGTCGTCGTCGTGGGGCAGCGGGGTCAGGTGGTCCTCTGGCAGGGCTGGTCCAAGAGAGAGAGAGCCTTCGCTGTCACACCTTAAGAAGGCTTCCTCCTAGCCTCGCTCCCCCCGCCCCACCACTCGGGAAGAAGGGGTCCGAGGCTACCCGCGGTGAGCGGCGCGAGATTTGACCTGCCCGCGAGCAGACCCTACAGGTTGAATAACGTGCTGCGTACCGAACGTACTACGAGGCAGCGCAAAAATGTGTGTGTTGATCAGCCTACCGAGGATATTGTAACATTCCATGAAAAATTATAACATTTCCATCAAATCATTGCATCATTTCAATTCATTTCATCAAATTGTATCGGGCAGTAACTTGTAGTGTAGGTGGTGAAGTAGTTGTGTAGTAGTGTCTGTATAAAAGTAGAATTTGTAAGGGAGTGCATATAGTAGTTTTTCCAATTAGAATACGTATACTGGTACATGTCATCAATGTGTGCAGTTTTTGGAAGATTAATTGCAGAAAAATACACTGGACCTTAATCAAGCGTTGTGTCAATTATTCGAAAAGTATCTGAAATTTTGAGAGCAAATTGGATTCATTTAAAATAACTTTGAACATATACTGTTTGATTCGTTCCACTAACTGAACAGAAAATTATTCAGTTATGCTGTCCAAAAAGTTGGAACATTCACAAACCCCTAGTCATTGTCCTCATTTTTTGTGTGAGGGTTGGGAATGGTATGTATGGGTGTCTGATCTTCATGTCCTGAAAAAAGGATTCCTGGTTTTGTGTTGTCTTGCATTACTGTCAATCTCTGGTCGTTTTGACATGTTATGCAGTGCCAGTGTGGAGGAAGCCAATACTGTATGTTTTGTCCTTAATTTTTCAGAGGTGTGAATGATTTCAAGCTGGCTCTTGCTCAGTTGAGTGTGAATTTGTTTCGAGTCATGTCTTTGTTAGTACATTGGTCAGGTTTTCGTTTTATCAAATAGTGTTGTTCGATGGCTCCACATTTTTTTTTCAGTTTTGGAGCACTTGACTGATTGTGTGTTGCTGTACATCCACTGCACGTGTCCCTTAATTTGTATGCACTTTGATCCATGCCACTGGCTGTTTCCAGAATAAACCATTTCTCGCAAACACAGCGGGGTCAGTATTCTTTATTGTCCTGTCTCATTTATTGTTTGCTCTTTCGAAATATTTTTTCTAGCGTTGTACAACTTTTTCTGCATTCTTACTTGACGCTCCCACAGCTTGGAACTCTTTTTACCTGGCTGCATGAAAATCCTGCCTGAGCAGCTTCTGCTCTTCTAGGAGAGAAGGGAAATCAAGCCAAGCTGACTCTTGAGGCAGTACTATTTTCTGTCACTGTGAATCAACACTATGTTCAAAATGTAACACTTAACACGGGAAAACGGGCCATATCGAGATGGTGTGTAAAAATAATTTGACCAATCAGTTTAAATATACTGCTATTTTGCCGCATATAATAGCCAAGTTATAGAGCTCTCTTCAATGACAAAGGAAAACGCGCTTTGCTTAAGACCGAAAGAAATCTTAACAAAAACAAAAGAATTGCAGATATGCACAAGAATGTGGCACATATATAGTGAGAAAATAGGCGATTAAGAAGTCTTGAACATGTTCTCTGCGCTCCTGCATGATATACCAGCATTCTAAATTACAGACATCTTTCTTCTGAACTTTGCGATCAGTAAAAAATAATTGTTCTCGCCAAGTCCTTTGGGCTACTCTACAACAGCACAGTGCCAAAGTCGGTCCCAGACTCTTTTGGCGAAGACTGGATCAGCCGCTAACCGGTTGCATAGAACAATTCATAACATGCCAGGTACCTTAAGAGAGGCCCACAAAAAAGTGGGCTCCTCGGCAACGGCGTAATCGAAAGTTGCAGACGGCCATTTGTTAATCGGGCCACTGCACAGCACTCACCACTGTGCTAATTAAACCCGACGAATGAATGTCATCTTTAGCACAAACCTCTCGCTTGCATTTAAAAAGTATAGTCACAATGCTGCAGAATCGGGAAGAAAACCGCCACTGCTTACCAAAAGGCGGTGCGAGCTCATTGACAACGAATTTCGGACAGCTCACATTAACGTGGTATGCATCAAATGAACAGATGCATGCAGTTCATTTCAGAACACGGCATAATATTCAAGCGATTCTGAACAAAACGAGTTTTCTCATTCAAGTCACGCGAAATTCAACTTGCGATGAAAAAAAAAAATGTGCGAAAAAGAAGTTTCACCATGCGGGATTTGAACCAACGCACTCCCATTGCCTGTCGACTCTCCGGAGCGACGCGTTAGACCACACGGCCACAGAATATCTTTCCTCCTTCAGCATGGTATTTATTACAGTGATGTAATGTTCTATGTACATGAACTATATCGCGGAGTGACACACCTCTATTTTTTTAGCGGACTACTTCCGTAGCCTTCACAGCGTTGCACATGTACCTCGTCGCCATTGGCAGTTAGCTGATGACGGGCGTTGGTAGCGTTCCCTCGCAGTACAAAGCAAAATTTAATAATGCATGAATCACACTAAAGCGCTTTAAATCCAAATCTTGTACACTATAAAATGCTTATAAAGGTGTACTAATGCATTATAAAATTCAACAAACCTCGTTTGTCTAATTGCACACGCAATGCACTTGGTGGAGCGACACACAAACGAAAAGTGCACCGACGGTTGGCTCACGTGACCCGTTCTTTGTAGACCGCCCAAGAAGCCCATGAGGTGGCGCCGATGTGATGATAAAGCACGGAATATATCCAGATAACCCAATGATGTTGGAAGCGTGACGAGGGTGGGATTTTGTCTTGCTACCATTAGTTCACTCATCAGAGGGCGTCGCCAGAACTCGGGAAAATTCCGAGTTTCAGCAAACTCGGGCCTTCCAGCATAGCGCCCCAGAATTGGTGGCGAGGCGCTGGAAGTGGTAAAGGAATAAGTCTAGTTAGGGCCGGTAATGACCGCTGATCCAGGTCATGAGAGGGAAATAACTATTTTCTTATTTTTATTTTATTTTATTCATGAAAACAATGCATTCACTAGACGCGCCTTTAATCATGCTCAAACCCTGAGCCTTCGTGGCGGAGTGGTAGCGTCTCTACTTCAAATGTCAAACGCCCTGGTTCGATTCCCAGCCTCGACACAGTTTCTTGAAGTAGTGACGCCGAAACGCGGACACCTTGCTAACATTCCTTGGCAAAGTATGAGGCATTAAAGGCTTACGCCTTTGTAAGGATGGGATGGAGTGCATATGGCAGGTTCTCTGAGATTATGAATGGCAGTTTGCCATTACCCCTCAAGAGGTAAGTATACAACGGCTGTATCTTACCGGTACTCACCTATGGGGCAGAAACTAGCTCAAGTTAAGGACAACGCAGCAAGCAATGGAAAGAATATATTAAATGTAATATATTGTGCAATATTAAGAGACCGGAAGCAGGCAGAGTGGGTGAGGGAACAAAAGCAAGTTAATGACATCCTAGTCGAAATTAAGGGAAATAAATGGGCTTGGGCAGGGCTTGTAAGGCGAAGGCAAGATAACTGCTGGTCCTTAGGGTAACGGAGTGGGGTCCAAGAGAAGGCAAGCGTAGCAGGGGGGTGGCAGAAAGTTAGGTGAGCGGATGAGATTAAGAAATTTGCGAGGAAGCGATGGCCGCAGCTGGCGAAGGACAGGGTTAATTGGAGAGACGTTGGAGAGGTCTTTGCCTTGCAGTGGCTGATGACGATGATGATGATGTTTTCGCTGCACCAAAGGCGTTTCCGTAGCTTATCAACGCAATATACCCGTCTTTCCTTGGACCTTTAGCCACAGTTTAAAAGCATACCGGTGAATTACAAGATGTCAACAACGTAGGATAACAATCAATGCGCTGCGTGTGCATAAAGCTCGTAGCAGGTACTTCAGGTGCTGCACCAATAAATCAAGTGGCATCATTATTAAATTCACTTGTGCAACGTGAGAAAAATCAATTGGGCAAACACTAAGGCATGTAACCAGTGCCCAAAAACGAGATAAAAGTTATCAGAACAGCAGCAGTAAGTTTGCAACAGTTGCGGCAAGCCTGCTACATTTTCGGTGTTCCAGCAGGTTAGGTGCGCCATAATGGGCTATCAGTCAAAAGTGTAGTGCATTCCGCGAAATGTGCCGCCACATAAAACGCTGATGAAGTGTGCGCCTTTTTATGTGCGACAGTTTGGACAACACTGACCACATTAAATAAAACAAGAGCTTGGTACATAGGGAAATGAAATGCATTGTCTGACACCAATGGGTGTAATATAAATGACAACCTAAAAAGAAACGGGCATTATCAAACAGGAACCTTAAAGGAAATAGCACAGACAGCACTACAATTACTGAACAGCTGAATACTTGCCAAGCTTATCAAGTGCATTCGCAAGTTAATGGTTAAAATTAAAGAATCCTACAGCGAGACCCAACGAAAAGTAAACAAGGAGCAGCTAAACATTTTGTAAGCACAGAAAAAGGCTTCCATTTGTGACAAAAACACAAAGGGCTGGCTCCGCCTTCAACACTTCACTCCCAAAACTTAAACGTACATGTTTGAAACAGAACACACTAGGGTACAGAATTAACGCGTATTTGCATGCGGAAACAAGGTACAGACGCGTTATTCTCACCCTTTAAGTTAGCTCATAAATGGTGAATGCACATATTGAGTGCATATAGGCAACTATTGCCAATGTTCCAATTAATTTATGGAATGTACACCCTACTGTATGAATAAAAAGCGTGAATGAATGAATGATCAAAATCCAGCATCAGGAGCACTACGCGAAGCATGTCAGGTCTAGAACGACACGACGATAACATCTGCTGGCGTTTCCTAAAAATATGTCTTAGGCAGTGCGCATAGTCTTTAAACGAACGAAGGCTTTTCACGGTCATCCAGCACAGCAAACTAGGACAGCCGAGAACATTTCGAAGCGCGCTGCAGCCAAGCCTAAACCTATGTAAATATAAACATCAATCACTACACCAAGAACTGGTGAATGTGACAAGAACGTTGCGAACTTTCAAGTTTGTCGCACTTCGTCGATCACTAAATGCGCAGCCCAGAGCTTTCAGTGTGTCCGTGCAGTATTGTAGCCATTGTCAGAAAACGAAAGTTAATGTGATCACAAAGGCACGTCAGGAATAAGAAAAAAAAAGAATATGAGGGAACACTAAAAACTGACGCCGGAAAAAGTCGCTTATGTCCGCTCTTCAAAGCAGCGACTGGAAGTCCGACTGCAGAGGCAGGTACACGACGTTGTCCTGTCCGAGCGGGTAGCTGGTGTTCGAGAAGTCGTAGATCACAATGGCGACAGTGTTCATGGAGATCAGCGTGCTGACGACCGCTACCAGCTTGGACGCCGCACCCAGGACAAGCTGCAAAGAAGGACACCAACAACTCGAGTCAAGGGGAACCGACATACATGCTTTCATGGTGGTTTCACCTCCACAACGAAACGTCACTGCCGCCGCCACGAGTGGACAGTGGCGACGGCAGTTCTTTCTTTATTTATACTGTGTTCTTACTAGTGGTCCAGAAAAATGTAGCCTTTAGTTTCGGATGGCATCTTTTCTTTAGATCGCATCCGTAGGGACCGAGAGAGAGTGAATAATGCCGCTGAGTAACATGGCAAGCAGCGACGCAGAGGAAGGCTATTCATATAGTCACTACCACTACCACTCACTACCCCCTGAAGAGGCGTACTCCAAACAATAGCGTCGGCCTGGTCTTAAGACATAATAATCACTCGTCTAGCACCGACTGGCCGCCTGCGATGCCGCATCCGATTGTCGCAAGGCACCTGACCCCGACGAGATGACAGTGTGTCGACGTCATTGGTCGGAGGGCTTCTTATGAAGGGCATATAGCTGCTGCTTTGTTGTTGATTGGTATCCAACTACAGCTGTGTGTTCTTAAGTTGATTGCAGTGGGAATGCGTACACTTTTAATGAAACGTAACTCTCCGTAGAGAGCAGGATACTGATTCAAAACTCTACCCACAAGGCCTGCGATCAGCTAACACGGATGACGACCACTGAAAATCTAAATTCTTGCACTTGGTTGCCGCAAGTGCAAGAATTGTTTCAAGAATTTTTACCAAGTTGGTTGGTTGGGAGCCCCACAGTGCCTGGACCACCATGGTAAGTCACCTCACATTCAATAGTTTAATAAAGAAATGCAGCCTAGTTAAACGCCTAAAAAGAAAAACCAGGGTCGGTGTCCACGCTGCTTTACATATCAGTGAATATTGCCATTGGAAACTCAAATGTCTATCATTTCATCTTTTACAAGAATGCTGAACCCTTGGGACTAGATACTCGCTGTGAGCGGCCCGCACAACAGAGCAATCCAGTAAAAGCCTGGAGACAAGGAGGTCACTCAATTCTTGTTTTCGCGACATGAAAAAGAGAGGAGGTAGGAGAAAAAAAAATTATTTTGTAGGTTCCGTCTCGTATCTTCGTTTTACTGCAGTGCCGAGTAGAAGAAATTTTCACGCATGTCTAGAGGTTTTACTAAGCTGCACTTACCCTAAAAGTATACTCTTGCGGCCAATACGACTGCACTCATGGAGTGCGAGGCAAGATTGGCGTGGTGTAACGCGGGTTGCACGCTTTGGTTTATGTCGTGTTAGCCTTAGCAACTGCGGGAAGCAAAATTTAGTAGAATGGTTTTAAGGTAAAGCCCCAAGTTTCCCATTAAGTGCAAGGCATTAAGTGCAAGGCAAGGCAAACAACGCACGAGAATGTTTACACGGTTGTGCGGCGCCATATAAAACGGTTATGAAGCCAGTAAAAGTTCCTCGCGTACTTCAAACAGCAAGAGAGTCTGTAATTGCCTAGTGCCGTAACTGCCAAAAATGCCTCCTGAACCATCGGTTAATAGTAGTGGAAGGAGTAGAGGATTCAAAATAAAGGGCCGAAAAGAAACGGAGAGGAAAATGAGAAAATAGAAAAAACTAAGTGCGCAGAAAAGGGCAATGTGCTTGCCTAGATGAGCGGATAAAGCATCCTGTTACAGTTATACATTCATCTCGTGAAGGAAGTCCACTAGCTTCATTCCTAAACTGGTTAAGCGATCGTAGAGAACCTGTTCTATCTTTAGCTAGTTTCAGATAACTTAACGAATTGTCCATAGCGCGACAGCTCACCAGCTTGGCGGTGCTGAGCTGAACCTTGTCCATGAGGAGGGTGATGGAAAGCGCAGAGCCGGGCAGCATGCCCGCCGTCGAGATGGCGATGGTCACCGGAAATGTGTAGTACACCGGGTTCACCTGCATCTCGGTGGCCTGCGAACGCATCGAGTATGCCAAGGCAAGCTGGTACTGCGGTCCAGCTCTGTAGAGCAGCAAAGCTGAAGGTGAATGCGCGAAGCCAGGTAGATACTTGCTGGCGCTGACGTGTCTCTCTTCCAGTGTCAATTCAACAGCCGCTACACTGAACGCACGTGGCGCAATTTTGTGTTCCCCATAGACGGTACGGTGATTAAGAAGGATACATTTACAGCTCCGGAGTGGAGGCCACTACTCATAAGACTATGTACCGCCGCCCGTAAACTTAACATGAATGCTCTAGCCTGCGACTTGGACCGACACTAGCGCCGCAGAGCTTTGGTCGCTGGGTCCAAGAACATACTGCACATTGCGTTTGCGGCGGTCACAAGATCATTTGCCCTGCAGCGAACATAGAACCGAAAGCTGAAATCTGCCGTAAGCCTAGCGTTCGCCCAAGGAAATTTTTATGCTGTACAATAATGCTCTACAATGGTCAATAAGGACGTCAAAGGGCAGCGCGGTGTGTGAAACGGCACGAGAAAAAATTCACGCATTTGACAGTGAGGTCTCATGCGAAATTCGATGTTTCGTAGCGTCTTACATCGGTCAGATAGGATGCTGCTTCACAGACCGCCTGAGTCAACACGCCGTTACTTGCGACGCGGGATACGGCAGGACGCTGCAGCTAAGCACGTGTCGGAATGTGACTGCACTTCCCACCTGGGACGGTGCAGTAATCCGCGTAAATATAATCGTCATTATAAGCGCGAGCTATGTGAAGCCTACGTCGTAGTAAAGAAAGATGTGACATTCGTGAGCACCTTATCGACGGGTTTGACAAGAAAAGATATTGACTATCTTGCAAATTAACGATGACAAGGAGTGAAAAAAGAACTTATCCTTGCCTTTCTTTGTTGATTCAATTATTCGTTTGTTATCTATTATGAGAACTGCAATAAATCTTCGACTGCTAGCCAGCGATTGTGTCTGTTTTGCTCAAAAGCTGTTCATCTACCGCCGTTCAGCTCACCAGCTCTTTGACGACTTCAAGCAGAGCGCGGTGGGCGTCGACGCTCGACCACACCTCCGATAGCAGCGACGTCCATGTGACGAGCGCAGCCTGCACGAAGATGGGCTTGTACGACGACAGCTGCCGGAGGAACGAGTGCATGGTCTCCACCACGCCCGACGACTGCGTGCCCACGAAGGGAGAAGTGTCAGGGAAACGAAAAATATTAGCTTCTTTGCTCTGCATTCTCGAACGGTAAAAAGAGGCCACTGCAGCATTTAAAAGGTGAAAGGTAAAAAAATGTCAACAAGGACCATTGTCGAACAGATGGAAAAGACAACCTAAATACGTATAACCTTGACGCGAGAAACTTCGCACACACGGGTCACGCGAGTAATGGCGCCTTTATGAGGGTGTTCAATAACTCTCTTCCCCTGGGAGCAACTATGTTCGGTTACGCAACTGAACTATGCAACGTTCAAACGATAGCTCAGAATATCTTTCTCAGGAATGCTTCATGTTTCGATATCATTCAAAATGCCAGCAGCAGTATCCGCAAAGGGTCGTCGAAGGGTCGTCGAAGGGTCGTCGATGAATTACAGCGGCTGTTGATTCTAGCGTTGCTCAGGATTGGTAGCTTCTTCGTTGGACGCGAAGAACGTATCTCGTTAAACGTAATGAATGCATAACCTGATTGAAAAGATACTCCGAGCAGTGTATCGGGGTTTGGCCCGCGAAATGCCGGACTGACAGCCAGACAAACAGCAAAGTGAGCTCACGGAGGAAAAAAAACGGTAAAGGTGGACAGGGGAATGCTTTTATGGTAAAGTTAGCGGTTAGTGTGAGCGGGTGAACAGTTTGTGGGCGGAAGGGGGCGGGCGAAATTGGCAAGCCAGTTGTTAACTTTGGATAGAGGAGTCGTTTGCTCAGAAATATGGAGAAACAGAGTGTAGGTACCAATCATAGGTTGTGCAACTGGGGGTCGGGAGTGTGTGTGTCGGGTAGGCAAGCGTCACACCCGACCGTTCGTCACGGGTGCGGTCATGAGTTGGGCACAGTTGCGTATCTTTCAGTTCATATCCACCCATATCGAGCAATGATAATGAGAGCTGAGGAGTGAAAGGCCGGAGCGGGGAAATCGACGCGCACGACCGCTGTCACTGCGTTCGGACAAATCAGCGATCGTTACTGTGGCCAAGCAGAATAGCACGTTGGCATGACGTAATGCTTCACGGCGCTCCATTGTAACCAACAAGCGTGGCACGTTGTCATGAGGCCATGCGTTAGAACAACGACGCCGCACAAGCTATAAACATGGAATAACATCTGTCACACTAAAAACCGTTTCAAGTACTAAAAATAGAGCTACAACTCTGGAGGAAAAATTCTTGAACACCCCTTGTAATCTATTGCTTCTATACCACTGTAAACGCCTCTCCCTTCGCCAAATGTGCATACGATTCTTATTTATGGGCGGTGCTCGGCATACGGACATAAGGACGATGGTTAACACAGTGGCGACGGATGCAAAGAATAAAACTAGAACGAAATCGTCGTCTAATCCAATGCGGCCCAAATGGGATGTTCCAATTGCCCCTCCCATTCACACGTTCTCTCTTAACAAGATCAGGGTGGTCGGCACAAAATGTAGTACCTCAGCGACCTTGCCGAGGCAGTTGTGCCCTCCCAGCAGGAAAAGCATGGCCCAGGGCACCCTGACAATGCCGGCCTCGAGACCCAGGCTGCTGCTCGCCACCGCGGCGACGCCAGCGCCCCCGCCATCGCCACCGACGCCTCGCCCATTTTCCGCACCACCTGGGCCGATGCCGCTGGCACTTCCGCGGGCGTCGCGTAGGTGGGACACCGCCGACATGCCAAGCACAAGCAGCAGCACGTAAGTGCAGCAGTTGCTGGGTGAGCGAGAAAGCGGTCGTTAGCTGGGATGAAACTTGCTCGGAAGGATGTGGCTGGGCGTACAGCTATAGCTGCAGCGTGAAAAGGAACAGTCGGTTTTTGCACAACCACGAATTGTGCTGTTTTTTCCAGACTGATGTTTAAAATATCCGTATATATTATATATAAATGCTATAGTTACATATTATATATAAATGATACAGTTACAATACATGATAAGCCAAAATATGTCATTTATGCAGATGACAGTTTATTTTTTCAAGGCACCTCAATACAGCTCCACATTCCAATTATAAATGACGCAATGAATAGATTAAAAACCTGAAGTGAAAATAATGTACTACTTTTAAATACTGAAAAAACAAAAGCCGTACTTTTTTATGCTAGGCAATCAGCAATTATTCGAACTTCGACATAAAGCTTGGGGGCACCAACATAGAATTGAAAGACATGATTAAAACACTAGGAATACTTTTCCACGATCACATGAGCTGGAACGCCCAAGTAGATTCTGTCATCGCTCATCTGTCACGGTGTGTTGGTATACTCGCTAAATTCCGAAACTTCCTTCCTGTGGCAATCAAACTAAAGATATATAACGCCATTTTTTATCACATTTAAACTACTGTTTTTTGGTGTGGGGCACTACAACAGAAACAAATATACATAAAATTTACATGCTGCAAAAGAAAGCTGTCCGTTACATTGCCAATGTTGACTACCATGCCCTACTGATCACTTATTTTCACACTACCAGATTATACCAGTCCATAGCTTGTACCGATATTACTTAGCAACCATATACAAGAAATCTCTACAATATAATAATCGAGCTTTTCTAGACTTGACCTGCCTCACTCAAACTGTACCGGCTTATACCCTGCGCAATACAGAAAAATGGTTTATTCCTTTTGTCGCACCAACTACGGCAATCAGATGCTACGTTACAATATACCACACTTATTAAACCAATTACAGTCCATGAATATCGATATTTCCAAAAGCAGCTTGCGCGAAATTAAAGCTGCCTTTAAATAAGCAACAAAACATTGTTAAGTATATTCTTTTTTTTATGATGTATAAAATATATTGTATGTATAACTGTGTCTGTGTAGAAAGTTTTTGTCTCTAGCGTTTGACCGATCTTCCGATGTTTGTTGTTGTATGCCATGTAAATGGGGGTCCGGGGGTCCCTCAAGTGATCTGCGATCACTTTTTTACCCGGACCTACCAACATCTATGATGTAAATAAAACAAACTTCAACCTTCAGTGCAACACTCGTTAGAGCAAAGGAAAAAGTGCGTCTCTCCCTCATACTTATGAAGCAATCGCGGATAAAATGCGAAGAAAGTATGCTACTTCATACTGCAGAAACATATGCACCCCACGAACTTCGCCGAACCGAGCACCAAGCACAGTGCATCACATTCCAATTGCTTATTTTCTTTATTTGCTTGTCTTCTCATGTACATATGTTTATTCCGTTGTTTCGCACTGCGTTTTTTTTTCCTCTAAAGGCCAGCAGGCACCTCGTGGTGGAAAGAGTCAAATTTTGTCAGAGAGCAACGCAGAATTTATTTACATAAGCGAGAGTTTTGTCGTTAGAGTCGGCAATGTTTTGACTACTCGTTTCTTTATCTCCTTGATTACTTACATTTGGGTGGACTCGATGTTAAGGAAAGTCACCAGAGCACCCGTGCTGCACCCAAGGAGCACAATCACAACCGACACCGATATCAGGGCGCCGATCTCTCTGAAATAGATAAGATGCATGTTTAGCTGTGAGCATGTAGACAAGTGTAGTTTCTGCGCTTGACAAACCCATCCGTAAATGCTAGCTGGCACTTAAATTTAAGGAGGGCCACTTCACCTAGGTTTCGAAGAAAGCTAATCGCACAAACTTGGCGGGAATACCCAGTCTATTGCAAAAAGTCCAAAGCCACAGAAAACACAGGACATTTCACATGTTTCAAAATTACCGCAGAAGAGAGTACAAGCTCTCGACCTTGTACCTGGTGCAGACTGAAGTCATAACAAGAATAAAAGCTGTATTTTGTAACCGTTTTTCTTTCCGATTAATTCTCTGTCATTGGCAGTCTTACACTGTGATGTCATGACTGGCAGCTAAGCAAGCAATGTAATTAGAAGCGGCTCCGGTGTTGAAGGCAGGGCTTATCAAGGGCAAGGAACCAAGGAAGGAATTCCCGAAAGGACCGTTACACAACACGGCTCCGGATGTCAAGAGTATTTGTGAAACACAATCTGTATCCCTGCTCAAGCAAAGCTGTTGCAACACTTCACTTTCCGGAGGGTGTACACTTCGCGGCCTGTGCGTTTACGTTTTCTTTATTGCTCCTTCGGATCAATACACGATCTTTCTCCACGATACAAGACAAGGGAGATAATTGAGGCCATAAGTTTTAAAAGCTCAAAGCAACAACACTCTTCACAAGTGATGTACATTTAAAAAGTGATGTTTCCAAGACATTTTTAAGTGTTCCTTGCCGCCGACAGACCACCGGTTTTCACTTTCGCTTTGCCACGTCAGGCAACTTACTTTGCGCATTCCCGCCAAACCGTGAGAGTATTTACAAAAGATCATAGTCACTCGCTGGTGATTGTGCAATGTTCAGGACTGTTTCCGGTTATCTAGAACGTTATGAGTTATTTTGAGGGCACTCCTTAAGGATCCGGACCTCAGCAGACAGCCCCGGACATCTTGATACCAGCAATATCAAAGCATTCGCCACGCATTTCACACATATCGCCATGTCACTGCCAGCGAGTTATTTCTATCGTGGCGCTGACTGGCGCGGAGGATAAACAGTTTTCTTGGATTTTAGACCGAGCCTGCTTCCCCGCCCATCGTCGCTGCCACGTAACAATACTGTACTGTTAGTTCTACCGATCAAGACATTCGGAGTAGTTACCAAGCTCGCATCTGTTTACCAGAGAAGTTGGTCTAAGAGTTAGTCGTTCTTCACTACTCAAGAAGCATTTTACGGCAAACCACAATGGAGTTTAGCCCGGGAAATTTACAACAGAGCGGAGTGCTCTCAATAAAGTGGACGCACACTTCACTCATGCATTCTGTCCCTCTCTGTCTTCACGTTTGCGTCACGCTGCCTTAAGAAGTGCCAATTCGCCCAGAACTACCCCGAAGAGAAAAGCTGCGGGTGTCCCTGCATCTTAAAAGGCAAGCAAAAAATCTTGGAATTTCATTTCGGCCTTACCATGAAGCAAGCATCAAATGGCCAGGCTACAGAGGAGAATTTAGTGTTTGACTTCTCTGAGCAGGCAAAGCACGCAGTTCCTTCTCGACTCACGACCAATCAGTGAATACTTTACCGTAGATAGCAGACCAACCGCTAGCTCTGATTCTTTTCTCACAGTAGAAAGACGTTATTTTCGTTGTACATCATACTAAGCATAGTTCACATAAACGTGGTCATACACTGCGTTCGCAGTGTTTTACGCTATTCTGCATTGCGAACAGTGTGTCTGGCCGAGATGAAGATAGGCAACACTAGTCTTGGATGAAGCGACAGCAGGAATGTAATGAAAATGTAGAGCAAACCTGAACTTGTCGTCGGAAATCTTTAGTTCGACGACGTTCTTTAAGAAGGAAGCCAGTTCCAGGCCGACTTCATCTAGCTCCCTGCAAGGGCATGAAGAACAAGCGGTGATGAAACTCGCGTTAGCTGAAAGCGTGCTGCTGAAGTCATTCCTGCAAGCTCCCTTGTTCAAATTTTTCTTCGGTATCTGATTCCGAAACAATCAAACTCACAGACTCCTTCTTTTAATTTTTGATCTGAGGGCATGCGAACACTAGTAACTGGGTGCGAGTTTTATAGTTTCGTAGTCGCATGAAAACCAAACCTATGAATAGAATTGTGGTACAACACTTCAAACAGAGTTGCGACATCTTGAGCTTTCAGCCATTATTATTAGCTCGATTACGCAAGGTATCGCAGTTTCCTGGCTGGGAATCTTAGTGGCCCCTGGAGCAAGTAACATAAAGAAGTTTATTTTGTTTGAGAAAAAAGGTCATGGAAGAAGAAGCTACGTTGTATTGCAGCTTGACACGGCTAAAGATAACAGTAGATTGACCCTTATTTTTTGTTTCTGTGGTAGATTATTAACGGTGCTTAACGAGACAAAATCATACCTGGGTAATACAACACGCAGTACTTGATCCCGGATTAATTTTCAACTTACTTGGGCTTGTCAACAGGGGCTTGCAAACAGGCACTTATTTCTCACTACACGCACGCATTTGCAGATAGCCAGCATAGACAGCGGCCGGGATGAGATACGGAACACTGAAACCTCTAGAAGAGTATGAGAAAATTATAGCCCATTTGTTAGGCATCAGCCTGATGGTAAAAAAAAAAACGAAATGTCACAGTAAGTAGCTATGCGTTCTTGCGTGGCGAAGTTTTGAGGCAGACTACGTGTATCACCATCTGGACGTGCGTGGCGTGGCTGCTGCTGTGCTTCATGAATAACGACTTCCTGATTGAGGGCCCCAACATGAAGCAGAACTATGTACGTCCCGAAATAACGGCGCAAGAGTTTCTTGCTGAGTCCACGTCTCCAGACTGGACGCATCTCACTTCCTGAAGATTTGTCTATAGACATTCCATAGGTATATGGCCTGGAAGTGCTATACACCTTTGTCTTTAAACAGTCTATAGACCTGTCTACTAAACGTTCAGTAGACCATTGTCTCATCATCATCATCATAATCAGCCTGAATACTCCCACTGCAAGACAAAGGCCTCTCACATGTCTCTCCAATTAACCCTGTCCTTTGCCAGTTGCGGCCACCGTATCCCCGCAAACTTCCTAATCTCATCCACCCACTTAACTTTCTGCCGTCCCCTGCTACGTTTGCCTTCTCTTGAAATCCACTCCGATACCCTTAAGGACCAGCGGTTATCGTGCCTTCGCATTACATGCCCTGCCCAAGCCCATCTCTTCCTTTTGATTTCAACTAGGATGTCATTAACCAGCGTTTGTTCCCTCACCCACTCCGCCCTCTTCCGATCTTTTTTCTTTCCATAGCTCGCTGCGTTGTCCTTAACTTAAGCTGAACCCTGTTTGCTAGCCTCCACGTTTCTGCCCCATAGGTGAGTACCGGTAAGATACAGCTGTTGTATACTTTTCTCTTGAGATATATTGGTAAGCTCCCATTAAAGATCTGAGAGAACCTGCCAAATGCGCTCTACCCATTCCCATTCTTCTAGTTACTCTCGTGATCTGGATCCACGCTCACTACCTGCCCTAGGAAGACGTATTCCCTGACCACTTCCAGCCCCTCGCTACCAAATGTAAACTGCAGTTCCTTTCAGAGAACACTGCTTTGGTTTTCTGCATATTAATTGTAGACCCACAGTGCTCCTCTGGCTGTCTAAATTATTGAAAATGTTTCGCAGCTCATCTCCTGATTGACCTACAAGGCAATGTCATCAGCTAATCGCAGATTACTAAAATATTCTCCATTAACTCTAATCGCCAACAGTTCCAAATTAAGGCCTCTGAATACCTCCTGTAAATAGGCAAACAAGGGAAGGGGAATGAGGGGCTCGTTATAAATACGAGAGAAGCCAACAGCCACAGAAACCACGGAGCACAGGGGATTTTTTACTTAATTTTTTTTTGTGGTGTTGATCAAGTAAGTATATTACTGAATATGTTGCGCTTAAAGCTAATTGATTAGAAAAGCAGAAGAAAAAACAACCACATGCCGCCGGTGGGATCCGAACCCACGACCTCCGAATTACGCGTCCGGTGCTCTACCTCTGAGCTACGGCGACGGCTGTCAATCCTTCTGCTTTCGGGGGTATTTATGTTTACAAATAACCGAACCTTGAGAGTGTTCATCAGCGCCACCCACGATCGTAAGCGGCGGACGTGGAACGTCCTGAGTTACCGCTGGTGTGACGTAGAACGCCATCGAACGGTGAGGGTGGAAGCTGTGTGAGAACCCTCTTATGCTTCCTAAGGCGTCAAGGCTGCCAGAACCGAGACCCTCGTTAAGCAATTAAGCAAACAAGGGAAGGGGAATGAGGGGCTCGTTATAAATACGAGAGAAGCCAACAGCCACAGAAACCACGAAGCACAGGGGATTTTTTACTTAATTTTTTTTGTGGTGTTGATCAAGTAAGAATATTACTGAATATGTTGCGCTTAAAGCTAATTGATTAGAAAAGCAGAAGAAAAAACAATAAGATTGGCGGTGAATAAGATTGGCGAGAATGTGTCTGCCTGCCTGACACCTTTTCTTAATAGAATTTTACTGCTGACCTTATGGAGTACTATGGTACTGTACACTATCTAAACGTATGTTCCATTATTTTTAAATCAGACTCTTCTACGCCTTATTTCGAAATGCCCGCTTAACTGCTGAAGTTCCGGCTGAGTCAAATGCTTCCTCGTAATCTAAAAGGCTATTATAAGGGTTGGTTATACTGTGCGCATTTCTCTATCACCTGATACATAGTGTGAATATGGTCTAATGTCGAGTACCCTTTACGAAAGCTTGCCAGTACTTTTCATTTTGTTGAAGCTGCCGCGGTGGCTCAGTGGTCATGGCGCTCGACTGCTGACTCGAAAGACGCGGATGCCATCCCGGCCGCGGCGGTGGAACTTCTATGGAGGCGAAATTCTAGAGGCCCGTGTACTGTGCGATGTCAGTGCCCGTTAAAGAACCCCACGTGGTCTAAATTTCCGGAGTCCTTCACTACGATGTCCTTCATAGCCTGAGTCGCTTTGGGACGTTAAACCCCATAAACCAAATCATGTTGTTGATTGGAGTCTAAGGTTTTCCTTACAGTCTGTAAGGTTGTAAGGACAAAATCAAAACTATTCATGATTGAAGCGTTACTAGCTGTAGGGAAAAAGGCAGTGCTCTTACCTGCCAATATGCGGACTCTTGTATTCGTTTGCAACGCATGCCCCTAAACGGGTCTGCCTGTGTTACCCACTGCGCACCCCTTAATTACTCCGTCATCCACTGCACTGCACCATACTCGAGTCATCCTGTCCACCGTCCTGCGCTTCATACCACAATACTTGAGAGCCCTGCTCTACACCATCCTATTGCAGGAAGCTGGCTTTCAGGTCGACCCGCCTTTTTGGTATTTTTTTTAATTCGAAAGCACTATAAGTTTTGTTAGCACCAAAGCCGGCGTCGGCCGTCTGCCACGAAATTCGGAGGACATCAGAAAATGTTTTCACGCGGCACCGAATTTCATTTCGGTACCACGTCGTCGTGGTCAACGCATGTGCGCGTGACCACCATGCGTTTCTTGGACAAGTGCATCAAGATTTTCGCCCGCCAGCGTCCCACCCTTGGCGTTCCCTCTGTACCGGGACTCCAGGTGGTGACACAGAGCAATCAACCTATAGATGAGTCTCGCGACGACTTCGCAGTCACTGAGCACGGCTGCCTCCGAGGAACGGAACACTAATCTTCTCATCTACCGTGTACAGTTACACATAATGCTTTCGCGTTCTCACGCGTAAACAGTCTTAACGGTCTCAGCCGAATTTGAGCCGAATTCTCAGTCTCAGCTGACAGGGCAAAACTGGCGACATGGACAACCCGAAGCGGATTCCTCACCACTCTCCCATGAAGAGCCAGAAGACGAGGAGGGTGCAGGAGGCGACGGTCAGCGCCGCGATGGGAAGGCACAACACGATCCATTGGCCGACGCCGATGCTGTTTAGGTGCCTGCACCGGTGCGGTTTACAAGTGCGGGGGAGCCGCATTATGACGGAGCCAAACAGTAAGGAGTATGAATCGAAACAAGTAGCAGCCGTTATCAAACATATAGAGCCGCCCATTAATGGCTGCGGAGTACGTTTTATTTCTGCTATCTAATGAGAACATGATTTGTTAAAACGTACACGAGAACTACTTGAAAATATAAAAAATTGCGCCTCTCCCGTAACCGAGAGTAGAGTAAGCATGAAATGTTTACGGGCCTAACACAGGCTCCATTGCACGGCTTAAGCAGCTGTGACGGTGGCGGCATTGAAATCCAGGACGACGCAGAAGCGTACGCGGACACGACGAGACGCAGGCCTGACTGTATATGCAGCGTGTTCGAATACTACGCGAGCGTGTATACATGTGCCTGCCAGAGGGGGAGAGGGCTTGAAGGTTGGTTGGTTGCGACTGAGAGAAGGATGAAAAGGAAACTGCACGGGCCTGCCAACTGGCTCAAGCCGAGCCACCACCGCTTCCACGTGCAGATAGAAGAGAGTTGACAGATAAGAGGACAGAGTAAGAGACAGAGTAAAGCCACGCGGCCGGTCTTTTACATGCGCGAGTGTGGGACCGCAGCGCCATCCTTGGGGAGGGAGCGAAAGTTTTCCGCCGAAAGCCCTTCTCGCCCTCTTTCTCTAAGCGGCCTTCTCTCAAAGCCCCTAACAGATCACGTATGACAACGAAGTGTATTGTGGCATGTATGTGCTTTTTCCACGCGTTATTAGAAATCGGAAATTATAATTCCGTGCATTGTCAAATGCACAGCTCGACTGATGTCTTGATAAATATTGAGAAGACACTGGCAGCAGTTATTTTTTGTAACTCGTTTGGAGAGAACCGGCGCTTGTATGCCGGTCCCGTAGGAGGGCGTAGAGAGTCTCGTTGAATCTCGTTAAGTCTCGTACGGCGCCCGGATGTTCTCGTTTCAGAGCCCGGATGAGTGGATTTCAGTGCCCGGACGATGGCTCTCGGTCTCGGCGTGACGTCACCATAATGCCGACAACGGGAGCTAAAAGCATTTCATGCTTAAAAACAAATATCGGTAGACGCTACTACAAATATTTAAACGAGACAAAATAGAACGCATCGACGCAGTTCCACAGCAATTCACGGCACGAACCACACAAACGAAATACGACTCAACTAATCTATTAATTGCGCACATGGGCGATAGACAATTTCAGCCGCTTGAGACAAAGGCCTCACCTATAGCTCTCCAATTAACCAAGGCCTGTGCTAGCTGCAGCCACCCTATCGCCGCGGACGCCTTAATCATTTCATCTCATCTATTTACCCTAAGGGCCCTTTCGGGCATTACATAGGGGTTGAATACAATTCAAAATTGGTTATATATACACATAAGCAAAAACGCATTTATAAGATAAGCATAGAGATATATCAAAGAAAAAAATGTAGGAAGAAGTAAAATAATTTGGAACCTGTGTATTTATACTATATATATATATATATATATATATATATATATATATATATATATATATATATATATATATATATATATATATATATATATATATATATATATATATATATATATATATTGGGGAAGTCACATTGAAAAACTTAACAGATTTATTCAACGTTTCGACCAGGGACTGGTCTTTTTCAAGAATGATCATACAGTGCATGGAAGGGTCTTCTTATAGCAGTGAACATAGCACACACAGGGCTTGAAAAAGAAAAATGAGAAAAAATCAAAGGGGAAAGAGGAAGACAGCCGAGACACGAAACCCAAACGTCAAGGTGCGCCAGCAAAGGCGCCGCCGTGAAAGAGGTGAAAGAGGGTGGTGGGCCTGGGCGGACACGCGACTAGTTAAGGGGAAAAAAAAGCGTAGGGGTGGTTAACAAAAGAAGGCAAGTGCCTGCCAATTGTGTGCGTAAGTATCGCCTCTAGCCACCTCTGTGTGGCCCCGCGCGACTCCAGAAGAAAGCACGAGAACGCACAGGTTGCGGTTGAGCTAAGTGTCTCCACGGATGGCACGCGGACCCCCAAAACCAGATGAGGTTGCATATGAAGACCATATGGAAAGATCTCGCAAAACAAGCTTGTCACCTCCGTGTTTAGGAAGCCAACGGACGGAAGCCAACGGACAGGCACCAATACTTGCATTTTAAAGGTAGCCACGTAAATCATTGCAAGAAAGGAATACCATATAGCCAGGCTCTCAGATTTAAACGCATTTGCTCCCGTGAAGAGGACTTCGCTTCTAACTGTGAGACACTCCGCAAGGATTTGGTCCGACAGCGCTACCCGAAGCCTATCATCGACGATGCCTTGGAAAAAGCTGCAGTACAAGACCGCCGTACAATGCTAAATAACACCAAGACTGCGCAGATGAACTACCCAACTAATCTGATATTAACATACTCTCCAACAGCACCGAATGTTAACGCTATTCTCAGAAAGCATCACAACATTCTCCTTCAGAGCGACAAAATGAAGCGCTTGCTTCCCGAACCACCCCGTGTCGTATATCGGAGGGCAAGAAATATCAAAGATGCCGTAACCTCCTCGAAACTAGACAACGGTGAAGTCTCAGGGTGCACACCTTGCAATAAACCGCGCTGTAAACTTTGTCCAATGATGAATAAGGTCACAGAAGCTCGCAGCACAGCGTTGTCTTTCTCATGCAAAATTCGAGGAGATTTCAACTGTGACACCAGCAACGTAGTCTACCTCCTCGAGTGCGGTGTGTGCCGTGCTCAGTATATCGGGCAAACTGAAACTCCTTTCCGATTGAGAATAAATAACCACAGAGCACACATAAGATCACTGCCAGATCTGCCTCTTTCAAGACACGTAACGACAAAAGGCCATTCATTTGGAAACTTCAAGGCCACCATACTCCAATCTGGCTTCCAGACACATTACGACAGGGAAGCCTGTGAATCCTATCTAATATTTAAATTTAACACCTTGTCTGCTGGAATTAATGAAAGCCCTGGCAAACTCTCCTGCCTTTCTGGCTAAATCTTCCTGCAATGTTTTGTTTGTTTGTTTTTCTTTTCCTTGTGAACTCTTTTGCATCGAAAATATTGTTTCTTAAATCTACTATGATGACAGTTGCATAACGATTTGTTATGTATTTAACACTTTCATTTCTAGTCGAGGTACTGACATTATTTTTGTTGTGGTTAAGCACGAATTCTGTGACGCTCGTCTCTCATGTGTATTCACCGCATTATTATCATTTTGTTGGTGCTGATCACGGCGTTTGGGTACACTTTGTTTCTTGGGACAATTTTTCACACTCTTGAACTCTATTATTTTGGGCGCCTTTTATTATCTCGCGTGCCATTTGTATTTATTATAATATTGTTGTTGTGTTATTCCTAAGCGGTGTTTCCTGTAATGAAATTTGCCTTTTTGGTACACTTTCTAACACTCTGGCGCTGCCTTTAATTTAATTTGTGGGCTTTTACGCATTTCCCCACATATCCTCTGCTAAAGAATGCTACAAAAGTGACACAATTTTGTGTATATTCTGTGTATTCATGTCGCCTCTGCGTGTGTGTGTTTTTGTTCCTTTCGGCCATCGCAGTGCCATTTTCTGTCTTTATTTATACTTTTTTTTCCCACTCCAGTAAAGAAGGAGCCTATCCATGTGGTTCTCACGTGCGACCCTCATGTGGTTTTGTTTCCTTCGGCCATCGCAGTGCCATTTCTTGTCTTTTTTGTCTTTACTTCTTCTTTTTTTCTACTCCTGTAAAGAAGGAGCTTTCCATATGGTCTTCATATGCAACCTCATCTGGTTTTGGGGGTCCGCGTGCCACCCGTGGAGACACTTAGCTCAACCGCAACCTGTGCGTTCTCGTGCTTTCTTCTGGAGTCGCGCGGGGCCACACAGAGGTGGCTAGAGGCGATACGCACACAATTGGCAGGCACTTGCCTTCTTTTGTTAACCACCCCTACGCTTTTTTTTCCCTTTAACTAGTCGCGTGCCCGCCCAGGCCCACCACCCTCTTTCACCTCTTTCACGGCGGCGCCTTTGCTGGCGCACCTTGACGTTTGGGTTTCGTGTCTCGGCTGTCTTCCTCTTTCCTCTCTGATTTTTTCTCATTTTTCTTTTTCAAGCCCTGTGTGTGCTATGTTCACTGCTATAAAAAGACCCTTCCATGCACTGTATGATCATTCTTGAAAAAGACCAGTCCCTGGTCGAAACGTTGAATAAATCTGTTAAGTTTTTCAATGTGACTTCCCCAACTTATATTTTTAATCAGTTGCCTTGAAGATTTTGTTATCCCTTATATATATATATATATATATATATATATATATATATATATATATATATATATATATATATATATATATATATATATATATATATATATATATATATATATATATATAAGATACCTTCTAAAGCCTTGAGGAAAGATGCATGATTAGATATGAAGGCGACATCTGCAGGCAAACTGTTCCATTGTGAAATGCCAAGTAAAAGAGGTACGTGAATATTTGAACAAATTTCTGTGCGCGAATATGGGGCTGATTTTAAATGGGTGGTCTAAACGAGAAGATATGTGGGCAGCAGGATGCAGAAACAATTCTCGAAATTCTGATGAACCCTGATATAGATTGTGCATGAACGATAGGCGGGAATTTCTACTTCTAATTTGTAGAGGTAATAAGTTCAATTGTTGCTTAAGGCTATTTACGCTGGTTCGAAATGAATAATCGTGGGCAATAAAAGTGGCTGCTTTATTCTGAAGTGATTCAATGGAGTTTACTAGGTACGTTTGATGAGGGTGCCAGATGATGGAAGCGTATTCGAGTTGGGACCTGACAAGGGATGTATAGGCTAAGAGTTTTGTTTGTTGGTTTGCTTGATGCAAGTTACCCTTCAGGAAACCTAATGTTTTAGCGGCCTTGTTAATAATGTACTCAATATGAACATTCCAAGTGAGATCAGAAGATAAATAAACGCCTAGATATTTAGTGGATGATACATGTTCAATGGCATCACCTGTAAGAAGTACGTATGAAGTGCAACCTGTCTCTTTTTATTAAACATGAGTGCTTTTGTTTTGTCAATATTTATTTGCATTTGCCACCTTGTGCACCAATCAGAAATAGCATATAAGTCATCCTGCAAAAAATTGTGATCACGCGGATTTTTAATCGGATGGTAAATGACGCAGTCGTCGGCGAATAAACGAGTACTAGAGGTGATGTTGTAATGCAAGTCATTTATGTACATGAGGAAAAGAACCGGTCCTACTGCTACGCTTGCCCTCTCTTAGCATCCATCCGTTACCCATAGACTATTGCTTATCTTGTATTCGCATTACATGTCCTGCCCAAGCCCATTTCTTCTTATTGATTTCGACCAGGACGTTGTTAAACCGTGTTTGATCTATCACCGACTCTGCCCTCTTCCGATCTCTGAATGTTATACTTATCATTTTTTTCCATACCTCGCTGCCTGTCCTTATCTTACGTTGAATGTGAAGTACGTGGTAATAATCTATATCTAAACAAAACCGAACAGCTTGTTGTCGACATTCTATGTTACGTGACTAAATGAACACCGTAGGGCTAATTGCTGTTAATCAATATAAACACGTGTGGAAGGAACTATTTAGGTATTATAAAACGTCGTTCCCGTAATAATCAGTACAAGAAAGCCAGAGTACTCAAACGCACTGAGTATCAGTACTCGCTAGCAAGTACTGCCATTCGTATGGGCTTTCTCCCACTCTACTTCGCATACCCTACGCATCACGTTAGCGCCGTCCCAGCGTGCCTGTCGCTGCCACGCGTGCGTCCTGCGCGCTTACTCCTTGAAGTATGCCTGGGCCGCCAATGCCAGCGACGTGCCGTACGGTGTCCCGAAGGAGCCGAACGTAGAGGCGTACGCGATGCTGATCTTCAGGCCGACCTTCATTCGGAACAGCTTCCTGGACGCCGCCAAGAGAAAAACAAGGGCGAGGGCACATTGGCAACTAAAGTGTTGAGAGGCGAAAGCAGACGACACTATGGCGTGACGACTTCCGGTGGATGTGACTTCACACCGTTCCCGTGGCTATATCGATACCCAAATTATACATTATTCAGGAATATTAAGTGTTAATTACGCTTAATTGCACATCTCCCCGTCTGATTCGACACAAATCCGACGTTTTTCCGACCATTCCGTGGCAATTTTCACTATGCCGCGACAACTTTCGGTAGATGTGACGTCACACCGTCTTGTGGCTACATCGACGTCCACGCTATTTCGCGCAATTTCGACATTTTTGACTGTAATTAATTAACTGATTATTCTACAGTCATCAACCGTGGCTTCTAAGTTCATTTTTTCCTCCTCTATCTGAAGAAACCATTCGTTTTCTCCTATCTGTTTTAGTTCCCGAGTTAACACGCTGCCAAATGTGTGACACCCTCTGCTAACAGACGACAGTACGAGCCATTAAAGGCTTTCGCCTTAAAACAAGGGCGAGCCATTGTGTGTTTCATCGTGAAGGTTACTCGTGTGCCTCGTGCTGCTATATGCAAGCATAGCCTCCTGTTTTTTGTTTCCGCAACGATTTAACACTATGAAGGAAATTATGGTGATAGTTGTATGAAGCAAGTAGACGAGGCCTGGATCTCAAATAACAGAAACTTGGACAGAAACAGAGCAATGTCCAAAGAGAACAAATCGCACTTTAGATAAAGTGCCTCACTTTAAGGTCTTGTTTATTATCTGAAACTGACTTTGCAAGTAGATGTTAAGCATTATGTGCCCAGCTCACACCATATCTCCCCGATCTTTCTCTACAGAACAGAATTCGTGCCATCGGCAGCAGCTTGTGGCTTCGTGGAGGTTTTGCGCAATTTAAGCGCAGCCTTTAAACCAGAATGCGCTTTGGAACAAGCATTTCAATAAAAGTGCGTTTCCGACCTGGAGCAAGTATGTTTGTTTGTTTGTTTGTTTGTTTATTTGTTTGTTTGTTTGTTTATTGGTTTCTTTCCAATACAAGGAAAAAGCGAAGGGAGAGCTAAAAGCTACTAGCCTGACGAGGCCCTCCCTCCGCATACAGTTTCGACAACATTACAAAAGAAATTTAAGAAAACAGCACACACATTTGTAGTTACACTCTACACAGTTCTATGTCATAGAGGATCTAGTACATATCACTGCAAACAAATATATAAAACAGATTTCTTGTAGATGTGACAGAACGGGGAAAAAAACATATGAACACAAATGCAAAGGTCAATCATCGTGGCGAACATATGTACATGCGAAAAGGAGGAAAAAAACAGAAAAAGGCGACATCCAACACACAGTAAAAGAGCACTGTTTTACAAACAAACGCTACATATGGCTTTAAGAGAGAAGTCACTGGTAGCGAATTTCTTTCTCGATAACCATTGTTTTGAACGTTTTTTTCTTAATCGATTTGTTGAGGTCGACATCATCTGGAAGTTTATTTAGAAGCACCGGAATTTGGTAATTTAAATGTTGTTTTCCATAATTCGTGCGTGTTCGAGGCTTTCTACGCTCTCGCCTTCGAAGGGCGAGCGTGTGTGTTTCAGCGGGACTGCTAAATGCGTGTAGTTTATGTTTTTGTACATACTGCAATAACTTGAAGCAATAAATTTCATCAGCTCTTAGCAGAGAATACTTTACAAACAGTGGACCTGTTGGTAAGTCTTGTGGATGTCCTGCATATCTTTCAAGTAAGCGAAGTACACACTTCTGGAACTTTAGTATTCGGAGGTAGTTTCTACTAGAGGTTGTACCCCAAACCAAAATGCAGTAGGAAAGTCTGGAATAAAAGAGAGCATAATAAAGAGAAACTTTAAGCCACAAAGGTATAAGTGAACTTATTCTATACAAGCAGCCGATCGATCTACTGAGCTCCAGAGCAAGATTATCAATGTGGGTGTTCCAAGACAAATTTTCTTGGAACCATACTTAATTGTAATATAGTCGGTACAGATGCATCTCCAACCAAAAAGACACAGGACAATGCTTAAACTGTGGAGTACCGAGCTCTGCTTTGTGCACTTTTCCACTTGTGCTGTGTATCTTCGGTGCTTTTTTAAAGATGGGCCACGAGAAATAAGAGGTAATAAATCTCGTACCGAAGTTACCGCAAAAATATTTGGACGCACCGCAGAGGAAACATGAGCGCTCGTGTTGCCCCTCTGCACGTCCCTTTTTTTTAAGGGGGGGGGGGGGGGGGGACATTTATAAGACATCAGTCAACCTGCACAACTTCATGCTGATTAGTAAGTGTCTAAATGCACCTTTAAATAAGCGGTGCAAGAGTCTTCAATTCCTGCACCGATAGCTAGAAACAAGGTAAAAAAACTTCAGGGGGCACTTTGGCTTTCTAAAGCGCTGAAATGCGAAAGCCTTTCCTGGCGCAGTGTTTGGCATTGACTGCAACACTGCTTGTGCGGTACTTGCGCTTTATTTGACTAAACACTTCGACAACACATTACAACTACACACTTTGACTGCCGACTTTGACTGCTTCTTTAGCACGACTCTCTCTCTGCTTCGATGAGTTCGGTTGTATCCATGGCTCTGTTCGCAGTAATGAGGTACATAATGTGGTGACCCACGGACGCTACGCCCCCTGTCGGAGCGGACGACAACTATTGTACTAGTTTTCGTGTGCTCCAAAAGGGGGCGTCAGGCATCCGTGGGGGACCTCATTACTTCGAATCCGCGCACACTGACGTCCTAACCATTTCGACCAACCGAAAAGCGTGACATCTCTGCTGACAACCTTCTGTCGACAACGATGAGGCATTAGAGGCTTTCGCCTTAAAAGACATAAGACAATGTTTAAGCTGCAGAGTACCGAGCTCTGCTTTTTCTCCTTTCAAGTTTTGCTGTGTATTTTTTGCGCTTTTTAATCATGGGCCACGAGAATTAAGAGGTAATAAATCTCTTACAGAAGTTACCGCTAAAATAATTGGACGTAATGGAGAGGAAGCATCAGCGCTCGTGTTGCCCCTCTGCACGTCCCTTTTTTTTTCTAGGGGGGGGGGGGGGGGTTTATAAGACATGAGCCAACCTGCTCAACTTCATGCTAAGTAGTGACTGTGTAAATGCACCCTTAAATGTGCGGGTGCCAGTCTCTCCAAATCCTGCACTAAAAGCTAGAAACAAAGTGAAAAAATTGGCAGTGGTTTAGCTCTGGTCAAACCTGGAGGATTGCGAAAGCTACGAGGAGAGAGAGAGAGAGAGAGAGGCGATGGAGTGCGCACGGCGGCGGCGGCGGCCCCGGCACGCTAGCTCTGCGCCGCTACTGCGCATGCGCAACTGGCGAGCGCGGCGGCGGCACCTCTGAGTCACCCGCGCAGCGGCGCGTCAGCTGTGCGCCATGTGACGTCACTTCTCCTCATGCATGCGCAACTGGCGAGCGCGGCGGCGGCACCTCTGAGTCACCCGCGCAGCGGCGGCGGCGGCGCGCCAGCTGTGCGCCTTGTGACGTCTCTCTCTTCGCACATGCGCAGTATGGCCTTTCGTCAGCTCCGTGAAATGGCTCGGCGACTCGCGTAGTGTTGCTTTCGCAACAAAAAAGTGTTCCTTACTCGTTTATCGACGTGAGGAGCTCCTCTGCGGCCGAAGGCGTTGTGAGCAGCTCTATACGCGAGCAGAGGAGAAAAGGAAGGGAAAGAAAAACAGTCAATGTGCAGCCACACACGAGGTCAAAACTGTAAGGCTGTCGAACACAGCAGCGCAAACAAGTTGCGCGAAGTAATCGGAGAGTCGTACCAGCACAGTGTCTCGTATAGCACTGCATTCGTAGTGCACAGCTTCCATGGGGTTCGCATGTTAGTTTTGACCGATATGGACGCGACCATCTCGGACGCCGTGGTGGCTCAATGGCAATGGCGTTGTACTGCTTAGAACGATGTCACGGATAAAGAAGGTGGAATCCGGGATGTTGATGAAAGGACCCCAAGCGGCAGAAATTAACTGGGGCCCTAGGCTGTGAATAGGCTGTCTTTGCTACGGGATCGAATACAAGTAGGGTAGTTGAAAACTGACTCAAATACGAACCTATCGATAAGAATAGAATATCTACGATGATTATTTGTTACTGATTTGAATATTCGTAGAAAATGAATGCTCATGCAAACCGGCGAAGCGCAGTCAGTAGCGCTATAGTTCATGGAATTAAAGATGGAACTATGACACTGATCTCCCCTAGGAGGTACGCAACACCAAGTCATAAATTATACCTATGACCGTTATGTTGTACGAATAGGAAGATTACCTGTTGCTGCTCATGACGACACCAAACAAACCAGCGGAAAATGCCAGTTAATGGGAGGAACAAAAATTTGAGTCATAGCCTTAAGACTGAACGCAGGGTTCGCTAACCCTGCCTGAGCTCTGTCGCGCCGCTCAATATTGCACACAATATACAGGGTGACTTACTTTCCAAAATTTTTAAAAACGTTTTTTTTTTACCTATAAGAGCATTTTCTTTGGCATACCATTGTCAGTGGTTTAGTGCATCAAAATACAGCTAAGACGTGCTAACTAGAAGGCTGGTTTACTAATATTGATTAGTTAAAATTTTAACTATTACTGGTAAGCTCCCTAATTACTGAGGAGCGTGTAGCCCACCGTAAGTAATGTTGCTATCAGTTTTTAGAACCTCAAGAACATGGTTACCCTCGACGCTCAGACCCAACGATTTTTGGCTATTTCGACGAGTAACGTGCACTGGAGAGGTTGCTTTGCCTGCATGCTTCTCGAAAGCGCTTGCATTTTGGCATGATGTAGCCATAATTTGTTGGGGCACAGCGCCGAGGGTAAACACCTTTTTGAAATTCTAAAAACTGTTATGCATATTAGTTATGGTGGGCCACACGCCTCTCAACAATTAAGGAGCTAACAGTAACAGTTAAAAAGTGAACTCTTCAGTGTATTAGTTACCAGCCTGCTAATTAGCAAATCTTAGCTGTATTCTGATGTACTACCCTACTGGCAATGCTATGCTGAAACGCTCTTCTAACTAAAAAAGCATACCTTTAAAAACTGGAAAGTCTTAGGAGAAACACCGTGTATATGAGCCACGCGAATGAATCGAATCGCAGCGCTGAACCCCCCTTCATGCACAGAACGATCGCGGCAGCATGCGGTAAGGCAGGGGTTCTCAAACTGGGTTCCGCGGAACACAGGGGTTCCGCGGGCTGTCTTCTTGTGTTCCGCGAGAACCCTCACCGGCCCTGACCCGGCAGCTGATATGAGACTGGCTCTGAGTGCTACTGAGCCACGCTATGACTTGCTCTTAAAAGGGAAGCAGTACCACCCATCACATTAGTATTTGTATTAATCTGTGCAATAAACATTTAACTTTTGCAAATCTCTCTTTGCAAAAATGCACTCGACAACATTGCTGGTAAGTGAAAGCAGGGGGGTTGGGGGGGGGGGGGGGGGGGGGGTTCCTGGAACTTATTGAAGGCTTTTGGAATTCCTCCAAGCAAAAAAGTTTGAGATTCCCTGCGGTAAGGCATCTTACATTTTTTCTGGACGCCGGCGACACGTTTCGTTCTAATAGGCCATATAATGCTTTCGTATTAAAAGCAACCGCCATTTGCTGAAACGCACGTCAACTGAGCTGGTGATTTTACCTTAGTCCAGATCAGCGCCCTAAAAACGATTAGCCGTAAACCTAACTTGGGCGTCGCAACTACAGCGCTCAGAACAGCGCACAGGACGATGCGATTGGTGCTGTGTCTGCCTTTGGCTACACACTTCCCGTGGAGTAGCCTTTCAGCGAACGCACCACCACGTCCTGCCCGCTGTCTGAGAAGGCAAGCCGCGCAGCTGTTCTCACCGGCGTTGGTGGGCAGGAATGGGTGGCCAGGAGCCGCTGGTAGGTCCGGGTTCAAAACCGGCACCAGGCCAGTGCGGAAGAGCGCGAATGACGCCTCGACGGTGGTGCTCTCAGGTTCGGTAGAGCTCGCGAACGGCTGGCTCGACGGCAACGCCTGCTGGCAGCAAAAGATGGACGAGTTGGCACACTGAGGTTCAAGTCAGTTCTAATATTCCCCAAGAGATGCTTCTTCCGATGCAAGATGCACTTTACGGCTTGTCATCCTTTGATATCCTAGAATAAACCAAGAGGAAGAAATGGGCTTGGGCAGGGCATGTAAAGCGAAGACAAGACAACCGCTGGTCCTTAACGGTAACGTAGTGGATTCCAAGAGAAGGCAAGTGTAGTAGGGGGCGGCAGAAAGTTAGGTGGGCGAATAAGATTCTGAAGTTTGCGGGGATTCAGTCATAGCAGCTGGAAAAGAACAGGGTTAATTGGCGAGACATTGGAGAGGTTGATGATGATGATGATCGTTTCAGACGCCACTGTAAATTTTATTTTTGTTTCAAATCCATCTAAAATATTCAATGCACACTACAAGAAGGCCAATAGGCGTTGGAACAAGAAATATCAACTGTTCTCCTTCCCGCGGCAACTGTTCCTCTTCCGGCGGCAAAGCGTTACAGTAGCTGGGATTTTGTATCAAAACACAGTGATTTCTCATGTAAGTACTCGGCGATCACATGTTCGTATTCCGTTTCCGAAGATTAACGCGACGCTTGAAGCTCTGGCTTATAAACTCCTAGGCAATCCTCGCTGGATTGTTTGAATGCGTTCGCAATTTGTTTCTGCTGATTGTGTTTTTGCTCCACCTTAAGGGTATGATAGTGTTAATGGAAGAATGCCGATATGTGCAAAAACGATCATTCTCGACATTACATTCACAGATCGCTGGGAGTCCTCACGCCACTTCTGGCGGATTGGTGCAGCCGTTAAGCGATACTCCACTGCCCCGGCAGATGGCTGTTGCAAACACAACCACCGGTGTCATACAGGTTCCTCTTCCTGAGCAACCTCTAGCGACAATTAATTTTACTGCCACCTGTCACGGTGAGCTGTTTGCTCACAATCCGGTGATCAGGTTGTGATGACGTCACAAGGTTCGCATGGTGCCACGCGTCAGGCATGACGGCGGTCACTGTTTCCGCTTGCACAGATTGTTCTAACGCTAACGCATTGAGCTTATTGTTACAAGTGACTGCGGCTGTCTACGGGACAATGTCGATGGACGCAATACCAAACTCACTTTTTTTAGAAATATAATTTTTTTCCTTTCGCTATGTAACGTGAAAAACCAACCCAGTTGCGCAGTGCTAAATGTTCAATTTGTCTGCTTCGAAGAAATCACTGCAGGTGTAGCGCCATTAAAAACGCTCCAATTGTTTGGTACGAGCACATCTGTGTACGTAGCGCCTGAACATTCCATCCGTTGTTCCTTCTGTACTCCAAACACTAATAATACGCCTATATAGGAGTAAAAAAGAAGTAAGGTGTCCTCTAGAGCTTCCCTTTTATAAACGATTGGTCTAGAAGACAGCTGAATCCTTTTTTAGAGGATACTTCACTGTTTAGAGTGTACCTCATTTCACAGCGACACCTACCGTCATCGCTATTATACAAAAGCCTGAGTGCGGCAATATTCGTTCGGTAAACTTTCTGTAAATTATTTCTGCAAGTGTTTCTTTCTGTAAATGGATCACATGCGCTGTCATTCCGGGAGCACGAGAAACGTCGGAGTGGCGTGACCAAGCCGGTTGTCGATCAAAGCAATTTGACCTTACGATTTTCAAAACGCTGCTCTTAAGCATGACCAATCTCTGAGGTCACTTCACGGAAGTTATCGGGCAGATGCGCCAAGTAGGAACGGAAAATAAAGACTCGCCACTGGCCGTCATTAAATGCAGAAACGCTGGAATGTATTGCTCATTATAACTTTCCAAACACCAGTGCGGTGGTCGATCACCTCGACGTTCGCAGCCTCAACCATATGAGCCCAAATTTTCTCTCTACAGAAGGCGGCGCTCTATCACAGCTTTAAAGTGATAGGTTTAAGGGACCCGTTCTGCAGAAAATGCGGCTGCGTCCGTTGCAGTTGTGATCCAAAATCCAAATTGGTAGAAAAAGTGGCTACGTCACAGATGAAGCTGCAGATTCGAAATGTACTTGAAACATTAGAAAACTGGTCATTGAGAGGTCGCAACATGACTCAAACATCAACAGGACATGTGTGATTTGGTTTATTGGGGTTTAACGTCGCAAAGCAACTAAGGCTATGAGGGACACCGTAGTGGAGGGCTCCGGAAATATCGACCACCTGGGGTTCTTTAACGTGCACTGACATCGCACAGCACATGGGCCTCTAGTATTTCGCCTTCATCGAAATTCGGCCGCTGCGGCCGGGTCGAACCCTCGTCTTTCGGGCCAGCAGCCGAGCGCCGTAACCGCTGAGCCACCGCGGCGCGCGGTCATCAGGACATGTAAGTATGCAAAACAAATTAATTGTGCTCCGAAGAAAATTGGGGTGATTAGTCGGGAATTAAACCCGTGACCCTTGAGCTGCAAGCCCAACAGGATACTCCCTGTCAAAGCAAGCACGTTCGTACACCTTCGTTGAATCGGGCATTTATATGCATGTCGCGTGGTTCTCGATTAATATAAAAACAGCGTCCGTGTCTGCGTGGTCAGGAGAAAGTTTCCGGGACCCATTAACGCGTTCGCGTCACATCCTCAAAAGGCCAAGCTTGTGTCTCCCAAATTTTAATATAATACTGCGATTGTTTGAAGTGCTTTTGTGTTGATGTTCAAAGGTGACGGCATGTAGCCTTTCATAACGAATGATCGCAGCCAATTAGCGCCAGTGATTCCACGTTGCTCGAGTCTGTAGTGGTTGCTTTCCGTTCCTTATCTCTAAACTTCCGCTTCAAAGTGAGCATGGCCGCAAGTGTGGGCACGTGTCAACCCAACCACCACGAGCCTTGTTCATTCTTCACGACGTTGTCACCACGACGTGACAATATTGCCCACAGGCGGTCCGATACTAAGCTAAACCTCGACCAGACCGCCGGATTTCCGAGCACAGACCCTGCAGGAAGTCCACCAACTGATATGATTGATTGGATTGGATTGTAAAACATTTACTGCGTCGAGAGCAGGTTGCGGAGACACGTACTAGATGGCCGCTAGCCCATGGCTGGCGGCGACCTCGTTGGTGCGCTCGATTGCCTGCACTTGGATCTTGGTGTCCGAGCTGACCAGCACGGCCTCCCACCGCTCGGGAGAAGGGAGCTGTATCAACTCCGCCGGAGGCGGATCATCTGCGCAATTCCACAGAATGTGGTCGTAGTTGGCCCTTTCACCACATTTATGATTGAAACCATGGCTGCGATGGGGGCCTGTACGCTTCCTTCGATAAAAGATACGGTCCCGTAGTGCCTGGTCGGAAGACAACAAGGCGGTAGATTGAGGCTCACCTGATGCTTGCCTTGCGCCTCATTGGCGTCCCACATGCGGAATATAGCTTCCATGCGGCTCGAGTTGATGGGCACAGCGCGGTTGCACTCGGCCTGGCCCTGCCTGGCTTCGTACTTGCCCTCGGCTGTCAGCTCAGCGCCGGGCGGAGGGCTTCCAGACTCCAGTAGCTCCACTGCGTTTGCGAGGTGAAAATAACTGGCTTGCAAAATCACTTCTTTTGAAGGCATTCTAAATACGACTCCAAGTTGATCTAGTTGAAGTCAGTCCGCGATCGATAACTTCATGCTGCCCGAAAAGTCGTAAGACCATAGAAAAAACATATACACGAATAGCGTCGGCTTTTCGAACTTCGAGAAATTCTTCATCATAAGGCGCTCCAAGCGCATTTCTGGAGCCTCTGGGACATACACATTTTGGACAAGCTGTATTACTGCCGCCGAAAAACAAGAGAAGCATTCAGACAGCATTTAAAGACGCGCAATTACTCCAATGCTGGTCTGGGCTGGATTTGGCCCCGTTGCTGTCTACTGTCTCGTAACAGTACTTCGGGACACCAAGTTATCGTCCTGACGGCTTTTTTTTCTTATTCTTGTTCAAGGTCGGCCCGAATTTAGCCCTATTCTGTCTTTTTTTTATTTTCTTCATCTCTTTACCACACCTAAATAACAACTTCATTTTACGCGAGGCCGCAGTAGACATCAGAATATCCTGTGGGTTGGCCCACTATGTGTGCTTGGCATTTATAAATGTTCCTGGTATCTCATCCTGTCCTAGACCTAAGAAGAAACACCGAAAGATTTGCCGCAGCACCTTGGCCAAAAATGCCCCCCCCCCCCCCCCCCTCAAGCAGAACCGAAGTTATAACGACATATAATAATAAGGCTAAAATAGGGCTAGTTTGTTATCCGTATAAAACAATACGTTCTACTTGGTACTACAAAGCACAAGCCACCATTTCTGACGCTTCATGCAAGAATTTATCATTGGCATTGAGTTAAGCAAAAAAGTTGGTCAGCGAAGGCCGCGGCATATGCTACAAGAATGCGATTACTTTATGAAAACAGGGCAGGCTAAAATTTTGAAAATAAAAATTGTTTTCTCCAACGCGAAATTTGCGGTTTTTCCGTAAAAAGTTCCATGTCTCTTTTTATCACGAAGAATGATTCTCTTCAATACTTAGATATTGACCACCGTGCCCCGTTTTACACTTTTATGCAATGTGTAACTCTCCTGTGTTGAAAACAATAAAAGAAAGAAATTCGAGAGGTATCGGTAGTGTTCATCTGGCAACAATTAAGAACTTCCTGGCATTCTTGTATTAGCCAAACTTATCCCTACACAGTGTCAAATTCTCCTGAAGATCGTTGTTCCCTCGTTCGCTGCTTCGGCGCGATTTCGCGAATAATGTTAACTTTTGGGCTCCGGGGCTCGAGTTTGACAGTTAACGGTAAACGCCGCAAAGTAGTTCTGCAAGCATCGATTCTGTGTGAATCACACTGTATGTTTACCATCATGCTATTCAAGTCTGACAATGCTGCCACATGCAGCTCGGAACTCTCGCGGTCGGCAGTATATACGAACGACCTAAATGTGACTTAGTGACTGCTCTGGCTATCCACTGGTTGAGAAACAAAACGAAGTGCCTCCTAGGAAAGATACACAACGAAAATGGGTCTCCAACAGTGTTTTGAAAAGCGAGCTGGAAATGATGAGCTTATTGACCTTCAGACGCCGAAAAGATCCCGAACGAATGCTCTGCACCCGCTTAACGATGGTTGCATTGCCCAAGCCGGTCTTTTGATGTCGCTTGGTGTTTCACAAGGAGGGAGCGTGGTGCAGTGGTTATTTGAGCCGGCGATGACTTTACTTTTCTGAGGTTGCTCAACAGCTCATCACAAAAAAAGGCCTGGAAAACGAGTCGGCAAATAAACAAGAAAAATATTGACTTGTTGTTGGTTATTGAAATCACACAAACATGCATTTGTTCAGTGTAGTTTTGTAATTAGGCTCTTTTAGTCACGTCAAGTTGAGTTATATGAGAACGCTAATATTTGCTACATCTGACCCTTTTCCTCGGGAACCACAAGTGCTCGAAAGATTATCTTTTCCCTGTAGCTAATCGACATAAGGGGAGTCTACTGAAGGCGATTTATGAAAATTAACGCAGGGAATTCAGTTTCACAGAATGTTTATTACCTTACTGGGCTTGAAATTTTGGAGTGTCGAATAAAACTTTAACAACAGAATATCAAATTGATAATACAGTATACACCTGCTTCAGTGACGATAACAAACAAAGCTGGTTGCAGTAACACCCGTATGACTAATCTAACGCTAGCATAAATTCATAAAAAGGCTCACAAACATCTGCCAAAATATATCGGAGGTATAGAGCCTACCCTGTCCTCTTAAAACTTATTTCTGAGCACGCGTTGTGGTTCATGCTTCTTTTGCTGGTTTATGGTTTGGTTGGTTTATGGGGGTTTAACGTCCCGAAGCAACTCAGGCTATGAGGGACGCCGTAGTGAAGGGCTCCGGAAATTTCGACCACCTGGGGTTCTTTAACGTGCACTGACATCGCACAGCACACGGGCCTCTAGAATTTCGCCTTCATCGAAATTCGGCCGCTTCTTTTGCAGCGATTTCGTGGGGTCCCTGACGCGCATTGTTAAAAGCAACGCTGCATCGTCCGGGAGGGCTGCCAGTAAGGCGAACACAAAAAGTACAATACTGGTCAGTCAGATCCGCCACCTGGGCCCCCGCTCTATGCTTGCGCATCAGCTGCTGAAGCGCGCTGCGATGCAGTTTTTTACTTCTCGTGCGCTTCGTCTTCTCGGAGTTTTCTGGAACTTTTGGAGCGCCTGCACAATGTTCGCAGCGGTTGCAAATGTTGACCGGTGTTCATGGCTGCCAAGCTGACTGGTGTGTATAAACGCGTAGTGCACTAGAAAGCCATCCGGAGGTCACTGTCGTCGTGAGGTTGGAATTGATCACTAGTGAAACGTTCAAACTATGTATTGAAGAAGCGTAGCTCGTTGGGCCAGTTGATGCATGTTACATGTTTCCAGCACTGTCCATGTGTATTTCTTCGCCGTGTGAACGCGTCCTGTTTTGCTGATTTTTCTATTCCTTTGTTCAAACTACGCCTCGCACTTCTTACAATTGCAATGTCGTGCTAACCACAGCGGCGGAAATTTGGCGAAGAGTGGCTCACGTGATGACGTCGGCCCCATAGACGACTGCTGGCCGACGATGAACTTGGCCATGTTGGTGGTGGAGTAACTCGACGACTCCGGCATGGTCGGATCCACGTGCACTCGGGTGCCCAGTCTCTCGGAGGTCGGTGCGCGCTGCACACCCGCGTGAGTGTTCGCTGCTTAGACACCCCCAGAACAACATGGCGTAGGCCAGATAAAGCCCAAAAAATTGCTGCTACGTTCACTCAGAGTTAGAGAGCTTCAGCGTCGACAGATATTGTTACATAATTGTGTGGCGGTATGGATATGCATATGACGCTCCGAAACTCGCGACATTCTTAACGAACATTGCTGCAAGCTTTCTTTGTTGCCACGTATGCAGGCGTAAACACAGCATAATATTCTTTACGGTGACAAGCCCCAGATCATTACCTGCACAGAGGAATCTCACTCTCAGGCGAAGCCCCGTCATATTATAGAACATCTTGACCGGTTAACGAGTTGGGGCTTCCCCGCCATGTCTTTAATAAATTCACGTGGCTGGGCCTCCTGGGACCACGTCTTTTTTAAAGGTTCACTGAAGAGATGTGTGTACAGTGCAGGTCACAGAGGCAAGCCACAAAGGCGTCTAACATAAACGGACATACGCGCATAATTAACAATGCGATAGCGCTGGTGGCCGCTAAATCATCATTAAACTTTTTAAGAGCTCCAACCAGCAAAAGGAAAAGAATGTTTTTCGTCCTGCCCTCACCTTCGGAGCCCTTAGCTGCCTAACTAACGTTGTGGTCATTAAAGCTTATCCACACTTCTTTCTAGAACCTGTGCGAAGTATCCTCCTCCACCTGATGCCTGCTGTCCAAGAAGCCCTACGCCTCCCTCGACGTACAGTTTCATTGAAAAGTTCGCGGTCCCTATGATTGCTTCCTCAGTTGGCCGTGCATTCCTACTCGCTGGACCGCACAGCTCTAAATGTGTTGGGATTTTTCCGCCGGTATTTTGCGGGAAGCTAGTTTTGCTCCAATGTTAAAGGCAGTATGCATCCCAGCCTTAGTGTCGCACGTCTTGAAGGCTTCATTTCGAAGGATGATCTATCCGATTCTTAGCAGCTGTTTGTTTTTGAGAGGCCGCCAACGTTAGCTGCAAACATGTCCAACTAAATTCAAATAAATAAATTAGTTCATCCATTCGTGCGGTCTTGTCCCACACCTGTCCTGGAAGGTTGGCTGCACCCAGTCACAGCTTAACAGTAGAACAAAACTGACCGCTATCCGCCTCACCACAATCTCAAGTTTCTCCACGGTGCCAAGTTCGCTAGCGAATGCCCTTTTTTTTTATACATGAACCTGAGAGGTACAATACATCCATAGGTTATGAGTGCAGATTTACTGATGTCTTAAGTTGCCAGTCTGCTTAAAAGACACGGAAACACTTTTGTAAACTGACAATTCAAGAATACTATTGCTTTCTTCCTTCCGTTTATACTTCGGTGGTAAGTTGGCGAATTAATTATCCAAAGAGCAGTTCCAGACAAAACGCATATTTTCAAAGCGTTGCTTTGCCCAACATGATACTGTAAACATGAAACTTCAGGTGTCCACCTAGAGTGGGACTGTTACCCCGCCTTTCCTTTCCACATAACCTCCTCCTTGCCGTATCGCCGACTGTTTGCACGTACGCTGTGGTCCTTGAACATTCCGGGCGAGGGCGGCGCGTCGTCGGTGGCGAACGCCACGTGGCCCGGGGTGCTGGCCGGCGATCCCTGGAAGAACTGCATGTGCCGCACCACGGCCTCGGCCAGGGGCCACAGCAGCAGCACGCACAGGGCCTCGTCCAGGAACAGCGTCATCTGGGCGCCCCGCAGAGACCGCCATGTTTCGAGATCGTCGGTGGTGGTGGTTAAAATATTTTAATGAAATTGTTTAGGAGGTCGCATCGGTGGTTGGAGCTCTCAGTCCGGAACCCCATCAGCGTAGGCTGCTGTCCGAGCTCTTTCGATGAGTTCTTTTTGACTCGTTTCGTCCGAGCTGGTCAGAGCTGCAACCCACCCCTCCTGCGTTGGCTGGTTATTAACAGTGACTGCCTGATTTCGTTGGCAGGCCCATACCATATGGCACAGGTCCGCCTTCTCTCCGCAGAATTTGCAGTGTGAGAAAAATGACTCCGGGTTTATTGCGTGCAGTCTTCGTGGGTTGTTGTAAGGGTTGGTCTGTACCTTTCGGAGGTGTTGTTCCTCCCCTTTGTCCAGTGTCTTAGGCAGCGGAAGGTAGATCCGACGGGATCATCATAAGTGCTGAAGTATGTCGGTGTAAGTTTGTAGTGGGGTAGGAGTTTCCACCGCATCCGTACTGGGTGCCCGGAGGAGAAACGCTCGGGCTGAGGTACGTGGGCTCTCGTTCCCTGGGGTGCCCTGGTGACCTGGTACCCATATTAAGTGCTTGTGTGTGGGTTGGTAGCCACGGGTGTAGCTGTCTTGCAGGATTTTAGCTGCTAGCCGTCAGAACACATACCATACAAACAGTGTAGCTATTGTTTCATTCATTTTTGCTGTAGCGAGTAGCAGTGCGCAAGCGCGGGAATAATGCGTTGCACGCAGGGACACGTTAGGGAAGTTTCAGTCACTTTTTTTTAACTCCCTTATAGGGCTCTCTGAAGCCGTAGCCTAACTCTCCAGTAATCTGGCAAAAAAAAATGGAATCCGTTTTTCCTTTGAAGTTCGCCTGTGGCAGCGCGTTCACGTGGTGGGCCTTTCCGGGTGGGCCTTTCCGGACCTACGTATCTTCATTTAATTCTCTTTCACTTTTGAGGTTGAAATGTGTTTCTCTATTTCTTTTTACCACACGTGCATCTGGACGCATCTAGATTCGTGCACGTACATGCTTTTTATGTGTCTTTTCCTGTCCTCTAGGCAAACAATCTGAACTGAACAAAACTTCAAAGGAGCTAGTGCTTCAAAAAAACTTGAGGGGACACTTCAGCTCCGCATTAAAAGAATGACAGATAGCCTTAATGGATACCTTCAGCAGCTTGACGTCCTCTTTGCGTATCACTCCACAGACCGAGCGAAGTCTTCATACTACTGCTGGCAGAGTGGTGCACAGGTTAAGCGTGGTTACCAGTGGTTAAGCAGTGGTTACCACTGCCCCGGAAGGTGACTGTTTCAAGCCACGGTGGGCAGGCTGCCATGGTGGGCAGGCTGTGACAGAGTTAATAATATACTGGCTGTGGTGACGACAAAACCAGCCAACCTAAGTCGACAAAACCAGCCAACCTAAGTCACGTGACCTAGGTGGGCCGCCTGCTTTTTCGTTCAACGCTGACTCCGGATTTTCTGCAAAACGGGAGCCTTAACGGTCCCGGGTTAAAACTTAGACTGACATACAGTTCTGTTGAGTAGTTTCAGCGCTTGCCATAGCTTAGCTATTGTTGTGCGTTGGATAAACCTAGGCTGCTTCCCTCTAGCATCCCAAGTATTCAATGTCGAAATTATCCACTGTTCCCTGCAGACACTACCAAAACTCAATGCCAGCGCCAGTAGCCACGGAAAGGGAGACATTCAGTTTAATTACACGGGCACTGAGGAAAATTCTACCTAATCATTGTTCTCGGTAAAAACTTGTCTTTTTTTGGCATTGTTGAAGTTTGCCTTCCAGCAGAAGGCGCATTTATTACCACAGAAAATTGTATTTAGAAATCATCCCGCCACTCCATTCACTCGTTTTTTTTTAACCGACAATCACGGGTTTCCGCCATTTTCAAGTGAACGGTTGGGTAACCATAGCCTCTGGGATGAGCACAAAAAATATGTCGCATGAATTTTATTTGAAAATTCAGTATCTGATGACGGAACCTGTACTTAATTTCTTGGTATCTGCTAGCTTACAAAAGCCGAGTTTGCGATCAGAGTAGTCTGTTTCTGATTAGAAAGCGGTATGTTATTGACAGGTCAACTTGTCTTTTTCCTTTGTGTTCCTTTAACGTAATAAAGATAGTGACCTTGAGGGACGTACTCAGGGGCTTGCTGGTCCGCTCAGGAATAACTTATCAGTAACGAGAGCAAAAGATAAGTGTGAGGGGGAGAATTACTCGAATAATGACAAGCACGATTATGCCATTGCGAACGGGTGATATTTAGGGTGACTGTTCAATGCATAGTGTGCACATATGAGCCCCGCACACAGTGTACAACGCCCTCCTACTAATGAACGCTATACTCAAGCTGCATTTTCTGCGCGACATTAATGCGCCAAATAAATTACTAATTGGTTTATGGGGGTCTAACGTCCCAAAGCGACTCAGGCTATGAGGGACGCCGTAGTGGAGGGCTCCGGAAATTTCGACCACCTGGGGTTCTGCAACGTGCACTCACATCGCACAGTACACGGGCTTGATGCCCGTGTACTGTGCGACCGCCGTGGCCGGGATCGAATCCGCATCTTACGGCTCAGCAGCCGAGCACCATAACCACCAAGCCATCGCGGCGGCAAATAACTGTTTGACGCGTCCTGCTCCTCGTTCGTTTAATGCAGTTTCCATTGAACTTGTAGGTATACCTTCACGCTAATAAACGCCGGTACTGCAGTAAAGCATGAACTGTTTGCAGCAGATGCAACTCTGTGACAATAACCTAGGGCTCGGTGGAAGATTGGGCTCTTCATAATACTGGAAGAACCTCAACAAGTGCAACGCCGATGCTGCTCAGTGATTATCGAGGCTCACGTTATATTGGTATTACGTTAGTGCAGTACGAACTGCTTTGCGAACCTGGCCCATCAACACCGCCATCTTTTTATGTGGCGTAAGTACAATACATAAAGAAGATATTAACATTGCGGTGAAGAATAGGCTAGTTGCTTGTGCGGACCAAGTCATAACTGGTCTCCTTATTCACACCGATACACCATTGTAGCATAACCGCGAAAACCGCTTGTACTCGAAAGGTTGCCAGGAACCGCATTTTCGGACAGGCCATACTATGTCAAATTCACGAAGAGAGGGAAAAAAATTTTATTGAAACTATCCGGTCCGTACTCTTCGTGGCAGTTTGAAGGAGAATGCCCCATGAAGAGGTCTTTTTTTCTCAGTCGGGAGACCTAGCATTAACGGGGGGGTGCGGGAAAATGAGTGAGGTTGCGCCGTGTTTGCTCTTTGGCCGTTCCAGCATTTGTGGTCAAGCATGTGTCCGTCTGTCGATAACATAGAATTTAACCCTCTCATGCACAATCATGTTCGCAGTAAATACTCTGGCAGCCTTACACGGTGCAGCCCTGGCGTCAACCAATAATTGTCGATCTAGAAAAAAATCCAGACAACCCAGCGCTTACTGCAGTCTAGACTGCAATGCAGTTCTCGCCGGGCCGGGTAGCCAGGTTACTCTAATATAAAGTAGCTGCGTATCGGCATGCACCCGGTCCTGAGGCCCCTGTCAGACCCCTACTAAGCGCTGTATAAAGCAGCTGTAATGCCTACAAGTCTTGAAGTCCACCACAGCAACGAACCCTCAGTACACTTACAGCATGTCGGCACACACATGCAGCTTACCGCTTCACTAATGGGAATTCAGTAGGGCTGCGAAGCATTGCGTCTGAAATCCTCAGAGCGAATATAGCAGCTAGACGTCGTACCTCGAAGGTGAAGAGCACGATGACGGTAAGCAGGCTGCGAAAGCTGCCCCCGAACAGCTCGACGACACGTGCTGCCGCCATCAGCGTCAGCGCAGACGTGTCCACGACGCTGCTCGCCAGGTGGAGGCACAGAAGCCACAGAAACCGGGGCTGCAAAGAATGCGCCGAAAGGGACCCACTCTGGGCGACCATGCACGGCACTTTCTCGCAAGCTTCGTAATGCTTACGGGGTCAGTTTGTTCCACCCAACTGGGCCACCGAAGGTGTGGCCGTTAGACTAGATCCGTTCCCAGTGGTCCGCTTGCGAAGGGACCGCTTCATCAGAAGCATCGTCCGTTCGTATGATGGGGGCAGTTCAAAGTTTATATTTTTCATTGGAAGGCTTCAATTTCACCGCCAGCTAAGTATGTGTTCTGCAGGAGCTATACTCCGTCTCATAAGCAAGACCGCAGCACTATAGGCCTTAAAGCTCTTTCGTGCAATAAGGGCTAAATGAACACAACAAATAGTACCTGAAAGCGCAGTGTTGAACTATTTGTTGAAGAATTATTACAGTATTTTAAAAGGTATGTCTAATTTTGTTTTTTATGTACATCGAGCGTTTCACTGACAGCTCAGCTTAGCAGACAAATATAGCGCGAGACAGCACTGCTGTCAAGTGGTGCGCCGCCATTCGCAAACATGGCGTCCGCTGAGTGTCCTGGATCACCAGCTGAACACTGGTGCGCTTTCCCTCCCAGTATGGAGCCACCAATCGCGGGAGGGCCGGCGCGGGAGAACACATTTATGCAGCGTGCACCATTCTGATTAGCTCAGATCGCCCTATGTTCCGCAGTGCTGCGAACTACTTGTAAAATGGAGTACAGTCGGCCAGCTGTTCAGGTACGCAAGATAGTAAAGAAACGAAGACACAGACAACTAGTCAGATACAACTTAATGAAGCGGCAAATACCTCTCAAAAAAGACCTTCCAGCCAATGGTGCCGAGCGACTCTCATGACGTCGTGTTTAATAACTTCGCACCTGCTAGCGTGATATCGAAAGCGGTGGCAGATGAAAGGGGATCAACCACCGCTTAACCAATTCATCTGCGGCGTCAGGAAGATCGGTGGGCGCCATTGGCTGAACGTCCTCCTTTGAAGAATATCTGTCGCTTGGTTCTTGATTTGCATCCGACGATAGCCCATTGTCAGCCTCGTTCAACTGTGAGGGTCCGTTTTCTTAAGGGCTGCTGCAGAGCCATTAAGCCATTCTAGTCGGCTTTTACGACCTGATTTGTACCACGTTGGCCAGTAATAAAGTAAATATCGAAATCTCGTGTACACCAGCAGGCAAGGGGCTATTACGAGTCATTGCTAGGTCATTTTAAGAATTAGCGTCACGTTCGGCTTAGGGCGCCAAAGATGGCATGCTCTTCCAAGCAAAAACTGGGAGCCATTTTTCAATGCAGTGCTGAAATAAATATCTAAACTATATATTACTTACAAAAATATCCTCCCTTTACTATCCCCAGGGCGCGCATGCCTGCGCTTGCACGACTGTTGGACAGGCTTTCTCATTTCACATGTCTGCACGCTTCACTGCAAGATTTGTGTGTCTTATGTAAGCAGTAACCATCAGAGGCTACCAGGGGCTACTATATGTCAGGCTCTCGTTTTGTCCATTGGCTTATTACACAAAGAAGTGGTCATGTGTTCTTGAAAGACTCGTCTCTCCTGTTAGCATTCTCTTTTAGTATTCACTTACAACAATAATCGTTTTATGCCCACTGTTTCTCTCCTCTGTATCAGGCTTTCTCCAAAGCAGCAACAATTTTTCGCTACACAAAACACGCTCTCTTGCGTTCTGAGACAAATACTGGGTAATCCAGCCTAATCCAGACAGTCCGGCAGCAGTGCACAGAGCGACAGGAAGCCTAAACTGAGCCTGAAATTTTCGCAGGAGCCCGTCTGTATTATCGGCGCTGGAATATCGCCGCTATCAGAGGCTGCTTCCACGCATGGTGCGCCGCGCATCGCCGAGGGGAGCTTCGCTGCCGATGAACTAATCGGGCATCAACGGAGAGTGCGCCGAAAGCACGCCGAAAGGAACTTCGGGACCGCCTGCTGCCTACATATACTACGAGAGCTGCAGGATTTCCACAGTCCGGCAGCAGTGCACAGAGCGACAGGAAGCCTAAACTGAGCCTGCAATTTTCGCAGGAGCCCGTCTGTATTATCGGCGCTGGAATATCGCCGCTATCAGAGGCTGCTTCCACGCATGGTGCGCCGCGCATCGCCGAAGGGAGCTTCGCTGCCGATGAACTAATCGGGCATCAACGGAGAGTGCGCCGAAAGCACGCCGAAAGGAACTTCGGGACCGCCTGCTGCCTACATATACTACGAGAGCTGCAGGATTTCCACAGTCCGGCAGCAGTGCACAGAGCGACAGGAAGCCTAAACTGAGCCTGAAATTTTCGCAGGAGCCCGTCTGTATTATCGGCGCTGGAATATCGCCGCTATCAGAGGCTGCTTCCACGCATGGTGCGCCGCGCATCGCCGAGGGGAGCTTCGCTGCCGATGAACTAATCGGGCATCAACGGAGAGTGCGCCGAAAGCACGCCGAAAGGAACTTCGGGACCGCCTGCTGCCTACATATACTACGAGAGCTGCAGGATTTCCACAGTCCGGCAGCAGTGCACAGAGCGACAGGAAGCCTAAACTGAGCCTGCAATTTTCGCAGGAGCCCGTCTGTATTATCGGCGCTGGAATATCGCCGCTATCAGAGGCTGCTTCCACGCATGGTGCGCCGCGCATCGCCGAAGGGAGCTTCGCTGCCGATGAACTAATCGGGCATCAACGGAGAGTGCGCCGAAAGCACGCCGAAAGGAACTTCGGGACCGCCTGCTGCCTACATATACTACGAGAGCTGCAGGATTTCCACAGTCCGGCAGCAGTGCACAGAGCGACAGGAAGCCTAAACTGAGCCTGAAATTTTCGCAGGTAAGGGGGTCAACCCGTTACCCTGTGCCTGTTTTCTCGTTCTGCATTGCTGCCGGACAGTGTACTTGACAGTGTACTTGACAGTGTACTTGACAGTGTACTTGACAGTGTACTTGACAGTGTACTTGACAGCGTACTTGACAGCGTACTTGACAGTGTATTTGACAGTGTACTTGAGAGTGTACTTGAGAGTGTGCTATCATTGTGGCATTACGTTTTAAATCAAAGTATCATCATGAACAAGGAAGAAAAAAAAGAGCTAACTACGATGGTCGCGGACTTCCGCAGAGAAGTGCGGGCTGAACTGAGAGCCCTTGAAAAGAGCATAAGTTATTGTAGTGACACTTGTGACGAGGTTAAAGAAATAGGAAAGGACATTAAAGCACTCAGGGCTGAAATACAAGCGCTAAGAGAAGAAAACAAAGACCTGAAAGCTGAAAATCAGCGACTGGAAGGAAGAATCGAAGAACTCGAACAATACCAAAGAGGCAACAACTTGGAAATCAAGGGCGTGCCCGAAGAGCTTGACTCGCTAGTGGTTGTCAAAAAGATAGGGGAAGCTGTGGGTGAGGAGGTTGCTGATTCCGATATCGACATCTGCCACAGGGTGAAAACTTTGCGAGAGAAGGAACAGAACATCATCGTTCGATTTGTGTCACGCGCAAAGCGAAACGCCTTGCTCATGAAAGCTAAAAAAAAGAAGATCGATACCACTGAGCTTGGCCACGAAGGAACAGGTAGCACAGTCTACGTTAATGAACACCTGACTCGACGAAACAAACAGCTTCTTGGGGCAGCCGTGGCAAAGAAGAAAGCTGCAAAATGGAAGTTTGTGTGGGTGAACTCTGGAAAAATTTTTGCCAGGAAAGATGAAACATCGGACGTCATCAAAATCATGAGCACTGCAGACGTAGCGCTTATCTCTTAACTTAGGTAACCCAAGATTGCTGTATCAGAGCATAATCCACCTACTGAAGCAATGTCGACACATACGCATGCCATAGATAAGCATTCCTTGCAGTCCCACTTCGTAGCACTGCACCAAAATATACGGAGCATAAGAAACAAACACGAAGAATTAGATTCTTACTTAAAGTCGTGTCAAATAAAATTTGACGCACTCTTATTCAGCGAAACCTGGCTCACGGCAAACGACTTGTCTCCTCAGTTCCACAGCTATACGCCAATTCGCCTCGACCGGGCAGGCAGAGGCAGAGGTGGGGGTGTGGCTGTTTATCTCCAACGTCATTACTCTTTTCAAGTAGTTGATGCTGTCACTAGCAGCGATGCCGACATAGAATGCTTAGCTGTAGAAACTGACTCTTTTCTTCTTGCTGTAATTTATAGGCCCCCGACAGGACTTAAGCGACACTTCCTATCGCGTTTAGAACAATTGCTTGGGCATTTTAATGTCATAAAGAAACCATATTTTGTAATGGGGGACGTGAACATTGATCTGCTGAAGGACGATTTACCCGCACGGGACCTGAAAAACCTCATCATGTCCTATGGCTGTGAGAATGCCATTTCCAGCCCTACCCGTATTACTTGGAACTATTCCACAAGTATAGATGTCGCAATAACTAACCTTAACGACTCGGGATATACAGCAGGGGTTTTGACATGTGATCTTAGTGATCATCAGCCGATTTATATCGCCACCCAATGTTTATTCAGAAAAGGTAAGGATAGAACTCGTAATTTTGAGCACAGGATCATATGCAACAACTCACTGACTAAGTTTAGAGTATTGATCGAGCAAGCAGATTGGACTGAAGTGTATTCGGAAGAAAATCCAGACAAAGCATACGACCTATTTCTGGATACCTTTCTATACTGCTACAATGATGCTTTTCCATTACAAAGTGCAAAAGTGCAGAAACGTAAAATTAGGAAGCCTTGGATTAGTGCAGGGCTTTAAAAAAGAATAAAACAAAAGAACACAATGTTTCATAAATTTCTTGCCAGTAAGGATTATGGCTTATTTCTTGAGTTTAGGCGCTTTCGGAACAAATTAAATAGCGACGTAAAGAAAGCAAAAAAAGACTACTATGAATCACTATTCTCCCGAATAAGATCGGACCCAAGAAAAATATGGAAAGAAGTTAATTTCTTAACAGGGAAAAATCAAGCTAGCAGTGCACCTCAACAAATGAAAATTAATAACATCGTTTTCGAAGGTCAACCCTTAGCGGACGTGATAAATGAATACTTTGTGCATGCAGCAATGCCTGCAACAGGCCAGGTTGAAAATGACTGTAACTATGATGAAACTAGTCAAATTAATTCTCTTGTGCTGTTTGATGTTACTCCAGCTGAGGTCGCCAAATTTATAAAGGAATTAAAAGCCACTGCTTCGAGTGGATATGACGAAATTAAGGTAGCGCCAATAAAGGAAGTCTCGTCTGTAATTAGTCCAATACTTGCGTTCCTAATAAACCTATCGTTTCTGACTGGAATCTTCCCACAGAAACTGAAGGTGGCGAAAGTAGTCCCCGTTCATAAGGGTGGTTCTACAAATGATATCTCAAATTACCGACCAATTTCAGTCCTGCCCGCATTTTCAAAAATTTATGAAAAGTGCATTCACAAGCGCCTTACAACTTACCTTAACAAATACAATATACTTTCGCCATCCCAATATGGTTTTCAAAAAACAAGACGACAGAAGAAGCCCTCGTAAAAGTTAAAACTCATATTATTAACAATCTTGACAGGAGGCTGTATACCCTAGGTATCTTCCTCGATTTACGGAAAGCCTTTGATTCGGTGAATCACGATATTATGCTTAGTAAATTGAACAGATGTGGCATTAGAGGCATTACCTTAAATCTTTTCCAGAGTTTCTTGTCAATGAGGCAACAGTATGTTACCTTGAACAACGTATGTTCCCAGAAACTACTTATAAAAGCAGGTGTCCCACAAGGTTCGATACTAGGGCCAGTACTATTTCTGTTATACATTAATGATGTCACTGAGCTAAAACACACACCTGAAATCACATTGTTTGCTGATGACACAAGTATATTTTTTACAGGCACAACCATCCAAGAAATAAGAAATGAAGCTAATGATTATCTGCTAGAACTGTCCCGTTGACTAGAAAAAAATAAGTTGCAGCTCAATGCGCAAAAAACTAAATACATAGTATTCAGACCCATCAATAAGAATGCATGTGATAATATCAATATTAAGTTTGAAGACCATTACTTGGAGAAAGTGCAGACGCAAAAGTTTCTTGGAATATGGTTTCACGAACATTTGTCATGGACTTATCATGTAGATCATTTAATTTCGGAACTCGCGCGTTCTGTAGGATGTTTAAGTAAAGTGGCCCATATCTTACCTCTTTGGCTGAAGAGATCAATGCACTACACTTTATTCTATTCCAAACTGCTCTATGGTATGCTAGTATGGGGTACGACCACCAAAGGGAATTATGAGAGAATATTAGTTCTGCAGAAGCGCGTACTTCGGATATTAGAGAATTACAAAGGTCAAGTAAGAAACTTGCCTACGCAACCACTTTTCTTCAAACATAATATCCTTCCAGTTAAAAAAGTGTACAATTTCCGGATAATGCAACTAATATACAAAAAACAGCTATATGCCGATAACGTCCAGCATGCCTCCATGAGATATGCAATCAGGAATCGTAAGAGAAAGGTACAAAAATTCAGAACGAACTATGGCAATCAGGCTATGGACTATCAAATAGTTAGACTGCTTAACATACACGAATCTTATGTTGACTTCAGCCAACCATTCAGAGCCTTCAAACGAAATTATCGAGCATTCCTATTTTCCTCAAATATAATTTTAGAACCATAAACGCATTGCAAATACAGTAAACATCTTCTACATGGTTATCATGCATTTGCAACTATTATTCTAAGTTTGTTCTTTTGTTTCCCTTTCGTAGTGCTCTTTGTTAGACTGTGATATACGCTAATACTCACTTCTGTTCAATTGTGTTATTAGAAACTTGCAGTTTGTACGCAACGTACGCAAGTTATGGCTTAGTTTCTTTTCATTTGTACATGAATGCCTATGTACCTTCATTCTTGCTCAAAACTTTTGAACTGCACTTTAGTTATATTGCTGCATTGTACTGTGTATTTCTCGTATTCATTGTGTTGTAATTGAAAAGCGTGAACATGTTATCCTATTGCAACCGCGTACATGCTTAAATTCAGAAAATGTGTGTCTGCTGCTGCTGCAGGCTGTAACTGATGTGAGGGGGCTAAGGCCTCGTCAGGCTTCCAAGCCTTTAGCCTTACGCCACCCGCAGGGATTCATCTGTATTGTTTCCTGCAAATAAAAAGCCAATTCAATTCAATTCAAAAGTTCAAGCCAACACAGCAACACACGCCGTCAGTGATACTTCAGGGATGGTACAATATAACGATTCCTAAACCAACTTCGTGCCATTTTTTTTAATTTCCCGTCCTTTCTTATCGGCTGAAGCTAAGAGCATGGCGACGCTTTAGCCAAAGGCGAAGGGCGGGAAATTCAAAAATGGTATCAGTACGGGAACGAATCGTCATATTATACCGACCCAGACATCGCTCACGTGAACCGGTTTTCGTGTTCTTTCTCTCCCTGGACGTTGATTTATACGACTGATGCGCTTCTGAACAACGCGAGTATCAGACGGTCAAATATTTTGCATAAATCCAACATTTCGAATCTTCTGCGTCGTATGCACTCTGGCCTATAGAATATACAGCTGTCTTGTGCGCTCGTACCGGTGGTCTCTGCCTTTCCCACCATTTAGTCCCCAGGACAAAGGTCCGCTCATGTGTAGGGTTCGGTCAGGACTGCTGTAGTCGCTTAGGCTCTTTGAAGGCGCTGCACGAGTGAGCACCTCTGTGGCAGCCAGCGCTCACGCTCATGAACCAGGCAGCCACTTGGTGGCAGTCGGCGATGCCGAGAAGGGGTTGCACCACCAGCGGCAGCGAGGCCGTCACCGCCAGGGGCAGGGTGTCCAGGATCCACAGGCATGTCATCAGCAGGATGCAGAACAAGTGCCTCGCGTCCTGCTCAACAGGTGAAACAAGGACGGTGGCCGTAAGGACGAAAGACTATGTCCGCCATCAAGCAGAAGTTAAGCGTCGGAAAATGCGTCCGGTCCAGAAGCTCACTCTTTGTCAGAGTAAACAGTGCAGTGAAAACACATTCCCACAGATGACCTGAGACTGTCTTGTATGGCTCACATTGGCGTCTTCGCACGCTGACGCACTGGGGAGGGGGGTGAAGAAAGCTCTCCCTGCTTCCCCTGCCCGTGCTTCAGGATTCTAGAGCGCTGCAGAATATCCACCACATGAACCACCACCAGTTCCCGCTATGTGCACAGTGAACAGATTAGCTTTATCATTGGATAAACAAATGTTCAAAATTAATCCCGAGCACTTCACTGCGGCGTCCTTCGTACTTCATGCGCGGCTTCGGGACCTTAAACCACATAAAAAAAAAAACGAACTGGTAAACTGGGCGAAAGACGAAGACTAAATGGCGCACCTACGCGCCACGCAGAATGTAGATACACCCCAAGATGCGAAATGCTTGTTTCCATTTAACAAAAGAGGTTATGGTTGTGGGGACGAACACACAAAAAACTTTCTGCGCAACCGAATTCCATCGATAAAGATCAGTTGGCGTATAAAATGAATATGTCAGTACGCCGACACCATTACCGCACTATCGCTGTTGCCAGTTTTGGTATCAAGGAGGCCTAAGATATATGGCACATCATCGCCATCGCCGCACTTGCATCCCCTGCTGGACAAAGGCATCTCGGCATCAACCTACAATCGACCGACCCCTACGTACGTCACCTGAAGCCACTGTGTAGCCGATACTTCCTAACCTTCGCTATCAGGATTCTTCTACGCAGACTCCTGCTTCGTTTGCCCCCTCTTAGATAGTCTACTACGTTATCCTTAACGACCATCGATTATCTTGCCATCGCATTTCATGCCCTACCCACGCCGTTTTATTCTTCGTGATTCCAGCCAAGGTGACAATAAACTAGCGCGGGTTCCCTTACTCATTTTGCTCTCGTCATGTCTCTTGACGTTATCCGTCATTTTCCTTCTCATATCTGGATAAATTACTTCCACGGCACCGATATTTATTACGCTTTTCTAAGGATAACCAACATGTAAGCTTTCACAACTTTTCTCTTAAAGCTGTGCAGGGTTAGCTATAAACGGTGCCGAGGTAATAAAACAGTACATCACGTCTAGGTGCGTACAATCCTGGACCACAAATCTTAAGCGGGAAAGACACAGCAGACCTCACTGCTTTGTTTAGCTTCAGTTGACACTCCTGCTGGTGCAAAATGCTACACAGGCTGCACAGCTCACCTCGATAAATAGCAACCCGAACGTGGATGCGATGAGGGTCGCGTCGGTGACGAACAAGCGGATGTGCTTCAGCTTTGAGCCCCGTTCTCTCTCGCTGCATCGGATTCCACCGGCGAGGGAGTTCAGGCTCACACCTTCAGTAGGAACCCCGAGAAAAATAAAGTGAGGAAAGGAATAAAAAGAAGCAAGATAAGAAAAGCACTGGCTCCAGTACGCGTCTAGTCGAGCAGAAGGAAGGTTAGAGGTTCTGAAGAGCCGACCGAATATAGTGAGCGGGTCTCACCGAAACTATCGAGGCATTTGATTCAAATACCACGAGATAATATCATTAAAAACCAACCCCAGTTTTACGTTTCACTACAACCGGTGGTGATAGTCGTAGTGATGATCTTGAAACACAGAAAAGATAATTATTGCAATATTTGCCTCCGCTACTGCTCCGCCTCTACCTCGCAACGAAAATAGCTTTGCGTATACAATTGGGAAGCGCCGAGTGTAGCTGCTGCAAAAAATTCATACCCACCACATGATACATTTCCCATTGAAATCCCTGTATTCTTTCTAGACTATTTTCTTCATCTGCTACTTCTTTCTGTTCATCATCATCTCTATTCTCCCAACAAGCTGACCTGGATCATATGAACAACCTCTGCTCCCGGCTGTGATGCCATGTAAACAGTGTGCGTTACACGCGGCCATATTCATACGCAAAGTACCCGCTTATTAAATGCGTCTGTGGTCTCTGTTGTTAGCGAGGTGCACCTCGTACAAGACTTTTTCAGGCGAGCACTGCAGTGCAGACGCGGCAGTGTTGGTGCGAAGTGCGAACGCAAAAATGTTTTCGCGGTAATCTGGCGTGGAAGCGCTATGACGCCCCATTTCAGCATCAGAAACAATTGCACCTCGTAACTTTACCCCACAGGAGGAGTATCCTCTAAAAACTTTATAAAGGCTCAACTAACGTTCGCTTTTCATTTCGTGATGCTTAAACGGGGCACAACTTGAACGCCGCTATGCAGAGCCACGTCCCATCTTCTCAAATTGTGCGCTAATGCTTTAAATTCGTTGTAACTCATGGGTAAAGCCTTTGTCAAAAATATGCGAGCCAAAGAGTTCGCTTCTAAACTATGCAGTGAGGCTCGCCATCACTCCTGCAAGTCCAAAGTTCCGGAGAGAAGGACGACAGTTCCCCTCTCCTTGAAGTGATTCGAAATTCCGGAAATTCAAAACCAGCCACAGTGCGTGGTCGAAAAGGAAACCTGTGGATTCGACATTTTTGACAAAAGCTGTACCCCGTATTCAGATATAACTCAAGAAAGAAGTGGCAGATGCACATCAAATGAGACCCTCCACCCAATGACGTCGACAGACTTTTCTGACGCCGCGGTTAATCCGAATAAGCGGTGGTCATTCTCCATTCATTTGCCACCCACCGCGATTTCAAGCTATCAGGTCCAAAGGGATCGGTCAAGGGTGAGAGGGAGAGAATTTGCCACGAGGGGAATCAGTCGACTCCACTGGCTGGAGGAGCTCCTTTGAGGGACATCTGCAGCTTCGTTCTTCAGTTGTATCCGACTACAGAAAAAAACGGGCACCAAGACCAATGACTTTAGTTTCCTTCGTACGCCCTAGATAGATACAAGGAACGGAGTACGGTGCTTTTTGTCCAACTAAATAGTGAGAAGTCAATTGTCTAGCAAGCATATCGCGACCGATATCCAATCGTAGTGCCACATTTTTTCTACCGATAGGGTACGCCTGGCTGCGCGACTTCCGTTACCATAAGGCTAATCGCCCCTGACTCGCATGGGCCTTAGATTGTGTCATGCATGCGGTCTTAGTCTTAGTATAAGTATCCACAAGTGCAAAGGTATACGGACTTGATCGACCTGCAAAACACTTTTACAGTGTTTTTTGTGTGTGTGTGTGTGTGTGCGCGCGCTGCGTGGAGGCACCTTGTTGGTCGCATTCGTCTTCAGCTCGCGCACCCCTCGCTCCCTAGTCTGGTAACGGTTGTCCTAAACCCGCCTACGTAAGCCTCGCTCTGCCCAGCTATTGTCCCTGGAGCTCAACGTTCCATAAAAAGCAAGAAAAGTGAGGAAAGGCAAGGTACCTAGCTGCCGTGGGTGGCAGTTCCGAGAAGCAGCCCGGATAGTGTTACCACCGCGCCTAATGATGGCCGCCATTTGGTCCGCCTGTAGAGAGGAAAAGAAGCAGCAGGCATCAAAATCATCGCCGCCACCGTTGTCATCCTCGTCATCCCTGTTGGGCCCTATGCAAGGCGAGGTGCTCTATTCGGTTTCGTTAGCTTCTTCGGATCCATATTGTTAACCCTAACCCATTAGTGTTGTGCACATTACATAGGCGGTCCAATTTGTATTCCTCCTTGTTTCCAACAAGGCGTTAGTAACGCGATTCTTAAATGCGCACTGCTCTCTGCGGCACGAAAGTTTAGTTGCACTACCACTCTCTTCCTCGCACCTATGGAGGTGAAAGCATGTTCGCAGTTATAGCTGTGAGGAACATTTTCATCTGTTCGAACAGAACTATCTAGTAGAAAAAAGCTGGAAGAAAACTGGGTACAGTCGTCACTGCAGATGCACGCGGAAGATATGTTCTTGGTCTCCGTTCGTTTTGGAATAGCAGGAAGTCAGTTGTAGCATGCCTCAACTGTTAATGGTTTATTGGTTTATTGAGGTTTAACGTCCCAAAGCAACTGTGGCTATGAGAGACGCCGTAGTGGAGGACTCCGGAAATTTCGACCGCCTGGGGTTCTTTAACGTGCACTGGCATCGCACAGTACACGGGCCTCTAGAATTTCGCCTCCATCGAAATTCAGCCGCCGCGGCCGGGATCGAACCCGCGTCTTTCGGGCCAGCAGCCGAGCGCCGTAACCACTGAGCCACTTCGGCGGGGTTCAACTGTTAATGTGTGCCACGCGGATCTCCACGGAAAAATATCGTCAGCAATCTGAGCTGAAGTTGGCGCAGCGGTTGAGATGAGGCAAAGCAGTGCCACGATCAACGACGACGGAAAGAATGAGAACGCAACGCGTGCTTTGTCATTCATTCATTGTGTCATCCTAGCTAGTTGAGCTGCTTTGCCTCAACTCAATCAGCAGCCGCGGTGGCTCAGTGGTTACCGAGCTCGGCTGCTGACCGGAAAGACGCGGCTTCGATCCCGGCCGCGGCAGTCGAATTTCGATGGAGGCGAAATTCTAGAGGCCCGTGTACTGTGCGATGTCAGTGCACGTTAAAGAACCCTAGGTGGTTGAAATTCCCGGAGCCCTCCACTACGGCGTCCCTCATAGCCTGAGTCGCTTTGGGACGTTAAACCCCCATAAACCAATCACCTGAATCGATGAACCAGCTAACCAAAATTGCCTCTCACATCAGTATGATGCGGCGGGAACTTTCCGCACATGGCTACCCCGACAATTTTGTACACGAATTGAAAAGAAAGTGGTCCAACTGATGAACACTGATCCCAAGATGTTTGCCACCACAGCAAGCGTCACATATGTTCGATAAGCGAAGCTGTCACACGTATTTTAGAAGTATGATTTATGCATTCAGCATGTGCCATCCTGCAAGCTACAGAACATGCTTGCCAACGTCAAGGACCACCTGCCAGGTATCAACAACCTTGATTAGAAATTTATATTCCTATTTAACATAAGATATCTAGTTAATAAAATTTACGAGAAAACAAAGGAAATAGGGCCGCGTTTTTTCAGTTAAAACTAAAGCGACAGCGTCTGATAGAACTTTTTTGTTTGTTTTCTGCGCAAACAGCATGCATCGCTGAGTCAAGCTTGCTTCTAATTCTTAATGCGAAAAACGCGCTGCTAGTTTTGTCATTTCTTTAGTGTACATGAACCTACATCGCCAGTGTCATTGATTTAAAATGTATCCACAGCACGTCGTCTATATGGCGCTTCGCTTTCTCACCGGATGGTTATAAACGCCAGATATCGATTTCTTCTTTATCCCTCGTTTACTCCCCTTAAAATAGAGAAACGAGACTGCTTGGCTCACACGAGGCTGCCACTATCCACGAACAAGCGAAAGTTTAACGTAAATTTCAAAACAAGCGCGCTTATACTTAGGCCGACCCCAGAAGCCATCCTCCGTAGTGTACCATGGTGGATGGATTGATTCGCCCCCTGTAGGTCAAGGAAATCACCAACAGACCTCGAGGAGTGGGAAAGGCGCCCCACGCAACGCCTCTTGTTCGAATCAGCCGTGCCCATTTACTAAGAAAATATCGAACGCCTGCAATTAAACGAGCAACGTTGCAGCAGACACTGCCGCCACCAAAAAACCCAATGGAGCAAAAGCGAGCATTCCCCTTATCCCAATGGAGCAAAAGCGAGCATTACCCCTCCTCTCCGTTACTGGGGTCGGGAAAGCGGTTGGTGGCCGACAGAACAAGAGTCACGAACCGCGCTCGGCCAGGTTTCAGTGAGCGTACAGGTAGTGCAGTGTAGTTACCTTCTGGAGACTTGTAAAGGCCACGGGACGTGAGGTGCAGGGGCAACACTTCTGGCAGGCTTGGAGCAGCGGAGACGAGGCAGCTTCACTGAAGGTCGTCGACTTCTTCTTCTGCTTCACGTGCTGCGCGCTCCATTTTTGTGCTTCTTCTCCCTCGACTAGGGAGCAAACCGGGAGATAAAAATTTCGTTGTGACATCGCTGTTCTCTTCTATTACTTGTCGCCTTTTAGTACACGCTCTGTTGGAATCGCTGTGTATGTTACTGTTCCGACTTTCTGACCGTGATACTTTTTGTTATAAGTATCCCAATGCAGAGGGTACAATGCGTTTTATTTGTTTATTTCTTTTTTACACCGATGGCTTTATCATAGATGGATGATGTATGATGGGTAGCGCAAGGCAGGGCCACAAGGTGGGAATGTAATTAGCACAAAAGACGAGGACGCAGGCGAAGAAGCGGAGTAGACAAGAGCTAGCAACCTTTACCTCCCGATTCTTGGCCGATCCTCCAGTGTGGGTATGTGCCATTCTCTCAAAGGCTACAACAACAACAACTACTCCCCGTACACAAGTACTGAGAACAGTTTGCGTCTTTCTTGTACAGCTGCACGTTTTGTAATCATGAGATTTTTAAAACTAAAGTGAGAGGGCGAAATAATGTCCTGGAGAACCCGGCTAGAACCATGTTAAACCATGTTAAAGCGGGCCAGAACGGCTAGAACGATGTTGGCGTGATAGCGCTTGATACAATCATGCTAATAAGACTTCTGGTAAATACCCGTGTTTTGGCTTCTCGCTTCTCAAATGTAGCTTTGGAATGTATTCTCAAATTAAGCTATGTCATGTGTACAGTGTTTTAGGAGGTTTATAATTATCACCTAAACGAAAACACCTCTCTGAAATAAACATAAGTTATCGAATAGCTTTCGCGCAACGCCTTCAGCTTTGTTTAAAAGAAAACTGCGTTAGAAGGCGCTATTCCGAGTATAAATCGGGTTTAACTCAATCCTTAACAAAATCTCTTTGGGGGCCAAGAATCAGATAAAAGCCGGTTTTACCCGAAAGCGATGAGTTCTATATGTATGTAGCACTGTTCTTGTTTAACCAGGAGCAAGATATACTGAATCGTAATATGCGCTCTTTAATAAAATGACTATTTCTCTGCCTTGCCGCAGCAAGGACTATTTCTCTGCCTTGCCGCAGCGAGGAGGTGGTGACGAATCGCGGCTACGGTAAATAAATTGGTAAATTTGTTTTTGAAGAAAAGAAATGGCGCAGTATCTGTCTCACATATATCGGCGGACACCTGAACTGCGCCGTAAGGGAACGGAGGAAGGTAGGAGTGAAAGAAGAAAGGTTTGGTTTGGTTTATGGGGTTTAACGTCCCAAAGCGACTAAGGCTATGAGAGACGCCGTAGTGGAGGGCTCCGGAAATTTCGACCACCTGGGGTTCTTTAACGTGCACTGACATCGCACAGTACACGGGCCTCGAATTTCTCCTCCAAAGAAATTCAGCCGCCGCGGCCGGGATCGAACCCGCGTCTTTCGGGCCAGCAGCCGAGCACCATAACCACTGAGCCACCTCGGCGGCTAAAGAAGAAAGAGCTTATCTGTTTTTTCAGCCAGCGTCCGCTTCGGCGGATGCGGTTGTTGCTGCGGCGCGCGTCTTTTCTTTCCTTTTTCACATTCCTCTGATCTTTGAACTCTCCTCTATCTGCACGTGGCAGCGATGGTGGCTCGGCTGGAGCCAGTTGGCAGGCCCGTGCAATTTCCTTTCATCCTTCTCTCAGTCGCAACAACAACAACAGCAGTGGCTCAGTGGTTATGACGCTCGGCTGCTGACCTGAAAGACGCGGGTTCTAATCCGGCCGCGGCGGTCGAATTTGGAAGGAGGGGAAATTCCAGAGGCCCGTGTACTGTGCGATGTCAGTGCACGTTAAAGAACCCCAGGTGGTCGAAATTTCCGGATCCCTTCTCTACGGCGTCCCTCATAGTCTGAATCGTTTCGGGATGTTAAACCCAATAAACCAAACCAAACTATTTCTTTCTCTTTTAGCGCGCAGCTGTTTGGCGCCCGTTTCTGCGTTTCGCGGCGTCGCCGTCGCCGTTGTAACCGGCAGTGGACACCTTAGTCGCGCTTTGAGCTGCGAAACCAACGGAGCGGGAGCTTGGAAAGCAAAGGAAAGGCGCATAACTTCCCTCTTAGAACAGTGGACACCTCAACCATGCTTTAAGATACTTGGCGATAGTGACAGATAGAGATGTGCGCTGCATGCGTTGGCATCGCCAACGTTGTACCATTCTAATGAAACGAAGTGCGCATAACTGGCTCCCTGGGTCATTGGACGCCTGAATCGCACTTATAGGTACGTGGGGTGATGAGAGAGGGATGTGGGCGGCAGGCATTGACAACGTTGTGCCAGAAACGCGGCGCTGCCATAGGCCGTCGGTGTTCATTGGCGTTGTCAACGTTTTACACTCCGATCATGTTAAGGAAAGGAAGTAAGCATAACTAGCTCCCTGGGACACTGGACGCCTGAATCGCGCTTATAGGTACAGAGTTTCTCCGACAATGGTCATGCCCATTTATTTCTGTTAATAACGGTCGTCTTGTCTTGGTTTTTAGGCCAAACTGGCGCTAAGGTCTCCTTTTCAATGTTTCAGTGACTAATTATCGACTTTTCGCTCTTCTGTCAATCGGTATATGTGCATTCTTATTTTACATTGCCCATTCCTGTTAGTTACTTAGAAATGTTTACGGTACCTGTTTAATTGGCTCACCTTACATGCTTAATGTCATGTGTTTTTGTTAATGTGATTGTATCTTGTAACCTTGGCATGTGTACATATGTAAATAAATTTTTTCTAAACGTCTTGATCAAAAGTTTTCAGGCCCTTCTCGCTTCAGCCGCAAAACAGAGCCATTACGGCACTATTAAAGACCGAATGACCTTTAAACGCTAGCAGAAGGTTTCTTCTTGCGGCAGAGAAGCTTCTTACTTGACCTTTGTTTTGAATGAACCGCTACAAGGAGCTTTCATCATCCATCCCATCCCCAAGAACATGCACCCGTAGCACGACGGAGAACGCAGGGCAGCCCGCGCCAAAGCCCTGCACAAGCTTTACGGCGACAGTTCCGAGGCAGCCTATGTGGACGTGGCAGCGTACTCGTCGGGCTCTCGCATGGCCCTCGCCGTCGCTAATGTTGTATCGGCGCAGCGCTTATCAAGTTTGCTGCACTTTGCTACTGTGCGCCGCGTATCTGATGTTCGCGATTACTGTTCACGTGTGCAGTTGTATCCCGGCCAATGGCATGCCTCAGTTGCACCCAGGCTGTCTTTATAAGGCGAAGCCACTGAATTGTTTCCGTCTGTTGTGTCGTGTTGTTGTCCGAATAAATACTTGACTTCACGGCGTCTGAGTCCAACATGGCGACGAGGATGGGATAGTTCGTGCAGAAGCATTGATCCAGCCTGCACAACCGACGCAGACGCCACGGCAAGCAAGGACATCAGAAATGACCACCACCCTGGGATCTTTGGCAGAGTTCTCCCAGACTCTGGCAATATCGACATCTACCTGGAAAGGTTCGAGCTGTACGCAACCGCCAACGGAATAGACGCAAGTTAGAAGTTGCAAGTCTTCCTAACAATCTTGGGTGAAAAGGCTTATGTGACTCTGCGTAGCCTGCTGCTGCCGAAAAAGCCAACAGAGGTCAAGTACGAAGAAGCTGCAGAAGTTCTCCAAAAGCACTATGCTCCAAAACGGTCTGTGGTTACCGAACGGTATCACTTCTATCAGCGAAAGCAAGAGCCGAACGAAAGCCTGAATCAGTTCATCGTCGAGCTCAAAAGGCTGGCTGCTACGTGCTCGCTTGGAACATTCTTGGAAGAAGCGCTCCGAGATCGACTGATTGCTGGAATCCGTACGGATTCGATTCGATGGCGCCTTCTTGCCCTGTCGGATGACGAAGTCACCTGGGAGCGAGTCTGCAAAACCGTCACCGCCTTGTAAACGGCCCAGAAGGACACCCGGGAAATGCTACCGGAGGGGTCAACCGCCAGTCCTGCCGACGTCTACTGGCATCGGGAGCCTACCACGCAAGGCGGAAGACACTCGACTAAGGAAAAGCCCGCGAGCAACGTGCAAAGTGCCCCCCAAAACGGTCCAAGAAAGCAACGTGGGAAAGGCACTGTTCGCGCCTGTCATAGGTGTGGCGGACTGCACGAGCCAGTGAGTTGTCCTTTTCTCAAAAGTACACGCTTCAAATGTTCGAAGCCAGGTCATGTCGCGAAAATGTGCAAGACAAAGGTCGTTCAAAGTTGAGCAAACCTTGCCGGAAACTCCTGAGTTGCTTACGGTTTGTGCTACAAACAAGGTTCATAGCTCTCCGCCAATCGTGCTTAATGCAAGGGTAAACGGCAAGGATATATCCCAATGAAATTAGACACAGGAGCCGCTGTGACCATAATGTCTGAAAGAGATTTCGATGCAAATTTCCCAAACTACCCATGTTCCAAAGGCTACGTACGTCTATGAGTGTATAATGGCACTGCACTCAAAGTAAAAGGTGTAGCGAACATGAGTGTGTCTTATCGGAACCGAAGCTACGATCTGCCTCTGATAATTGCAAAGCAAGAAACTCGAGCTCGCATGCCGACGCTTTTAGGTCGCGATTGGATAACGGCACTAAAAGTTGACTTGCAGAATACTGTGCAGCAGTTGCAGTATGACATAGATAACATACAGTACGGCAGGCAGATGGTAGCAGCGGAATCCGAGAAGAGGTTAAAACAGCCGTACGGTGATGTGTTTGAGCCAGGCTATGGTTCTATAAAGGGATTCACTGGCAGCATCCAAATGAAAAGCGATGCGCATCCAACCTTTAGTAAGGCGAGACCAGTACCATATTGCCACGTATCATTGTAGTGTTTGTTCGTTCACGCTTCAGGCTGCAGGAAAGGGCTGTTATCATTTTTGTTCGTGACGCGAGAAGCGACCAGTCTAATCTCGATTGATCGCAGCCATGAAAGGCTGCATCTAGGTTTTTCCAGATCAGTGTAGATGATCTTGTCCTGCTATCTGGAAGTTTCTTTGCCGGCTTTAAATTGAGCGATGCCGCGAGCAGCGGACATTCGTAGTTCGACGACCGACGAGCACGCTTGTTGCTTACGCCGCCGTCGAGTGATTCAGTTCTTTTGCGGGCGCAAGTCAGCCCAAATAGAGAGCTTCGTTTCCAAGACTGGTTGGTGTGTTCCTGACTGCTGGACTGCCGTCACTAGAACGTGACAATATGCTTAGCGCGAGCAAGTTGAAAATGAATTGCGCGACCTTGAGAAAGCTGGTGTGGTGTACAGAGTCAGACACAGTAGTTGGGCTACACCGCTCGTGATAGTACCGAAGAAAGCTGGAAAAGAGACTAGGATATGTGGAGACTACCGAGTCACAGTCAATAGGGATATTGAACTCGACCACTATCCGCTGCCTCTGCCAGAGGACATATTCGCGTCACTGGCTGGGGGAACCGTGTTCACTTTACTGGATTTGTCAAAGGCGTACCTGCAACTTGAGCTCGATGAACAGGCACAGGAATTGCTGACGGTGAATACGCACCTGGGGCTTTTCAGGTTTAGACGATTGCCCTACGGAGTGGCAAGCGCGCCCGCAATGTTTCAGGCCGTGATGGATCAGGTTTTGCGAAGGATCCCTGGTACTGCCTGTTACCTGGATGATGTGTTAATAGCTGGTAGAGACCTGACAGAGTGCTACCGCCGTTCCGAGCAGGTGCTACAAGCACTCAGTGAGCACGACATTCGTGTCAACGTTGGGAGATGCAAAATTTTCCAAGAAAGTGTGCGTTACTTAGGACACGAGATAGACAACCACGGCGTACACCCAGCAGCGGAAAAAGTGAAGGCAATTCGAGACGCGCCAAAACCAAGTAACGTGAGTCAGCTAAAGGCATTTTTGGGCCTAATAAACTACTATGCCAATTTTTGCCTGATCTAGCAAATGTGCTAGAGCCTCTGCACCAACTGTTATCGGCAGCTAAAAGAAACATCTTGTTTTCTTTTTCCGCAAAATCAAGGTGTACCCTCTCCCAACTGTTTGTGCACCATTACTAAGATGAAAGCACTTGCAAGGTCAATGGTTTGGTGGCCACAGATCGACAACTGCCTGGAACAAACTGCGAAGCAGTGCGAAATTTGTCAAAGCACAATCTGTGGGGCCACTAGCACAGCTTTCATCTTGGAAATGGTGCACAAACAGTTGGGAGAGGGTACACCTTGATTTTGCGGAAAAAGAAAACGAGATGTTTCTTTTAGCTCTCGATTACTATTCCAAATGGTTGGAAATCGAGATCATGACGTCAACGGCAGCGCAAAGCACCATCGAAACAGTGCGCTCGTTGTTCGCAAGTCATGGCTTACCGACTGAGATAGTCAGATAGCGGACCGCAGTTTCGTGCAAAAGATTTTGAGGAATTTCTTTTGGCAAACGGGGTTAAGCACACCCTTATTCCGCCATATCATCCTCAGTCGAACGGTTCGGCAGAACGCGCGGTTCAAACAGTAAAGCAGTCGCTGTTGAAGCAATTACTCGAAGATCAGAGCAGTAAAAGTTCCAGGTGAATTCAGCACAGAATCGATAATTTTCTGTTCGCTTATAGAACAACGCCGCACACATTCACCGGACAAACACCAGCTGAACTCTTCATGAAAAGGAAGTTGCGCACTAGATTGTCGTTATTGAAACCAAGTCTACAAGATGCAATCAATGCCAAATCTGAGAGGAATGTACGCAGTGCAAACAAGCGGAGGAGTTCACCTAAAGAATTTTCTGTTGGAGATAGGGTGTTTCTGCGTGTGGGGAACAGGTGAAGTGGCGTCCAGGCAAGGTTGTGGATGTGAAATCTGCTATGACATATCTTGTTGTGGTGGATGGACAGACTCGGTTTGTGCATGCGGACCATTTGCGACATTCTTGTGTGAAGCCTGCTGTTGTCAAAGAAGGTGAGATACCTTTACCACTTGCTAGTGATATGTTAGAAAGTGAGTGTTCTTTTGGACCCGCCTCAACTCCACAAGTCTTGGATGGGAGTGATGGTTGCCCACTCGCAACTGAAGCCCAAAGTGCGTCAACATCGAAACAGAGCGAGGCCTGTTCGCCGGTGCTACCCAGACGCAGCATGCGTGAAAGGCGGAAGCCGGATCGTCTGATGTATGACGGTTTCTGATTTTGTCGGAGGGGAACTGTTGTATCGGCGCAGCGCTTATCAAGTTTGCTGCACTTTGCTACTGTGCGCCGCGTATCTGATGTTCGCGATTACTGTTCACGTGTACAGTTGTATCGCTGGCCAATGGCATGCCTCGGTTGCACCCAGGCGGTCTTTATAAGGCGAAGCCACTGAATTGTTTCCGTCTGTTGTGTCGTGTTGATGTCCGAATAAATACTTGACTTCACGGCGTCTGAGTCCAACAGCTAACAATCAGGCCCGATTACTCTCATCAGGCTCCATCACCACAGACTCATCAGAAATTGCAGAGGAAGCAGCCATTGCGCTCGCTCTCATCTCCTGTTGGCGAGGAGTTCGGTGTCGTTGCTAGCTCGCTGCTGCTGCTCGCTGCTTGACGGGACCGCGGTCAAGCTTCGACACCCGTTCCCACCACCACCAGGACAGGAGTGCCGCCAAGTCAAAGAGTTAAGGTGATGGGAGGAAGATTACAAGAGGGTTTATTTACATTTTTACATTGGTGGTTAGAAGTGAGACTGAAGTGAAGCTGAAGTGAGGCTCAAGTGAGGCTGTCCTGCCACATTCGTTGTCGACTTTTATACTGTTCTCCTTCCCTAAATTTCCTAGGTTGAGGACGCCCACGCCGGGGTGGGAGGGGCCCAGATCACAAACACAAACTTGTGCGCACGAACACACCACTGCACTTAGGGTCACGCCCCCTTCACATGTGGAGTCTGAGGGAAAGAAGGTTGTCGTCGAGGTAGCGCCGACTGCGGTAGGTGATGGCCTCCGGCCAGCGAAGCGATCCGCCGCTCGAGGCCGGAACGCGAGGTCACGAAAAGGCCGAAAGTGGTTCCTCGTGTTTGGAGATGTTCGCGAGGGTCGGAGATGATGCCCGCCAGCTTGTCGCGGTGCTTGGCACGCCAAAGAGGAACAGGAAACGAGGCCCTTTGTTCCCTGGCACGGTCACGGCAAATGGGGAAGATAACGTTCGTCTCCCCGAGGCGACGGCGGCGGCGTTCTACACGTGCAGACCTTTCGGAAAGGGGGTCCGTTTTGGTCCTGCACTCCGACCGGGCAAACTCCGTAATTGAAGTCGGCTGGCACCTGGGTCCTCTCCGTGCGTGCGGTCCATGGCGGCAGGCCCGAGAGTAATCACACTCAAGTTGCTCGCAGCCATACACAGTAGAAACAGGTTTGGTTTGGTTTATGGGGTTTAACGTCCCAAAGCGACTAAGGCTATGAGAGACGCCGTAGTGGAGGGCTCCGGAAATTTCGACCACCTGGGGTTCTTTAACGTGCACTGACATCGCACAGACAGTAGAAACAGGTGCGCTGGCTGGTTCCAAACGAGACCCGCTGACGTCGATCTTAATACTCCACCTCTGCCACCAAAATTCTCTCCGACTCAAAATCCGCCCTGTCCAATTTCGCTAAAGGCTTGATATCCCGCACCGCGGCTCGGCTTCTACGCTTCTGGCACCCCACCCGCCCTGTAACCCTTATCTGGACCCCCGCACACGCAGGCCTCCCGGGTAACGAGGAGGTCAACTCCCTCGCCCGAGGTCTCACTCTCCGGGCTAGAGTTGGACCCCCTCCGTCATCCTAGGAACGTCTGCTTAACTTCAGAGATATCCTTACCCACTACCGAGATAACCGGCGCGTTTACGCACCACCGGCTCCCTCTCTAACCCTAACCCAGGCCTCCCACTGGCGCCGACTCCAGACCCGTACTGCTCCTTACCCTATTCTTCTTCATGCCCGCTAACCCGATCAGTTCCTTTCATCCTGTAAGCTATGCGGTAAACCGGGAGACTTTATTCATATCCTTCTCACATGCCCCACCTTTCCACACCCTCCATCCCCAACCACGTCGGAGTCATACTAGGAGAATCTCCTGGCCAGGTCCGCTGCTGCTGACTAGCGCCGGATAATTACCGACGCCTTGAAGCGGATAGCCCTGTAAGGACTGTCCATTCCCCTTTAAGGACAACCCCCCAAGGGTTGCCTCGTGCCACGTAAGGGGAGGCAGGATTTGCCCCCTCTGCATTTCTTGGCAATAAATGTTTCAACCACCACCACACGTGGTCGAAATTTCCGGAGCCCTCCACTGCGGCGTCTCTCATAGCCTTAGTCGCTTTGGGACGTTAAACCCCATAAACCAACCTAAACCAACCACCACACAAGGAGCGCTCTAGGAGCATTCATTTCGATACAGCTGAGCGCTGTGGCCTTAACACGTTTGATGAAGACTTTACGTGGAGTGATGACAGAGAGATGTGGGCTGTTGTGACAGCCTCGCGAAATACTTGCGCAGACCTCGTCTTTGAGAACCAGGCATTGGTGCAGCAAGTCGAGCATATACCATCTATTTCTCTGACTTCACAAAGCTTCCTTTATGACAACCATGAACTGTTAGCAGAGTGTTTCTTGAAGGAATATGTGTGCAAAATAACAAGTTTTCTGTAATTTGGTTTGTTGGTTTACTGGAGTTTAACGTCCCGAAGCAACTCAGGCTATGAGGGACGCCGTAGGGTAGGGCTCCGGAAATTTCGGGCACCTGGGGTTCTTTAACGTGCACTGACATCGCACAGTACACGGGCCTCTAGAATTTCGCCTTCATCGAAATTCAGCCGCCGCGGTCGGGATCGAACCCGCGTCTTTCGGGTCAGCAGCCGAGCTCCGTAACCACTGAGCCACAGCGGCGGGCTGTTTTCTGTAATTGTACATACATGTCTTGCTCGAATTCTTTGCCTCGATCTATCGAAAAGCTTAAACAGCTGATGAGCTGCGCTCCAATTTCGTATTAGGAAGTAACGTAATCGTCGGCAATTTTTTTTTTTCCACCGTGTATACAGACGCGTCTTGGAGAGGTGGAGATACCAAAATCGCTGTAGGGGCGGTGGTCGATTCGTCTTTACGCGAAATGACCACCGCGTCTCTCCGAGGCTGCACAGCTGCAGAGTCCGAGGAAGTAGCCGTTGCTCTAGCGGTGGCGGAGGGCTATAGAACCGGGCGGTCACTAACAATACTTACGGACTCTCAAACAGCCTGCCGAAATTACATGAATGGCAGGATAGGTCGTCACGCGCTCCGTATACTCCTCGCAGCGAGTGACAGAATTAAAAACCGGGAAGAACAAAACGACAAGATCCGACACAAAATTGTGTGGGTACCGGGGCACACGGGGGTGGCAGGGAACCGAGAGGCCGACAGGATAGCTCGAGGATACATTACTTTCCGAGCTTCCAACGAGACCGCGGAACTCGCGCCAGCACCCAGGGAATACTCGGCCATACTACAAAACTATAAAGGCAGAAGAATGCGATATCCCCCACCGCACAAATCTCTCAGCAGAGAGGAAGCTGTCACTTGGAGACAATTACAAACAGGCTCTTTCCCAAACCTACATATACTAAACAAAATGCACCCTACGATATACACGAACAAATGTCCCTGGTGCGACGAAAAACCTACACTATACCACATCACATGGGCCTGCCAAAACATAGACGTGGTCCCCAAAATACAAAACCCGAGTGCGGAGCAGTGGGAGGCTCTGCTGTCCAGCGACCGCTGCGAAGACCAACAAGGTCTGGTACAGCGAGCTCAACGGGCGGCAGTGGCCAGCGGAGCCCTGGACTGAGGGCAACCGACCACTGATTAGAGGCGGACGACTTCGACAGAGAAGGCTCCTGGGGGTAGAACCAAGACGTCTCTGAAGATGCCCCCAAACCGCAGGAAAAACCATTAGTGTAAATAAAGTTTTCCCTTCCTTCCTTCCTGCATGGGTGGCTAGACTGATTCCCCGAGTTGGTTTTGTTCGGAACGAGAGTGTCGATATTGACTGCTACCGGCAACGAGAACCCAGATGTGGACGTGTTCACTTCTGGGGCGCCGCTGATCATCATTATCAACCTGACTATGCGCATATCAATGCAAAGGCCTCTCCCATATCTCTTCAATTAACCCTGTCCTGTGCCAGCTGGGGCCACCCTATCAACGTGTCACAAAATTCGGCGCACAATTGGCAAAGCCGGCGTGGAAAGAAAAAATTCAGGGGGCCATTTGACTGTCTAAAGTGCGTAGAGGCGAAAGCGTTTTCGCACCACTTTGCCTGGATGGATGGAAAAAACTTTATTGCTGATAAATTTAAGGTGTTCTTGACCCTTACGGGTCACTGGGCGCCGTGGTCGATCCTTGGTCCAGGATGCCGCACTTGACTGCTGCCATCGTGGCTCGGCGCACAAGGAATCGTTGCGCTTCCTCGTCCTCGCTGGCCAGCAAGTGCTCCCACTGCATCACACTCGGGTTTATTCTTGGCTCTAAGTCTGCCTTAGGGCAGGTCCATGTGATATGTTCTAGTGTAGGTTTACCCTGACACCACGGACATTCGTCTGCATATTGTGTAGGGAAAATCTTGTGTAGTTTGTGAAGGTGTGGGTAGGTACCGGTTTGTAGTCTGCGCCAGTCTACCGCCTCCTCTTTGGTGAGCCTTTTGTGTGGGGCTGGGTAGCGTTTCCGCTGACCCCTGTAATGATGTGTGACACTGGTGACGTAACCATTGGATGACGTCACACATAATTGATGAATTACTGACTAATTACTGATTAATCATTCAGCAGTAATTGACTGCTAATTAATGGCGCTTAAGCTTCGCCTTTAGGAGTGGAACGCGATAGCGTGTTGTAGCGCTGCCAGGGAGTCCACGGAACGCCACCGTCCGTTCGGCGCGATGCCTTGCCCTTTGAACGCAACGCTTTTTGAGGAAAGGAACTGGCGCTGTAATTCTCAGTCATCTCGGTGGACACCTTAGCCGCACCGTACAGGAAGGGAGTAAGTCGGAGTGAAAGAAGAAAGAGGGGCCGTAATGAAGAAACTGAAAATTGTATTTGAGGAAAGGAAATTACGCAGCAACTCTCTCACATATCTCGGTGGACACCCGCCAAAACGCGGACAGATCTGTCGACACGGCTGCCGACGCGGACGCAGACACGGCTGCAGACATGGATTGCTAACGACAGCATGAGGCATTAAAGGCTTTCGCCTTAATATCGCCCGTGCCGTAGAACGTTTGAGAAACGAACCACGGTTACCAATGGAGAGCGCGCAGCCTTGGGTGTATTGATGCCCTGTCCACTTCGCTCGCCGATACTGTGCGTCCGCGCGCGCCGTCGACGAGTCGAGAACGAATCACTCTTTATTGCCGGTGGAGAGCGCGTAACCTCGGGCGTACTGATGATGCCCTCTCCACTTCGCTCTCACGCCAATGGCGCCGGGTCGAAGAAGCAACTGGAATTCTCTAGAAACCACTCCTGACGCCTGACCAATGGCGACGCGCCCGGAGATAGGGTGAGCAGTACACACTATTGTTTTTTAATTTATAACTTCAGTATAAAACTATTATTTCAGGGCAAACGAAAGTTAAATATATGTCTACATTTCTGAAAGTGTTAATACGTGCGCGCAAGTCTTAAAGCGCGCAAAAAGGGAACAATTTCCAGCGGACTTTATTAAATGCAGACTCAATATTGCACCCAAATATTTCGTAATCGGCATGTCTAATGTTAATTGAAGCAAACAAAATTTACAACCAAGCAGCTTCATTTTCTTTTCACAACCCCTTTAAGTTTCCACGATGGTTAACACTACATTATATCGGCTCTCTGAAAGTTTGTCCAGCTAGGAAGTCACTACGGGCTTTTTTTGGTGTTTCAAACTCAAAAGACGCCTTGAAATCAAGGGTTATTTGGTACATGTCCGTCTTGCAAGAAAGATTCTTTATTAGAACCATGATTGTTAAGAGCCTGATAATACAATGGCTTAAGGGAAAGGTTTCTCACAAAAAGGATAAAAAACGGTCTTCTGACGGTTTCCATGCATGCTTCTTCCTTTGTATTTCCTTCCTCCATGCTCTTGCGCGTGCGTGATCTGGATAAAGCAAGACACCAACAAAAGCTCTAAAGGAAACGCCCCTATCGGATTACGTTATGCGGGTCAGAACTGTTCATAGAAGTGCATTCTGAAATATTTGGAGTAGGCTAATCTTGACCTGTTTGCCGTAAATAGATTTTCTGCAACTGAAATTTATGAAAATAATTTTTAAAAATAGACTTATTTCTCTTGTGATATTTTTTTTTCATTTTGCGGCCAATGCTCCCTTCAGTTCAGTAGCCCTCGTCTCTTTAATATTTCATGGCAGAAATAATTTGGGAACGTTGGCTACAACAACTTGTTTTGGTAAAGGGATAGCGTGAAAGTGCATCTCATGCGCATGTCAATAGCCGTTTGCCGATACCTCTTTAATGTACCCAGCTAAGATGGTGGTTATAAATGCTACTGAACCGCCTTGTTTCAGTAATCCAGAAGAGATGAAGGCGAAAAGTGCATTTGTATTTATTTTAATGCGTTTTTGTACGCTCGCGAGCCGCTGTAGTGATCGGGGGCCCAGCCAGCGGAGAACGGCGAGCCGGGCTGGCGCCATCGGGCTACGCTGACCTTTCGGAAAGCGCTGCTGTTTTTCGGAGAAGACGCAAGGAAAAGCTGGCCTGGGGGCGGCTTCTGGCGACGGCGTTGGCGTGGACAAAGAATCCCCTTCGCCGGCGATGCTGAATGCGGCTCTGGTGCCGAACTGCGCTCATGGGGACTGGCAGCGGAAACGGGCGAGCCAGTCAGGCGCCATCAGGCCACTGCGGCCGAAGCGCTGCTGCTCGGGGGAGACACTGCATGGGGCAGCTACTGGCGACGGCGTCGGCGTACACAAAGGCGTCTAATCCCCTTCGCCGGGAAGGCTGAGTGCGGTGTTTCTCCCGGACTGCCCGTGGACCGACGGAAGAGACCCAGTGGCGACGACGGCGGGGGCGACGGCGCCGCCAACTCATTGCCCGCGTGCGCCCTGAGGAGCCGACAAAGCGGAGGGGCGACACGGCTGATTCGTCCCTGAAGAGGTCACCGGTGTGAGCGGTCAGCGCTCGCGTCCCCATCGATCAGGATCATCACAGAGCAACAACGACCTTTGGGCCTGGTCGGCCCGCGGAAAACCAATAGTTCGCAACTGAGAGACGCCAAGTTCCTCCTTGCCCGTGCAGTGTGCGCGGTCACGTGGTGAGGGCGGAGCCTAAGAAGACGCTAGCGGCCCATTGGACGCTCCACCAGAGATCAGATTCCCTAGCTGGGTGCCTGGGGAATGTGAACTGCATTTAAGCAGCAATCTGTGGGGTGCCAGCATCCTCCCCCATTTTCTGGCTTTGGTCTACTTGCTGTTTTGTAAATATGTAAAATAAACCTTCAAGCTTGCTATTCCTCCCGAAGGCTTCCCTTCGTAGTCTGCTGCTTCGTCCACATGCGGTGAAGACCCTGGTCCCGATCCCTGAGCATATCACCGCCCTTTGCTGACGCTCCTCAAGAACGGAGTAGCAGACGACGTGCGCGGGCACACCGATAGATGGATGAATAAAAGATGGAAGCGCCTCCTCTGAAACTGGGTGGCGGCACTTGCCACCATGCTCTGCTTTTTTTTCTTTGGCGGTGTAATAAAGCATTCTATACATTTGCCTATTCCTTTAAATGGTTCAAAGCATAGAGTTTCTTACTATTACCTAGAGGGAAAGCTGGCAAGCCGTCTATGGGAATTTGCATGGAGACCCCACGTGACCACCTCAGCCACCATCATGGAGGAAGAAAAACTAGGAGGGACCATGACGTCACAATCTTGAAGCCTAGTCATAAAAAATATAATGGAAAGCATCATGGGAAATAGGCCCTCACGTGACACGGCAGTGGTAGCTCTTAGCTGGATTTCGGTTTCGGTTTCGCTCTCTCGCTGTACGAGCAACTACGCGACCATCTGCTTGCGTTCACTGACGGCTCCGTGGTGACCGCAAACTGCTCGCTCGCCGCAGCGGCCACCATCCCCGAGCGACGCGTGCGCTGACTGCGGCGCAGTGGAGACACTTGGAGCACATGCTCCTTCGCTGTGCCGCTTCTGCAGTGCCGCGTCGCGAGATTCTCGCTGCCTGCAGGGCGCTGGGAATCATCCCGGACAGTCTCGAAGCACTCCTGTGGCCGCGCGGCACTGCGCGCTCCCGTGATATTCTAGCCTCTATACCCGTGACAGAACAGTGGTGAGCCTCTGTGCGTTCATCGAACAGGCGGCTTGACTTCCCGCTCGCTCTTCGCCAGGTAGTGCACGCGTGACACGAACGCTCCGTGGGTGCTACCTCCGACGGTATACGCGGCCGGGCGCCCCACCCCGGCCGCTAGTGCAGTATGCCGCGCGCGCGATTAGTCCGAGACAGGACGCTACGAGCGCGCGGCTATGTATACATACAGTTTACTTCTTTTTGTAAGTGATTGTGCGCAGTGGCCGGGAGACCCCGCGCAGGGGCAGACGTAAAGCCGCCGGCACTCTCTCTCGACAGCGAGAGAGAGAGAAATACTTCACTGCTGAATTTCACGTCGGAACCGCCTATGTGCGCGCGCGTATTCGGCACGACTTGTGCCTTGAGAATAGCGGAGAACGGAGGGCCCATGGGCGGGCCGAAGTCCGCCTGCCCGAGAAATAGAATCTTGCGCAGCGCGCCGGAGCGCTCGTTCAACACGTCCGTCCGCCGTGAGCGCTCTGGAAGCCGCTGCGTCCTTTTTTAGAGGCTCGTTTCTTCGCCTACTCTCGAGTTCTCCGCTCATAGCATGCGCTGAAATAAACGCTCCGTATGTGGTATAACGACGAAAGGAATTCCTCTCCATTCTTTTTATGAACCACAGTTGAACAGTGACGAGGTCGCGGCCGCACCCTTTGATGAAAAGTTTACCCGCAGTTTTCTACAGTGCACCAAAAAACTCAAGAGTGTAATCAACAGAGACGCGGAGCCTTCAGACAACCTCGAGCTCGCATTCCGCCAAAGCGCTGCGCTGCGCTGCGCTGCGCTACTTCGGAGCATGGACGTTCACTAAAAAGCACCGCTGGCTGGCAGTCTGGTAACTGTGGAGGAGGGCCTATTTCCCATGAGTCAGTGCGCAAAAGGGCCCTCGGCAGCGGCGTCAGAGGAGGATGGCTTGCAGAAGCTGAGCGCACTCCCTCCTAGTTTTTTTACCTCCATGGCCACCATGGGCGCTCAAAGCATCATGGGGCGGTGAGCTACTTGTTGCGGAACTGTAACTTTTGGCCAAAAATCAATAAAAAAAATAAAGCTGTTTGATAGCTACAAACGTCCTAACATTCAATATCTTGTCTAATGATTGCAACAAACGAGCAGAAAAGCATTTAAGTGCAAAGTTTGCCTAAAATAAGACATGACTAGCTTTCCTATTGGCCAAGTGATGAACACTAAAAAAACTAATATTTCGTAATTAACAGGCGCACTTTTAAAAGTAAATATGTTTTCAGAAAAAAATGTTGTTGTTTAGATACTTTAAGAGGTTTTTTAATGGCATTTCGGAAGAGTAAAACCTTTTATTGGCGTCGTGTGTCGTCGCGTCTTCACTACTATGGCTTTTGCACACTGCGTTCGCGCGAAAGTCGTCTGCGCACACACGAACTACGTTTTCGGAATGAAACGCCTTAGTACTGCCACTCCGTGTTCCCGAAAAACTACGACTGTGCCGCAACAAGTAGCTCACCGCCCCATGATGCTTTGAGCGTCCATGTTGGCTGAAGTGCAGCGCCGCCAGCTTTCCCTCTAGGTAGTAGTAAGAAACTCTATGGTTCAAAGCGCCGGTGCTCTTGGCAGACTGACACTATCTAAAAATGTTGGAAGAGGCCACATGTTTTGGAGCAGTTTCACACCAGTATGATGCAAGAGCTATGGTCACAGAAAGTATGACAGAATCAAAATACTGCTCAGAAATTGGGACGAAAGATACAGACGCAATTTCATAAACCTTTTACCCCATGAAAGCATGCGTGTCACACACGCACAAGAAATGGCAGTAAATGCTGAAGGCCTTAAGTTTGTTAATGCCATTATTTTCGGAGTTGGTGCTACACGTCCACATTTAATGCCATTATCGAAAGTGAGGATGACGATAACGCTTGCAAGGCAGCGAAAAGTTTCATCTGAATATAAACAGTGCTAATGAGCACAATATATCGGGAATGTTCAAATGTAATGTAAAAATGATTTTCCATAAAATACGGCTGTTTCTGCTTTACAATTCGGAAAAGTAGTCATAAAGTCGTATGTCGGCACACAAGTCGAGAGTACCTGTCAAAAAGACTCGATAAAATGGCGCTCTCCACATCGTAAATCGGACAAAGTTACGAATTAACCATTTTTTGCTACTGGTTAAGAAGTTGTTACTCATGCTTTTCTGCGTGTGGAATGGGAACGAGAGTACGCATTGCACGGGCGAATGAGTTGTGGCGAACTCAGTAGGTCGCGAATGCCAGTAAAGTTAATGCCATTAAATTTATGCGTGTGGCACCGCACGAATTTGAAACATAAGGCAGTAAGCACTTAATGACATTAAATCTGGCTGTGTGGCAATTGAGTTTTTCACTTTTACGTCGTCGACCGTAGGAAATGTATCGCAAGTGTTGGGCGCTCGACTACTGAGCCGGAGTACCTGGGTTCGAATCCGACCGCGGCGGCCGCTTTTCGGTGGAGGTGGAACGCAAAAGGCGCCCGTGTGCTGTGCGATGTCAGTGCACGTTAAAGATCCACTACGGCACCTCCTTCTTTCTTTCTTATTTCACTCCCACCTCCCTCCCTTCCTTTACGGCGCGGTTCAGGAGTCCACCGAGACTGTGAGACAGATAATGTGTCATTTCCTTTCCTCAAAACCCAAAAACAAAAAAAACATTGTCCGCTGTACCACTACCATCGAATATTCCGCTAAAATGCGGTACACTGTGAGACTTCGGAGCTAAATTTCAGCCTTTGCGGAGAGAAACCTAGTGCCGTCATAAGCGTCGTCTGCTAGCGTCGTCTGTTAGCGCGCGCTGCATGATGGGATTGCACAGTAAATGATGAAGTCGTATCCTTTCAAGAATTCATTAAGCTTTCATCACGTCGCCTAATACGTTCGCATTGACTTTTGGGCGATAAAAAATCACTCACAACTTAGGCAAGGTTGCGCTTGCTGCCTCTCCATAACAAGTGCTGCCCCTCTATCATTAACATCATCAGCTGAGAGGTATTTCATTGCTCCAGGGGCCCCTACATGTGACACCGCTGTGGCTGTGACCGTCGCGTCGGCCGCTTTTCGACCGCGTCCGTGCGTTCATGTGCTTGCGTGACGCTGCCCCGTAACTTTGGTTCTTTTGCCAAGCAGAGGCTATCATGGAATGTGAGTGCTGCTTGTTTTCGTGCCACCAACGAGGGAACGTGGACTCTTACGGCAACAAGGTATCACTCGGTGCTTACTGCAGTTTTGAGGAATTGCACTACATGAGACGCTTGTAAGACGCCGCTTGGCTCATTCGCGCAGACATACGCATTTTCGAACGCCGCCGTTAAAGCCACTCATCCTGACGCAGAATATTTCGTTTGCTTCTGTGTGCCCTTATGGCCTCACAGTCGCGCAACAGCTTGGGATGGAGCGCTCGTGCCGTGCTGCTCGTTGACATCTCTGCTTTCCTTGGTCAGAGATAATCGTGGTTGCAGGCGTTGTTTTCGTTGCTAACGTCGCAAAAAATCGTTCGGAGATTTCCGCAGATGGAATGAACACGCATTGCTTGTTTCCATTATGTAATCAGCTGGCGCGAGGGATTTTCCGCTTAATGCGTCCCTTTGTCTGCAACACGCGTCCGGTTCTGCTATTTTCAGTAACGTTGTTTGCTGCCGGCATTGGCACCATTGCTTGTTTCTGTTTAGCGACGCTACCGCGCAGCATGCATGCTTGGGGCGTGACGTTCTGTACAGCTGCGTGGCTGTAGTGTCGCACGATTGTACAGAAAAACACAAGACGCATTGTCGCGTAAGCTTGCCTCCGGAGAGCAGTGCGAGTGCGCAAAAATACCTTTAATGGGTAGACAGATCTCGGTGTGCTATTAAGAAGGTTGAAGGTTTATTTCCGCAACTAGGTGTTGCGAGGACAGCCAGGGAAATAGCTGCATAGACAGCTTGAGAGGTCCTGACTTCCTCTTAAAGTGCAGCATTGATAGCGGCGGAGTACGACATCAAACAAAATGTAAGAAAAAAAACACCTATGTTCGGTACCGAGAATGAGAGTAGTACATTTAGTACGCCGTTCATTGTGCTTGTAAAGAAAAAAAAACTCCAGAAAGAACACTATGCAGTCAACATTAATCCGAACCCCGTGGTAAGGCAGGCATCATAGTGCCAGTGTTGTCTCGGGCATATAAAAACCTATAAGCCATCAATGTGCGCAAATCTCACTCAAAGGGAAATAATATGTGGTTGATCTTGTTGTTGTAAATGCTGTTCTTTCCTACACAGGTATCTTACCATTCCCTGCCAAAGAACCCCCGCCGCCGCAAGCTGTGGTTGGCTGCGCTAGGACAGGAGCTGCCACGAAGGTTAAAAAAGGTGCGAATCTGTTCGAGGCATTTCCAAAACAACGACTTCTCCCAGACACTCAAGCGAGGTCGCAGACTTCTTCCAACGGCTGTGCCCCGTCCTGTTGAAGAGTGTCGTCCGGTCGCCGAATGCCCTGGCCAAGTAGCGTCACCCGGCACTGCTGGCCCAGAACTTGGAGGTAGTGCGGCAGAGCCCCAAGATGCCGCGGAGGCTCTTCGGAAAAAGGATGAAGAGATTGCGCGTCTCAGGGAACAGCTGAACCAGTCGAACCTGATTATCGAGAGCCTGCAGGAACAAATTGTCCGATTTGAGCAGAAATGCTTTGAACTTGAGACGACTTCCAAGAAATTTTGTCTCGAGACGCTGAAGACTTTGGAGAAGTGGTGCGAATTTGTCTAGTCAATTGTTCTGCTGCGCATGCACAACTTGTTTTCGAATGTCGAACATTTGTTTATCAAGCTGACGTGGTTGCACAAAGATGGCGCAGATGTTTGGATTGGTCTCTGCAGTCAGGCCCTTCAGTGAGAACCTTTTGCTGCTTCTGCCTAGAGGCCATAGGCAAGTGTGTGGCAGCTTGCATGTGCCATTGTTACAACTGCTTTGATTTTTTTCTTGCCCGCTGCTAGTAAAAGCACATTTTTGAAAGTCCATGTAATCATTGTTTTCAGAGTCGTGCCTAGGATGAATTTACAACGCCCTTTTGATGTCTTCTTGTGTCAGCCTGATTTCAGCTATAACTTTTTGCCCATTATTCTTGCCTTTCTGACTGTGATCAAAACATTTCACTCATTTCCACCCTTGCTCACACTAAGCCATTCTCTGTCTAATTTGAACCTGCCGGTTTGGAAGCTGTTCTTGATTGCATTTTTAATTTAATGATTTTAGTGCACACCTCTAAGGGCACTGACGATGAATTCAAGTAGGCTTCTCTCGGTAGATTACTGCATTTTATCGATAAAGACACTACCTTCACTGACAAGCTTGGAAACTGCAAAAAATTAAATGCAAGTAACACCACCACTGGCCATTTTCGTAAGCAAAGTGCAGTGCATCAAGACTGTCTATCTTAAGTGGTCCTTCAAGCTAAGCTACAAAACGATTCACTTCCAACAGTGATAATGGAGGCCTTTTTGGTTCCAGATGCAACGAGTTAAATAATAATGCTTTATTTCCACCAAATCAAATACAATTTGATGGAGGAGGGGAGAAAAAATGCGGCTATCCGCTTGACGGAGTTCTCCTCTCCTGTTCAGACGGCAGTGACAGAAAACGAGGAACTAAATTGAACATCAAGTCATTAAGAACATAAAACGAGGAACTAAATTGAACATCAAGTCATAGATGAATAAAAACATCAATATAAGCAATGTCTGTAACCGAACAGAATATGCAGAAATCAAAAGGGGGTATCAGCAACGAAAAAGGGGTATCAGCACAGTAGACGACCAGTCATCAAATAACAAAAAGGGTGGAGAGCAATTCATAAAACAGGAGTTGATGTATTAGCACTTAACCAAATGAACAATCATACTATGCAGAGAGGAGATGGTGATTTCACGGAGGTTTACGCCTGCTTCAATTAACTGGTTTTGTAAATACGGTAGTTGGTAATTAATTCTTTGACGACCGTAGCTAGTTCTTGTGAATGGTAAAACCCATTGTGGTTTGTGGCGATGCGGATATGGTGAATCGGACTGATGCGAAGGAGCCATAGAGGAAATGGTGTCAATATGGCGCTTTTGCTCAACTGTATATACGCAATGGCGTGTTTACAGTTTACAGTGCTCAACTGTAAATGGCGGTAGAATTTTGAAATTCAGTTTCCCCTGCAAGGAATGCTTGTTTTGCTGCTGGTCAGGGATCAATGTGGCCAGAAAAAGCTGTCTAATAACTTTTACTGGGAACAAAAGTTGACTGAAGTTCCCTTGGTATCCATTTAACCCATATATCCTCGCGTGCTACATGTAGGACACCATTGTTTTCCGCAGTAACTGTGAAAGTTTATTATGTAAAAGCTTGCGCCCGCTAAGGTAGGTTCAAGAGTGTCTAAACTTTTCCTGTGCATGGGTTGTGTAGTGTACGTTCAGAAAGGTCCGCCCGTCTTTTCTGGACACCAGTTTTGAAATTGTACCCCATCGACTAGCTTGTAATTCTGCGAGAAAAACAAATTTTTGCGCATTGTCATAAGGTTGGTTTGGTTTATGGGGTTTAATGTCCCAAAGCGACTGAGGCTATGAGGGACGCCGTAGTGGAGGGCTGCGGAAATCTAGACCACCTGGGTGGTCGTGCACAGACATCGCACAGTACACAGGCCTCTAGAATTTCGCCTCCATCAAAATTCGACCGCTGTGGCCGGGATCGAATCCACGTCTTTCGGGTTAGCAGCCGAGCACCATAACCACTGAGCCACCGCGACGGCTGTCACAAGGAAACCACCTCGTGTGATGAGAAACGTGGCTTTAAAGTAGATGTGAAGCTTTTGCCATATATAACGGGTAGCGAGTTTGCTTAGTATCCACAATGTAAGATAGTTCAAAAGTCAATCTGAAAAAAAATTTCACACACAAAAAAAGACTATTCAGAATTGTGAAGTAAAATAAACAATTTACATCTAAAAATTTTTAATCTCAAATTTCTGAAGTTTTGACATATATAGGTTAATGAGTGGAAGCACACCGCGTTATCATCAGACAGACGAGGCGCCAATGGACGCAACGGGAAAAGGTGAACAATGGGCAGCAAAAGCAGGGTAAAAGACTCGAAGAAACGCAGCTAGGGACTAGTGAACTAATAATTGTAATTGCATTTTGTTTGACCTGTCTTCAGTTTTTCGAGTCTAATTTGGCAGTATTATGTTCTGCTGTCTTCATTCATCATCAGCCTGACTACGCCCAGCGCAGTGCAAAGGCCTCTCCCATGTCTCTCCAGTTAACCCTGTTCTAGGTATATTGATGATTGTCTGGCAGCAAAGTCACATTTATTGGTGAAAGTCTCATGTAAACACCTCAATTTTCCTACTTCTAGATTCGAGCTTGTGACGTAAAGACGAACTGAACTCTGTGATTGGAGGGAATGGCGATGCAACATAGCATGAGAGATCCACACCGAGAAGGCACGTAGTGACGCCTGCACTTCATTTTTTTGTTGTTTTTTTTTAATGTAAAACAGTTCCATTTCAGTGAAAGCAGTGTCTGCAGAATGCAGTGATCTATCTTATAGACAAACTTCAGTTTGTCTTCAATGGCTTTTTAAGTGGCTCAGAAGCCTTGGTGTAAGGCCATATTTTTATTTGGCCTACACTGAAATGATTCTGCCAATTGAACTCATGCATGGTGAATTAACGCTAGAGCCACTCGGGCAACATGGTACACAAAAACGATCGATTGACTTATCTGTTCTGTAAACTGTTAGATCTTTGTTATGTACCACATTTTTTTTAGCGCTTCTCAGTCTTGTTGCACATCTGTACTGATTATACTGAGCGCCACTTTGTGATTGGATGCAGCTATTTCAGTGAGTAGCATCTTCTCTAATCTACTAAATCCTTGTTTGTGCATTCCTTTTGTGTTTACATAATACTGAGCGCCACTTTGTGATTGGATGCAACTATTGCAGTGAGTGAGTAGCATCTTCTCTGATCTACTGAATCCTTGTTTGTGCATTCCTTTTGTGTTTACATTCATTCACACGCTGCAGGTCAGCAGACTTCACTGTGAAGTGTTCGTGGGCTTTTGCTTGGAGGTGTAGAATGAGATGTGCGAGAATGTGATGCGGTCTTGAACTGAGCGTGTGTCTGTTTTCTTCGGAATCTGTTACAGAATGCACCGCCTCCGCGTTCTGTTTCTGAACGGGTGAATTGTATGCACGCCTGCAAAGCCCTGTTTTGGTGTTGCTTTGTTGAAATGCTTATGCAGGGATTTTGCTATGGATAAATAAACATTTGAGAGCACAGAGTTGCAAGTTTGTTGGCAACAGTGGCGGTCCTAAGGGGGGGGGCGGTCGCCAGCCCCAAAAGCCTTTGCACATCTTCCCAAACGTCCGTTTTCGGGCTCTTACAGGGCATGATGGGATTTTTCGCGTACAACTGGAAATGCTTTGCATCTGTGATAAATCAAGTAGTCCCCTATTTTGTACGTTCTCCGTGTTAGTGCCTGTCTTATTCCTCACAGTTGTATGTTCTACAGGTTATACTAGTAAAATTCGTAGTTATTGTCGAGGTATTGGGGTCCTGCCATTCCCCTACCATTATTTTGCCTTAGCACCGACACGCCAATGACGGCGGCGACAGCGGTGCCATCACCTGCGGATGCGGTGGCCAGCAACCTCGTCGGGGGGGGGGGGGGGGGGGGGGGGGGGGAAGGGAGCCACCCATTCATGTCTCTATCCCACCATGGGCGAAAAGGAGGGCTTGACTTCCCGCTTGCTCTTTGCCAGGTAGTGCACTTGTGACATGAACGCTCCGTGGGTGCTACCTCGAACGTCCTCGATGGCCAGCAGAGGCACGCGGCCGGGCGCCCCACCCTGGCCTCTCGTGCAGTGTGCCACGCGCGCGGTTAGTTCGAGAGAGGACGCTACGTACAATTTGCCGTTTTCTGTAAATGATTATGCACAGCGGCTGTTCGCGTGCTCTTGTTTTCGGACAGAACCTGGACATTTGTGAGCGAGCGGCACGAACTTGATTAGTTTTTGTATTTTATAGATAGCATAGAAAGCTGTCCCCTGTGCTTTCTTGCTATCGCTCCCCTCTATACTTCTCCTCGCTAACCTCTCTTTCCCTTTCACCTCTGCCGGCTGCAGCTCGCGTGCTTAAGATATTAGATAGCAGTTGCCGCGGCCGGCAACATTCATTTCCTTCACTTTTTTTTTTATTCTTCCTTCTTTAAAATAGACCACTACGACCTATCCCACCATGACACACAGCGACGTCAGCGTGGGGATCATCCCTTCTGTTAGCTTCACAAGGCGCGCCGACAGCCACCTTGTCGGAGGGGACCAAGGGCGGAACAAAGCCCCTTCCCTGAACTGAGTAATGAAGGCTGCCAACTGAGCTCGTGAAATGCCCGGGCAGGCGCTTTGACCTTGCTGGAGCCCCTGTGGTGGGATATCACACCCGACGACCTGTTTTCCCCTGGCATCGAAAGGAATATTGCTCACGTAACCATTAACATTCAAAGCATGAGTTATGATATAACATCTATATCGAGTGTTGTCCCTGGAATACTTTTGTTCAACGTGCCTGAATTCTCATTCCACATCTTAATTTGTGTTTCCAACTATAGACCTAATGCCGCAATAGCTCGTTTGATTATGGTTCAAAAGCTGGAGCCTTACTTTCAAGTTTTCTGGTTAAGTTTTCATACTAATGCAGAAAATTCTTTGGCCTTGTTAATGCTTTTGTGTTGTGCATTCTGCCTATGTATTACTATTGTTTTTTGCCAGTATCAAATCTTATTTTTCAAGCAGCAGCCTCACATATATGCAAGCAATTATCGCTTTGTTCCCAAACACAGCATTGCTTGCTAACTGCAGCTGGTGTTTGTTGCATGATGGCATCTAAGGTATGTTGCATTGGGGCCTTGGCTGATGAGGAGTGCACAGATTCAAGCAAAAAATTGGAGGGGAAACGTAAGATCAGCCTTAAATGTATGACGTGATAGTGCTAATGGGTTAATGCCCGTACATGCGTATTGGTTTTTCTCCGCTTAACCCGCTCCCTGCGAGTTCTTGTACCACTCCTGGCGCAGTGGTTAAGTGGCACGTCACTGCCCTGCAGTGGCAGGTGCTGCCACCTAGGTTGCTCTTCCCGAGCAACCTCTCATGACCGGTCGTTAATGGAACTGCCACCTGCTCACAATTTGGTGGGAAGGTTGTGATGACACCACAAGGTCACATGACCTAGGCTGCCCACCTAGCTTGCTTCTCTGGGAATTTTTGGCTCACAATGCTGATGACGCTGGATTTTGTGCAGAACGGGAGCTTTAACACATTTGGATTAAAAGTGTAGGTTCGTGTCTGGTTCAAACCATATGCAGCATCATAGTTTGTGTACAACCAAAAATTGCGCCTCTCCCGTCACCGAGAGTAGAGTAAGCATGAAATGTTTACGGGCCTAACACAGGCTCCATTGCTCGGCTTAAGCAGCTGTGACGGTGGCGGCATTGAAATCCAGGACGACGCAGAAGCGTACGCGGAAACGACGAGACGCAGGCCTGACAAGAATATATATGCAGCGCGTTCGAATACTCCGCGAGCGTGTATACATCTACCTGCCAGAGGGGGAAAGGGCTTGAAGGCCAAGCAGCCAGTCTTTTACATGCGTGAGTGTGGGACCGCAGCGCCATCCTTGGGGAGGGAGCGAAAGTTTTCCGCCGAAAGCCCTTCTCGCCCTCTTTCTCTAAGCGGCCTTCTCTCAAAGCCCCTAACAGATCACGTATGACAACGAAGTGTATTGTGGCATGTATGTGCTTTTTCCATGCGTTATTAGAAATTGGAAATTATAATTCCGTGCATTATCAAATGCACAGCTCGACTGATATCTTGATAAACATTGAGAAGACACTGGCAGCAGTTATTTTTTGTGAGTCGTTTGGAGAGCAACCGGCGCTTGTATGCCGGTCCCGTAGGAGGGCTTAGAGAGTCTCGTTGAATCTCGTTAAGTCTCGTACGGTGCCCGGATGTTCTCGTTTCAGAGCCCGGATGAGTGGAATTCAGTGCCCCGATGAGTGGATTTCAGTGCCCGGATGATGGCTCTCGGTCTCGGCGTGACGTCACCACAATGCCGACAACGGGAGCTAAAAGCATTTCATGCTTAAAACAGAAGAAGGACAAGCGCTGTCCTTCTTTTTTCTTGTCCGTTGTCGCTGCGCTGTCTTTTACCTCTTTAGTGTGCACCAACTTGCTCAGTTTTCAGTTCTTCCGCAGTTCATGTGTGGTAATTGATAGTATTGCCAATGATGGTTAGCATTAAGGACTTAGTTAAATGTTAATTTCAGTTGGACTTAGTTGAATGTACCAATTAACGTAAAACAGGTATTCGGGCGGGAGGCTGTTGAAGTGAGGAGAAAGTTACGGCTTATAGCTTATTTCACAATATTTGCTGCATTAGAGTCGGTCATCCAAGAGAAAAGTTTCAGTTCATTTTCACATATGTACAGAAGACTGACAAACGACATGTGTTGAGAAGGGGAGGAAGGTTGTGTGTGATGCAGCTTGACTACAACCAGTGAGCATACAAGATTGCATAACTGGGCACAGTGAGCAAGCTACCGTCAACTTTGGTGGCAACAGAAGGATGATTCAGAAGACACTGGATTCAGTGGTTTGAGAAAGTCATGAGCATGAATGGCTAATGATCATATTTTTGGAGCTTGTTGTTGTTGTTGAAAACTCTTATTGTCCAACAGATAAGGACCACACCGCCTGGGCCGCTCTGTCTCAGCCCCCTTTACGGGGAAGGGGACTCAGGAGCAGCCCAGCCGCACGGGATGGTCGCAGTCGATGCTGGCCGGGTTGGTTTCGCCGGCGGCCTCTTCTGCCAGTTGGACGGCGGTGAGTTGGGGCCCAGGGTCCGAGCTCCGCAACAAGGTTTCCCAGGCTTCCCTACTGCTAATGTTTTGCGCCCTGCCTGGGGAGTAAGGGCACTCCCAAATTACATGATCGAGGGTTCCTCTCGCCCCACACTTTTTACATTTATCGTCCTCGCAGTCCGATCGGATATGTTTATTTAGTACTGGGTTTGGGTATACTCCAGTCTGCAGGCGTCTCCACGCAGTTGCCTGACTCCTATTTAACGCCGTGCTTGGTGGGGAAAAACACCTCCGGCATTGCCTGTAGTGTTCTGTAATCTCTTGATACGAGATTAATCGCCCTTCTCTATCATGTTCGGACTGAGCCAACCCTTCCTGTACAGCTCGAAGGTAGAGATCTCGAGCTGCACTGTGGGCCGCCTCGTTACCGCTGACAGATTCGTGCGCCGGGGTCCAGATGATGTTGATCGTCCTATCGATCGCTCCGTGTGTTAAAATTTTGGTGGTGAGGGGGTTTACCCTCCCTCTACTGAAATTTTGGATTGCAGTTTTACTGTCGCTAACAATGTATCTAGCTTTGGTGCCAGCGCAAGCGATCGCTATCGCGGCTTCCTCAGCTATCACCATGTCTACTCATGTCTCCACGTCTCACCATGTTTCCTCCGCTATTACCATGTCCAATGCTTAACATGCTTGCATACACTTATGTACGTGCCTTCTCAGCCCGGCTGAAGTGAAGTTGCACTGAAAAATAAAATTGTCCATGCACATATATGTGAATGTTAAACTCGTAAATATCTATGGAGAAGGAGACATCCGAAATGTAAAATGTATTTATGTAAACACAAAGTTTAATATTAAAATATTATACAGTCCTTTACAATAACAAGAGAGTGGCAGTTAAGGTAAATGAAGGAGGCACATAGACTTTGTCGTCCATTAAAATAATTTTAACTCATTTTAAAATGTATGGTTCTGTGAAGTCAAACCAGAAATAATATATTTGGCCATACAGAGTAGATGCAAGGCACAATTTCAAGCCTGTATGAAAAATTATTTTTGCAAAAGTAGAATTACACAAAAATTTATGTTGAATGCACAGAAGGGATGTTTTTGCAACAGGTATTCAAAAAAATGAAATAGGGAATTAAAACAATTAAAAACACAATTGAGAACAATGTACTTCATACAGAACAACCTGTAATGCGTGCTACTTCTTGGCAAGCCGCCGCGGTGGCTCAGTGGTTATGGTGCTCGGCTGCTGACCCGAAAGACGCGGGTTCGATCCCGGCCGCGGCGGTTGAATTTCTTTTGAGGAGAAATTCCAGACGCCCGTGTACTGTGTGATGTCAGTGCACGTTAAAGAACCCCAGGTGGTCGAAATTTCCGGAGCCCTCCACTACGGCGTCTCTCATAGCCTTACCCGCTTTGGGACGGTAAACCCCATAAACTAAACTAAACTAAACTTCTTGGCACGAACAAATAATCCTCGATTTAACCCAAATGATTTTGCACATATGAGAAACCAAAAAGGCACTGTGCAAGAAAAGAGTCAAGTGAAGTTCTCTGAAAGAATAAAGCACTAAACGATAGTGCTTTATAGTACTAGCAGCAACTCATCAGCAACGATAATATCAGCATTTCGAAGTGTATTTTTGTGAGCATTAAATCTGTTGCTTCGCACCTCCAATTAGAAGATATCAGGCTCACCAACTCTTGAAGAGTACTGAGAAACGCAAACATTCTTTTATCTTCTCTTCCATTAAGGCTATGCAAATGAGAATGTGTTGTGTATATGTTGAGGTAGCCGCCGCAGTGACTCAGTGGATAAGGCGCTCTGCTGCTGATCCGAAACACGCGGGTTCGATCCCGGCTGTGGCGGTTGAATTTCAATTGAGGCAAAATTCTAGACGCCCGTGTACTGTACGTGTGATGTCAGTGCACGTTGAAGAACCCAACGTGGTCGAAATTTCCGAAGACGACGTCCCTCATAGCCTGAGTCGTTTTGGGACGTTAAACCTCCCTAAACCCTTAACCCTTTGCTGTGTTGAGGAATTAGCTCAACTCTTTCCTTACTGCACCTACCACGCAGGCTTCTCGGTTTGAACAATAGCGCGAAACACGTTGGCGTCTATTTCTCAACGCCGTCCTATTTGTCGCCGAAGAACTATGTTTTGGTTTCGGTTTCTTTACTATCCGCAAGTGGGTTCTTTTAAAATATGGCGCGGAGCAACCGCATCGAGCATGCCGCCTTCTTCACGAATTGGCTCCTCTCGGAAACGGCAGCCATGTTATGATTGCGGTGTATTAACCATTGAGAGTTTGCATGAAAGCGGTAGTAATTGACCAGGAGACAACGTCTTCCCATTTGGTTGTAGTTTTGCGCTCTGAGAACCGGTATAACCAGCCCGGGCTGTCAACTTTCAGCCCGTTGGGACATGTTCTGGATTGCAGTTTGCTTCATATGAGCAAGATTTTTTGCCACCGGAGGTGAAGTGGGTGGACTGTTCTACGAGAACCAGTCTTACATCTACACAGCGCAAAGACAAACAAGGACAAGCAAGGAAACACCACAAAGCGCTGTTCAACAAAACTTTATTGCTGCCCGCAGCGTATACATAACCCGTACTGCGCGCATGCCCAAGCAATGAAAGGAAAAAGGGGACGATGTCACCCTTTATCTGGCACCGGCGTCGCATCGCACCAGGACCCACTCTCCCACAAAAAGGCAAGCAAAACACAGGCTAAAAAACTATAACGCTCAAAAACCAAGAGGCGCAGAACTAAATACGTACATTCCTGACTCACTGCAGGTTGCATTCCTAAAAACTGGTGCTCTTTTTCATTTAAGAACACCGATGGCATCCTGACCCAATCGTCCGCTCTCCCAGCAATCTCATAAGCCTCCGCAAACTCCCTCGCCACCTTGTTCACGCATTTGTGAACTATCGTGGTTCTTTTGAAGAAGGGACCACGTTCCTTACACTCTTCGCAGTCAGGGCGGTCTATGCCGAGATGACAAGATGCCCTGATGACACCGTTATTAGGTTCCATCAGCCTCTCATTAAGGCATCTGCCCATTTGGCTGATGTAGGCTGGGCCACAGAGCAATGGTATTGAATAAACCACATTTTTTGCATGCCCTACATACGGTCTCCGGTGTCTCACAGTGCATTCATTGTTTGCAACATTGATGAAATTCACCTTCCTGCACAACTCTGAAAGTTTGTCTGGTGCAGAAAACACTACACGCACCACTGCTTTCTTGCCTATTTTTTTGAGGTTGTGGGCGATGACATGCATGTAAGGATCGAATCATGGCCACTTTCTTCACCTGATCTGTGTCAGCCCCACCTTTGTTTGAAACATGCTTATTGCTGTCTCTGAGCATGCTTTCAAGCACAGACAACAACAGAGTACTCGGATAAACGGAACCTTTCAAATGGGCCACCTGGCTATGGAAGGATGATTCCTGTCGATGCTCACAAGATTTCGCGAGGGTGTTACAAAAGCAAGACTTCACAATAGCCCGTTTCTCTAGTCTGGAGTGTGCTGAACTTGCCCGTGTTTGTCTTTGTGCTGTGTAGTATGCCCAGCAAGTGGTGTTAAGCGAGAACCATTGTTGTTTCGTTTTTTAATGGGTTCGTACGCCAGTGGGGCTACAAGCTGTGTGTTCTAGCTGCCATCAAGAATGGCTGCTATGCACATTGCAGTGTTTACACCACAAAGTGCAAGCGGCCAGTTCTAATATTTGTCTTGTATTCAGTCGGAGGAGCGTATAGTACCCTTCACGCAACCTAACCTGCGCTGGTAAAGCCTACTTTGTCGAAATCTATATTACTTTTATCGATCATTACTGCAAGTTGAGAAATTTGTTTACCCATCAACTTGAACAAAAAAGTACTTCCACGTGGAAGCTTTCATCTGAATTTAAAGGCAGCATGTGGGAAAACAAAAGCGAAACTAGGAATTGTTCACTGCATGGCTGTGGTGTCAGGATGTTTTGTACCTGCAGTTCAAAGACAGTTAGGAAAAACAGCAAACAGTTATATATATATATATGCTTGCCAATGGAAAGAAGCGGCAATCAATCGATGAAGCAATTTCCATCAAACAGCCACCCCTTATTGAGGAAGGTAATTTAGGCATGTTGGACATTAACACTTCGAACATAAACATCCTCACAAACTGTGTGCACTGGTGAAGAGTGGTAGACTTTTCTACTTCATGACCATTCCAGTCTGAACAGGTTTATCCTGTTTCAGGAATATTGCAAACAGCCTAAAAACCTCACAGTTTGACCACTGTGACTCCAGGTTAACTTGTTCAGCAAGTTATTGACATTTATGACCGGGACTTTCACTGTAAACAGGGAAAGCTTGAGCTCAAGCTCCAGGTCACAGAGGTGTGCTGTGGAAAGCACAAAGGTGAACATGAAACGAGCAATTTTTGCAAATTAACATCTAAAAATAACTCAGGCTATGAGGGATGCCGTAGTGGAGGGCTCCGGATAATTTCAACCACTTGGGGTTCTTCAACGTCCACTGACATCGCACAGTATAACGGGCCAACCGCAGCGGTCAGGGTCGAACCCATGTCTTTTGGGTTGGCAGCTGAGCACCATAACCTCTGAGCCACCGCAGCAGCTTCCTGCGAAACATTGGTTTATGGGGTTTACCGTTCCAAAGCGACTCAGGCTATGAGGGACGCCGTAGTGAAGGGCTCCGGAAATTTCGACCACCTGGGGTTCTTTATTGTGCACTGACATCGCACAGTACACAGTACAAAGGACACTATAGGCCCTTAAGGGCAAGGACGTATTCTGACAACACAGAATATCAACCTATGTCTCTGTCACATTTCGTTGTTGTGCTTATTGTTAATGCATTTTAAATTACAGATTGCTGAAGGATCTGATCTGTTGCCTAGGAAGGGCAGTGCTGAAGCAGAAAGTCACCCATACGAGGTCAAGGTCAATGCTATTCCACAAAGATGTGCTGGGAATCCTCCATGTGCCATGGTAAGGTTCCAATACTAAGGAGCATTTCCATCACTTTTGGTTGCAAATTTTTTTCTTTGGAGTGGTACATAATAAGAATAACCACATGGAATTTGCCTACAACCGTTAAGTAATTTACGACTGAATTTCTACTTTAATTTTATTTTGGCTTTGGTCTGAACAGATAAGTGATGACTGTAATGTCAAAGTTCACCATACATCATGGGAGGAATAAAAAAATAGGAAATATTACAGTCGCTGCTTCTTCATTCGTTTTCTTACTCCTGAGGCATGCTAGCTTGTGCGCTGCAGTGAATTAAAACGATGATCAGCACCATTTATGAGCACCATGGAGTTGGCTCTTCTGCTTTCCTTATGATACCATCTTCATTACTTTCAGCTGTCCTCTGCAGTGCTAAGGGCATTCTACGGAGTGTGCTGATTGACCCCAGACTGGCCTCTTCTTTGGGCTTGATGTGGTACTCTCCTTCCATTTCATCTAGTCCACTAAACAGTTTTGGGAACTCTGTTTTCTGCTTGGCAGCTGGATCTTCTCTCAGAGGTTGCTGAAGTTGTACAGGTTTTGAGCCCAAGCTTAAGGTTTGTCTGGGCCTTCAACTATATGTACACCTCATCAGATATGGCGTTCTTTCCACAACTGAGCGCGGCTTTTATATTTGCCACTACCTTGAGTGACTGTCCACCGACACTCTACAGTTCCATTGTAGTTGTCTGTCAAGGGTTTTCGGCGGCACTGGGCAGAAATCCAGTCAGTTGCACAACCTAGGCGGTTTAAAGTTATCAGTTTCTTAATGATCTCGATGACATTGCTCCATAGCTGTGTGTTCTTGTTCACTTGAAAGAGTCCCAAGTTCCATGCCTGTGAAAAAGACTCACCTGCCCTGAGTTCTCAAAGTGTTTTTGTCTAGCACATTCTCTGCCAGTGGCCCCTCTCGCCACTGAGTCAGCACTTCGATGTCAACGTAGACAGGTGCTTTTTTTTTTTCAGGGGCCTCCCTTCGGCCGCACCTTTCACAATCATGCAGTAAATTTTTCTGTTCTGCTTACCACTTGGGCATGTTTGAGAATAGTAGCGTTCTGCCGGGAGCTCTGCGCGTGGCATTGATAGACACCTTGCTGGGCAAGTTTTGTGTTCATACCAGAGCCTGCTGTTCCCAGACCACTTCTTCCTGTTGTGTGTTCAGCACTGCTGTCTCTAATGTGAGATCAGGATTGCTGTGTGTTGTCTTGGACAACTGGGCGTCCTGCAATCCCACAGCCTCTCTCTTTTACTATTCTGTGCCTGCAGTAGGACACCAGTCTACGCAAATCTGCTACAAGTGCCCTGTGCTATTTTTCTGGAATCTGACCTCCTGTGGTGAAACCTTGGCCATTTGTAGATGATGTTCTGTTTACCAACAGAGTAACCTCCCAGAGACTTCAATCACTTCCTCAAAGTTTTCCTTTTTTCACTGGTGAGTGCTGAGGCCTTCAGAATGCCTCCTGTGTCTTCGTTAAAACATTAAGTTGGGCTAGTTGGTAACGGCTTGAAGGAATCATATTCATAGCGGTAAGAAACAGACACAACACCAAGAGACACACACACAGGACACCCGCTAGACCTAGACAGAAACTTCGTTAAAACATTAAGTTGGGCTAGTTGGTAACAGCTTAGCCATTACCAACTAGCCCAACTTAATGTTTTTACCAACTAGCCCTAAGCGGAGTTTTAACGAAGTTTCTGTCTAGGTCTAGCGAGTGTCCTGTGTGTGTGTCTCTTGGTGTTGTGTCTGTTTCTTACTGCTAAGAATATGATTCCTGTGTCTTCTCCAGGGCGGTATATCTGAGCATTCACTAGAGCTCTTCCACTTTGTTTAATCAGCCGCAGACTCTCCTGTACCTCGTGCAGCGGCTGAAAGTCAAACTCAGCTGTTGGCATGAAATCAAAGTTTTGCTGGCTGAGGCATTGCTCATGTAGCGTCATGTTGACTTCTTTATCACTTTCGTTTGCAAATGCATCTGCCATCTTTATTGCTCATATGCTAATAGCCTTCCAAATTGTGGATGCACCTTGTCGTGGTTGTACCTTTATTTATTTATTTATTTAATTACCCTCAGTGTTGTTAGGCGTTACAGAGGGGAGTGGGAATAACATGCAAGTACAAAAAACAAAACAGCAGCTAGAAAAACTGAATATAGTTACAGCACACACTGGTATAAAATCAATAACAGAATTAACAAAAGGAAGCATTTCACAAAACAAAACACAAAAGAAAACAACAGCTAATAAATTAACAAAGTTACAGACACATACTAATATAAAATTAATAACAGCGTTACGAAATGCAGCAGTATCAGTAATTACAGCGATATTGTGGGGAAGGTGATTCCAGCTGACACAAGTTCTGGGTATGAATGAATCGTGAAAACACCTTGTACGACAAGGAGGGATCCAAACTTTGTGATGGTGATCAATGCGTGCTGAAATATAGGGTGGTCTTTTTAATAACTTCTCTTTAAGATGAGGATTATGATAAATTTTGTGAAAAGTACATAATGAAGCTATTGACCTGCGATGGGAAAGAAGCTGTAGGGAAAGGTGAGCTTTCATGGCAGTTACACTACCATGGTTCATGCTGCACACTTAGCTGTTGGCTGTTGTACCACTGAAAGTCAAATTGTGCTGATGGTAAAAAGCAATAGCTTGGCTGTCCTCACTGTTGTTCGCATGCTGCCTTGTTGTCTTCCCTGTCATGTCCACTAGCATCTTCCGTTCCTTTGCGGTTGCATCAACACTCAATGAAGGCGTCACTAATTCCTTCCCGAGGTTGCAGGTGTGATCCCGGCTGCAGTGGTCGTATATTGATGGATGCAAAGTGCATTAATGTGCTTGTGTGGTGTGCAATGTGAATGCACATTAAAGAACCCCAGTCTAAGTTATTCCGGAGGCCTCTTTTTCTCTCATAGCTCATGTGTTACTTTGGGACATAAAGCCCCACAATCTATAATCTACTCATCATTACTTCATCAATTACTGTGATCGTCTCTTGTCTCGAATCCTACTTCTGACACCGTATTGTAACATTTGTTTATTTAATAATTTGGTTTATATGAATGAGGCCACCGTATTTACTCGCATATAGGTCGACCTTTTTTTTTTTATCAGAAATGTTTCCCATAATTAGTTATCGACCTATATTCGTGGCCAAAGAACCTCGACCTATATTCGTGACACAGGTCTTCATCATCATCATGCGGGTGCACACAGTGAATTGCTGTGTGTACCCGCTCTTTCATGCTCTTTCACTCATTTCTGTGGTCTTATCGTGGTAGACAGCTTAGGAAGCAGTATATTTTGGCGTTCTGGGCAGGAGCGGTGATAGTAAAGCACGGGAGGTTTTGGAGGTGTGCCACACAAGAAAAAGAGGAAAAAGTTGTGTCAGCGATACATCTGTAAACCTTCTTAAAGCTTAGTTTGAACGGTTCTGTTGATTGCACATCAGGTTTCTTTCTGCGAATACCTAGGTTTCTGTATATTTGCTCGCTTTTCAGCGATTGAAGTCAGATGAAGTGTATGCTTGTCCTACGTCGCATGTGCATGGTTTTCAAAAGATATGGGTCAACTTATATTTGAATAATTTTTTTTTTATTTCTCAGCGAGCCCTAATGTATAGGGTTCGACCTATATTCGTGGTCGACCTATAGTACACACATGTTGTGCATTAGTCAGGCCCCTAATTTTCTGCAGTGGAAAATTCTACATTCTGCGGATGCAGAATAGAGAATCCGCAAAATTCCGCGGGAAGCAAGACACATTAAACAAACTCGCAAGTTTACTTTTTAACAGCAAGCCTTGCATGCTGCAGATGTGGAGGTGGCTGTTGCAACTTAGCGTCACGTAATGTTTTCCTGTTGTCTTCACTCAAAGAATGGCACTTGTTTGATTCTACAGGGTGTTTCACCTAAGACTTTCTGCAATTTTTAAAAATAAGCTATTTGAATTAAATGCGTGCCTTTTCTGGCATAGCATAGTCAGTGGTGTAGTACATCACAATTCAACTAAGACGTGCTAACTAGCAGGCTTGTTAACCAATATTTAATAGTTAACTTTTAAACTATTACCCTTGGGCTCCTTAATTATTGAGAGGCATATGGACATTACTTACGGTGGGCTGCATGCCCACCGTAAGTAATGTCCATATCCGTTTTTAGAATTTCGAGAACGCGATTATCCTCGCCGCTGTGGCCCAACAAATTTCGCCTGCATCGCGTCAAAATACATGCGGTTTGAGAAGCTTGCAGGCAAAGCAACCTCTCCAGTGAACCTAACTCGTCGAAATAGCCAAAATTTGTTGGGCCACAGCGCCGAGGATAATCGCGTTCTCGAAATTCTAAAAACGGATATGGACATTGCTTACGGTGGGCTACATGCTTCTCAATAATGGAGGAGCCCAACGGTAATAGTTTAAAAGTTAACTATTTAATATTGGTTAACAAGCCTGCTAGTTAGCACGTCTTAGCTGCATTAGGATGTACTACACCACTGACAATGCTATGCCAGAAAAAGCGTGCATCTAATTCAAATAGCTTATTTTTAAAAATTGCAGAAAGTCTTAGGTGAAACACCCTGTATAGATCTCCATAACGACTGAATGATCCCCTTATGTCAACAGAGTTGATTGCAACAGACAAATATTTGAGAGCAGTTGAAGGCCTGGGTGTTGGAGTCACTTCTTCCATTCCAGCCAAGAAAGACAGGATGTTGAAATCTTCACGTCTTGCTTAGAAATAAACTGTGCAAGGTCTCTGTCTCTGGACTTCAGTTCTCTGGCAGCTTTCAGTTACACTTGCCACTCAGCAACTGGGACTGGTGATTCTTGATTAAGTCCAGGCACGCTTGCAAACTTAAACCTTTTTCTACCTGGCCTGCACGGATCGTCCTTTGTCCATAATTGGCCTGAACTGTTTGGAATTTTGTTATAATCATTATAATACTTATTTTAAAATTTTCCTGTGGTCTCAAACTCCTCCTGTTATATTCTTACAAATAATGTAAGGAAGTAATTTTTCCACTGTTCTGTTTTTCCTACTGATGTCTGTAAAAGCAGCTGTATCAATAGATGAGAATTTGGCTGACACTGCAAAATTCTACGGAAAATGCTTAAATCTGTGATTTTTCACTGAACCGTGGGAAACTATAGGTCTGACGCTTTAGCTTGCTGCACTGGCATTTGGTGCCCCTGCTAGCCAACGGTTTTTATTGGACATTTTAAATTTCACTGTTGCGTTGGACTGCCAGCAGACGTCTGAGGTCCCTAAATGTGTCTGTGGGGTAATGGAAATACATGCTCAACACTGACTTGATCTATTTCTGCCTATGTGGCACCCAAAAGGTATACAGTAGACTCCCTCTAAGACGAACTCCAAGGGACCATGAAGACTGTTCATCTTATCAGAAGTTCGTCTAATCAGGAGTGCTTCTTAAAATGATGTTCGAGCATGCAGTGTGTGTCCAAATACTTCGTATATGTGAACAAAGCCATGAAATAGTCTTTTAGGAAAAAAATAATTGCAACATAAGCATTTATTGCACTACTAGCGCAGTGCATCAGGCACTGTTGAGTGTTGCCCAGTCTGTTATTTTTTTTTGCGTCTGTCGAGAAAAACGTCTGCTTGCTACAAGCGTAGGCATATCACTTAACCTTCCAAGATATCCTTCAGTGCCCTCACAGGGGAGGAGCAGCGACAGTTCTGCTTTCACAGGATCGCCCTTTCAACGGAGACGTGGTTAGGTCTCTGCGCCTCCCCGCGTCGCATGGATCGTCGGCGGTGCAAAAAAGCTTTCAATTTTTTAGCTTTTTTCTTCTTTCCTTCCGCTGAAATACTGCTCGAATGGTCGGGTAAAGCTGCATGGCTTGGGCACGGCTGGTCGTGAAAGTTCATCTTAACCAATTAGCACGTGTGCAGTGTACATCTTAAGCAGATTTTTTTTTCATTGACTCTATGGGAAACCAAACAAATGACCACCACTGTTCATCTTAACCAAGGGTTCATCTTAAGCGAGTTCGTCTTAACGGGAGTCTACTTATATCAGTTGTGCAAATCTGGTTCAGTGTCATCAAAATTGCTGGAGTGTTGAGAACCAACCTTTCATCAGTGGCAAAACAAATCTGACTCGCACGACAAAGTATGAAATAAATATAGCCATGATGAACCAGGTGTGGTACTATAGGTATTCCGTGAGCACCACAAGAGCTTTGCCTGCTGATAGTCATTTCAGAATACCTGGTCACCAACTTCAACTGCAGCTAGGTGGCATTACAGGCAGCAGTGTCTTCTATGTGAGCATCAAGATTTAAAAAATTTGCTGCCTTTGCAACAGCCTTTTGGATCACTTGTGTTTGATGCGGCGCATAACCACACACATTGTACTACAATCAAATGAGCTGTCTGGATGCCGCATCAAAAATTCGCTTCTTAACTTGTGTTCTCTTTCATTTTGTTTCAGTACTGCCTGCTTTGTGATTAGCAACCTTAAAACCTGACAGAAAGCAAGCACAGGTAAGCATCTGACCAGTTTCACAAAATAGAGCTTTATTGAGAGAAAGAATGGCACAATTAATAACGTCAAAAATACCTGATGATTTGTCAAGCACTTTTCCACACTATGGGTGGTGAAAGATTTTGAAACCAGTTGACTGACAACATGAGCATTATAAATTGCATTAAAATATTATTTTCAGGTTGTGATGTGATAAAACAAGGTCTGATGTGGGTTAGTTGTTTTATAGTAAGATCTAATTAGATTTATAGTGCTAATGTTATGGAAATTGGAGTAACTTTATAGCCGCTTAGGTGGCTCAGTGGTTATGGTGCTCAGCTGCTGACCTGAAAGACGTGGGTTCAATCTTGGCAGCAGCGGTCGCTTTTCAATGCAGGCAAAATGCTAGAAGCCCTTGTGCTGTGCGATGTCGGTGCACACTGAAATAATCCGAATCCGAAATAATCCGAAGTCGAAATAATCCAGAGCCCTCTACTACGGCGTCCCTCACAGCGTGATTCGCTTTGCGACGTTAAACCCCCGTAAACCACAAGCCATCTCCTGCTTTTGTTGCAAACATTGTACAGATGTATTAGATCAAAAACAAACATTTCCTGCTGTAAGGTGCCTGTTGCCAGCCTGGCCATAACACTTTTTTTGATGCTTACTGCAGTGTGCACTGCTTACAGAAACAGCTGAGCTGCATGGATACAATGGAGATTTCGTGTCTTGGATGGCAGCAAGCAGTTTTATGTTCAGAATCTGTATCAGATATTGCATGTTGTCACAAAAACATCTCTTGTCATCTGAGCAATGTACATAGATTGAAATTCCAATAATATTACGTAACTCATGTTAAAAGCATGTCTGCTAACTGATCATCTGTTACAAATTGTTGCATGGATATTTCATGCATGTCTCAAATTGATGTGTGATATTAAGGCAATTTATGGTCATGCTGCAGGTATCTTTGGAACTCTGGGAAGAACCACAAAGCGTAAAACACATGACGAAGAGAATTAACCTGTTTGTGGAGGGGCTACATCTGTAGTGCTTTCAAAAATTGTATACAAGAAAAAAAAGTGTAATGCGTGTCAGTTTCCTGAAGAGAGCTTGATCCACCGCGGTATAGTGCTGGAAATTATAAACTTTGCACTTAGCTTGGCTAGTGTTCTGCTGAAAACATAACTGCAACTGTGTAAATGTAGATTCTGTAGTAAAAATCTCTGTGAACGGTTTTGCTTATTATGTAACGCTTTTAAAAGAAACCTTACTTCTGTGAAATATTTTAAACAAGCAAGGAAGCCGACAGTTGCATGTATGCAGCTAACTGTTGCAAAATGAGAGAGGGGTGCCACTTCTTTTTGCTAAATATAGCATCCAGCTACAAAATCTTTTTCAGGTAATAGGCTTTCAGAAAAAAGTTTTACTCTTGGCAGCCAAATACGAAGACTTCAGTTGGAGCAAAAATGTCAGTTTTTGTCTTTGCTGTTGCCAATAGAATGGGGCAGTGCACTGCTATTACATACTGCTGAAGCAAATCACTGTGCACGGTGCCTCTGTTCAAGTGTGTTTGCTCATCTGAAGGTGAACTTGAGTTTAAGCTTGGTTCGTGGTTTATGGGGATTAAACGTTCCAAAGCGACTCAGGCAATGAGGGACGCCGCAGTGGAGGGCTCCGGAAATTTTGACCACCTGGAATTCTTTAACGTGCAGTGACATTGCACAGTGAACCAGGATCGAACTGATATCGCACAGTGCACGGGCCTCTGGAATTTCACCTCCATCAAAATTTGACCGCCGCAGCCGGGATCGAACCGGCGTCTTTCGGGTCAGCACCCGAGCACCATAACCGCTGAGCCACCGCTGCGGCTTGAGTTTCATTGCAAATATGCTCAGGAGCCAGTGGACACACTCTGATAAACAGTGTGCAAAAACACATGAGTTGAGCTGTCAAAAGTAGATTTATTAGCAAGTTGGGTGGAGGATTGGCATAGTTTTTTATGGCATAACTAAAATGCTCAATTGTCCTACAATTTGCCAGCGTTGCTGTGCGTCCTTGTTGGCACCCAGAGAGGTTCAGTATGTCATCTGCTATTGTAGTTTCACGCATGCCAAGTCCCTTGTCATGTACGTCCTGGTGCTGTGCTTCGGCATTTTTTAAAACAAAACATGAATCAGGAACTGGCAAACTGTCTTCTCGGAAGTGTGTGATGGCTGTGTTCATAATGACATGTCGAACATGGAGATGCACGCATTCTTTGTCAAGTAGGATAGGCCTCTGCTTGCAATACGTGGCCACTGCCTGTAAGTGAAGAAAATGTAATCCTTAAAGGGACACTGAGGAGAGCTCTATTAATATTTTTCATTATAGCAAAATCCGATAGTTCTGCATTTCATGGCTTTGTTGCCACTTGGCCGGCAGCGAAAGATGCCTTTATTTCTAAGAAATTTGGATTCAAAATTGAAAAAGTTTTTCCCGCCACTCTGATTCAAACTTGGGATTCTCCTATGACGACACAGAACTAAGTGACGTGAAACAAGACGTGCACATGACGTAACGCAGACTCCGTGATTTCTGGCGGCCAGCAGTGCGGCCCAGCAGCAGCCGAAAAGAAAGCTACCGCCGGCCGCACGTTGAAGGCATCTATCGGCTATTGCGGCCGTCACTACCACCGCTTCGTTTATGTTTGCACCGGCGTTTTGCCAGCGTTACAATGGATCCCATTCTCGAAGTCGTCAACGAAGTTCTCGCAAATAGACACCTTTAGCATACCGTGTACCTTGTTACCGTTAGCGGAATACCGGGAGCCCGCATACCGCTGTGAGCATGCAGGCGCTGATTGGTCCCGGCGCTGCAGGAGCGCGCATAGCTGCCGGGTACGTGGCGCCATCTGGCGACGTCAAGAAGATTTCCGCATACATTTGCTGCGCCTCAGTGATTCGTAGCTTGTCGTGTCCTAGTGTTGCTAGAACTATTGGTTCTAGCAACACTGTTTTGTCCTATTATGTCATGAAGCTTGTACTTGCGAGTTTGGCCTGTGGCGGCGATACCTGTATTTTGGTTCTTGCTCTTTTCTACGTTGCAAGAGCTTTGTTGTCAGTATGAATGGCGTTTTTGTAATCAGGAGCTGGTATTCTGTCGATGCAAGTCAACTTCAATTTCTCCTCAGTGTCCCTTTAAGTGCTAGTTTTGGCAGTCTCAATTAGTGCAGAGAAGGAAATTGCAATTGCTAAAATATGCCTGGCGCATTAAAAATAATCAAGCATGCCTGGGGCCTTCAGCGAGAAAACAGATATACAGGGTGGTCATGGTGGCACTTCATCGAGTTTTAAATGCATGGTGAACTTTTTTCCTCTTTTCATTGCACATCTCTTTGCTACTGCCATACTTTCATTCTCTGCTGTGCTCTCAATCGCTCTGCTGGTTACACCAGCGCCGAGGCCAGCGTTCCCTGTAACGGATGTTTAAAAGATGTGATCTAAGAATTGCGAGCACTTCTACAAATCTCAAGCACTGGATGTCTCTCTCCAGGCATGTAATGATCATGGTGGATGTACTGGCAGGACTTTCAAGGGACTCCATGCAAGCAGCAGAACACCCGGCCTCAACTAGAGCCCAAGAAGGATGGCCGCTTGTACAAATCTGGAGAACCGAGTCCGGAGGCTGAGTGGAAGCTTAGTGCCTCTTTGGACGAAGGTAAGAATTCTCGCAGTCAATACAACTCGTTATGCTAAATAAACTCGAGACAGAAGCCATTGTAAAGCAGATGAAAGACAATGTTCTAGTGTTAGAAGGAGCCGAAATAAAGCTGGAATCATTCAGAAGCTGGACGCAGGATATTTTGAGGGGCCAGAGCAGAAACAGAAATGAAGAGTTTTGTGGCTAGACATAGAGAGAAAACGAAGAAGTCTGCTTCTTCTCCTTCCTTAGTACACTGACTGAAACGCCAAGTTTGCTGGCAATCAAGTAATGGCTAAAATTTACCATTGGCTGGCAATGGTTCTGTGCAAAGTTCTCGAGTGACCGAAAAAGCAAACGTAGACATGACAGGCTTCAAGCGTGTCCGTCCTTTGTTGCACTTAGATGGATTAGCATATGGAAACTGTGTCGTCTTGGTGTTTCATTGCGTCAAAAGGTGTGGGTTTTGGCTAGTTGGTAATCCATTCTTGACAACAAAGCCCGCAGAAAACGATGAGGCTGAAGACAAGAAAAGACACAAACAAGCACTTGTGTGTGTTTCGTCCCGTCTTCGTCTCTGTTGTTTTCTGTGCACTTTGTTGTCAAGAATTCATCGCTTCACTGACTTTCTCAACCTTGACCACAGTCAAGAGCTTTATAAAATGCACTTAACATGTCGTTAGTGACTGATGCGCTGTCACTCATGGTGGTCAGCATTTGAGTGCCATGGAAGGTCCTTTTGGTAATTTCGTAGACACACTAGTGTCGGCTAGGCACTTATTTGTTGAAGCTATCCTCTGCGTAACAGTGTTTTTGGTGCCAGCGTGCCAATGATAGAATGCTGAACTGCGTTTCATATCCAGTCGCACGGCATGTGTGAAGCCTATAAAATGAGCAAAAGAAAATCTTCGAGAAATTTGTTCGCATCAAGGAACTGCATGATTTCAGAGCAGGTAATGTGCTCCACAATTTTACAGGGTACACTTGTGAGTGAGATAGGGCGATAATTTAATGGTGAATCTTTGTTACCTGATTTGTAAACTGGAACGACCTTTCTCTTCTTCCAGTCATCAGTTATGGCACCTGTGCAAAGCGACTGAGCAAACAGTAGCGATAAATATTCGGCAGAAATGTACTTTGTGTTCTTTAAAAGTTTAGAATTTATTTCATTAGTGCCTGCTGAAGATGAAAGTTTAATTTTATCTATTAGAGACAATATTCCATCAGCAGAAACATTGGTGACAGGCATGGTGCCACAGAATCGTTCTTCTGAACCTTTATTGAGGGTAACTGAGTGCGTGTTCTTAGGTTTTATTATTTGCCAGAACTTTTTTGGCTACTTTTTGAATTCTTGACAAGTTGTCATAATGAAAGCATCACTTAGCATTTTTGATTGCTGATAAATATACCAGCTCTCAGCAGCGTAGTATTTGTCTCATGTGCAGGTACTAGGATTGCCTTCGGCCGTGTGGTAGGTGTTTATGTTTATTTTTGAGCTTTCTCAGTGACTTCATGAACCATGGCTGGTTTTGATTATCACGAAAAGTGCCTATGCTTGCCGGACGATTATTGACATACCCAGAAAGAGTCACATACTGAGAGCAAAGTTTAGACGGAGTTTTCCCCAGTGTCCCTTTGTACTGCTGGCAGGTAACAATATTTGCACATACTAAGCTTTGTAGCCTTTCAGTAGAAGCTACCTGCAAATTGAATGCGTTTCTGAGTGGTACTCAAATCGAGGAATCCAATTTTCATACTGTTGTATCTTTGTGTGTCTTTTCACAGTTAATGGCAGCAGCCAATAAGCTCAACAGCAGTGCTGTGAGCTGTTGCATCTTAGAGTGGTAGCTATATGGGGGTCCATGGGAGAAATTATGACAATGATGCTGCTGTCACCATTGCATGCTGTAACAGAAGAAAGTGTTTTTTTTTCTTTTCTTGTCTAAATGGTGTACATATGCAGTTAGTTGTGGACTTGTAATTCCAATGTGTTGCCTGCGATAAGTTCAAACTAGCAGCTGTTATTGAACATGCCATCTAGCATGCTTATTTTATGTCAGATGCTTTGTTTACTCAGGCGTTTAAAGTTTCATAGCACATCTTACCATCTCTGTTGAGATGGTAAGTGAGAGCGGTGTCTCTGCCATGAGAGGTTGTTAATCTATCGACACTTCCATTTCTCTTTAGTATCCCATCCAGCAGCACAACTCATTATCAATTATAAGCATATCCAGATCATAACCCTTTGCCGTGGGCACCTTTGTCGGTGCTCAAATGCTTCTGATGCTACATATCTTGAGATATATCTTTCACCTGTAGTGGATATATTTGATATAATAATGGCATTCAGAGTGGGCAATGAAATTGTGGGATGGGAGATTCTTTTCACCTGCAAGGTACTGTGGGAGGTGTTGTTCCCGATACACATGGAGGTGTATCTATTCTCTCTGAAGGGAGTATTATTGGGAAATCTGTGTTTCAGTTTGAATTAAGCTCTGGCCATTTTTATATTAGCCTTTAGCAGAAGCAGTATGGAAGGAGAGATTGCCTCTGGCTTGTGAAGTCAGCGGCAGTTCCCAAAATACATGGGAAAGCAGTGGGCAGAAAGCACACCCAAATCAAATACATGAGAAATGCCTTTATTACCTTGGCAAGGTGTAAAAACAAAATTATTTGATGTTGCAGCACAGCAGTTAAATGAAAAATAATCTATTTGTTGTATTGCTGTCAATGACTGATAATGGTTTAAAAAAGCTTGATAATCGTTGTAAAAAAGGTTGGCCTAGAGTATGAAATGCACAAACACACAAGACTTTTGTCTAAGAACAGACCTTAGTGGCTGTGAAGATGCAAACTGTGCAGATGTGGCAGCAACAAATCATGGTGGCACTGGTTGATGGCATGCCTTCAAGGGGAAAGTGGCTCTGCTGTTTTGCAGTTCTTGGTGAAAAGAGAAACAAGTTCATGCAGCAGTGCAAAGCACCAACTTTGGGCTTCTCAGCAGTGTGTGATCACAGGTAATCATCTTCATCATCAGCCTAACTATGCCCACTGCAGGACAAAGTCCTTTCTCACATCCCTCCAAATAACTCGGTCCTGTGCCAGCTGTGGCCAGCTTATCCCCGCAACCTTGCTAAACTCGTCCATTTACCTGACTTTCTGCTACTCCGTGCTACACTAGGTATCCATTCTTACACCATAAGGGACCATCGGTTATCTTACCTTCGTGTTACATGCTTTGCCCATTCCTTCTGTTTCGACTAGGATGTCATTAACCCACATTTGTTCTCTCACCCACTCTGCCCGCTTCCGATCTCTTGACCTTACACCTATCATTTTTCTTTCCATAGCTCGGTGCGCTGTCCTCAACCTAAGCTGAACCCTTTTTGTCAGCCTCCATGTCTCTACCCCACAGTTAAGTAAGTACTGGTAAGGCACAACTGTTATATACTCCCCCTGCCCGCACTTCTGCGCATCTGTCATCATTTTTTGTTCATACAGCAAGGGACTGGAATGACCTGCCAAACGCCATCGTGGACCAGACCGACTCATCATCATTCAAACCGTCCATCGAAGAAATGTACTGCTGAGTATTCCACCTCCTCATGTAATACCCCTTCAATGGGGCCTTTAAGGCATAAATAAATAATTAAGTATATACTTTCCTCTTTAGGGATACTGGTAAACTGCCATTCATGATCTGAGAGAACCTGCCATATGCACTCCACCCCATTTTTATTTTTCTAGTTATTTAACTCTAGTGGTCATGCACGAAGTAAGTAAACGTATTCCATGTAAGCTTTCAGTGCTTTGCTACCTATCATAAACTGCTTTTTCCTTTCGAGACTGTTGAACATTACTTTAGTTTTCTGCACATTAATTTTTAGACCTACTGTTATGCTTTGCTGTCCAGGTCTTTGATCGTGCTTTGAAATTCCTGCCTTGAGTCACTTAGCTAGGCAATCTCATTAGCAAATTAATCAGAGATTGTTAAAGGGACACTGAGGAGAGCACTATTAATATTTTTTTTATTGTAAAATCCGATAGTTCGGCATGTCATGGCTTTGTTGCCACTTGGCCGGCAGCGAAAGATGCATTTATTTCTAAGAAATTTGGATTCGAAGTTGAAAAAGTTTTTCCCGCCGCTCTGATTCAAACTTGGGATTCTCTTATGGCGACACAGGACAAAGTGACGTGAAACATGACGTGCGCATGACGTACCGCAGACTCCGTGATTTCTGATGGCCAGCAGTGCGGCCTAGCAGCAGCCGAAAAGAAAGCTACCGCCGGCCGCACGTTGAAGGCATCTATCGGCTATTGCGGCCGTCGCTACAGTCGCTTCGATTACGTTTGCACTGGCGTTTTGCCAGCGTTACGATGGATCTCATTCTCGAAGTCGTCAACGAAGTTCTCGCAAATAGACACCTTTAGCGTACCGTGTACCTTGTTACCGCTAGCGGAATACCGGGAGCCCGTTTACCGCCGGAAAACAGGCGCTGATTGGTCCCAATGCTTCAGGAGCGCGCGTAGCTGCCGGGCACGTGGCGCCATCTGGCGACGTCAAGGACATTTGCGCATGCATTGGCTGCGCCTCAGGGATTTGTGGTTTCTCGGGTCCTAGAGTTGCTAGAACCATTGGTTCTAGCAACACTGCTTTGTCCTATGATGTCACCACGCTTGTACTTGCGAGTTTGGCCTGTGGCGGCGATACCTGTATTTTGGTTCTTGCTCTTTTCTACGTTACAAACTATTTGTTGTCAGTATGAGTGGCGTTTTTGTAATCAGGAGCTGGTATTCTGTCGATACAAGCCAACTTCAATTTCTCCTCAGTGTCCCTTTAACTTTTTTCGCCAGCTCATCCTAGTCCAGTTCTTTGAATACCTATTTTAAACACACAGTGAATAGTAATGGAGAGATAGCCTTCCCCCCTCAACCTGATCCTTGATCAGAATTTTATCACTTTCCCTATACAGAACTATAGTGGCTATGCAGCTGCTATAGTGTTCTCTGGTATCTTTACATGTCCCTCTTCTACATGCTGGTTTTGCGATGCCTGCATAACTGCCGAGGTTTTGGCTCAAACACTTTTTTTGTATCCTATGAAGGCTATATATGGGATTGGTTATATTCTGCTTACTTTTATATTGCCTGATTGATGGTGTGAATATGGTCTACATTGCTGAGTAAGCTTTCCTAAAGCAATCATTGTCCTTTGATTGACTGGAGTTGAAGGTTCCTCTGATTCTATTAGTGACCATAAGTATATATGCACCCTGAAGTTATAGTAGTAGAACCCCTCTATAGTAAAGTAGCTTGGACCAGCAACAATCTTTACTATATCAGTTGTTGGTGATCGCTCTGGCTATATATACTCTCTGCCTACTTGCTAAGCACGAAGTGTCGGTTTATAAAACAAACACTCAGAAATACCTTACATCCTGCTCTTATGTGATAATTATTTATTTTCAGTTCTGTCACGTGTTATCACGTTTTCGAATTTATTTACGTCTTTCGGAAGTACAGCGTTTACACGAATACAACGTGGCTACAAAAATAAAGAGAGTTTGATTCCATGTGAAAATCGAAGCTTTGCATTATTACGGTGTCCTCTGTAGCCTCAGCGTGATTTAAGAGGCAGTAGTTAAGAAGCGCAAGCCACACAGTGAAGCGCGGCAAAACCACCTACGCAATGCCGCCACACCTCTGCTTCCCAGTGCTTCGCGCTGCCATGCTACGAATGCACGCCCTTCCCTTTTCTGCTCCTCACTGCACTTTTACTGGCTTTGCTTTCTCAGAGACCCGCGCGGCCTTCTTTCTACGTTCATTGCCAGCTTTACTTTTTTTGAGTTGTTCAGAAAGTTGACTTCACTTCGTGGCTTTCTAGCTTGGTGGTGAAGCCACCTCAAAAAAAGCGACGTTTTGTCGTATTTGGTATTTATTTGCCTCGCGATCCTAGACTTCGCGCATGCCGCGATGTCGTAATTCCGCGGAAGGTACATCGCCGTGGTCAGACGCTCTTTACTATGGCCGTTTCTTCGAGAAAAAATTTTGCTATAACCGAAAAAAAAAAAATGCACAGTCGTGTATGGAAGGCGAAATGGGACCACAGCTTCACTTTTCTATATCCGAGTTTTTACTATAACAGAGTTTACTATAGCGGGGTTCTACTGTACGTAATTAGTTTGAGTCACTTGTTATCGAAGTGTCATGTCATGTATTCTGAAAGGTTGGATTTCTTGCATAAGACTTTGCAAGTATGAAAAAACTGAGCATGATAAAACCACTACATATCTGAGCCAGGCTTGTATGACAAATTAATTCATCAGCTGATTCATAAAGTATTAAACATTGATAATTAAGATGCACTTAAAGATCAGAAATGAGAATGACGGGGCACAAGTATTCACATAAAAGATATGTCAATTCAGCAGTCTATTTCAGGTACTCATTTTTTTCTAAGCATTTAGAGAATAGAATAGCTTACCAGCAAGTATAACTATAGTTCATCTCTAGCAAATTTTTTACAGTCCCGTGGAACACATCTAGTTTTACTATGCGAACTATAATTATCATTTGGACCTGTCCAGCGCTCTCTTTTACACCTCATGACAAAAGTCTCATTTTAATGTGTATCATATTATATTCTTAGACTATTTACTAGTTGTTCTCATGCTAATTGAAACTAGTTGAACTCGATGTGTGAACTCAACTAGCACTGTCTGCCTAATGTTGCCTTAGTGTATTTCATTGTTGTTTTTACACACTCAGAAATGAGGTTTCTTGACAAAGCGGCCAATAGTAAGTGTTGCTGAAACACTACAGACTGCATCACTATGCCTCTTTTGATCAAAAAGAAATGTCCTGTTTATGTGTGTCACTGACACCCAATGAACCATGGCACTCTGGAAAATTGTCTCGATCTGAACATGAAAAACTGACTTCCATGTACAGCAGGAGTTAAACATGCAGTAACTGCAGTGAGGAAGCCGCTCTTGAAATAGTGTTCTTCTGTGGTATGGCAGATTTTGTACACACTGGCATCAACATATACTGAGTAAAACTTGGGAGTTCATTTCATACTACAAAATTATCGCACATTGTGTCAAGTGTTGAAAAGTATTAACATAAATAAATGTATTGAAAAATGCCAAATGATGGGTGCATAAGCACATGCATGCTTTACTAGTGAACAGATTTTAGTGAAACAAGCAATCAAAATTGCACTTTATTTTAAAGTATCACAGTGAAGAACACTGCAACTGCAGTTCCAGTTCAACAATAAAGATATTGCCACTAATGACCAGTAAACTACCATTTAGAGAAGGCAAAAAACATTTCCCAGTGCAAACATGAGGACATGTGAGGACACCGCACCCCTGCCCCTGCCGTTCGGTGCATCCAAGGACCTCGGCCGTCAGCTCCTGGCACCCTGCGGCCCGGATACTTCGTGGACCAGGACTCATCCGCCCATCGTTTCATCCACCGTGGTGGCCAGCACTTCACCTTCTTGCCATTTCTTTGCCCATCACTGTATTGCGCGTCCCTTCGTTGATGTCTTCTTCTATTTACGATCGGGACGATCGCTTGGTGACCCCGGATAATGTTACGAAAAAGACGAAGCTGGCAGTAGCGCGGGAGGCTGCGTTCATGCTAGAATGATTAAATGGACGAGATGATTTAATCATCTCATCCATCGTTCATCATGTCTCATTCTTCAGCTGGCCGCCACGTAACAATATGATCTACAAAAAGCAAAAACAGGAGATCGTTTAATATCAAATGACTAGTATCATCAACCAAGTGTACAATAAAGGCTTTGATATTGAAGGAACACAAAACTAAAAGTCAATATACTAGATGCACCTTCAACAAGTTTAATGGTAAGCAACAAGCATTAAACCTAAAACTATCTGGAATAAGCATTAAAAACTAAAACTAGAGTAAGAAATATGACTAGAATTTCGTTGATCACAGATACACCACAGCTGGTTAAGCAGCTAAGAAAAGTTGACTGGTTGTTTTTAACACTTAGCACTAACCATGCAGTAGACATATACTTGGATATTATTTGGTAATGTCTCGCAAACACTGCCAAAAATCAAATTCACTTTAGAAATACAGTATCAAAATAACAGACAATATCACCAGGGAATTTAAGAAGAAGAAATTTCTTTATTTTGCTTGAGCAAAAAAGGTGACGGAAGAAAAAGCTGCTTAGTTGCAGCTTGACAAAGCTCCCGCCACCCAGACAGCAAGCACTTGCACAGCACATAGTTTTACAAAATTGATAAAACAGTCCTCTGAAAAGAGCAGTCAATTGTGAATTGTCACGTGCAGAACAATAAACAAAATAGACACTTGAAACAAGATTAAAAGAAAAAAAGGAATCCGTGGTACAGGTTAAACAAAAATTTTATAAATTCCCTTGTGCGACATTTGCAGAATGTCTATTTGTTTTTCGTCCAGTTCATTGAGCGCATGCGGTATGGCGTGTTTTAGTCGTTGTTTTCCGTACATTGTACGGGAAAATGGAATGAGCCATGGTGACTGATAGCGAAATAAATAGGTATTTGTTGGTTTTTGTAGTCTAGCTAAGGTCAGAAATGTCTCAGATTTTCCTTGTATTGCATTCTTGTACTTACTTAACAGGTTATAAGAGTACATATCTTCCACTTTTAGAATGCGATGTTTGAGAAAAAGGGGTCCTGTGTGTTCTAAAAATGATGTGTTTTCAATAATGCGGATGACCCGTTTTTGTATTAAGGCAAGTTTATTGATGTTTGAATTGGTGGTATTTCCCCAAAGCAGTATACAGTAGCGGAGTTGTGAATAGAAAAGGGCATTATATAAGAGCTTTCTTGTAGCTAGTGGGAGGGTGTGACGGTGTTTGTTTATTGTACCTACAATCCTACTTAGCTTTGTCGACAGATGTTGAACATGCTCGTTCCAGGACATGTGCTCGGAAAAGAACACGCCAAGCGTTTTCACACACGTTTCCAGCCCAAATGTATACGGACCGAAGGTAATGGTGGGAGATATTCCAGGTAGGACTCCGGGTGCACGAAAAAGAATACATTTTGTTTTGGATTCATTTAGTATCAGGCTATTTTTTCGGCACCATTCCTGTAGATTGTTACAGAATAAACTGGCATCTGTTTTTATTTCTTCTAAGTTTTGTCTAGATATCAGTACTGTGCAATCGTCTGCATATATGACAATTGTGCAATCTCTGTAAATTTCTACAATATCGTTGATGTAGAAAAGAAAAAGAATGGGTCCTAAAATGCTTCCCTGTGGGACACCCGATGGAATTTCTTGTAAGTGCGATTTATTTCGGTTTATCTCAACATATTGATGCCGGCCAGTCAAGTATGACCGAATGAGCTTAAGTGAAATACCCCGAAATCTATAGTGCTCTAATTTTTCTAGTAATATTGGATGATTTACACGGTCAAATGCCTTGCTGAAATCTAAGTAAATACCTAAAGTTGTAAGTTTTTTCTCGAAATTTTCCAAAATTACCTCTTTTTGTCTTAAAAGAGCGTCTTCTGTGGAGCGGTGTTTTCTGAAACCGAACTGGTGATCCGTTATGAGGTTATGTTTTCTTGAAAAGCTTTCAATGCGTATATTAACAACTTTTTCGAGTCCTTTAGAAAAAATCGGAAGGATGGATACTGGTCGGTAATTGCTTAAATTATTTTTGTCACCCCCTTTGTGTAAGACCTTGACACGGGCGACTTGCATATTGGTGGGAAAAACGCCAGTAGATAGGGAAGAATTAAATACGTGTGTTAACGTGGGCGCAATTATATCCAGAACATATTTTATCGGTCTTACTTCCATATCGTTCGCATCAACGCTGTGGCTGTTCTTGAGTCCTTGAAAAACATATATTACTTCTGACTGACAAGTAGGGTGAAAAAATAAGCTTTGCGATACTGAACGCACAGAAGAGGAGGCCTCGGAACAGTAGGCCGTGCTTCCTATTTCTACGAAAAATTGGTTGAAGCGGTCCGCAAGCACTGTTCCGCTTACTTCTTGATTATCAATTACGAGGTCTGGTATTGAACTTGCCTGTACGTTCCTCTTTAGTAGTCTATTTAGATTTTTCCAAACTAGGTCGCTATTTTATGCTACAGTTGAAAAATTGTGCCATTACAAAACCTGCAACACTAAAGTCCAAAATCAATCTATACGAAAGCCTAAATGCAAGCACAAACTGTGAAATGAAACGTGCTGTGCTCACTACAACAAGCAATGACACAGAACCAGTCGGGTAATAATTTACATTGGTTTCACTTAACAAAAGCAAAAACATACACCAGCGGTTGGGCTTTCCTTACTAGTACAACAAAAGATATTCAGCCTCTCTCTAGAGCTTTGCAGCTACTAGACACTCGTGACTAATATTGTTTGCAAAAAAATAGCTCAGTTTTCTGCAAGCTTGCCCCTCACTCATTGTTTCACGCAACAAAGCACAGTATGCATAAGCCATCACAAATGCCAACACAGATGGCCATTACAACTTCAAAGGAAAAAAAAATCCCACCGATAATCTCAAACAATGTACTTATCAAGAAACACACATGAAACACAACTTGAAAGATCTTACCGCAAAGCATGATGTACTTGAGCCATAAGCGAACGGCCGAGTACTGCGTGGATATCCATTTGAACATCAAAAGGAATCAATCCCCTGAAACTTAAGAGAAAAGGTGCATGAAACAATACGTGTGAAATTTAAATTACAAAGTGCAGAAAAGCCCAATCACCAAGCTTTCAGCTGTTTACCACTGATGACAGTGCCTGGTGCATTAAAGGGCAACTGAAGCGGTTTTAGAATTCGATGAGTTTAAGGTTGCTGAATGTGTGAAATGTGATGGTAAAGCCTGCAAAATCATTTTGCTCTAGCATTTGAAATGGTGGCGTAATCGCCGAATAAAGTCGTCGTCGGTGTTGAGGCTTCTCTGAAATGCACAGCGATGGGCAGAGGCCCCGATAATGATGTCACGTATGACGGCATTACGTTTTCAGCGAAGAAACGCTTATTCTATGGAAGAAAAACAACGCCATCGAAGGTGAAGCTCACAATGCATGGTTTGGCGCCATCTGACGACGCAGAGCAGCATGCAGGCGTAAAAAAGCAGACAATGAAATTTCAGCAACAATGACGTCACTGCCGAGTTTCCTTGCACTCCTCCAACGTAGTGAGGAGAAGCCTACATATCGATGCGGTTTTAATCGACGATTATGTAACCATTTAAAATGCAACTGCAAAAATACTATGCATGCTTTATCCAGAAGCTTGATAGATTTGAATTCTTGAATAACCTCGAATTCTCAAAAAACCGTTTCAGCTTCCGTTTCAAAATGATGCAAGGGTGACATTATATCAGAGTTCTCTGCACTACAGTGTCAACAGTAGATGGTAGAAGTCACGTGCACTAAAAAAAAAAAAAAAAAACTTGAACCTTTTGCTGCTCTGTCATATGTTCCAAGCGCACTTAGCTTGTGGTGGGCTCTGAGTAGTATCGGACGACAGAGCAGCGAATGAGTCACTGCCAGTGATTGCAAGTGACTTGCAGCAGTTTCATATAGAGACCATAGATGTCTGAGTTCACAAGAGGACACTCCAAGTGGAAGTCAGCACTATAGAGAATTATCTAAAGCACTCCTAGGCACCTCCAGCTTTGTCATTCATAATGTCCTGTGCATCATCCCTACCAATAAGTAGAACCTGACTATTTGGCGCGTGTACTTCTTTAGGTTGATGCTAAAAAAAACAAGACAAAAATACAGGGTGTGCCAAGCTTCGGCAAAAAGCACAGGTGAATAACAAAGCACATCAGTTTTTGTGATGTGCAGACACAATACTGTTAAACAAAGGAGAAACGCCTTTATATGAAGGTATATGTGCAGCTCCTGTGAAAGATCCGGAGACTTCAGTGGCTGACTGCTGTGACATCTCTCTTCTTTGCCCTTGCCCAAAGGTAGCACTGGCTACTATGGCTTACAAAAGGACTGCTACAGCTCAAATTTCAATTGCCATCTGCAAAGCAAAATAAGTGAATAATGTTTTGTTAATGCGCAGTTAACATAAATAGTATACGTTTAGGAAAGAAAAAGTACCAGAAAAAATTCAGGGGGCGCTTTGTTGACCTAAAGTGCGGTGAGGCAAAAGCCTTAAGCACCGTGTTGCTGCTTGTGTCACTGATGTGTGGTTAAGATGTTAAGCTTCGCCTCTACGAGTGGAGCGCGTCAGTCTTGCAACGCTACCAGGGAGTCCACAGAACGCCATCGCCCGTTCAGCTCTACGCCTTGCTAGTCAGTAAGTTGGTTTTTGAGGAAAGGAAATGTATCTGTCTTGCATATCTCGGTGGACACCTGAACTTCACTGTAACGGGAAGGGAGGAAGATGGGAGTGAACGAAGACAAGGTATTCACTAGACGCGCCTTTGTTCATTCCAAACCATCGAGCTGGCATGGCGGAGTGGTTAGCATGCTCGTCTCGTACTCCGGAGGCCCTGGTTCCATTCCCCAACTCGACCAATTTCCTGCTCAGTTTTATTTATTTATTTATTTCACTTGGAGCATCACTATACCATCCCTTTAATTGGTTGCATGGTTACTAGCCACAGTACAATTGGCCCCGTTTGAAATTCGCGCGCTGTGACGTCACGACCATTTCGACCAATTGAAAAGCGTGACATTTCTGTCGACAACTCCTGCTTACAACGATGGGGCATTAAAGGCTTCCGACTTAAAAGAATGCAACAAAGAAACAACACATCATGTGTAATCTGCCTGTTATGATGAAGTGACATTCATCTCTACTGACAGCTCCCACTTTTCAGTGCACATGCTTCTTTCCTTTCTTGTAAGAGTAAAAGAAGTGTGTAGAAAGTTTTAGTGCAGCACACTCCGCTACTGTGATCTGCTTCTGCACGGACCCAGCTGCACCGGCGCAGCGGCAGAGGTGTGTGCTCCTCGATCAGGCTCATTGTAGCAGAATGAGGATCATGCTGTGCTAAAGCTGTATTTTAAAATCTTATCCTGGAGGAACATAAAAAAATAATAAATATAACTTTGCAACAGCACAACGGGTAGTAAATTAACCGCGCAAGAAAATTTTCAGTGAAAGCAGAAACAAATCCGTGAAGCAGTCACATGTACTCTTAGCTAGATTCCTTGGCAGACATGCATTACAACAGCTAAGTAAGCCGCGGCCGCGGCAGTTGCAATCCAATGGAGGCAAAATGCTATACTGGGAACTTGCACTCAAGGAAGCCGAGCTTGCCGAGTGTTACTATCACAAGCACCAACAGTGACACCAGAAGCTTCGACGGAATCTTCCGTAGTCACACAGCCGGCCCCTTCCGTAGCTCGCGAGCGCACTCATCTTTCAACGTGTGTTTACTTGTGTGATCAAGCAGTGCCAATAACTTTTTCGTCTCCCGAAAGGCTTTTTCACACACGCGTGTATCACTTCGCTATTGCATAGACATAACTGTACCGACTGTATGCACAAATGTGACTTGCTGAAACACAAACTATAACAGCACGCGCCATAACAGTACGTGCGGTTTTCACATGTACAATGAACCTAAATCAGCTTAAGATTGTAACAAAGGAGAGTAATTTGATACTCCAAACGAATGTCAGTCGGCTAAAGGAAAGAAATAACAAAACCAACTCGCGTTTCTTGCCTTTTCCCACCGGCTCCTAGCTAGCGTTGACTGCAACTATGCATCTGAAATCTGCACAGAAAAAGAAGGGGAACTCAACTGTCTTCCAGCGGTCTACCTCCTCAAGTCCTCGAGGTTTGCAAGAAAACTCCCTGGGGATGTGAGGAGTGAGCAGCCTGCTGTTTTCGTCAAAGGTGCCCCGATCTAGAGGCCCTAGACAAACACTTAGAGGCCCAGATGTCCACAACAAAATATTTTTTTGTTACAACGCTAAGTAGCACAAGATGCATATAATCTAATGGCAGGTCATTTACACTGTCAATTGGCAAACTCAACAGAATGGACTCTCCTTTGTGGTGCTCAGGATCATGCTGCTGCCTGAAACTTTCATCTGTTCTTAGGGGAGCCGCCAAGTCAATGAATACAACCCTGCCATCCAAGTATGTGCCCTCAACCGTACATTTTGGGCAAGCACTGTAGCCTCCATGACCTTTGGTCAGTGCAATGACGGCTCTAGCTGGAGCATCACATATGATAGAGCTGATTTTCAGCTGAACTGGATTGCCATTTATATCTGCGCCATATTCAAGCAAATCCTGTAGTTCTTGTAGGCCTTCAGAAATTCGTTCGAAGATGCTGGCTTAGACTGTCCAGAAAATGCACCAACAACCAAGGGTGGCACATTGCCACAACCATGAGGAAGGCCGTAAATGGGCCAGAGCCTTTTCGACAAGGCTAAGCCATTTACATTGAAAGAAAAAGGCACTACACCTGGAAGCTTCTGCACATTACAAAGTGACTGCTGAAGTCCTGTAGCAAGCCCAAAATGGCAGTACTGCCCTGGTTTCATAACTTAAGTGGGTAACTGGTTCTGCGGTACACTAGAAGTGTGCAGAAGCGTACGACCATCCACCGGTAATTCCGAGTATCCAAGCTCCACCATGATGGTTTAACACCTTAAGGAGAGCTGTTAACGCTCTCTAGATTCCATGCTACATGGCCCAACTCCGCAGAGCTTCTCGGAGGCTCTCCTGGTTGTCTACGCCGCTGCCAGCACTGTCTTCTGTAGCTACAAATGTAGAGCCTAGTTCGAGCCCTGAACACGAATCATAGTCGTGTTCGACCTTAGCTTGCGCGAGAACACGACGAAGCTCGTTAGCGGAGCAGCTCGGTATTGAGGTACGGCTATGGTGGCCATTTCCACTACCACTATCTTGCAGAGCGCTACATACAGCAGACCCTTGCCTTGCAGGTTTCTGATCACACGCACGCTCTACATCTTCGTCCATATTAGCACATCCAAGGAGCTGTAAAGTTTTTCTTGCCCCCCTCGCAGCCTTTTCGCTAGCGTAAGCTTCTCGCGGCAGCGGCATGGCACTCAACATGCACGCACTGAAGTCGAGAACAAACTATAGTTTCGGAATTCGGCTACTCATTTCCGTTAAACAGGCTTCAAATGGTTAGTATCAAAAGGTGCACTTACGAACAAGTTCCACGCGCACTCCCGAGACCCCTCACGTCTCGAGCAGAAACCGCCACCCACGACGCGGCGACGCGCTGCGAGACAAAGAGCAAGAAAACCACGAAACACGAGAAGGCGCAAAGCCATAGAGGAAGGAAAGATGCGCGAAGCGCATTTGTCTGATGACGATGGCGATCGGAAGTCTGAAGGCAAGAGCCGGAGCCGCCAGCGCCTCAGCTGCTGCTCACTGGGGAGAAGAATAGTAGCCCTTCCGCGCGCACCTTTGCTAACTTATCCTGTAAATAATCATTAGAAATTGAAAGTTACAAAATATATAATAAAAAACACTGTTAAAGAATTATAAAGCAAAAACACTCTTGCTTGGTGGCAGCTGTCATCACCTCTTTTCAAAGGAGACGTTCCTATCATCCATCCACATATCGTAAGCTGACTCGTCATAGCGGTCATGCATAGTGGTCTAGCTGCATCGAGAGTTACTTTTAAGGCGGAAGCCTTTAATGCCTCATCGTTGTAAGCAGGAGCTGTCGACAGAAATGTCACGCTTTTCAGTTGGTCGAAACGGTCGTAACGTCACAGTGCGCGAATTTCAAACGGGGCCAATTGTACTTGGGCTACTAACCATGTAACCAATTAAAGGGATCGTATAGTGATGCTCCAAGTAAGTTTGAGTTTAGTTAATTGCTTACTTAACCAATTAGTCCAATTCACCTTTCTAGTCAGAGAAGATAAATAAATAAAACCGAGTAAGAAATTGGCCGAGCTTGGGAATCGAAACCCGGTCTCCGGAGTGTGAGTCGAGCACGCTACCACTCTGCCATGCCAGCTCGATGGTTTGGAATGAACAAAGGTGCGTCTAGTGAATACGGTGTCTTCGTTCACTCCCATCTTCCTCCCTTCCCGTTACGGCGAGGTTCAGGTGTGCACCGAGATATGCGAGACAGATACATTTCCTTTCCTCAAAAACCAATTTACTGACGAGCAAGGCGTATTTGTCCGCGTTTCAGATTGGTCTAATTTGTCGTGATGTCGCCACGCGCGAATTTTGACGGGTGTCCACCGAAACAAGTGAGACAGTTACTGCGCAACTTTCTTTCGTCAAATGCAATTTTCGACTAGTGTCTACTTTGATATGCGAGACAGTTAATGCGTAATTTCCTTTCCTCAAATACAATTTTCATTTTCTTCATTACGGCGCCTCTTTCTTCTTTCACTCCACTTCCTCCCTTCCTGTACAGCGCGGCTCAGGTGTCCACCGAGACGACAGAGAATTACTGCGCCATTTCCTTTCCTTAAAAAGCGTTGCGTTCAAAGGGCAAGGCATCGCGCCGAACGGGTGGTGGCGTTCAATGGACTCCGTGGCAGCGCTACAACACGCTGTCGCGTTCCACTCCTAAAGGCGAAGCTTAAGCGTCATCAATTGGCAGTTAATTAATGCACCCACAAAATGGGAAGTGAACAATCGCGTAGCAGAATGTAGCACTCAGGCTTTCGCCTTTCAGCACTTTAGCCGCTAAAGTTCCTCGTAATTTTTTCAACCTTTTCAACCATGGAGGAAGGAATTTTCCTGCTGCGTCGTTAACTGTGAAATTAATTTCAAGGGTTGACCGACGGGAATTTTGTCAGTTTTCTATCACTGCCATGGCCATATGCCTGTCCATATGTTTCCATCGCCAGCCACGTGTGCGCAGCCGGTGTCCAGTAAACCGGTATACGTCTACGCGGGAACTTCGGCGTTTTATGCGGCATAATAGAGCATAGAAATTGCTGATATAACTCTGCCTGCCCACCTTGTGCCGCGTAAAATGCTGAAAGGCAGCTGTATTTAGGTACCATGAAGGTGACGTACAGTCCCTGTCGACGCTCGTAATTTCCACAGTAGCTTACACGGAATGCGCTTTACTGACGGGGATAGGTGTGGCACTGATTTAAACGGCGTACAGATTGCATTATTAAAAAAATGGCTCAGGCTTAACTTGGTTAACCCTGGCCAGATGCGAAGCATATTGATGGCTAGGATTGGTAATACATGGCTTTCCTTGGTTGAATACTTGGTCATTTTAATACAACCACTAGAAGCCTTCGTCGTGGGGGAAGACAACGGCATGGCTACAGCGGAACGCCGACTAACCCCGAGACGCGCGTTGGGTGGGCGCCTGGATTGCCACGGAAGCCGCGTCCGCCTGCCCGGTGGAGCGAGCGCGTTCGAAATGCGCGGGAATGCCGCTCGAGGACATTCCGGTGTCTGTGCGATGGCATCGTTCTCCCTCTCCCAGCGCGTGACGGCGATCTGTCGTCATGTGTCACGTGGTATGTCACGTGGTGTGTCGTCACTGCACCACGTGGTCTGCACGGCGTGCAACCGCAGCGACGGCGCGAGGTGGACCCTCATCTTCCTCTGTCGTGACGTCATGTGTCACGTGGTATGTCACGTGGTGTGACGTCACTGTACCACGTGGTGTGCACGGCGCGTAACCACGGCGAAGGGCTGTAGTGTACCTCTAGTAATATGCTTCGCTAAAAATGACTTGAAACATTTATTGATGGTGCCTCAAAAGACACCCAGTGTGGACGTCCGGAGTACATTGGTCGCAGGATATATATCGGACAGCCGTGTGCGGACTTCCGTAGTACGCCTCTTGCGTCAAATAGACGTTGGGGATGGTTGGTTGGTTGGTTGGTTGCGACTGCGAGAAGGATGAAAAGAAAAGTGCACGGGCCTGCCAACTGGCTCAAGCCGAGCCACCACCGCTGCCACGTGCAGATAGAAGAGAGTTGAAAGATAAGAGGACAGAATAAAAGACAGAGTAAAGACGCGCGTCGCAACAACCGCGTCCGCCGGAACGGACGCTGGCTGAAAAATACAGATACACGGCCGCAGCCCGAAGGCTGCAAACCGAATGCCACAGATAGTTGGGGGATGCCGGAAAGCCAAGGTCCTGCTTTTGTCCCCTGGCCGTCCTGTACCGGTCCTGGACGTTCAGATCTAAATCGGATGTCCGCCGTATATTCATGGACCATTGGGCATTGCTCACTAAGAAACTAATATTCCGTGCTTATTGGGCGCAGCTTTAAAAAGAAATATGTTTAAAAAAAAAATGTTGCTTAAACACTTTAAGAGGTTTTTTTATTACATTACAGAAAAGGGAAACCTTTTATTGGCGTCGTGTGCTGTTGAGTTTTCGCTACTGACAATATACCCAGAACGCTGCACAACTATAGCGGTTGCATCGCAGTTTTGATACGACAGTCTGGAAAGGCATACAGTTGAAGGTGCATATGTCGTCGGTACGAATTCCTGTCGCAAGATAGCCTCCAATTTGACTAGCACCTGTAAGCTATATGCTATAAGAAATCGTATGACACCACCTGGACCGCTGTGCGACAAAAGGTTGCATCACAATTTTGATACGATTGCCGGGAAAACTGGCGACACATGAAGGTCGACCAGTGGTGAGTACATGTAGAAGAACGACATGTAGAGGACTATTTCCCCTATAAAGCTCCTCTTTCAAGCACTTTAGGGCGCAGTCGATGCGCCACGGTCGCTAGTGCCCATTGGGCGCTGAACCATAGAGTAACATAAAAGTAAAGAGCGGACACTCGGGCCCTTTCGCGGCCGAGTTCGGCGCTTCCCCGTTTCCGCCAGATGGCACTGAACGTGCAAATAAAAAGAAAAAGAGTATGGTCTTGGCATGTCTTGGCTTCCTTCTGCGGAGTGACTGATGCGCTCATTGTCACCCTGACAGAATGCACGTAGTAGGTTCACTGCCGCTTGCCAAGCGCACGCGATGCGTGGCATAACGCCTTTGCGGCTTGTGGGTGACGTGTTCGCCGCGGCGTCCAGGCAAGCGATCAAAGCCAAACGCTTTTGACGAGCGTTGCACGTCGAAACCTGGATAATCGTTGCGTGCTCCGTAATCGTCACGCTGGTGGCCGGCTGCTCAGCTGGGCAATGTGACACCGCCTCCTCCGCGAGAGTGGAGAACGCACAAGACGCAATGAAAGTAGAGCCTCCAAGATGCCTGTTATCATCTATCATCTCTGAGGCCAGTGCGTTTCCCCGGGTCCGCTAGGTGCGCTGTGCACAAAAGTCGGCCGCTGGGGCCTACGGGAGTGTCCGCTCTTTACTTCCATATTACTCTATGGCTGAACGTACTTTGGACGTCTTGAAGACATCTTGAACGTCCCCAGAACGTCCAGGGGAGGTTCAGTGCACATTGGGCACGTGGCTTTCGACGCCGCGCTGTGTGGTCATATCTCGGTCGTCTCCGACGGGAGTTGATCAGTTTTTTGTTCGAGGAACTCTTTTTCTTGGGTGAGGAAGAGTTTCTCTGGCAATGGTCATGCCCATTCATTTCTGTAAACAACGGACGTCTTGTCCTGGTTTCTAGGCCGAACTAGCGCTAAGGTCGTCTTTTCAGTGTTTCAATGTAAAATTATTGCCTTTTCACTCTTCTGTCAGTAGGTATGCTATCCTGTTTTACATCGCCCACGAGCAATTCATGTTAGTTACTTAAAGATGTTTATGGTACTCTAACTGGCTCGCCTTACATGCTTAGTGTCATGTGTTCTTGTAAATGTCAATGTATCTGGTAACCTTGGCATGTGTACATATGTAAATAAATTTTTTTCTAAACAACCACCTGTGTCTTGGCCACTCCCCCGTAGTGGGCATGTGCCATTTTATTTGAGGCCAACCAATCAACCAGCCAATGAAGTGGCGGTGCTCGGCGCGCGGTGTGTGTCATGCGGCCGCTTGATGACGTGGTCCCATTTTTCTTCCTGGGTTTACTGTACCATCTGCGAGTACACAAACGTACTATAATTAACACACGCCGCCAGCTTTTCTCGATCGTAATGGGAAGAGCATTGCTTTCGCATTAAAAAAATGCTTCCGCAGTATTCGACTTTCAGTTCTCAGTTGCTCTTCCAGCAGTGCAAATGGGAACACGGCCGACGAAACTGTCCATAAGTTCAGCGCAGATCTTTCTCGACCAGCTCAAGCAGAGTTGCACAGCTATAAAAGCGATAACAAAAATTGAGCTTTCTTGAGGGCACGTCACAACCGTCACAATGCGCATGTGGAGTCGAACTTTTACTACCTTTGTCGGATCATTCTGTGAGCGAATAGCCGGCCGTTCGCTGATTGTCCTGCCACAGAGCTTCCATATTTAACACAGCATAGTCTCCAGAGGAGGCCAGGAGTGTGTATGTTGTGCTGCGTTGACGGCGCTGGAAAAAAAAATTAAAAGGAAGGCCGCTCAACCTTGCCCTGCGCTCCGGCCGTAAGCCAAGGCGTGAGTTGCCTTGCTCCTGAAGCGCGAACAAAAGAAAAATGACGCAGCGCAAGGTGATCCACAGTGTTCAGCAAACGATTCTCTCCTCCTGTACTCATCGTTTATCCACTTTTACTTTTCGCGACTCGAAGGTGGCGCCCTTCAGCTGTATGGAAACGGAAACGCGAACCGAAAAAAAAAAATGCGAGTCCAATTAAACCAAACGCTTTCCGGCTAATTACTCCATCTTTTGTCGCTAATGGATCTAATCGATGGCTGCAACTAGGTCGTAGTATTGTGGTATTCTTCGATCAAGGACGGCACCCGGAGGAAGAGGCCAAGCTTAATTCTGCTAACGCATTCGCGCATCTTTCACGCCCAGGGACAAGGAGTCGAGTTGACGTCCAGGGGCGCCAAGTACGCTTTACCAAGAAGAAAATAAAGGAAGAAAGACAGGAGATTGCTGAACTTTCCCTCCGATGAATGCCTGTTTGGAGGCTTTTCCCGCGATTTCGCACGTTGCTTAAATATGGGCTTGCATTTGCGATGACCGACGGCTTACGGTGTACCGCTGACGCGATGTGATGGCTCTCTACAAAAGGCAAAACTAGCACCTGGGAAGTGCATGTGAGCCGCCGCGGTGGCTAAGGTCGCGGGTTCGATCCCGGCCACGAGGCCGTATTTCGAAAGAACCACTGGTGGCATAAATTAACCTGGAGCGCAGCCCTCCACTATAGCGTCCCTCATAGCCCCATGTCCAACAATTTCGGCCAACAATTTTGAAAATTGGAAAATTGTGAGGTACTTTTACATAAATATTGAAGGTAATAGTCCATTCTTTTAATATGTAGCAAAATGTTTCCTTTAAAGTGTTTCCATCGATTGCATCGAATAGTTAAGACTGCCATAGAAAACCAATGGGGAACGCTTTTGACGATAGCAAAAACATTAATAGAAAAAAAATTCAAGACTGCTGTCAGGTCATCTGCGATTATATTGACTGTTATAGTAAAATTTTACATTACATGAAAAAAATGGCGTTCATAAAAAGTTTCCCGCTCAAAAATGCTTTTGTACAGATTTGTTGGTATGATCTGTCTCTTCGGGATCATCATCAGCAGCCTGACTACGCCCAATGCTGGACATAGGCCTGTCCCACATCTCTCTAAATAACCATGTAACTATGGAGACGTTGAAACCCACAATTTACAATTTACTGCGTGCGTGCACCGTAGACTCGGCACGTAGAAAAATCCTTATGTGGTTAAAACTTTCCAGTGCCGTTAATGTGTTAACGCGGTCGAACTCACGAAGCGGCAGCACTTACTCCTTTGTTAACGCGCGTTTAACGCCAAAGGATGAAATAAGCGATCATAACAACCACATCACTCTGACTTTCTGCAGTCAGAGCCGACGTGATAACACACGGCGCGTAGGCGCTGCGACGCGACTACTTATGATATTGCAATGACAGTTCAGTGCTCAGATGCACACCCCTCCCTATTTCTGGTTCTATACAGCCGCTCATACTGGCGTCCGTTAACAAAGCGTGTCACACGTAAACAACTCGGCAACTAAAAAAGATAGAAGAAAACCAATGGTTGTTTCAGATAGAGGAGGGAAAAATGAAACCTATATAGAAGCTGTAAGATCGCGCCTCGTACACGACCTCGCTGGCTCTCCCCTTTGTACTTCCCGCGTGGCTCGCGCAGTGCAGCAACAAATGCGGAAGCAATTACCGGCATGGGGAGGACGCCACTTTGGAACGCAGCCGTGACGCCTCGGGCAGAGGGCGCGCATGCGGCGTGGCCTTGCCGTCCCGAAAGGGGTGGTCTCCCTCCCACCGCGACTGATCAAAGGACTGATCCGCTGACTGATAGCGTTGTAGCCATGCGGGGAGGTAGACAAAGGTCTTCCGGTTGGACGCAGCACGAGAGGGTGGCCTCCTTGAGGCAGTTACGCACGTGCATGCAAAGTGCGTTCTTGGGGGAAGGCGAGGGTGTTGCGTGGAGAGCGTTTTACGAATGTTTTCTTGATTTGTTTATTTATTTATTCGAGCCCTGGTTTCGAGGCTATGCCCAACCCACAGGGCCGTGGCTACTGCGAAATTAAGTAGCGATTGGTTGATCAAAGACTGGGGCGGGTCAAGAGAAATGACCGCCCCAGCGCCTTTGTTTATGTACGGAATAAAAACGGAAGGAAAAGCCAGGAATGGCAGTCCTAAACAGGCTCCGTGCTTCGCACGTACGGAAAACTTCTAGGCTCTAACCGAGACCGCCGGTCGATAAGTAAGATTTGTCGCATCTCTGTGTGAGATAAGTCCTGAACAGGCTCCGTGCTTCGCACGTACGGAAAACTTCTAGGCTCTAACCGAGACCTCCGGTCGATGAGTAAGATTTTCCTAAGTCGCATCTCTGTGTGAGATGAGTCCCAACCAGGCTCCGTGCTTAGCACGTAAGGAAAACTTCTAGGCTCTAACCGAGACCGCCGGTCGATGAGTAAGATTTTCCCGAAGTTGTATCTCTGTGTGAGATAGTATCTCTGTGTGAGATAAGTGCCCTCTAAGTTACAGTACTTGAACGTCTGTGTGACTTCACGCTTCTGCAACTGAGTTTGCCTTGTATATACTCTGTAAATATAATTTCCCTCTCGTACCTTCTGCTTCTGGACTCCTGTGCTTCAAAACACCACCGAACAACTCACGTTTGGAGGAGGCTGAACTCCCCCGAAGAAAAGCAAACGAACCCGAAGAAAGAAAGAGAATTTACTGAAGCCAAGTTTGACGACTGCAGATTAATTAGTTATTAATTATAAGAAAAAAAATGGCTGAGGCTTAACTTGGTTAAGCCTGGAGAATGCGAAGCATCATCGTGTCGCGTAATTTGGAGGCGCACAACCACAGCGACGGCGCGAGGTGGGCCCCGTTTCTCCACTGTCGTGACGTCATCAAGTCACGTGGTGTGACGTCATCAAGTCACGTGGTGTGACGTCATGTATCACGTGATTTGGAGGCGCACAACCACAGCGACGGCGCGAGGTGGGCCCCCGTTTCTCCACTGTCGTGACGTCATCGTGTCACGTGGTGTGACGTCATGTATCACCTGATTTGGAGGCGCACAACCACAGCGACGGCGCGAGGTGGGCCCCCGTTTCTCCACTGCCGTGACGTCATCGTGTCACGTGGTGTGGCATCATCGTGTCACGTGATTTGGAGGCGCACAACCACAGCGACGGCGCGAGGTGGGCCCCCGTTTCTCCACTGTCGTGACGTCATCGTGTCACGTGGTGTGACGTCATGTATCACGTGATTTGGAGGCGCATAACCACGGTGAAGGGCTGAAGTGGTAGCTAAAGTAGTATGCTTCGCATAAAATGTCGAAATTGTGTCGAAATAACGCGGACGTCGATATAGCCACGGGAACAGTGTGACGTCACATCCACCGGAAGTCGTCATGTCATTGTGTCCCCGGCTTTCACCTCTCAACACTTTAGTCGCCAAAGTGTCCACGCAATCTTTCGTGAAGTACTAGTGCAGAGTGCCACTCGAAAGAGAAAGCGCAGTTCGTACAGTTTCCATGCGCCTGCGTATTCAGCAACATGTGACTTTGCCTAGCGGTTCCATGACTCGAGTACTAAGTCAAAGCGGGAACTCCTAGCAAGCAGGAAAGGCTCAGTTCGTTTCACTTGACCAGAACACGCGCCTATGTGTGCGCCTTGTGCGTTTCTTCCCTGTCTGCACTTATATATTTTTTGTCGCCTTTTCGTGCGAAACCAGCTGACGAGTGGTCGCTGGAAGCTGTTGTCCGTGTATCATCAGTGCGAATGCTTTCGTGCGGGTTCATGGTGAGTAAGTCTAATCACCTTGCTCTAAGATAGCCGTCACGTCAAGTGATCTGCGTGTAAAAGTGTGATTCAGTCCTTTGCGTATGCATCACAAATATAACACACCACAATTATAATCAGCTCGGCACTAAACCACTTGATATTTTTTTTCCGTCTTCCAGCTTTCACCACTATCATGCCCACACAGAACAATCGAGACCACGACGTTTATTAGCGTTCTTCTCGACGCTACCAGTTTTAAATTGCATCGCCGTTATGTTTGGTGTCAGAAGCGATAGCCGTGTGCGCAGTTTCCTTCCTGAAAGAACTTCGATAAGTTTTTTTTTTGTGAATGAAGTCATGCGATAAGGAGGAAGAGGTTTGTCTACCTAATGTTTCATGCTTATTGTGCAATATCGGTCTTATCAACCTCTATAAACGATTTCGACAGAGTCGTTTGCACGCGTAAGCAGAAATTCTGGACAAACCCATTTTTCAAAGGGATGCTGTTTAAGGGCGGTGGCAGTGCCAGAGCGCGGATGCAACAGTTTACTTTGTATCCTCGATGTTGCTCGCGTGCACAACAGTTGACCAGCTAAAGTGGACTTTTTTACACGCTGGCATAATTACGTATGTAATATATGGCATCCGATATATGATAAAAAAATTCAGGGGGCACTTTAGCTCTCTAAAGTGCTGCAAGGCGAAAGCCTTTCCTGGCGCACTGTTTGGCATTGACTGCGAGACTGTGCTGTACTAGCGCTTTATTTGACTACACACTCTAACTACACATAACAACTACACACTTTGACTGCCGACTTTGAATGCTTCTTTAGCACGACTGTCTCTCTGTTTCGATGAGTTCGGTTGTATCCATGGCTCTGTTCGCAGTAATGAGGTACGTAATGTGGTCACCCACGGATGCCTTACGCCCCCTGTCAGAGCGGACGACAACTATTTTATTAGTTGTCATCTGATCCAAAAGGGGGCGTCAGGCATCCGTGGGGGACCTCATTACTTCGAATCCGCGCACTCTGACGTCATAACCATTTCGACCAACCGAAAAGCGTGACACCTCTGCTGACAACGTTCTGTTGACAACGATGAGGAATTAAAGGCTTTCGCCTTAAAACATGCAGACATGTGTGCTCCGCACATTGAAGTAGGCAAAGGAAGGAAACCGTGGCAAGAGGACACGGTGGCCGGAGATCGCGGTTCATTTGCGCACGTGTATCCCGCAGAAAGGAACAGGCCTGCCAACGTGCCGCTTCGTCTGAAGGCGAAGACCCTGGCAAGATTAACAAATGCAGCTGGCTTTAAGGTAAACGACTGACGCCGTGTGAGACCTGTCGTCCGTTCGGCCGCTTACGCTCGTGAAACCTGAAGTGGAACGCCTAAGGACTCAGTGGCAGTGCTGCCAACTCTTGAGGCTCATCTAATTTAGTGTTATCTAAAGATAAAGCAAAAATTGAAGAGTCCAGGGAATGTTGAATTATACGTTTGGTGCTATTCGGATCGCTTTGGAACAGATAGAAATGTTCTCTCTGAAGTTCCTACAGTCGTAGTTCGAAATAATTTGCACCAGACTCGACTGTGCGTAATTTGAACCCGAAAGGGACCGAAAACATTGGAATATGTGTAGTAAAAAAAAATGATGCCGTTTTAATACTTTGGACGTTGTCAAGACCAAATCGTCGGCTCTAATAAGCCGGCTGTTCTAATTAAGTGCGTTGGAATCACTGTAGAAAGCTTATAAGGGGCGCTGGGATCTGCATTTTTCTTCCGGGGTACATATCTTCGTTGCACCAGAACGACGAGGGGCCGTAAAAACCCGTATTCTACATACTGACTGTTGATACGCCTCAAAGCGAAACGTGTTTGTCCTTTGACCTTCAGGAGCTGAACACAGGCTACGTCGAGCTTCCTGAGAGCGGTGCTTTTCCAGGCGCTCCGGGGGACAAACCTTTGGAAGTCGGAGTGCGATCAGCGGAAGAGGATGCGCTCGATGGTTTTCTCACATCCGCGAGTGTTATGCGCTCAAATGCTTGTCATTAGAATAAGATGCGGACAGGAATTCGGGAACGCGACCCCCAGCCGCAACCTATAGAGTGCAGTTGCACGGATAGCGGAGGAAACTAGTAGCAGGAGTAGCTTTAAAGATGATTTAAAAGCAACAAGGCGACTAGCTCCCAGAAGTGGAGAAGTCCACGCGGGCAAAATGATACAGCTGCCCCTCGTTTCAAGAAGTCGATGAGGCCCTGCTATTTCTTCGTTATAGTCATTCCCTCTTTATAGCTGTAAGTAACCTTGGTCGCACCTGTTGCCTGCAAACGAGCTTATCTACCACCGTGCAGACCTACGACCACATAGATAGCATTTGATCTGCTGCCGACGTGTGCTGGCGCCGCAGCGGTCAGCGTGCTTGTGCGTCCAAATCGGGGGCTCCATTTAAAGCCAACCAATACGGGAGCTCACGACGGAATTTGTGCCGCGCTCCTGCAATGACCGCAGCCTGTATTAGCTGCCAATCAATCGATCAATCAATCAATCAATCAATCAATCAATCAATCAATCAATCAATCAATCAATCAATCAATAAGAATAACTTGATTTCGAAAGGTGGCCGGAGAAAATGCTGACAACACACGCGCGCGCGCACACACATACAAGCACAGACACACACACGCACGCATGCACACACACAACACGCACGCGCACACACACACGCACAGACACACACGCGCGCATACACACACGCGCACGCACGCACGCACACGCACACACACACACACGCACGCGCACGCACGCACACGCACACGCACACACACACACACACACACACACACACACACACACACACACACACACACACACACACACACACACACACACACACACACACACACACACACACACACATGCAGCACAGAGATATAGAGAATATTTAGAGGTTCAATATACATATAGAGATATATAAATATCACGCATGTAAGGGCAGTGCATGTAATGCGAAGGCAAGATAACCGCTTGTCCTTAAGGGTAACGGAGGGGATTCCAAAGGAATACAAGCGGAGCAGGGAGTGGTAGAGAGTTAGGTGTGTGGATGAGATTAAGAAGTTTACGAGGATATAGTGGCCGCAGCTGGCAAATGACATGGTTAATACAGAAACATGGGAGAGGCCTTTACCCTGCAGTGGGCGTCGTCAGGCTGATGATGATGATGATAAATATAGAATATATGCAGAAATATATTCCGGATATTCAGCCGAAGTTTCTTGGCTCTGAAGCCGACGGAGGCCTATGTAAAAGCGAGCGCGCCGCGGTAATGCCGTCGGGAGTGCTCGTTTTGGCTGGATTCCCCGCATGACTTACAAGCACGCTGGCCGAAACAACGCTACTTCGCGGCTTCTCCGCATGACAGTGTTGTTGTGTGGTGGAGAATGAGCACGTGAACCGAGGACAACCGAAGGCCACCTTTTGATCAGTGTGATTCGTTTTCGTTTTCCACCAGTCACCCATCTTGGCCTTGTGAAATCAGCTAGACATTCTTGCCGTCAAGCACATGTGACACACCGCGAAAAGGTCAGTCTACGTGACCTTGCCGCGGAAGCGCAAACTAAACTGCATGGCAGCGGGCCGTGTGGAGCGAATAGATTGGAGAACGGGGAACTCCAATTAGAGTTACTTTATAAGTACCTGGAGTTGTGCGTAGGACTTCCAAGTTATGCGGCAAAGTTACACTTCGCGTTTGAGCAATTCATCGAGGGATTACCTTCGGCCATCCCGTTCCTCATATGTTCCCGTGGCCACCACTTACTATATCGAGTGAAAAGCTCGGTGAGGTTGCCTTGCACTGAGGCCTTGCCGCATAACCTGTATGCTTTCTGTGGTAACTGAGCAGACCTACACTACACGCAACTGTGGGTGCTGATAACAACACCTACAGTTGCGCGTGACCTTCCAATGACCTTCGTACAGCCGGCCACGCAACTAGGTTTCATCAAACATGGGTGCGCCGGTGTAAAATTTTTGTCCTTCGGCGGCCGCCACCGATGAGTTCCCCGCAGGGCCCCATTAGAGGCGGTAAAACATTCCCGCAGGTTCTATGCGCTTCTCGACAGAGCGGGTTATGCGCAGTAATTTAAGTCTGCCGCGTCGAATGGGCACGGTGGGCACGGAAGCGTTGAGCGCCGCTCCAAGTCGATACACTGCGCGAAATGTCGAATAGCCTTCGTTTGAGGTTCCTTATATCCCTATGAAGAAAATTTTTACTGCGTAAAATCGAGATATCAAATAGACGCGCTCTTTTGAGAGCTTCCAAGGGGAATAGCCAACACTTCGTTATATCCATTATTAAGGCGAAAGCCTTTAACGCCTCATCATTGTCGACAGAAGGTTGTCAGAGGAGGTGTCACGCTTTTCGATTGGTCGAAATGGTTATGACGTCCGAGTGCGCGAATTCAAAGTAATGAGGTCACCCACGGATGCCTGACGCCCCCTTTTGGAGCAACCAAAAACTAATAAAATAGTTGTCTTCCGCTCCGACAGGGGGCGTGAGCCGTCCGTGGGCGATTACATTACATACCTCATTACTGTCTACAAGCGCCGCAGAGTTCGCTCCTCCGCCTTTACTCAGCCCATTGCCAGGTGCCGGTTAGAGGCGGTGGCTGTCGCAGTAATGAATTAAAATTTCGCGGAACCGCAGAAGCGGTTTATGAGCTCCTGAGTCAGGAGAGCTAGGATGAGGAGCCCGATGTGTGAGCGCTCGGGCGGCCGCATCGTCGGCCTCATTGCCTCGTAGACCCTGGTGGCCAGGAGCCCAGATTACATTTGCGCGAGTAGGATCAGCAGGAGCCCGTCTTAGAGCACGGGAGGCAAGAGGTGATATTTCCCCTGGAAGATAGTGTTCACAGGCCCGGCGAGTGTCTGTGATAACTGTTCTCTATTTTGGATCGCCGGCAGCGAGAGCTATTGCCACTTCCTCCGCTAGCGTTCAATTTGGGGCCCGAAAAGATAGCCCATTCGACTACGACAGCCGTGTAGAATCCCGCGGGCGACGGCCCTGTGATGTCCACGTAGTAGACGCCATGTTTAGATCCATATTGGCTATTAAGCGTGCGAACCCGCGCTTGTCGTCCGCCTTCATGTGAAGTAATGTCTAAGTTGCGGCCGCCGCGATCGGGTGCGAACCCGGGTACTCCGGCTCGGTAGGTGAGCGCCTTAACCACTGAGCCACCGCGGCAGGTGGGTTGGTTAAAAGCCCCCAAGCCATAGGGTTTCCTTTTGATCTTGTACACGTACGTTACTTGCGAGGCTACCAAGGCCCTGAGGGATGACGACACGACTCCTCCTCCCCCCGGAGAGATCTTGGTGGAACTTGGGAGAGACGGGAATGATACAACTCCAGGCTCATGGGCAGCGCTACGGTGGGTAGGCGGCAGCTGCATTGATTATGGCAATGGTGGGAAGTAAGTTTTCTCACAGGTTGCCACCTGCATACGGTGGGCAGATTCTGAGGACGTCACAAGTCACGTGACCTCTCGCGACCAATCAGGGAAGTTGGTGACACAGAAGCCGAAGAGTTTTTGTGCGACGAAAATCTAAAAGCTATCGCATTAACAGCCACCTGACGTGGAAGTAGCGCATCCCTTAACCGCTTCACCACTGCGCCATGAGTGGTGCGAGGGCTCCACTCGATCTATGACTATAAAGTAGACAGTAAAAGTTCGTGGTTCTTTGATTCCTTACACCAGGGGTGTCCCGTCAGAGACGGCTTGTTGTCTTGAAGGATGAAGGTCTAGCAGACAATATTCGGCAACACAAGAGGACTTTGAAGGGAAATATAAAACTGATTCTTTATGCACATTAATTTACATATTTACAACAAGTTGAGCAGTGAGCACAACAACATGGAACTGGCTAACATTAGGGGAGGCCCCTACTCGGCATATCCGAAGATGCATTCGATCTCGCCGTAGCCCGGAACCCCTTTCCCGAGCTCCGGGGCCCAGTTTTAAAGACCTATGAGCCCGGCCCACATTCTTCAGCATTCAATCGTGCCAAACTATTAACACGATTGGTCATCAGCCGTGTGGCCCGCCCTCCAATTTCCGTAAGGCACATAGCCCTCTCTCAAATATACATAGTGTAAAAAGGACATCAGTTTCCCTTAAAACATCGTACATTCCGAGAACGGACACACAAACGGATTAGCTCCCTGGGTTACGAGCCACGCCCCACACTTCTACTGTATTAGACAAACTCTCTCCCCCATGAAAGAAAAAGCAAGACAGATATAACATGTCAAAACACTTCCACGGGTGCGCCGGTCTCCCCAGGACCAGTGACCTTGACGGCTCTCGGAATTAAGGTAGTTATCGGTCCCAAACGCGAGCCACGACCATGGCGAACAACAACCGGGAGCGCCGAACCGCGTTCCCATGCGAGTCGAATTCTCGAGAATCGTTGATGTTCCGGCTTTCGAGCTTTGGCGCAATCACCGAACACCGGATAGCTGCACCGTTCCCGACAACTCCCATTTATCTGTTCCCGTGCAGAGTGAGCGCCTGACCCCGCTTCGTCTGGCAGTGTTTCCTTTTCAAAAGAGCTGTCGACATGCGGCCCACTCTCGGCGCAAAACTCTTACAGCTCCTTGCAGATCTGGCGCGAAGCGACCCTGACGAGAGAGAAAAAAAACCCTCGAACCTGCCACTCGTGTCTTTCCCCGAAAGGGGACAATGGGAGGCTTGGGCGAGCTGGCCGCTCCCTCTCTGGCTGCTGCCTGCCTTGAGCGCTACTTGCCGCCTCCTGCTGAGGGACCTCCTGCAGCGGCGGGCACTGGAGAACGAAAGACGGGCGCTCGTAATGATCTCCGAAAGCGTTTGCAAACCGCTCCCATCCTACTTGGGTAAACATGACGACGGGTACTAGCAATTGTCACTAACGCCTTCTTGTAGTCGGCAGCTAGAGGCTTACTGATCCCTTGCATAGACAATGGCCAATTCCGCATATATGGGCACGTAGGCAGAACCTAGGTGACAGAAAAGGAGTACTTGCGTTCCATGGGGTATGTAATGCTATCGCATTGTGCTCTAAAGGGCGGTTTAAAAGTTTCTGTGATGGGGAAGAAAGAACAGTGTCCGTGTGTGCGAACTGATATGCAAGGAGGACTTCTGGCAGCTGAAGGAACACATTGACGCTATCATGTCATACCCTTAAGGGGGAGCTAAAGTGTACCCTTAAGTTTTTTTCTCAGCACTTTTACCTACACTTGCTTCTTCTGCACCCTGGCACCGTCATGACTGCTGAGGTTATGAGCCAGTCAAAAGCATTGCCGTAATCTGTGAAGGCTATATATATAGGAGTTGGTTTTATTCAGCGCATTTTTTTATCACCTGTTTGATAGTGAGAGTATGGTCTATTGTCGTTTAGCCTTAACGGTAGCCGGCCTATTGTTTGGTTGACTAAATCTAAGTTTGTCTTGATTCTATTAGCGATTACCTAAGTAAATACCTTGTAGGGAACTGACAGTAAGCTGAACGGTCTGGGCTTTTCAAGTCTTTCGCGTCCTCTTACCTATGGATTAAGATAACATTGACGTTAATGCAATATTTCGGTGCGCTAGAGGTTGTGAAGCATTTCGTATAGAGGGCTGCCAGCTTTTCTATAGCGCATTCTCCCTGCCATCCTTGAACAGATGTGCAGTTACCTGATCCCCATCAGCTGCTTTCACCGACTGCGTTGCTTCTAAAACGTTCTTTACTTCCTCTTTCGTAACCGTTGTGTCGTTGTTGTTACGACTGCAGGAATGATGAAAGGGAAAGTGCACAGGCCTGCTCACTGGCTTGACCTGAGCCACAACCGCTGCCACGTGCCGACAGAGGAGAGTTCAAAAGAGGAAAGACTGAAATAAGAGACGCGCGTCGCAACAACCGCGTCCGCCGAAGCGACGACGACGGTCGTAACAGATAACCCAACCCCCCAACGTTTCCTGTCCTTCTTTACCGGCAGGATGTGCGATTCCTCTGCACCACTCCATCCGTCATTATCGTTTTGTTACTTCAACTACTGTGTAATACTTGTTAGGGGGCTAGTTGGTGCGTGTTTCCAGAAAAGGGTTGTAGCGCCGAAACAGACAACACCGACAGATGCGCCTGTCCCGTCTAGCTTTCTGTGAGTTGTCTGTTTCGGCGCTACAACCCTTTTCTGGATTCAACTACTGTGCAGATTTGTGTGTTCCACGATTTTCTCCATATTGCTAATTATGCTGCCCTCCTTGTCTCTTAGCGCATACGGGTCATTTTAGTGCGAAAGCACTGTTAGCCTCCTACTCCGCAAAATCTGTCTGTGTGCGTGAAGCCTCTGAGAGAGTCAAGAAAGCAAAGGAAATGCATATAACTGGCTCTCTGGCTCAGTGAACACCGCAACCGTGCTTTGAGCTAGCTGGCGGTAGTGGCAGACTCATACGCGTTGCATGTGTTGGCGTTGACAGCGCTGTGGCAGAAACACGGCACTGGAGCAATAGGCCGCCGCCGTTCGTGGGTTCATTGGCCTTGTCGTTGACAACGTTGCAGACTCCGTTGATTTTGCGAAATGAAAGGTGCATAACTGGCTCCATGGGTAAGCGGACACCTCATTCACGCTTTGAGGTATACGTGGCGGTGGTGTCTATACCTGCAAGAAACAGTGCTTTCGGACACAATATTTCGTGCTTAGCAGTGCTGAACCGTCGGCCAGTTGTTTGCCACATGCCTTGTATGCATTTCGCCGCTTTCATGTTACCTGAGCTGTTTAGAGCGTGCTATATTCTCTGCATATTGTACTTTCTTGTATTGGATGCCTTACGCTTATTGATTAACTTGGACAGCTGTGCCAGTTCTGTTCTCTATAAAGGGTTAGAGGCTTTCACTCTTTGGTCTTTCTTAATCAGATTATTCTTCTCTTTTGTTCCTTGATATTACGCTCGAATCATGAAAAATAAATGGGAATGTGCAGGGCAAGCAGTGGGAAGGCAAGATAACCAAAGACAACCTACAATGCAACCTCCGTTGGGTAACGAAGAGGATTCTAAGGGAGGGCAAGCGTAGCAGGGGGTGTCAGAGGGTCAGGCGGTAGTATGAGATCAGGAAGGTTCTCGGGATAACGCGGCCACCGGCGGCGCTAGGCTAGGCTAGTGCGACACGAGTGGAAGAGGTTTTAACGCGTTTTAACGCGATAACGTTAAAGGCCCCGTTACCCAGAAAATCCGACGTCGGCGTTTTGGGCGAAAGATCACGAATACGACTCTAGCGGGTGGTGCCCAGTGAGCAATCTAGGAAGCCGGTGGGCCAACCTAGGTGACGTAACCTTGAGGCTACATTACAACCTGCCTCTGGATAATGAGCAAACTGCCCACCGCGGCCGGTGGCGGTTATATTGGGCGCTCGGGAGGACTACCAGGGCCGCACAAGTCCCAACGGTGACAGCACCTGCTGCATCGCTTAACCACTCCGCCAGGAGGGGTAGAGTACCCCCAGGGATCTATGAATGTAAAGTAGAGAATGACCGTCTGCATATGTAGCAGTTAACCCATTATGCTATCGCGTCATACCCTTAAGGCGAAGCTTAAGTGCCCCCTCTAGTTTTTTGTACTGTAGTTGACGCAGTCAAGCTGATGATGATGATGAATCAACAGATATTTCGTCAGTTAGAGAAAGGGAAGAAGGCAGGTTCTACTCGCGTCCATGCGGTACATTCTTCTTTGTGGGCTTCCTGTAGCGGCGCGTTACACTCGCGCTAGCAAGCAGCGCGTGCTTAGGAGTGCGCCGCAGCGTAGGAGGTGTTTTCTTCTTCTCTCGCCGGCGCAGCGTCTCCGCTGCTGAGCAGGTTGCGTAATAATCGCAATGAAACGATCAAGAAAGGCAGGCGCCGCGACGGCTGATGGCGGCTCAGGGGAGTAAGGGGCGGGCTTTCCGGTGCCGAGAAAAACAATCAGCTCCTCGCGCGGCGGCGCTCCTTGGTCCGTCATTTGGCCGCCGCCTGTTGAGCCTTTTGTGATCCCTGGGTGCGCACATGACTGCGTGCCTAGCGCTCAGTATAAAGGGAAAAAGAATAATAACAAGAAAGAACCCCTGTGTTGAAAACGCAGTCGCATAACCTCCGTGCTCCACTCCCCTCTACCTCTGGCCTGCCACGGCACGACTTATCCCCTAGCCTGTGTAGGCAGAAGACATGTTCAAACAAGAAAACGCGCCGAGCAACTCTTTGTGCCGCTCCAAAAAGACGCTTTCCCGCGCTTTCTCTCACCCAAACGAAGCAGTCACACTCACGAGGCTTCACCTCCGACGCGCGCGACTTTTCTTTCCTCATTCTTCGCGTTCGACGTGATCGGTTGCAGCCAGTTAGCCGGAGGGTGAAACCTCAAGGACGCCTTCGCCAAGTGGCTTCGATGATGTGTGCGTGCCGCAGGCAGCTCGTCCACGCGACGAACGCTCAGTACCGACCCGTTCGTGGCTGCTTGCGCCTGCCTGCATAAGCGCTGTCTCAACACGTCCGTACCAGAGACCCAAGCGCGAGGTCTCTTGCAGCAAAATGCAAACGGTTGCTTCGTACCGCACGCTTGCACTGCTGGTTGCGTTGTCTCTCCCAGTGTATATATGTATGCCTAGCGCACACGCTGGTCATCAGCATACACAGCGAAAGACAGCAACGTCGGCGCATTCTTTAACGCCGCTTTCCCAACGCCGAAACCCGCGCTTCTCGTCGCCAAAGTACTACAGGGTCCGTTCCCACAACCCTCCATGACGTTTGTTTCTTTCTTCCTGCCCCCCCTCCCTCGTCCATCTGCGGAAAAGCAAGACTGTGGGCGCCTAATGAACGATGCTTTGTAATAACACTGCGCGTGCGTGCCTGTGTGTGCGTGCGTGTGTGTGCCTGCGGATAGAGAGATTAAGGACCGTGTGAGTGATGACGACGGGAACACCATCGGGAGAGGCGCTGACTCGCCGAGTTAGCTCAAGCTGTTGCGAAGCCTGGTTTCAGGCGTCGCTCGCTGCGTAAGGATTAACGACTGGGGTCGATGCACGTGCGTTGCGCAGCACGGGCAGGCAGCCGATGCGAGGAACGCGCACCGCGGAGACCCCCGGCGACCTATTCTACGCCCGCAGACAGGCAGTCCCACGTCGCTTGTTGTGGGAGCCCTTACATAACATGGCCAGTGTTGCATGATCGCAGCGCGGCAGTGATTACCATCCGTCGCGCGCTTAATTACTCTGATGGACGTTCGAGGAAACTCGGTTATAGTGCATGGAATGGCTTTCACGGGAGATGCGGAGGTATAGCTGGGCTATTCGTCCGGTATAATGCGAGCGCGCGCGAGAGAGAGCGAGAGAGAGAGAGAGAGAGAGAGAAAGAAAGAGAGAGAGAGAACTTTTATTTAGGCAAGATAAGAATTTGCAGCAGCTCGGCGGTCGGTGTCTAAAGATAAGAACAATGGGGTTGTCTTGCATAGGTTTCTTCAGAACGCAGCCGACAATTACGCAACAAACATGCGACTAATGACTACAAAACGCAGCGTTGAGAACCTGGAAGGATCCAGCGCAGGGCGTCCATGTTTAAGGACGTGCATGTTTAAGTGTAACGTCGCTTTTACACAAGCCGGTATGGGTTTACGCGGTAGGAGCAAGTCCATCTCTTTTGGAGTTATTAAATATCTTTGATTTTTGACAAATTTCAATCGTCGTGCCTTGGCTGGGCTGCTTGCATATGGGCAAGGGGCTAGCTTTGATGAAGTCTTTATGTATGACGATGAAGTATCTATCTGCGGTAGCTGCCATTTAGCGCCAAAGATTTATTTTCTTCGCGTCACAGGGTTAGTAGTTCCCCACATACCGGTGTGCTGTTTCTTGCCTCGATCTCTTTACTCTTATTTTCGCTTTTGTCCCCCGAGAGCTCGGATCTGTTCCCTCCCCGTGCCGAACCGTGCGTTCTTTCTTTTCAAGTGTCGGCTCTGTCATCGAGGGACCTTCCGAGAAGGAGCCAGTTGTTCTGGCGACAGATTAGATCAATACACGCCCGTTACAGACGGAGCTCGCATCGCTCTTGACCACGCAGAAAATCGTTCATCTAACGTTCCAGGAATGTTAGTATGGTCAACCGGTTCTTAGACTAATCTGTTCATTCGACTTTAATCCAGAGATTCACGTGCAGACATGAAACCATAAAAAATATATATATAAAAAAGGAAGCTTGAATGGCTTTGTGCTCCCGCTCTAAAAAGTTCTGTTTTGAGTACGGAAACGCTATTGGAAAGGCTAGCTCATGGAGAGGATCCGCCCTTCGTATTCGCAAGGCAATGCACCCACTACCGTCGGTATATTTAGTGCTGCCGTTATGGGGTCACTTATTTCAGGGCTGAACACTGTCAATGGTTTGCATCGCACGAAGTCTACTGAGAGCTCTATTGTTTCTGAAATTATTTACGAGGGTTGACAGTAAGAAAGGATTCTCTTACTGGTTAAAAATTGTTTGTAGACTGTCTATAGACTCCCTATATACCCTGTGTCCTTCCTATAGATATTTAATTTTACCTATTTATAGTCTATCGACCTTCTATAGAAAAAAAAGTCTTCTAAAAATGTACTGCCACAAATCTCCGGGTTGTCCATAGACTGTCTATACGGTTTGTATTGCCTATAGACTAGTCTATAGAATTTGTCGAAAGTCTATAGACTTTATAGACGGAAGTCAATGGAGAGTCTATACAGTGTCTAAAGGCATTTTTCTAAAGGAAGTCTCGCAATGCCTCAAGCAGAGTGCCAGGCTCCATCTCCAGAATTCTGATTGATTGAATATTTAATGTATTTACTGATTGATACTGAAAGGCGAAATGTTAGCTAGGCATTCAATGTAATATATAACAAATGAGGCAAATAACACATGGCTCCTGGCCCAGCCTTAAGCGTATTATAAGCTGACCTAGTGTAAAACAAATAGTTAGAACCGAAGTGAATACAAAGTTTAAGAAATAAATTAGAGAGGAAATTAAAAACAAGTATAGTGAAGAATAAAATAATGGAAAACGGGTCATAACCGAAACCTGTCCGACCAACTCCTGAAAACTGATGGAAACGGGACGTAATCGCACTGGGCCGGCATTACCGTTATGAGCTTTCTTTGTCGCGGTAATATTGTGCCCTGAGCGTGGCGTGTACGCACAAAAAATAAAAAAAAGATTTTGATGCAACGATAGTTACTCTTTCTTTATGGGTAATTGCTTTACTGACGGTTCGTAATTTGTGTTTCGTAGAGTCACTGGGTAAAAAACGTTCGGCTGAAAAAGTTGCTTCTACACAACAATTACTCTCAGCATTCACGTCAAGCTGCATACAATGATGAACTGATGTGTATTACAATGTAACAGTTAGTTGAGCTTCAGGTTATGTGGGCAGGCGTAAATGTTACACTTTCAGCAGTAGGTTCTAGAGTAGGAAAAATAAAGGAATGCGCCAATGGGAAGGTAAAAAAAAAACCTGTTCTGTAAGGTACAGTAACCAAAATTTAAAAGAATCAACTATCCATTGTTTCGCTGAGAAAAAAGTTTATTAAATCCAATGGTTTTTTGTCGTGGTTGCCTTAATTAACCCTTCACTGCTCAGCGTTGCTCAGGAGCAACAGCTAAAAATTCTTTTTTTTTAACACTCTGCTAGCTTCGATCTTTATCTTCTGATCGCTTGTAGGACAAGGGCTTTTGAAACACGTAACCTAAAAAAAGGGTTGCAGATTTAATTTCTTTTACGTAAAAAGACGCACTGATTAAAAGCCTGTTGGCCAGCGATCACACTTTGACGGAAAACATGAGCGACGAGCGACTGTTACCATCACAGCAGAGCATTGTACAACCAGACTTATATTGTTTGCATCATTAACTTCAGAAGAGAACAAATAAACGGCATCCAGATAGCCTAGCAGTGGCTTGTGAGAGTGACAAAGAACAACTACTCAGGGCAAACTCCTCAATGTGAAATCGTAAAAGGAGCTTTCTTAAACCATATTTGTTTGTTTAAACGCTGTGAGTTTTCAGCTACTTCAAGAGCAAAGTAAAATTTGGGGCATCAAAGGGTTAAGCCAGTGTTGGCTGCAGCGTGCATAACCATGCACAGCTGCAGACATCAGAATCCTATCCTTTTGCTTGCGTGGATTTTGAGTGGATTTGATTGCGTGGATTTTGCGATCAAACTGGCACACATCGGAGCTTAGCAGAGCTATTATTCGCACGTCTGGGAAGAGAAGCACGGTTCCCATAACTTTCTAGCTCGCCAATAGATGAAGCGCGGCCCTGGAGTTTATATTGACCATCTCAGTTGTTGTGCAGCTGTCGTGAAACGTATAGAGCCCAAACGGTTCGCTTCTGAGCCAGGATCTGTGGGTCGCTATGCATCGCTAGCATTCAAATGTCTTGAAAACGAGAAGGACTCAGGTTCTTACCCCTTCTAGTGTTAAGACTTCCAAGGGTATTACAAAAAAAAGGCACTACTCTGCCTAGAAGCACCCATTTCGAGGTCTTTATTATTGACAAAAGCTGTACGTTTTGACCTATCCGATGCACTCCACTACGATCTGAATATGGTGCCACTTTAGGAGCAGAAGTCTGTTAATTTTAAAGCCACCTGCCGTTCGAGCTCGACAAAACTAACCTGGCTTGCTTTCTTTTTTTTTTTTTTCGCGAGCCGTCGCGGTGGCTCAGCGGTTATGGCGCTCGGCTGTTGACCCGAAAGACGCGGGTTCGATCCCGGCCGCGGCGGTTGAATTTCTTTGGAGGAGAAATTCTGGAGGCCCGTGTACTGTGCGACGTCAGTGCACGTTAAAGAACCCCAGGTGGTCGAAATTTCCGGAGCCCTCCACTACGGCGTCTCTCATAGCCTCAGTCGCTTTGGGACGTTAAACCCCATAAACCAAACCAAACCTTTCTTTTCGCAGCCTTCCATTCTCTCCAGCTTTCTCCAGTCTTAAAGGTGGCACTGGATTAATCGTCTTCCTCAGCTCCAACTTAGTCCTTCTTCGGGGGACTGGGGCATTCTGCATCGGTTCAAATGGCACGCGGACCAAGATGCAATACTGCCGAGCTTCTGCTTGCCCTCTCACCCCGGCGTTGCGCTGTGGACACACGGCCGGAGGCCTATTCGGTGCCTCGGCGCTGACTTTCGCCAGACGCGACCCGTCCGATATCCGGCGCATAGATCCTCCTGACCCTCTCCTCTCCTTCCCCAGACGCGTGCGAGGTCTCTCTCGCGGCCTGACCCGCGCGGCTCACCTCTGCGCAGGCACACATATAAGCGCCTGCTTGGTCGGGGCGCAGGCGCCTTTGTGAGCTGGCAGCAGGCACCCGCTAACGACCCGCGTATGCCGCCGAGAGGCGCTTCCGACAATGCATCGAGGAGCGAAGAAGCGGTCGCGGCCGTAGCCGGCCTGTCGCATCGTTTAGAAGCCGCGCAGGGGGCCACCGGGTCGACCTTTCCCTCGCGGCTTTCCTCCGGCGTCGCTCTTTCTCTTCATCATCTTGTTCCCCTTCGCACAACGGCAGTGCCGGCCGTACATTGTCTCCATACTGACACTCTTCTTCTTCGCGCCACGGCGGATCATCGCCGCATAGTTCGCGCTCAAACTTTCGCTCCGCGAATGCCGGTGAAAACGCTCGCACGTAGCGCTGTCACGCCTGGTGCATCCGATGCCGCATGGCTGAGGGAACAGGAGCTCTGTGTATAAATACGTACAAAGGGAAGGAAGCGCCTAGCGCGCCAGTTTGCGCCCAAACGGCCGCTGAGCATGAGCGGTTTGAGGAAGTAGCGCCCCGTGTGTTTGTGTATTGACCATTGAAACTGGCCATTGAAGCTGCCACTCCAAGGGGGGAGATCGAGGGTTGTGGAGGTAGGAAAGGGCGAGGCCGTTGTTGTTTTTAGTCATTCGTGAGCTCATGACGCGCTGAACGTGCGCTGCTTCGGTTGCTGTGAGTTGTAGTGCGGAGTTTTTGGCGCGCTAGTTATCGCTCACCACCTGTCCTGATAGCAAGTACCAATTGTTTAGAAGTAAACGGCACATGGTTCCGTAATCTAGCTTAGGCCTGCGGGCGTACAGTCGGGGACAAAAGTCTCCAGACCACGTGTTCCTCTAACGAAGCCGATAGCTCTGTTATTAGTCGGCGGCTGGAGACCACACTTGTGGAGGTAAAAGGTAAATTTTTGTACTTTCATCTCCACAAGTGCGGTCTCCAGCCGCTGTCTGATAGTAGAGCTATAAGCTTCGTTTGAGGAACACGTGGTCCGGAGACTTTTGTATCTGACTGTAGGTGTAACAAATTTGGCCTTGATCTGCCTAGATGAAGGCATAGCATTTTACTGAAATTTATGAGATCACATGTGGACCCAGTTTTTAATATCAATCCATGTTTGTTATGTCATCTGACCCATTTCAAACTCTTTAATGGTGGAGAACAGACGAAAAGAAAACCCTGATGGTTGATGCGCACGTAATGCCTACTGATGAATATAACGCGACGAAAAAGCATGATCTGATAGGTAGCATGAAGAACTTGAGAAGGATCCTTACATGTGGGACCATTATACAGGAAACATTGAGCCATCCAGCGGAAAACCGCACAAGTTATTGCTTAAAAATATCGCACAAAAGACTGCCCTCCTATTTTAATGAAATGATATGTCATCCCTACAGAGGAAACACGAAGAAATTTTCAGTTACCTCAAATCATTTTTTTTCTTTACTGATAAGAAACAATGCGTACGTCCTCAACTTTGTGTTGCCCTGGCTACACCCCTAATATCGCGTTATCACGCAGTATCACTGATCTCATACCACGCCAAAATAAGCAGTTTTATTAAAGTTTTTAAATAAAAAGCGAAGAATTAAACAAATTGCCTTCTGATGTAATCAAAATATTGACTCTTGAGAAAATCTACTGCTACCCCTTCTTTGCCCCCCCTTAGGGATGCATTAGGTTGCATGAGTTGTCGTGTGTTGCATGCTCTTTCAACCTTTTTTTTCCCAAAATGTCAAGTTGTAATTTTGTTCTAATTTATGTAATTATGTTGCCAGTGCTTTAAGTTCATGTCACGCCCTCCCACCAGGGCCCGTTGTAATGGCTTGCAGTATTTGGTGAATAAACAAATATGGTTATCGCTCGGACGTAATGACTGTACCTTGAGCTCTAGATTACTATGGCAACGTGAGCTCCGATACAACATTCTCTTGAATGTACAGTCGAAGTCAAAGGTCTCTGACCTCCGCTCCAAGTTCCCAACTGTGCCGGACTGCATGCGGGCGCCACCTGACGGTACTCTTCTGGTGTCGAGACCGGCGCAATGCGCCGGTGTTTGACCCCACCATGTATAAAGACGAAAAAAGGGGCCACATTAGAGCTTTACATCGCACGAGGTGGATTTAGGTCCTACGAAGATCAGCGATCCATCGATGATGATGATGGTGAATTTTTATGGCGCATGGACATCTGCGGCCGAAGAGTGCCATGGCCTCATCATCATCCTGACTACACCCACTGCAGGGCAAAGGCCTCTCTCATGTCTCTCCAATTAACCCTGTCATTTGCTCAAGGTGGGGTCAAAGACCCATTTCCAAAGCATTTCACCCTGAATAAGCCGAACAAGAGGCCAGGGAAGCTTGTACCCATTGTAGCACCGGTGGGTACCCGGTGGCACTGGGGATCGAGCCCCACACCTCCTGCATGCAAGACGGATGCTCAAACACTAGGCCATCGCTGTGGTCCAGCGATCCAGCGAAGGAGAAGTTTGGACAAAGACCATTTTTCTAAACATTTCAACCCAGAAGAAGCCGAGCACTGGCCAGGCCAAGGGAAAGCTTGTATCCGTTATGTCGTCAGTAGGTGTCGCAATGGAACAAATGAGGGATAGGAGCGCAGCCTTTGAAAGTGCGGTGGTGGCAGTTGCAATCATACTTGGCATTTTTTAACGGTGTTATTTATCGGTCTATAAATAAGCCATTTTATTTAAATATATTTGTAATTATATACTGCTAATTTAATGACACCCATGTCTTTTTGAACCACCAATCCTCCAATCACTTTTGCTAACTTGCACCGCAGATTCATTCACATGACCATTGTTATCTCTAAGCCGTAGAGCTTTTTTTATTTTTATTTATTTATTTCGTGTACCCTCAGGGCCAGAGGCATTATAGAGGGGAGTGGTTACAAAAATTTAAGAAAAAAAATGTACAGTGCAGCAAACTAATTAGTAATACAAAAATGATTGCTCCTAGTTATACATTATTAGCTGTTGGGTTCTTGGTGTGCTGGTTAATAGTATATAATACACAAAATACACAAAATACAGCGCAGCAATACAGTGAAAAACAAACAAACAAAACGCTCGTACAAAAACAACAAGAATATAGAATTAAAAAAAAAAGATGATGCTCCTACTTATACAAAGTTTTCTAATGCTGTTTTGAAGCGTTGGTTGTCAGTAATGGTAGCGGTAGATGCAGGAAGGTGATTCCACTCAGCAGCTGTGCGCAGAAGAAATGACTGAAACATGGCATTGGTTTTGCAAAATGGAATTCCGACTTTGTTATTGTGATCTAGCCTTGATGAAATGTATTGGGGAGGGGAGATCAGTTCGTGGCGAAGTGAAGGATGATAAAATATCTTGTGAAAAAGTGAGAGTCTAAGGGCTTTACGGCGAGATGCTAAAGATGGCAGGCTGAGATTTAATTTCATTGCAGAGATGCTGGCAGTTCGGTTATAATTACATACAATAAAACGAGCAGAATTATTCTGGACCATTTCTAATGAGTGAATTAGGTTTTGTTGAAAGGGATCCCACACTGCTGCAGCATACTCTAGCTTTGAGCGGACCAGTGTCTTATATAGAAGTAGTTTTAGGGAAGAAGGTGCCTTAGAGAAATTACGTTTTAGATATCCCAGCATGCGATTAGCATTATTAATTACGTAAGAAGTGTGAATGGACCAAGTGAGGTTGCTAGTAATATGGATACCAAGATATTTGTAAGAAGAAACAGGATCTAGAGGGACATTATTAAGGTGATAGGAAGGTAGCTGGCCGGATGTTCTTGATACACGCAGAAATTTACATTTTTTGATGTTTAATTCCATTGACCATGATTGGCACCAAATACAGATAGCGTTAAGGTCTGATTGAAGAGAAGATATGTCATCGTCGCAAATTATTTCCCTGTAGATGACGCAATCATCTGCGAATAAATGAATGTTAGAGGAAACACAAGAGGGTAGATCATTAATGTAAATTAAAAAAAGTAGAGGACCAAGTACCGACCCTTGAGGTACGCCGGACTGTACTTCACTTGGCTGCGAGGTTGAGTCATTAGCAGAAACAAATTGCGAACGGTTAAAAAGAAAGCATTCGATCCAAGCAAGCAGTTTGGGATCAATGTTAAGTTGATGTAACTTAAACATTAGAAGGTTATGGCATACTTTATCAAATGCTTTCGAGAAATCTAAAAATATACAGTCGGCAAGTGAACAGCGGTCAAGGATGACGTTTAGCTGATGCGTGAATGATACTAGTTGTGTTTCACATGAATAAGTCTTGCGGAAGCCATGTTGCGATGGTGAGAAAAATGAATTAGATTCGAGAAAGCTAGCTAGATTTGAGGCAAGGACATGTTCTAGAATTTTACATGGGATGCAAGTGAGCGAGATAGGCCGGTAGTTAAAAGGACAATGCTTGTCACCTGATTTATGGAGTGGGATCACCTTCCCTACCTTCCATTCAGCCGGCAAAGAACTTTTTTCGAGCGACTGCTGGAATATCTTTGTTAGAAAAATGGAAGAATAACAGCTCGTGTTTTTCAAAAATTTCGCGTTGATCAAATCGTGCCCAGGAGCGGAAGATGGTTTTAGAGATGAAATTATTGATTCGATGCCTTCTGCTTCAATGGTTATGGGAAACATTGCTGGATAAACATTGTTGTGCGTAGATTGGGGCGTAATATTGGTAGTTGAAGAAAAGTTGCGCAGGAAAACTTCGTTAAGTACAGACGCACATTCGTTAGCTGGAATAACATTGGAAGAGCTGTCAATCAAGGTTATCATGTCATCCGCTTTGGGGTTAATCACACGCCAGAATTTTTTTATGTCGGTTTTAAGCATTGATGGCAGGGTATTATGAAGAAAGTCTTTCTTTGCATGTTTTGCATTTGCAGCTTTCTTTGCATTTGCAGCTTCAGGGAGAGTGACTTTACCTGCATCGAAATGCGTACGGATACCGCCACGTTCTAATATAATACGTTCAGTGGTTTCTACAGATTTACTACACACTGCACATGTGTCATCTTTGTGAAAAAATTCCTTTTTGTACCTTCACGTTCTAAGACACCCTGATCTAGCTTCAAAGAGCCGGGCATTTCATCTTGAGTTATCGTAGAACGACTGCTTCATAATCGGCTTTTAACAAATTATATATAGTTCAAGATTTTGATTATATTCAATTGAATTAATCCAGTTCTTAATCGCCCGGCAACGGTAGCGCCACCACATGTTGCTTACGTCATAGACTTGTGTTATTCTTTAACTCTATAAATAATACTCAGTTGCCAGCGTAGAATGTCTGTGACTGACATGCAAAATCTTTGGTTTATGTTTATTGAGATTCAACATAGGCGCGGCAAAGTTTCCCAACTTCTTCCGTTACGTGTTATTGGGATTGAAACGCACATCCATCCAGCCATGGACTGGGGATCTGGCCTTGTCGATGCAAGGAAACTTGCATCAGTGGCATTTGATACTGAACTAATGCTCAGAGCTTAAACTGGACACGATTGCAGGGTACATACCGCAAAAAAAAGTGGCATGGTTTTAGCGTAGTTAAACCGAGTTGGCGTACGAAAGCACATGTTTAGCTTGATTGGCTCATGGTTTCGCTTTGCTGGATCGTTGGCACTTTTGGCGAGGATATTGGACTCAGGTTAAGCACCGATCGAGGTTAAGCTGATCTGATCTTTTCGCGCCGAAGATGAAATTTGATGACGACGACAATGCGCAATGCACAGCGCAAAAGTATCGCAGTTTAACACGAGCCGTGATTGGTTGCGGCGATTACGTAGTGCTGTCGTGCAGTGGCCAGCGAAGCTGATCAGTTCGCGCCACCGCGGGTGCGAATCCCAGTCGCGGCAATATTTTTTTTTATTTCGGCGCACTCAAGGTCAGGGACGCCCACAAGAGTCTTGGTTGGCTTTGACCCCGTAAAGTAGTGCTTCGCACTAAAACATTTGTCCTTTAAAAACCACGTGCCTCACGGGTTGCGTCACGTGCTTATCCTGCATTTCGGAACTGGCTTACCTCTACTGCACAGCACTATGAACAAGACGGATCTGATAGCCTGCTCTCATATATAATAATAATGATTTATTTCCATCACCATACAGTGTTGGAGGGGATGGGAATAAAAGCGGTTATCGCTTGACAAGGTTCCCACCCCCTGTACAGCAAGTATGCAATGGCATGCGACGGCACTTCTCAGAAAATAAAAGAGAGAGAGAGAAAGAAAAAAAGACAACAGACAGATACACAATCACCAGCGTGTGCAGAAAATCAATGCGGCTTTAATAAATATCAACAAAAGCAACAACAACAACAAAAAAAACCTGTTATAAAGATTATAACAGCAACCAATACATGAAATACAAGTTCAAAGTATGAATGCTAGAAAAATGTGGCTTCAGAAATAAAGTAGTTGAGGAGGTCAGAGCAGCCAATGTTTCCTATGTCAATGTTTGCAGCAATTAATCTATTCAGGAGTGAGGGAAGTTGGAATGTTACCATTTGGCGTCCATAGTTTGTTCTCACTAAAGGAACTACACAGTGTGGTTTGCGACGGCGTGGGTATGCGCACTGAAATAACTGAATTGGGGCTAAGTCAGATATGTTTGTAATGCATCTTCTTTGTTCTATTTTATAGGTGCACAATAATTTATATGCATAAAGGTTGAAAACGTTAATAATCTTGTGCTTGGAAGATAAGTTTTTAGTTGAATATCTATACGGCAGGTTATGAACAATTCTGAGGGCCCTATTTTCAAGAACGGCAAGTTTTTCAGACTGGTTTGTGTAGCAGTACCCCATACTAATGAACAGTAGTTAGATGTGAGCGAAATAATGCACGATATAACAGAAGTTTTACCTTTTGTGGGAGATAACATTTTAAACCTGTCATAAATCCTATGGCTCGAGATGTCTTTAATGCTAAATGACTTATGTGGCCGTCCCATTGCATGGTAGTATCCTGCTGTGACAGGGAATAAGGGTAATCTAATCGGGCCCGCGTGCGTGCACTTTCATGTTTATTAATACCAAAGCATTGTTTGTCTAATTGGCTACGAAACCAGGGGTGCAGAAAATAGTGGTGTCCCAACACCCACGGGACCTTGCAAAGAAAAAAAACAATGGCGGGCGGTTTAGCATTTCTACGCACTAAATATAGTGCGCAAGCACAGTTTTTGCAGGTGTACATCACCGCCAGGTACCTGAAAGCGTGATTGAGGCGTCCACTGACCCAGGGAGCCAGTTATGTAAATTTTTCATCGTCAGTGGCGATTTACCCAATGTACGCCGGCAGTCTATGATCCAGTGTTGCATTTCTGCAGCAATGTTGTCGACGCTTACGCGTATTGATCTAGTGGCGTGCTGTTGCTGTAGTGTAGTTTACAAGGTCCCACTGTCATGCGGCCATTTTTACATCGGAGAGAGCGGACGGTGCGTCAACGATCGGCTACGCGAACACGCGAAAAACATTGAAAACAAGTCACGCCGAAATAATATGATCATTCATTTCGCAGATTGCGAAGAATGTGAGGCCTTTTTGAACCAAACCACTATCATCGCCAAATATAGCGATCATACCTCGCGCCGGATTCGGAGGCCTTTCACATTCACGCATTAGGCAACTCATGTGTAAGCCAACCATCGGTGACTCTATTCTCACAGGCGATCGATTTTCTTAATCAGTGATGATATCCCGAATGTATGCCATGTCATGTTTGCACCGCATTTCTTCTTCCCTTCTATGCTTTATATTGCCCCCTCTTTCGCAATAAACCATTTGGTTGTTAGTTCAGCGCATGTGTCTGTCTCGCCTTCTTCTGTCCCGTCCGTCAGCGCTGTTTTGCCGTACCATTCAATCTAGTGGCGGGCTTCTTCCACAACGTTGTACACACCGACGCATCCACCGCACCTCCGCCACATCCCTGAAAGCGCGAATATTAGTCTGATAGTAGCGTTAGTTGATGAGGAAGACGTTGTGCAATGCACAGCGCGAGTGCGTGTTTCAGTTTAACACGAGGCGTGATTGGCAGCGGCGTTACCATAGTGCTCTCGTGCAGTGGCCAGCGAAGCTGGTCTGTTCGCGGCGCCAGTAGTTCGAATCCCGCTCGTAGATATTCATTTGATTTACTTTGCGCATATGCATTTATGTTTAATGGGATACGCTCTTCGCGTCGAACGAGGAGGCTACCAATCGTGAGCACCACTATAATCAATAGCCGCGGTAATTCATCGACATATCGACATATAATATCGAAACATGAAGCGTTCCTGAGAAACATACTGTGCGCTACCGTTCTAATGTTACATACTTCAATTGCGTAACTTGACATATTGCTCCTAGGGGAAGAAAGGTATTGAAAACCCTCATAAAGGTGTCATTGCTCGCGCGACCCCCGCGTGCGAACTTGTTCGCGTTAAGATTATACGTATTAAGGCGAAAGCCTTTAAAGGCTCACACTGTCGTCCGTTAACAAAGCGCGTCACACGCGTTTAACTCGGGAACTAAACAAGGTGGAAGAAAATCAGTAGTTGCTTCAGATAGAGCGGGAAAAAATCAACCTAGAAGCCAAGTTTGATGACTCTAGGTTAATTAGTTAATTTAGGCAAACATGTCGAAATTGCGCGGACGTCGATATAGTCACGGGAACTGTGTGACGTCACATCCACCGGAAGTCGTCACGGCATAGTGTCCTCGGCTTTCGCCTCTCAACACCTTAGTTGCCAAAGTGTCCACGCAATTTTATTTATCGATTTAACCTAGCACAAACCTACAAACATCGCAAGATCTTGCTAGAGGTTTACTCATGGGAGTATCGCTTTTGCACGAATAAAATTTCGTCCGAAAGAGCTGGGAAACGAACCCACGACTTTCAGATTGGGAGGCAAGCTCGCAATCCGTAGGCCACAAAACCCCATTGCCTGTTGGCGAACAAAGGTGAACCTAGCATATGCGTGCCTCACGAATGTATGCTAATCAGTAGATGTTTCATTAGAAAGGAAGAAAAGATATTTATAGAAAATGGCAATTAAAAATATAAGAAACAATCCTTCTGCATTCAAAGCACGAAAGTAATCTAAAGGGCCCCCTGTGGTTTTTTTGCTTTCGAAAAAAATATTGCACCGAGCGATGCCGTCGACGGCGCACGCTTCGATTTTGTGAAACCAGATTGTTTGCAAGCGAAGCACCCTATCTTCCCAGCCAATGCGCCCAAAAAGCACAACACAAGCACGCCGCTGATATCTCGTGGCATTCCGCAGGCTCACTAAGCTGTTGTTGTCACATCGTTTGTGGCGTAATAAAAGGCTCCGCTCTGTCGCACGCAGGCCAACGACAGTGTGCGAGCGTACAATCTTTTCCTGTTTTCGTTTCGGAAGCTGCACTTAGGACGCCACCCAGCGATCAAAGAGCCATCATTGAGACCGCGCCGTCTTCGCTACCGAAACCCGATACCACCATCACTCTCCTCTTGTCTCCGTTTCGCAACTGTTTTTGACCGCGTGTCTCTCGGGGCGTAGTCCTAATTAAGTGGACAGGTTTCGATTATCCGCGCCTCGTAATTGAGCGCCGATCTTAGTTCCTGCGTGTTTACGGCCGTCCACTCGCGGCGAGCAACACTCGTCGTTAAGTTCTCCAGCTGACTTATGGGAATCCCCCTGAACCTAAAGAGACGGTCGTTAAGTTCGCCGATGCTTAGAGTAAATTGATGTGACGACTTGCCAAGAAAACTTGGACGATGTAGCTAACAACCCCTTGTGTCGAGTCGCTCTAAGAGATGACTTTGCGGGTATGAGGAAATACGATCGGAAATGCGTTTGTAGTACACGAAAGGGGGCATGGTAGGGAAGAAGGAAAATGGGGGAGGAGGCATGAAGACGACTTTGTGCAGAAACATGGAAACTTGTGCGCGTGTCGAGGCAAATGACGTGTGAGGAGTTCCTGGCCTCGAGGGACGCTCTCGTGGTCACTTTCCTCCTGAGAATTTTCCAGAACGACAGCGTACGTCTTCGGCGTGAAACGTTTTGCCCATCGATCAACCGTTTCTCACGATTTAGCCAGGGGCGAAACAAATGCGATGCGCACGCAAGAGAAAAAGAAAACACGAATAGTACACTAAGTTTTTGCGATAAAATTAGCACCAGAGCACGCTTTTTCGTCTTTAGTCATTTAGCGGGAATGCACTGGAAAACGAAATTTTGCAGTGCAAGCCACAGTTTATGTACATTCAACAGGTTAGGAGCGAACTTGTCTTCGTGAAATGAATGCAATTAAATTTGTAACTAATTGTATACAGCCCAGTCCTCATTCTGGAAGAACCCCAGAAGTGGTGGCAGGGCTGTGAGAGCGGTTTTTATAACTAATAACATCACTAAAACAATCAACAAAAAACAAAATAACCATAATAAAGAGCTTTAGTGAGCTTTGGCCGCAGTTATACAGTTAACATATACCAAGATGGGCTGTTTTAGTACTCTTGAAAACTACTGATGATCATTTGTGCTTATGCTGTGCTGCGGTAGCGCGTTCCTACGTTCATTTGCAGTATATGCGAAGGAGAAAGTGCCTTAATTAATTAATTCGAATACGCGGGTCTCGTAGAGCAGTTGTTGATGCGCGAGTAGTGCGAATTGTGTTGCCTTGTAGACGCGCTAGTATACTGAAAAATTATTATATTCTTCAGCACTTTAAATTAGTAATGCGGCACTGGATGTTTTCGTCGACAGTTACAATTATAAGAAACCGAAATGCAAAATCAACAGAATATCGTTTATGTAAAGATAGTATTATGCGTAAACAACTATTGTGCATCTTAACCACTCGACATATTTTTAAAAATATGTTGCAAGCAGAAACAGAGCTCTCTGAAGCAAATTTTTCTGCAGGGTATCCTTTTATAATAGAAATCATATAAAATGTGCAGGGGATCAGCAATTACTGCTCGTTTCCAAATCACTGACCTGCGCTACATCGCTGCTTGCATCGAAAGAGCGTTAGTTTCTTCGTATGCCTTCGATGTTCATCGACAGAACTTGGCCGCTTGTTAAGTCAGTGCGTGTATATAGATACTGAAACGGGTGCGAGACCCTATTGGGAAAGATGTCATAGCTGGAACGGCTGCGAAACATATTAAATGCAAGTCAAGACAATGCAGTGCCCAGCACATGTTCGAAATGTTCCACGCCGGCCTCTGAGGTGGATATTCGCCACCTTTCGTGGATGTACCCAGAAACACAGGACTCAAGAGAAAGACGATTACTGGAAGTTGGACTGACGGCTACAATGGAGGATCACCTTTGCTTATGGCTAACAGACGATGCTAAAAGCAGGAGCCTGATGAGGTTTCTGGAAGAGAGCAACCTCCACGACCTACTCAGTCAGTCATGTGTAAATTGATTGCGTCTGGTTGCCGGTGCCTCTGGTAACCACAGTGCGTGAAGTTAATGCATGAACTGAGCTGGGCTAGAAACTGTTGTAGCGTGCACGTCAATAAAGTGCGAGTCGCTGATGTGCTGCAGGTGCTAAAATGGCTGAAATCACCGAAAATATGCGGACGAATTCTTCAAAACATTCCAAATCATAATCCAATGCAAGGCTTTATTTTTCGTAGTGGCAAGTACAGTACAACAACTCTGTGTGCTCTTTGCTGAGATCGAGAAGGTGAGAAGGGAAACGATTATCACCCCTCTCCTTCTTCGTGACCTCCCACTCCTGCTCCTTTCCGTGTCTAAATTCGTGGACGCCTCCCAGAAGGCTCCCCGGGCCATTTCATCGAGGGTAAATGCGATACAGGATCTCAGAAATTGAGTCGGATAATCCAGAGACCCATGCGCGGCGGTTGTTGTTGTTGCGACTGAGAGTAGGATGAAAAGGAAAGTGCACGGGCCTGTCACGTGCAGATAGAAGAGAGTCGCATTACGCGGGATGTTTACAGCTCTCTCGCAGGCTACCTCCTGATGTAGATGCCGAGGCAGATGTTTGCGAGATTCGCGCGTTTTTCTTCCTGACCTGCATAGGTTTACCCCCATTTTTGTTGCAGGAAGCTGGAACCCTGCGCGCAGCAGAATCGTAGAGCCGCATGTCATCGCCCTCATAACTCTATGAGTATCATCGTGATCGCCTGTGGACCGGGGTCAATGCCGGATTTCCGAGGCGTCCCGGCACGATCACCCCGGTTATCTAAGTGAATGATTTAGTGTTCTTACGTAAGGAACCGCCGACCGTCTCGGTGCGACACGCCGCCGCGGCGGGATCATCATCTTCATCGCTCTCACCGCCAATTAACCGGTCGCCTTTTAACCCCCGCCTGGGCTCGGAAGAAGCGACTGCTTTAACAGGGTTCCCGATCTGTAATACAATTGTGCACGCTCGGTCCATGCGCTGGAGGCCTTTCCCAGCGGCCGCATGATTGAGGCCTGCCAACCCCGGAGGACGCCTTGACCCGGCGGAGGAGGAGGAAAAGGAGGAGATGAGAAGGAGGACGTATGCACTCTCTAACAAGTGGTCCGCGCTGCCTCGTTTACGTGTGCACGCGAACACTTTCCCCCGCGTTGTTTTCAGCGCATCGCACGAGGATAGCGAGCTCCTCCACCGCGCGCGCTGGTCTACACGTCAGCGGCAGCAGCTGAAGGTGAAGGCCACACCCGCAACAGCACGCGATGGTGGCCCGCGAGGAAGAAACCGGCCCGCAACGTAGAGTAACGAACGTGTAATTCGGGTCCGCTCTCTCGCCGTATAATGTATGCTCCTGCGGCTCGTCCCCCGCAGTGCGGTGTAGATGGAGGCCTAAGGGGGAGGCGGTAGCGATGGTTCGGCTGCGTATGCGTATATGCTAACGCCGGGCATCCTTGAGGCACTTCGCGAGTAAGAGCGGAGCGAATCTCGGCACGGGGGACACCATTACGCTCGGCTCCCTCACTTTTTTCCTCCCTGTTCTGCACTCTCACCTTCGCGGACGATGCTTTGTGCGCGCTCGCCGCTGCTGCTTCTTCACTGTCCTGGAGGCTTTTGGATCACACGCTGTAAAGAAAGAGGGGAGGAGGTGATTGTGTGTGAGGCAATGACGTCTTCGCGGTCGAAGATGGGGGTGGGGGAAAGAGGGGGGGGGGTAGTCTAAGGTAAGGTAAGGCTACCGGGTGACCAGAAGGGGTCGCTGGAAGGGCGGGGGAGGGCACGGAAGGATCGGTGGCTCTCCTTCGGTGTCCGTATAAAGGGCGACCGTCGTCTAGTGCACGGCGTCACTTTGTGCGAGCTGTGTGCGCAGACCAGCGGTCCCGGAAAGCTCTTCTCCGTCTCTTCGCCGCGCATATCGGTGTACGTCGTTCCTGGGTCAGCGCACGAGGCTTTTTTGTCGTCGTCCGAGAGCAACATGGTGAGCAGACTGACCGTGTCGGATTTGCGTACGACGGAAGCGCAGTGGTCAAAAGGCACTGTTCGCGTTCACGCTAGCGCTAATACAGCGATGATTTTCTCCTTCAGCTCTGCTCGGATTATGCGCAGGCTGTTGCAGTCGTTCGCGCGTGTTCCGTATACCGTTGCGCTCAACGCAAAAACAAACAAAAAAAAGTCGGAATTTTTTTCATTGGTCTCGATGCCACCGATTAGCCTAAAAATGCTGTGTTTGCAGGACACACACAGAGCTGATAGAGAAAAATAGTGTCTGTTTTGCTGTCACGGGCGTCCTTTAGCTCTTTTCGGTTGGTTGGTTTATGGGGTTTAACGTCCCAAAGCAACTAAGGATATGAGAGACGCCGTAGTGGAGGGCTCCGGAAATTTTGACCACCTGGGGTTCTTTAAAGGCCGATTCACACGACGGACCGTTCGCCCGCGGCCCGCGCACTACGTGTGCATACGGCAGCACTTTGAGAGGCGCGCTGGATGCATGGATGGATGGCGGCCGACAGCGCGCCCCTCAAAGTGCTGACGTATGCACACGTAGTGCGCGGTCCGCGGGCGAACGGTCCGTCGTGTGAATCGGCCTTAACGTGCACTGACATCGCACAGTACACGGGCCTCTAGAATTTCTCCTCCAAAGAAATTCCAGCCGCCGCGGCCGGGATCGAACCCGCGTCTTTCGGGTCAGCAGCCGAGCACCATAACCACTGAGCCACCGCGGCGGCGGTTGTAATGCGGAAAACACGAGTTAAGTGAAAGTGAATGTGTCTCCATGTTCTTGATGCGTCTCCAGACTGATTTGCTCTTGCTGCACACTGTTCTCTACTCTGTTCAACCTACATTGGGACGTGCTGTAGTGGCTTCCCTATTCTTCCGAAATTCACTTGCAAAAGAAGGAGTCGCCCGTTATAGTGGTCCTCACCCGGAAGTTCTCTACCAACCAGTTGTCTTTACTAGGCTGAAATCAAAATCTGTGGTGGTACTATTGTCGTGCCAAATCAGCTGTACCATTTGGACACTACTCACTGGCTCCTCGCTTACTACTCAACCCTAGCACGGGTTAGCAATCGCCGTAAATAAAGGCAACTTGGTCATATCGCCCCCCCCCCCCCCCCCCCCCAACTCCCCCACCTTTCCGAGCTAGCGCAGTGCGTACGCTATTTGCAAAAGAAGGAAAGGCTACTTAAACCCGCGTTTATGCAGTACATCGAATCGAAAAGAAAGGCGAGACAGTGAGGCTTTAGGCTCGGTTGTAGTCATGCTGCGTTTAATCCCACTTCAGACGGCCTGTGCCTACTGATAGCAGGTAGTCAAGACGTTGAAAAAGACGGCGATGATTCAAGCTGCTGGGATTCTCTACCGCAGCGGCGCCTTTTTCGATTTGGTTCATGTTAGTGGAAGTAGAGTACTTTGAGACAAAATTGAAAGAGATAGGATTTTTTGGTGTTATCTTGAAATCTCCCAAAATGACTTTTAAATATCAAGATATTGATTCTAAGGTAATTAGATCGGGTGCTGTAGTCCACAATTGTTAAATGTTCGATATCAGCATTGTGTGTTGACTGCGCGGCAAAATTCGGCAGCTTTATTAATTACCGATAGTGATTTAATGATTTCGCGTTTGTTTTGGTAAAAGCGCAAGAACCTTAATTAATTGAATGTAGCAGTGGTAAATTTAAAGCTTCTCGAGCCTAATAGCCAGTAGTGCCAGAACTTTTTCCACCCTTTTGTTTTTACTTTATTCTCTATATTTTCTTCTACTACTATTTGCCGCTTTAAATAAATCAGTCCGAGGCATTTGAAAGGCAAAATGGCTTAGACATTCATTTAGAGTTTTGTTCTATTGGAAGAAAGGTAAAGAGGCAAAATTTCAAATAGCTGCCCAGCTTGATTATTTGCCTCTCTCAGCAAAGACATACTACACCCCGAATGGCGCAGTCAACCTCACGACAAGTGTCTGCACGCCGTTATATGCTTCGGTATTGCTTCTTAAAAACTTGTGTTACTAACACCAGACCGCCTGATATCACGCTGAAGGTGGTGAGAGCATGAAAATTATAATATTTTAAAAAGCGAAGAAGCATGTTTCATTGCGGTAACTTTTATTGTGCGATTTGTCGTACAACATCGGCAAGAGTGAAAATGAAAGATGAAAAACAATTGTAGAAAACGAAATATTTCGCCCTAAACGAACGCCAGTGATTTCATAGAAGGAATGCAACATGGCGAGAAATACTCGAAAGAAACAATGGAAACCGTTTTACAGCAAGCAAGGTATTAAGATTCTCGCTGACATAAGCATTCGAGAAGTGAACTGCATGATGGCGCAGAATATAATGAAACATAAAGACGTCTATAAATACCAAATAAACCGTAATCACATTGCCTCAAGGAAGGCAAACGGTGGATTGGTGCAGTGCGGAGCGTTGGGATTTGCATGAATTATTTGCCCCCGCGTTATTTAGTTTTAGTATTTGCATGTTCATTTTTCAAGCAAGCGACCACTTCGTAATTTTTTTGTGTAATTAACCATGATTTTGGGCCAACATTAGTACATATTGCGCTTGGTTCCAGCAAGGTTTTCAGGCTTATGAAGATAAGGCGTTTTTGCGTTTCGTTTCACATCATAAATTCAACGCGTTTAACATTGCGTTCTATTCTGGTCCCGGTTAAGTGCATCATGCCCAATTAATTCCATCGCGGGACAGAATTAAGTGCGAGTTTAAAACACTGCAGAAAACGCGTTCTGCTAATTCGCTGATTTAGTCGCCAGCGGGCAGAAATATGAGGAGAAAAATGAATTTCCATTTTAACGACGAAATGCGAGCTTGCGGAAACGTAAACAAAACGTAGAATGTTCACGGCTCATTGCAATACTTTCGATTTCTTCATCTTCATGAACCAACGGTCCCGGTTAATTCGTTTTATATTCCGGCTAACCTGCTAGAATTTAGGCATTGCTATTTACCGCTCTAGTTTTCTGATTACGTTGAAAAGGGCTATTTTTAGACGCCGTTTAACATCCACTTAAGACACGAATTTTCGAGAGCCTAACCCTATGCTAGCATTCTCAGTTGGAACTGTTTAAAGAGTATAAATTAATTAGGTGAAACTTATGGTGCTGAGCCGTCGATGCAATTGATGTTTGTATGACAGCACTCCACATGCAAATTCAGTGACCCTGTCGTCATCGTAAGGGGAGCGCGTCTATTAAAAGTTTTTCCGTGCTTTGCTGCAAAGGGATCTGTAAAGACACTTACGCAAACTCCGTATCACGCACAAAAAAAAGCCACACGTACTAAAAGCATCAAACTTCCATCGTCACGAACTAATTACGGTACAGTTATGATTTAAGATACGTTACCAACAATACTAAGTTATTATGGTGCACATTAAATTGATATTGAACTACTAACCCAGAAAAGTGTTACTGAACTCTTCATATAAATTTTGTCTGGCAGTGCCGCTACACAAAGTATGGGTGCTTTATTTCAGTTTGTGTTTCCCAGTTCCCGCATTTCTGACGATGCTTATCTTTTTCCTCTGTATTTTGCCTCTTTATTTTTATTATTACAAATAACCAAGCTATTTTTTGTATCCATGTATAAAGGTATGGTACGTCACTTGTGATGGGTGACTGGAGCTCAGTCAAGCGCAGTGAAACGGCATTTTCTTTCTTTTTCGCTGTACTTAGGATGCGAAAATAAAGCTGATTGACTGATTGAAATATAACGCGAAGTAGGTGCATGAAAAAGAACAGCAAAAGGTCTCAATTGAAGGAGACTGAGTGCTAGAGCAGATGATTCTTACTTCGAGGGCGCGAACACCGCAATTTGGAAGTTGTACTGAAACCAACCTTTATCTCCTCTCCAGCTGCTAACATTTTTGTGTTCGCGTTCCAGTTATCCTATTCACCCTACATTCTACACTGGCGATGCATGCAACGAAGCTGAGAACATATGACTCATGTACGGTAGTCTGTGCGCAGTAGGTGCGCGATGATTTTCGAGAGGGCGTGAACAATGTTCGCGTCGCGCTTCCAAGAAAGCGACATCTGTTCGCAACTGTTGGCATGACGGAGAGGGATAATGTGCATATATTGGACCACGCGGAAACGCCAGCGGATTGCCATACACCCAAAGCAGGGCCCAGGAGCTCCGCACCGCGGTCATTGAGTGCGGGTGCTCTGAGATTTAGTCCTTTTTTTGGCTCAAAGCAAACTCAGGAATACATGCATGCAAGCCTCAGAAATGCGGCAAGAAAGCAGCCAGAGTTAACGTGCTCGGAGAGCCAACTGAGCTCTGCGGGAAATTGGGGTGTGGGCTCTGTTTTTCGAGCTATGTTTTTGGTACCGGCGACTACGTAAACATTTACAAGGTTTGTTTGCTCTTAGAAGGGACCTACACTGGCCTTACGCTGATGCATCTCTTTCAGGGGCCAGTCGTCAAGTTGTTTCTTCTAGCTGTCCTGGCGGTGGCATACGCCCAGCAGCCGGTAAGACAAGTCATCCAATGATTTGACCGATGCAAGTTGCACATACCGAGTTGCAACCCGTGGTCGCACACGCTTTCACTGCCAAAAAGTTTGTTACCGAACATGTCAATACCCGTGGTAAGGCAGCAGACAAAAGCGCCAACTGAACGATGTGACGCAGAGAAATTACACACCGACAAATCTAACAAAGCATGCTTTTCTATAGGATCTGCACGCACTATGCTGTAGTTTACTGTGTTTAAAAACATGCCCGGCTCCACGAAAGAATAAAAAAAGCTGCATTAACCTGAGAACCATTCACAAATTTTAAGCTCTGTCGACCCTTAGGCGCAAATTATGCAGTCTTGAAAAGCAATGTGGCGTTCTTCAGGACTCCACACTGGATACGGGAAAGCGTCGTGGAGCCGAACCTGGCAACCGAGTTTTCATGTCTGTGTGACGACAAGTATATAAAGATACCAGAGAGGCCGAAAAATGCCGGTCACGCTCCTTCGGATACAAAGGACCGATGCCATACAAGAAACTAAGGCTTCACTCTTGAGACTCAAGTGCACATGAATGGTCTCTTAAGTGCTCCCAAAGATGGTTACCACGAACAGTCTGATGAAAGTTATGACAGCCAGTTTGCTCGTCCGCTTCGCCTCCTTCTGAGGTTTCAAGAATTACATTCCAGTGTTTGACAGGGCTTCCATCGACTTCGCAGCTTATACACACAATACGCAAGCGTCCGTGAACGGCGGCTAGTTTACGTCACTTTAAATTCGGTGCCTGCGATGTCTGTTCAGTCCTGAAGGGTTTCAAAAAGAAAAAAAAGCAACAAGGATGAGGTGGTTGCAGACGACTACCCTAAAGGCATAAACGTCTTGACATACAATTATTGAAGTTGCGGCCGTTATTGCGGATGGAAGAACTGCACAGCGCTACTTTTTGTGCAACCTTCATGTGGTAACATTTTGCGCGCAAGAACACACCTCCAGCCTCGTTGTCTCTTTCGAAGCTTGCCACGCCCGCTGTGATTATACTTTATTTTATCCGCACAGAAAGTGAGAAGCAGTGCACAACATAGCTGGGCGTCGACTTACCCTCTCTTACACTCCATCAGAGAAGTCAAGTGAGTTTTGTGGCTTGCACTTCAAGAAGCATGCGACCCCCGAAGAACGAAGCGCAGCGATACATTGCTTTGTTCAACGCAGCACAGGAACTGGATGCCCGGTCGTGTACTATAGTAAAAAAAAAAAAGGTTGATGTCAGCAGATATCGAAGCTCGGAAGAAAACCTCAGCATTTGGTCGAAGTACTTTCTCTCCCTCCACAAAAAAAACAAGGCAACGAAAAAAGATAACATTTTTAGGCCTAGCCTTTGTCGCATAAGGTGAGCCTGGTGTAGATATGCGGTGTCGTGCAGGCAGGGGCTTATTATTTTTATTTCCTTTTCGGTCGCCCCAACCTATTCTTTGTAGATACGCGGTGCAAAGTCTTTGCCTCATCCTTTTCCACAGGACGACAGCGGCCCACCGGAGCCGTACGAGTTCAAGTACAACATACAGGACGAGGAAGGCAACACGCAGATGCACGAGCAGTCCAGCGACGGCTCGGGCACCGTCCGGGGAACGTACGGCTACACGGACAAGGACGGACTGTTCCGCATCGTCGAATACGTCGCTGACGCCAACGGGTACCGCGCCATGATCAAGACCAACGAGCCAGGAACCAAAACAGGAGGCTCGGCCGACGCACCCGTAGAATCCTCCGCCCCTGACCAATAAGCGCGTCGTTTGGTGTGAAATCACGATCAGCGGTTGTCCGTCAAGCCTGTTCCGTCTCGCCGGTTGCGAAGCTCTTTGAGCTTCAGGGTTTCGGGACGACGTCCCCACTGGAGATGCAGATCCTCCTTGGCAGCTCTTTCGCAAGCCTCACTATTCTCTTGTTGGGCTGCACTAGCGGGAGGTCTATTAAGGACGTCAACGCCTGCATCATGTAATTCCCACCTCTTATGTCACACCCCACTAGGGGTCTTTAAGGTAAATAAAGTGATGTGATGGGATGCTCATCTGGAGAGCGGTACGGCTCAGTACGTGCCGCCTGTATGTTCTGTCCGAAAGCCTCGCGACTGCAGAGACTGACAGGCTGTCGACGTGTTCAGGCCTCTTTTGGTTCGGATTTTTTTAGCATGTTTTGCACCGTTGGAAGATCTTGTGAGGCTGACGTAATGGATTGCTGCTGTTGTCGCGTTGAATTATTCTTAATATTCCCAGTGAATGATCTGGCTTTCTGCCCAGCGTTTCTGGACTGAACGCGAATGGTAGCTGCCCCCAAGAGTACAAAGCAGCCTAATGAAGCACGCGATGTTTCTGTTAAAGCTTTTTCTCGCGGGATGTAGTGAGGCGAACTCTATTATTAGCACAAACAACAAAGCGTGCTTAACGCGGAGTTTCCGACTTTCAAAAAGTAGGCAGATTTTTTCCTGAAAAATGTAAATATTCTGGACTTTGACTGGCCTTATTAAACAGCCCGAACAATAGCCAATGAGACTTATTCTTCAAGCAGCTGCACAGAAAATTTAGAGCTGTCAAAATTTTAATAGAATTCTTGTGCCGGCCTTTGTACTAGGAAATGCCATGTGATATATGAAAGCGTGTAATTGCTGTTGACTGCAGCCACTATGTTCATTTTCCGTTTTATTTACTGTGCGCTCCAGAGCGCGCTTTCTACTGCCGAAAGCAACTAACCGGGACAGAGTGCAAGCTTTGTAGCTTTTTGTGTGTGTGGTACGTGTGGTTCTGTCGTCTATGTGGTTACCTGCAAGAGAGATTTATTTATTTATTAGCGCTTCTGTGATGTCGATGTGTCGCTTACGCACCTGTGATGCGCATGCCATAAGGGGCACTTGTTTCCATACGGGTTTCTCTCTTTTGTGTTCGCGCGCTGGTTCTCGCAGTCGTGCTACGTGGCAGAGGGGTTTATGTGGGCACTCACTCCGTTGCATTGTGGGGTCTCGAGTGGGATATACCTGGCGCATGTTCTATTAGTGGTATTTCCTTGCTTATGGTTTCATGAAGGATAAAGCAGCTGTAGCTTGGCTGTGGTTCCTCAAATAGGTGCCCTCTGTTTAACCTATAGGTTCCCTCTTTCAGCCTCTGCGTTTTTGTTGCGGATGATGGCCTTTAATACGCAAAAGTGCTTTGGTCTGTGGACGTCATGGTTTGCTTTTTGAAGCGTCCAATAAAGAGTTTTTTGGTATAGTAATGCCTCCTTTCTCACTGTTTGGACCAACGCCAATCGTTTCATCAAATACAACCAAATGCAAAGAGCCATGAGCATGAAATGATATGACCGCCATGCATAAAGAACAGCGAAAATGCAGAGATAGTCTGGCTCAACCTAATAAGTATAACACCATCTGCCGGGCTGGTTGGTTGCAATCTATATGTATCAGCAGCGCGAACACAAAACGGAAGAAGAAGGAGAAGAGATAGTACAGAGCGCTGAACTTGCAACTTTTTTTTTGGACAAAACTAAACCCGCACTTACATACACACATCAGGTAAAAGCTCACCAGGGGAAGTAATCAAGGCGCGCTATCAAACAGGGACCCACACGATGTCCGGGGCATCAAAAGATAACAAGAATCGCACTATACAATGCGTTTCATGAAATGAAGCACGAACGACATGCGGAAAAAAAGAAAATGCGAAAAAACAGGGTTTAGTGTGCGCGAATGACAAAAAGATAGAAAAAATGAACAAAAAAAAGTTTGAAGGCGAGAATTCTGCCAAAGGCATGAGGAGGCGAGAAGACAGTGAAAAGGTTAGCTATACGCTAACCTTAGGTTAGCGATACGATTATACTATACTCATTGTATAGTGTGACTTTTGTTATATTTTGATGCCATGGACATCGTGTGGGTCCCAGTTTAATCGCGCGCCTTGATTGCTCCCCTTGGTGGGCTTTTACCTGGTGTGTGTATATAAGTGAGGGTTAAGATTTTGTTCAAATAAAAGTTGGAAGTTCAGCGCTCTGTAGTATCTTTTCTCTTTCTTCTTCCGTTTTGTGTTCGCGCTGCTGATACATATTAACCTAATAAGGAATGGTGCAGAAACTAAGCCGTTGAGTCTGCTTCAAACTTGACGCTAAAAGTCTAGCACATGCGTTATTCCTTAGTGTGCGCCACGTAGAGGTGCTGCTCGCTGTTTGACCGTCATGACAACGACAGCACAAAACCAATATAGCATATAGCGTTTGCGATGCCTTTGCGATGCATAACAATATGTCCCATGCTGTAAAGATGTAGCTCACCTATGCTGTCTGGAGAGGAAAAGAAACGACCGAAACTTTCTTTTTCTTTAAAAGGTGAGATAATTTTTTTAGCATTATTCCATATTTCCTTAAAAGAGTGCTCTGTTCCCGAAACGAAGAAGCCTATTCCGTAACTGGAGCGACTATGATACCCGCTTCCTGGCCGTATCCGTAAGATTTACACAACGACACGAAAGCGTAGGCGGAAAAACGAGTCCTCTGAGCTGTGTTAGCGCTTCTGGCGGAAAATTTAGAGTCTCAAACTTTGGCACGGTTCTCTGCTGTTGCAGCAGCAGTCGTAGCCCTCAAATGACTAAGCGAGCAAAAGCAATTTACCGCCGGTGGAACTGGAAAACGAGCCATCCACCTCTCGATGCCTGGCTGGAACTGCACACACTGCTGTTGTCCTCAAGAAGATAATCCCCCGCGCGTACCCACTGCTGGGGATTTTCAAAGACAAAGGCGGGGACTGACAGGTGCTCGAAGCGTTTTGAATAAGAAAATAAAGGATTGTAGGTTTGTAGATTTAAATTAACAAATCAAACACTGTGAGACTAGCGACTGAAAATGGGAATGGGGTTAAACGTGCGATGTTTAGGAAGTTTTGTTTACAGAGGAATTTAGAAAACACTGACTGTGCTATGACTCTGCCCTTTTTTCTCCGTTGTCTCCTCTCTTATGTGTCCGCTGTTCAGCACTGCAAAGCAAGTCAGCTCAGCTCACACAGAAACCAACTGGGAGCGGTTATCAAGGAAGAAATTTATTGTGTATATATATATATATATATAGCACAAAAAGATAAACGTACTTGGTTGCTAGAGGTAAAATGCGAAATTGAATTGAAAAAGGACAGGCTCTGTCCGAAACGTCGACTCCCAATGAATGTTTACCTAAATGAAGCGTTTCTCAATTTCGCATATATATATATATATATATATATATATATATATATATATATATATATATATATATATATATATATATATATATATATATATATATATATATATATAAAGGTTGATGGTCAGCTACTCTACTGGAGAAGGGGGAGGAGAAGAAAGGGTCGTGATGGGTGACGATGTGGGGAGAAGAGAGATGACAATATATGCTCACACCTTTAATGCCATCACAACAGCGAGCTGAGTCCCATGTCACTCAAAAAACGTGAAAACGCCCGCACTGCCTGTGCTGCTTGCCAAATCTCCGGCCAAGCGCCTAACAGTAAGTCCTTCGAGAGTGGCCTGCTGTCCAAACACAAGGAAACAGCCAACGTTAGTCTTTGGCGTGCATATACCGAACAAACCACTAGTACATGCTCCACAGTTTCGGCCATGCCACAAGTGGAACAGTCCGGGGTGTCCGCTCGTCCGAATGAATGTAAGTGTAATGTGAATGTAATTAATGCCTGACTTAATATTTGAACCTCGCGGAATCCTGAAACTAATTGAATCACTCAAACTTACTTCTTCTGCTGGTGTGGATGGAATTAATGCCAAAATATTAGTTAATACCAAGCACATCTCAAGTATCATTCTAGCTCATATCTTCCAACAGTCCCTTTCTTCAAGCACTGTTCCACAGGATTGGAAGGTAGGCAAGGTCATTCCAGTCCCGAAAAAAGGCCCTTCACAGTCACCCAGTAATTATCGTCCTATATCTCTCACTTGCGTTTGTTCTAAACTAATGGAACATGTAATTCACTCGCATGTCGTAAACTTTTTATTATCTAATAATTTCTTTCATCCCAACCAACATGGGTTTCGTAAGGGTCGCTCTTGTGACACTCAGCTAGCATTATTCATTGATGATCTTAGTTCTAGCCTCGATAATAACATTCCCGTTGATGCCATATTTTTAGACTTTGAAAAGGCTTTTGACAAGGTTCCTCACAAACGGCTATTTTTAAAACATTCGTGTCTTAACCTTGATATGCGCATATATGAATGGATATGTGATTTCTTAACTAACCGCCAGCAGTTTGTGTATGCTAACAATACCGCCTCTTCCAGGTCTCCCGTACTTTCAGGTGTGCCTCAGGGTACTGTCCTTGGTCCTCTACTCTTTCTAATATATATAAATGACATTGTTTTAAACATCTCATCTTCCATTCGCCTATTTGCCGACGATTGCATTATTTACCGTCCTATTAACCATCAAGCCGATGCTCATGCCCTCCAAACTGACCTTTCACACATAGAAACTTGGTGCAAAACATGGTTAATGTCCTTGAATGTGAAAAAAACTTCGTTAATTTCTTTTCATCGGCGACGCACTTACCCAACTCCTTGCTACGTACTTTGCGGTTCCGTTATTTCTCCGACATCAACATGTAAGTACCTGGGAATTAACATATCGCATGATCTTTCTTGGTCCACCCATATCACTGCCATTACTAATGAAGCTAATCGTGTCCTGTCTTACTTACGACGTAATTTGTCAGTAGCTTCTTCGTCTATTAAAACTCTCGCCTACATAACGTTGGTTCGTCCCAAGCTGGAATATGCATGCGCAGTTTGGGACCCTCACATTTCTTATCTAACTAAAGCACTTGAATCAGTGCAAAACCGTGCTGCTAGATTCATCCATTCAGACTACTCTTATCATTCTAGTGTGACTGCCATGAAATCAAGAGCTAACCTGCCTGACCTCGAGCTGCGACGCAAAATCTGCCGACTAATCCTTTTCCACAAGTTTTATCATTCATCCCTTGCAGATCTAAAACCAGCTCATCACGTGTCTCCTCGCACCAGTCACAGCAAAGCCGTTTATCCCCCCCGCGCACGCACCACTGCGCACCTTCATTCCTTCTTTTCCCAGACTGCAGTAGACTGGAATGGCCTGCCTGCCGATGCCGCACTCCACACCAGCCCCGTCCATTTTAAACAAGCCATTGAAAATGTTCTGTTTTAAACCCCATGTCATTCATTTCAGATTCATTTTTTTTGTACTGTTTCCCCTCATGTAATACCCCTATTCAGGGGCATTTGAGGTGTACAATAAATAAATAAATAAATAAATAAATAAATAAATAAATAAATAAAATAAGTACTTTCGCGTGAAAGCGACGTCGAAACGAAGCCTATGCATCAAACATGCATAAGGCCACGGAATTCCACGTGGTACCGAAAATTTCATACCCTGATCTAGTCTTTTCAGGCGGATGTGCCGAGTGTCTGGCTGGGCCCAGCATCTCGCCGTCACACTCTTCATAAAATTTGAGGAAAGGAAAGTGGTGCCCGGTCTAGAGAAAGGCACAACTATGCGGAGGCCATTGCTGCCAGCACTCTTTTCTTCAGCATCGGCCCTCTCATTTGATCTCTTACAAACTCTTCTTCGACGTTTATGGGCAGTGAATTGAAGGTTTTACAAGGAGGCGAGGAGCGGCCATGTTTTATCTTGGACCTGATTGAAGGAAAACACAGCTCAGTTTAGAAAAAGGAAGAAAAGACGAAGTCATGTTGTAATTGCGGTTGTCCTAGGACGGGAAAAGAGCAGCTAGTGCTAGTGGCGGAACGTGCATTGCACATAGAAGACGATGAAACTCAGGAGGTTTAGTGCTGAGTGTGGCAAAAAGATGGATCGGCTGGTTTATTCTCCTCAATGGGCCTCTGTTGCTTTGTTAGCAAAGTATACTGAGGGCCAATTATTAAGACAATGCTCGAACGAAGAACATAGCGCTGAGACCACAGAAAAGCAAGGGCTCGTCCTGCGGTGCCCGTCCTGTCCTCGCATTTTCTGTGTGCTGTCTCAAAACCACGTTCTTCATTCAAACTGTCTAGGGCCAACAACCAGTAGGCACTGGATGAACACTTTGGGTGTCGAACGTCACTAGAAGTGGTGGCCACTTTCATACTTACATGTTCTGGCTATGTCTAGTTTTGTTCATGATCACAAAAACCCATGTCATAAGAGCAGCGGGGAAATTTACTGAGTAGTAATGTGATTGGCAAAAGATGTCTACGAAGCCTAGGCAACGTAGCGAGAATATGATGACGGCATTCGGCTCATCGGCGGATCTCAAGGGAACGGCAACAGTCAAGAGTATGATAAGTATGGGCAGAAAGGAGTTATGAACCAGGCGTATGAAAGGGTAGCAGTGATGATCTTGTGGTTGGTTGTCGGTGTGTATGACAGGCAGTGTGAAGTAACTAAAGTGTCAGACAGGAATGCGAACAACTCAAGACGCAAATCACTATATACATGCGTACCGCTGTGGGCAACGCCTTTTTCGACCTCAGTTTTCCCTATTAATCAATATCAATAGTTCGGTCCAAACGGTTAAGCACATGCAGGCTGCACCTTGGTACGGTACAGACTTTCACACAGAGAAGAAAGCTGAGAGTGGGTGCTCCTGCAGTAACACAGATGACCGCGTTCATCACCTGGCCCTGCAGTGCAGCAAACGTGCCATAAAAAAACAAACAAACTCAGGGGTGCATTGATGACTCTGGTTTAAAGGCCGCGTTCACTGGCGAAATTCTTGAGTCCGTGGTCAGCAAGAGCACCGCAGTTGATTTCAATCCGCGCTTAAAATTGTGCATTTAGTATAAGGCATAAATTTATGAACAGCACTGAATTTTATTATGTGATATATTTAAGTGCAGTCACTCTTACAAGTCTCTAGACTGTCATGCGCGGATGTCGCCATACTCAAGTGCACATTGTGACCTTGTTTCGATTTGCAGAGCCGTTGTCAAATGTTTATACCCTAAAGGGGACGCTTGTAATCGGCGTGGTGGGACCGTTGTAGCATTCATTGAAGTTAGGATAGGATTTGCTAACACTTTCAATAGAATTTATATGCTGGCAGTGTATTATGAACCACAAAGCCTGGCCCAGGATGAAAGCCCTTCAGCTCTTTAATTTTGACAAAGAGTGAAACACCAGGACTCCCTTAACCGCCGCCAGTTTCGATGCGACCAACGAGACTGGCAGGATTCTCAACGCCTTATCACGGCGCGGAGCCCACAGCCAGCGAGCATAAGAACCGTAGGAGACAAAAGTCTCCAGGACGCATCATGGGAACCGAAGCTGATAACTCTGTGATTAGCCGCGGGCAGGAGACTTGTCGAGGTGAAAGTTGGACTCGCGTCCCGTGATGTGTGCTAGTGATAGCGGTCATCGCCAACCAACATGGCAGCTATTAGCAAGAATCGCTTGTCGCGCGTCAAGGAGAATTTTGTCCTCCATAGTACGTGCGCACAAGGTTCCCCTCCCCAGAGTGTCGTCAACCAGGTTCTTCCGACGAGCACGACAAAGCCGTGGCCGCAGTCTGTCCCTTCGCTGTTGGCTGATGAGAGCTGGTACATCATGGGATTACGAAAGAGCAGCGCAGGACTGAATGATCAACTGTTCGATTTGGCTACACGTATGTCACAAGCTTTGACTATGATGAGAAATTCCCTCTCAATAATAATAAAACGAGACGGCAGAAGCTATTTTTGTACAGACAGCATTCGTCGGCCTGACGCCAATAGGCCAGCTTGCACAACTGGCGTCAGGTACACAGCACATAAAAAAAGAACGCGCTTTTTTTTGCCACATATAACTTGTAAGCACACAGCCAAGGCAAGGCAGAGCTTGAAAAAATAATGCTACCATGAGTAACTTTTTTTTATTAGAGCGGTCATTTTATTCATTTTACAAGTCTTTATGTGCATATGCAATTGACTGAAAAAAAAATTGACAGGTAGTCATACAATGTGATGCTACAGACGTGCATGAGCAGGTTTGCTTTTGCCTTTGGATTTTACATTTTCAGTTTTGTCCCTTTTCGCTTTGGCATGACATTATTAGCTTTGGCGTCGAATCCGCTGTTGCTCTGCCCGCCGAGCATGCCGGGTTGCTGCGCCATAGTTGAGGTGTACAGCGCGTTTTAGGTGCATACCATCTGTACAAAATATATGCAAAACATACTCCATCTCATCTTAGGAGCACAGCAGAGGAAAAACTTGCAAATGCGAGAAGGCAGATCGAACAGTTCCTCATTCAATCCTACGCTACTCCTTAGCGTTCCTATGACGTACTAGGTCTCATCAGCCAGTGGTGAACGGTCAGACCATGGTCGGAGCTATGTCGTGCTCGTGGGAAAATCCTGGAAAAGGACATTCGTGAGAGTGGAAAGTAGTGCCCATGTGCTTAACTTCCCTGGCGGAGCTTTGTGTCCCCCTTCAGTTTTTTTTTGTCTTCTCTGGAGAGGAGAACTTTCACCCCTCCGGACAAAAGCCTGACTAAAGAACAAGAGGTTACGTGGCGTTGTCTACAGATGAGATCGATACGCATCACATCACTCCTCGTACACATTTGTCCGGATCTATACAACCCAAATTGTAAACACTGTGCCCAACGAGCCAACTACGTTCACATCCTGCTAGACTGTAAAATAGAGCCACCTCCTGGTGATCTAGCTACCGCTCCTTCTCTCGAGCGGTGGGAGACCATGCTGGCTAGCTCTTACCCCAGAACGCAAGTTCTGGCGGTGGAGTGGGCTGACAAAGTCGTAGAGGGCTATGCACTCTCGACCACTTAACGCGACCTCTTAGCACCAAGCTCTTTCCGGCGAATAAAATGTTTTACGTTCAACCACTGGGCGCGCGCGCTGCGAATCACCATCTTCTTCGGCGCATCACAGACGGAAAGCCTGTGTTAGCTGAGATGATGACCAGTGAGAACGAACAGAAAGGAAAATTAGGCGATAACTCTGGTCCGAGGGGATGCAGACCCAAGTTCAGCTCTAGCTCGTGTGCATATCACTGAAAGCGAGTCGTCAAGGGCCCGCTCTGGCCTAACGTTTGAGAACGGTCGCTCTGGTCGGCTTGTAAATTTTCGAAAGTTATGTGTACGACGTGACCTAAGGCGTAGGTCTCCTTTAATCTTCCACACCGCAGCGGCATTGGTCTTACCGCCATCAAGGACGGCCGACCACTCACCTACCATTACCGAGTCTTTCCTCGCAATAAATGGAGCCATCGACGCAGTCGTGTGTCGTAACTGGGAACTTTCACCCGCGGCGGCTGAGCGGCTAAATGTTCGTCTGTTATGCTCAAGGTTGCGTGTTTGACCTCAGCCGCAGAGGTGGCATTTCGAGAGGTACGGAATTCTAAAACACCCGTGTACTGTGAATATAGAATGTCACAGAAGAAATCTAGGTGGCCGAGTTCAGTCCTGAGCCTTGCGTCGTGGACTGTGTAATATTTCAGTGTTGATGAGGCATGTCCGAAAATTCGTTACCCTAACTTTAAACACTCAGGTTAAACTGTTGCCCAATGAAAATGCTACTTTGGCGGTCCTGTGCGTTGAACGCCATGCGTACCGGAGAGTGGCACTGTTGAGGATTTGACGTCTACGTATGCGCGAACAGTGTGGACCTGCACCATATAGTGCTGTGGGCGGTGAATAGCCCATTTCGGAATTGAGTTATCCGTGATCGTGTGGTTGGGAGCAGGCACAGTATGGCGGCGGTGGCATGAGAAGTGTGCTGCTCAGGATAGCTGTGCGCCAAGTGACAGTGAGCCTGCGTTAGTGTTTAAACCAGTGAAAACCATTTTTCCTGGTGGGTTTCTGTGTATCACGTTCAAAAACATCGTGCCGTTACTGAAATCGAAACCCAATTTGCATGGGAGAAGAAATTCAATTATAAATTATTTACTGAGCGTAGCGAATTGCACGCGGTTTACTAATGTTTACTAATGTCTTCCGGATAATTTCAACGCAGAAATACACAAAGAAAATTCGGTGTCTCTACCCCTTAAGAAATTGACAGCTCAAAATATTTAGCAGTGATCAATTGAATTGATGCGAAGGAAATTATTTTTCTTTCGCTCGCTAAGCTGCTTGAATTCCGGTTCCATTCCATTTAAGATTGTGTTACAATTTTGATTGTATTGTTATTCCATTTGTATTCGCAATCACTGCTTTTACGCATTTTTCGTGAGCCGTTCTTAGTCGCTTTCATTTTTGCGGAGCTATTCGTTCTCTCCTCTCGCCTACAAGTAGAGAGACATATTTTCCTCTCTCCACTTTTCACGTTGGCAGATGGAGACTTCACACAGCGGCCGACGCCGCCGCCGACGTCAACGACAGAGTTTCCGCCTTCATGGCACTCTAATGCTATCGCAGTAAAAGAAATTTAGTGCATGTGGCATAGATAGTTGTCAACGGCACCATAAAGAGGCGTGGTGCGAACGGAACTTTTACATCACAAGGCAAGACTTGTTTGAAGAGCATGAATAATAAAAAAATTGCAAAAAGAGAACTTAGAGCGAATCCGAATCAGGGTGCTAAGAACGACGACATGATTTATTTTAATCTCGTCATTATTATGATTACCTCAAGCCACATGTATTTGCATAGGATGTGACAATATGCCACAGGAGCTGGGGGGGGGGGGGAGGGGGGGAGGCCAATGAAGCAACGTTTTTCTTTTTGTCTAGCTACATGCTCGTCGAACAGGTGAAAAAGACGTGGCGAGTCGAGCTGCTCAGGCAAGTTGCATCACACCTGTAGCTTCAAGACAAATGCACATTGAAGCAACACTTAGTTTTCCCCGAGATGTCAAGCATGGCATGCATGTTGTGTAGCATGACAGCCATCAGTCACTTTGCGCTGGATGAGGAAAGAGACTTCACCCTCTTCGAAACCGTACAGGTAAATTCCTCTTGCAAAAATACGCAACTGGCTGGGCTAGCGAGCAGAACGCTGATAATAGTGACACTCACTAACAAATGATCAGTTAAAAGTACAAGAATTATTCTTGCAAGCCGTTCAGCGTTGACAGATGACAGTGAACCATACGGCCCCCTTAGAACGTTATGGTTAGGCTCGAGAAAAAAAAAAATATGAGGACGCGACTTAAGGACGCGAAGTGTCAAACCCTCGCAAGAAAAATGCTTGAGAGCTTACCAGTGAGTAGAGTGGAAATATGCATGTTTAACATTTTGACCAAAGAGGTGCTTTCCTGGACTAGTTTTTTTCGAAATTAGCCCTGTGTTGCAATTTGTGTTTCAGGGTTTCAAGCGAACACGAAGATCCTGAGCAGTCTACTTATAGGTGTGTGGGAGGAGATGTGTTCATTAATTTTCATAGTCTGTAACAACAAAGTGGTTATATAACATTTGCTCAGAAATTATTTATGAAAAAAATGAAACAAGCACTTTATATTGTTCTCTAAAACTTGAGCGGCTTGGCTAGAAAAGGCAGAACAAGATTTATCTAAGAGCTCTGACCAAGACTTTCAGGATCAATATGTGCCGTCATGGACTAAGGTTTACGGGATGTGGTATTGAGGAGAATAAGTTACTTCTTAACGGCCAGTAAAGCAAGTTTGCTCAAAGAAATTGATGCATGAAAAAATGTGTATGCTCCAGATGCTAGAACTAAGGCGATCGGACTGTTTACAAAGATTTGATTTGATTTATTGGGGTTTAGTGTCCCAATGCGACTAAGGCTATGAGGGCCGCCGTAGTGAAGGGCCCCGGAAATTTCGACCACCTGGGGTTTTGTAACGTGCACTGACAACGCACAGAACACGGGCCTCTAGAATTTCGCCTCCATCGAAATTCAGCCGCCGTGGCCGGGATTGAGCCCGTGTCTTTCGGCCCAGGAGCCGAGCGCCGTAACCACTGAGCCACCGCGGCGGGCAGCTGTGCAGAAGGACAAAGCAGAAATAGAACTTTTTCTCCAGGGCTGTACCTTGAAATATTATGGCAAGCTGCTCAAACCAATAATATGACTTTATTCACATCGAGCTAATGCTAATATTTAACATTGAGGCATGACGAGGAGTAGAAGCCTAATCATTTCGGAGAGGCTAGTCAATTTACATAAGATTTGATGAATGAGTATTGATGTCTAGACGAAAAATATTTTAATAATGCTTGCTATATATTTGAATCCATCGCGTAGAGTAATGTTTGGAGAAATACCCTTCTGCGCGTCGGGCATAAATTAGCAGAATAATGCGCTAGGTAGCTTTAAAGCCGCGAGCATGGTAGCGACACACATCGTTCTAATCCAGCTAAACGCTTGAATAATGTAAACACACATGATGAGGTGACTGAAGATCGAGAGACTGCGCTGTCTTATTTTTTATCTTGTACATTGGTACATCGCATAATTTTCACTTGTTTTTTTCTTTTCTTGTTGCGTTCTTTTCTGCAGTGTTCGGAGTTACATTGAAAACAGCGCGCGCCTACGCTTGCAACGTGACGCACTATATGGAGCCTGCGATTGAGCGAGCCTTTCATATTGCGTTGTTCGTTGCTGTATCGCAGTGTCTTCGAACCAATATTTTGCACTTTGGAGACAAAAAAGAAGTTTTTCCTTTCACCCTTGCTGGTAGCACGTTTTTTAGTCACTGATGTTAACGTCACCACGTGATACGTTCATCGCATTGCCGCCGCGGTGGCTCAGTGGTTGTGGTGCTCGGCTGCTGACCCGAAAGACGCGGGTTCGATCCCGGCCGCAGCGGTCGAATTTTGATGGAGGCGAAATTCGAAAGGCTCGTGTACTGTGCGATGCCAGTGCACGTTAAAGAACCCCAGGCGGTCGAAATTTCCGGAGCCCTTCACTACGGCGTCTCTCATAGCCTGAGTCGCTTTGGGACGTTAAACACCACAAAACAAACCAACCAAACCGTTCATCGCATTGAATAACGATCAGGGGTAACGAACACTCATCTGGACAGTAAAGAACAAAAAAAAAAATGTCGAACTTTCCGTGTAATGTTTCAATAGCTGTCGACAAGCATAATGTTTTTTTGTTTCAAGAAAACCTTCACTGTCCTGTAACCAACCTCTCTCTTTCCATACTGCCGACACTATCATAAAAGCGTAAATTAACCCGTGAGAAGCTTTCTAAATGCGCCCTTTTTGACGGGGAAGATTTTTTGCTACTGTTCCTGTGAGGGAGGGGCCGCGCGTGTTCGATATCGGATATCGGAGACCTTCGCCGGTCTTGCAGGCGTGCGAAGCCGGCGTGGGTGCCTGGGGCTAACCGGAACTGCGCGAAAAGCGTACTATTTGCAAGGTGTTGCTTTTTTTACTAAATTAGTGTGCACGTGTGTGTGTTCGTGAGAGAGAGAGCAGACTGCAGGCCTTTTCATCACCCTCGGAGCAGTGCCTTTTGGGATGTGGGGAGAGCGTGGGGAAGCTTCATACTTCAACACTTTCTCGCTGTATTATCACACCCTTCCAGCTGCCTCACACAACGCAGTATCGTGACATGATAGCTCCCTTCGATCTATGTGTTAAAAGGTCTGCGTCCCGTGACGTGGTCATCTCAACATGGTTTTCGGCTTTTCTTTCTTACCTTTGCAGAGATTTTCTCAAATTTGCATGGGACTGAAGATACAATGGCGATGACATACCAGTTAAAATTGGGTTTAGGTTCTGTGATATCTTAGTGATGTTAAGAATCACATTTGCTTCTGCTCATCAAAAGCCTTTCTTTGTTTATTACGCCGGTAATTCTGGAAAAGGCACTCGGAAAGACATGCGATGTAGCAAACAGTATTTTGGGTTCGCTTAGTGGCTCAACCCGAACTAAAAACTTTCAGCCCACCTGTATTGGCAGGTCTTTGTTAGTACTCATTCAACGCACGAAGTAATTGTGAGTATTTCTGCAGTATTAGTATGAGCGTTGCCAAATGGCACAGGGCTTTCGCTTATATCTTGGTAGGATCTTCAGCTGTCCTTCTGTTTGGTAAAAAAAAATGTCCATGTCTAAAAATGTTTGGCTATTGTCTTTGACAAGTTCATAGGTGAGGTTGAATCCACCAGACTCAGTCTAAACCTTGTGGACGTATATTGTTCTGCAGCCCCTTCGAAAATCACGTTGTGCTGAGTTAATAATTTATTATCTGGTAAACGACAGACCGTCTTTACAAGCCATCTTTGACAACATGCCGTAATCGGCCGCATTTGCAGTAAGTGTCTTTGGGCTCTTTCTGTGAGGAGGTGTGATCCCGCTTTAAATCTCGAAGGCCTCGCCATTTATGTCTATTACATGAATGGCTGCAATCGACAGACTTCATGGCGGCAATAAAAAGTATTATGGAAAGAAAATAAGAGGTAGTGGTGCGTTGAGAAGCCCACTCGAGGAAAAAATTACCACCACAAGCGAAGGTTCCCTCTATAGCTGCACGTGACCTGAACGGGGAAAACGGTCTCTTTTTACGAGCAATAATGCGTATTCAAGGTCAAGACGCAAGGATAATCACTGCATGCACACTATAGTGCATCCAACTACTCTCACTCTCGAAGGTCAGCAGCTGTTGGGGCGAGAGTGCACGATCACGGTATCATGGCCGAAATGAGTTGCAGTAGAAAGTGGGCATCCTCAATTAAGTTTCGACCCTGTGGGTTCAGCCTTAACCTCATGCCGACCTTAACCTGACGACGTACGGTTAGTTTTGGTGAGGGTTGTTAATGCTCTGGATCACGTGCGCAAGGTAAACCATTTCTACCCCAGTGACGACGATATAGGTAGCGGAGGCTCACTGGCCTGTTTCTATAGGACAGGTTAGAGTCGAGAAAATTGCTGTATTTTCCTGCATTTGTAAGCCTGTGAAAATGAGACGGCTAGCGTTCCGAGGTGCTAAAGTGTAGACGGCGGCAAACACGAAAAAAGGGGGTGGTTTTAAACTTTTGTTTCACACACAGGAGAATACAAGTATAAATTTAGGCTACGAAACTGCTGTTGCAGCTGCTTCAATACATATACATAAGATCGAAGAAATAATTATGAGGGGCCCGTTTTTGCGAAGCTTGCTTTAATAATAAAAAAATGAAGTTGCGGGGGGGGGGGGTGGAGGTTAAAAGGTAAAAATTGGGACGAGTTGGCTGGGTTGAATAAAAGTTGCAGGGGCGCATGTATGTTGGCACTATGTGGACTTCGACCAAGTTTTATTCGTCTCGCCCAGTTTTAATGGCAGCCATAAATCCAGAAGACCTAGAAGACAATATCAAGCGTACTATCACGCTCACTATGAGCTGCAACGCAGCAGATGGGGTAGGAGCTCAGTTCACGATGCAATACGAGCCATGCGTTACGCACTTATTGGACGGTGAAAAGAACAGAGTTTCCTGAACGTTTGCGCACGTTTATTGCTTTGTGTGAAGTCGCAGTAATATACTTTGGAGCAGAAACCTAGCTTGGTTCACTGTAGACTCGTAGCAGGTATACTAATCGCGTTAGTATCTGTCTATGAAAACTGTCGTTAATACAATACGAAATATTTATGTTATATTGTTAGTAAACTCTGCAGTAGGCTCCGGGAATTCAAGAGTGCAACTAGGTGGCCAATTTGAAAAGAAACTAATTCATCCCTTCAAAGTTGTATAATGTTTTCTGAGTATGAATGTTAACGATTTATTTTGGTTAGAAAATTGGCAAAGTCTCAAAAAGTAGGCCGATGGTTGAACTATTCGTAATATTGGGATTCAGAAAGTGCAATCGAATAATGTGCGTCTTATTCTGTACGAAAACGGCAGGTCCTGTAGATTGGCGGTTAAGTTAAAGAAATAAAGAACGCGAAATTAGAAAAAGTGTAATAAAAGTTTTGAGAGGCTGCGATTTCGTGTTAAAACCTGATGTCATGAAAGAAGATTCAGTAATAGGCTCCAAAATAATTGTTATTTAAAATCTGCTTCAATAGCTTTGATATCTGTGTTTTTAAAGTTGGCCTTTGCTTGCGCTTTGCTATGAAGGCAGCAGCACCTGCTGTCACAACCCAAGCAGAAACACTGGTACAAGTTTCGGGGGCCGTACGGCTTCCGTCACTAGACAGCTTCCTTCAAACCTTCTACAGCTTCTATATTACAAAATAGCCTAATAAGATGATGTTATAAATTCAAAGCACCGATTTTAGGTAAGGTAATCCGGCAAGGCAGAGTAAATCCAAATATACATGTTATCTGCCTAACGTGTTCTGAATAAATGTATTCTACAATTTTCTTATTACAGTGTACTGCATAAAATGAAATAGCCTGTGAATGTGTTCTCTCCAGCACTAGGGTTATGTATTGGGAAGTGGGGGAAGCGATGCTCTCAAGGTATCTATTACCCAATAAGTATTTGTTGAGCAGAGTGAATTCTTTTCGAAATTTGCGTAAATTTGAGTAAATTATTTTCGCAACCCAGGAGTGCGCTTTAAGTCTTAAGCTAGAATTTCTATAGAGATCAGAATAAAACTTTTTGGACAAGTTTTGGAAAGGTTGAGGACTGACTACAACTAGGACGCAAAAAGGAGTTCATTGGCCAAAAATCACAACTTTTGCCCTGCGTCCCGCAGTGAGAGATAGTGGGTGCTGAACGGGAATGTTTCACCAAAAAGTCCGGTTTTCGACAACACAAAAAGCGGCGAAAGTTGTGAAGATTCACTGCACTTTAATTAGATATTGATAATGTCGCAACGCTTAATCTGAAAAGATTTAAAAAAGCTTGCAGATCATGACTCGTTAAAGCTATAATTGTGAACACTGGCTCCTTGCGTTTGACTTACTGCAGACGTATTATTTCAGCATTGGGCTCATATAAAGTTAGACTAAAAGACGTAATGATTTAGCGCGGAGTGGAAGTAATGAATCAAGTATCTTTTGCTTGGTCTAATAAGAGAAGTTTACGCAATTCTGACCACTTGCTAATAAGTAAGGAAGTAAGTAATGATAGGATTAAGTAATGACGCTAATTATGAGAAGAACCGTAAAAAAGATAGGCTTAGGCCTACTTAAGAACTTTTCCAATTTACGTACATTGGCATCCGTGAAAAGAGCTAAAGGAAATTAATGTAAAGCGGATAGTATTGCTTGCGCCCTGTTTCTAACTTTAGACCCACGTAACCTACCACCCGAAACGAAAAATGCTTGGAAGCGCGAATACAGAGATGGTTGAGCGAAACGCTATAACGAGCCATGTGCACCAGAAATAGAGCATAGCAAACAATTCTTTTGGGCTTGATTGTAAATAATTCAAACTAAAAGCATGCAGCTCATAAGAGGACAGAAGCCGAAAGTGAGATTAGAACGAAAAGCTTTTTCTTAGCTCGTGACATGGTTCTTGCTTAGCGCTCGTATTTAACACCCTGAGATTTGCCTGCATTTAACGCTAGTTCGCTGCTAATACTTCTGTTTACGGCCAGAATACCCTAAGCGGTATCGACGTAGCTCCATGCTGCTACGCGACTCGGTTCCGCTCGCGTACTGCTACGTTATTTCACATAATGTCTTTATATACGTGCGCGGAAAGCCCACAGCCTGGAATCCGTGCCATGGCACTTCCTTCCTCTACCACACTCGATGTTGTCCCACTCTCTTCTCAAGCATTCGGTGTCTCGCACCTGCCAAACAGCACGTGCCATCTGACCCAGTGCTTGATCCCGTCGAGACTTGCGGGGCCCCGAAGCCCGCCCCGCGGTGTTAAAAGGTCTCTCCGTCTCCTATGCAAATACCACCAGCACGGTTCTCGATATCTTTCGCCCTCCTCTCCTACAATCAGCGACCGAGGATTTACGGCCAAACCATCCGGCGGCGGCAAAGTGGCTAACGCCAGGATAGTTCCTCCTTGACCCCGACGGGTCGTAGCTAATGTTCGCACAAGCGACCTTTGGCCGGAAGGGGCGATCATGGCTGGTCACGCGTAATTTCGCCGACACTCTCTCCCCTTCCACCGGATATTTGAACGCCTTGGGCACCCGCTGCTTCCTGGCTGAAGGTGAAGGACGATCGGCAGGGGCGCGAGCTGGTGGTGTATGCGAATTTAAAGGCTGATATGCTGATATATTTCTCGTTCCCAGCACTGTTTGAACAGCAAAGTGAGAAAAAGAAGAGTTCTTGTTGTTTCTTCTTCTTGCGGCTGGCAGAGAGTTCGCCGCGGAGAGTGCGGGGGTGTTGTAGAGGGGCGTTTTCCCGGCGAGTGTGTCGTAATTGCGCGCGCTGTGTTTGTCCGCCGCCATCATCCGGCTGTAGACCGAGCTTGCCAACAAAGCCGGGACGAGCGCCTCTCGCAACCATTCGAGATGGCAGAAATGTCAGGATGACGCATGTCCGCGAATGAAAACACGCGGGGCAAGAGAAAACGAACAGCGGGTTTTACACGGACGGGAGCCGCGTATAAAAGGCGGTGCGGGCGCGTCCGCCTCTTCGTCAGTTGACGGAAGCCCCTCACGAACTCTCTTCTCCGTGCTTACACAGCGTGCGCCTTCCACGGGATTCGACATGGTGAGGATAACCCGCACGCCGCTGCCGCCTGCTTGCATACCTGCGCGTCGAAGTGGGTCCGCCAGCTCACGTGAGGCTGCGCAGTTCGATGGATGCTACCCCTAGGAGGTCAGAGATCATGTTCGAGATCTGAGAAGCGAGACTGAGACTACTGATCAGGGACGGTTTGGTTCGGGCCTCGTTTCGAGTGCGCTTGCCATTGGTGGTGTTATCGTGAGAGTTAAAGCTATTTGTCTGTATCCTCCGACGGCTTTCTATCCGCCCATTTGATTCTGTTTGCATAAATATTCAGCCATGCGTGTTGAATTATATTTGACGTAAAAGCTTGCAAAGATGTTCGAGGCCCCTGCTCTATCATATGAGGCGGACTTGTAATCTTGAACAATCGCCTGAGTGAACTGAAATTAAGGAGCTGATGTCTGATTTTAAATGAGAATGACCAGAGAACCCGAGCTCGCAGTTCAACCGTGCCTGCAGAAACTCTAGAAAAGGTTTATCCCATTTAGGGAAAGATGTGACAAAGCAGCAGTTCAATTTTTGATGCTTGTTTCTCGCTGGATGATGGGATGTGTTTCTAGAAAGCGCTCTTTAGGCGATGAAGTTTGGGTCGCTTTCATTTAACGAATGTTTGTGTTCCATGGAGCTATTACATGAAAAGGAAAGGAAAAGAGATTCCAGGCCTTTCTCCCATCCAGCGGGCAAATAATTTTCGGTAGCTACACTATAGCCCCGACAAGTTCTCCCTAAGTGCACCCAATCCCAATTCCCCTGCACCATATGACGAAATGCCCACTCCTCGCCTCGTTGATTTCTTGTGGCTTCCTCTTTGAACAAACTTCCATTTGGGGCAAACAGCACCGTGTAGCTGTTTGCCCGGGGAAAAAAAAAATGTTTGCGTCACTACCTTTGCAAAGTGAAACCACTAGCTGTGTGCGCTCTGTCCATGCTTAATTGTTTTGTGCAACAGTTGTTGGAGCAGGTTATTTGCGCTCCCATAGAAACTAGCAGGCATGCTCATTTGTCCGAGTGCCGCCGCGGTGGCTCAGCGGTTATGGTGCTCGGCTGCTGTCCCGAAAGACGCGGGTTCGATCCCGGCCGCGGCGGCTAGAATTTCTTTGGAGGAGAAATTCTAGAGGCCCGTGTACTGTGCGATGTCAGTGCACGTTAAAGAACCCCAGGTGGTCGAAATTTCCGGAGCCCTCCACTACGGCGTCTCTCATAGCCTTAGTCGCTTTGGGACGTTAAACCCCATAAACTAAACCAATCATTTGTCCGAGTAAACTGTTGACGCATAGGCACATGTTTGTTGCCGCATGGAAGCTCTTAGAGTGAGTGACATCATGTATTTCTGTCTTTTGGTAAGTATGTACCACTCGGCAGAAGTTGTTCCCCAACCACTTGCATTGGTTCCTATGTTGCCGTCTATCGGCCTTTGGAATGGGGACGTACCTAAAAATAGGCCGTCAAGTGCTACGGAAGCGTTCACTCAGAGCGGTTCTTGATTACGGCAAACTCTTGCCAGCGCACCTGAAGAGCCACGACTCCGTTGGCTCCTTGGCTACAGAAACGCACAGTTTTGATGTTTTCTGCGAGAAAATACCATCTAAATGAAGGAGGAGGTATTTGGCGGCTTCAGTGATTTTCATCAACAATTGCGTCATCGCAGAATGATAATTAGAGCACTACACCATGGCTTTGCGCTACCCATTCGGCGCAAGATTAGCGCACACGTAATCGCCAGCACAGCGTCTTAATTATTACACCGCTATAACAGTGGAGGCATGCTGGTGAGATCACGATCAGGAAAGGGTTAGCATTCTGCTAAAATGGTGGAAGCGCAAAACTCTAATTGAGGAGACTGAGGGGGTTAAGTCCTACTACGCCTGTGTTCTCTGCTCATGCTTCGCCAAAAACGCAGAGTACTACGAAAACCATGAATAACTGGAACTACACGAATGAACGATTAAATCGGTGGACAGTCTTTTACATATATATACAGGGTGTTTCACCTAAGACTTTCTGCAATTTTTAAAAATAAGCTTTTCGAATTAGATGTGCGCTTTTTCTGGCATAGCATTGTCAGTGGTGTAGTACATCATAATGCAGCTAAGACGTGCTAACTAGCAGGCTTGTTACCCAATATTTAATAGTTAACTTTTAAACTATTACCGTTGGGCTCCTTAATTATTGAGAGGCATGTAGCCCACCGTAAGTGATGTCCATATCCGTTCTTAGAATTTCGAGAACGCGATTATCCTCGGCGCTGTGGCCGAACAAATTTTGGCCTATTTAGACGAGTCACGTGCACTGGAGAGGTGTCTTTGCCTGCAAGCTTCTCAAACCGCATGTATTTTGGCGCGATGTAGGCGAAATTTGTTGGGTCACAGCGCCGAGGATAATCGCGTTCTCGAAATTCTAAAAACGGATATGGACATTGCTTACGGTGGGCTGCATACCTCTCAATAATTAAGGAGCCCAACGGTAATAGTTTAAAAGTTAACTATAAAATATTGGTTAACAAGCCTGCTAGTTAGCATGTCTTAGCTGAATTATGATGTACTACACCACTGACAATGCTATGCCAGAAAAAGCGCGCATCTAATTCGAATAGCTTATTTTTAAAAATTGCAGAAAGTCTTAGGTGAAACACCCTGTATATATTTTCTCAGGAAAAGAGATGAAATCGGTCTTCGTGAAAACGAAAAGACGCGCAGTAAACTCAATAGAGACGTCAAAAGAGCTAAATGTGACTACTATGTAAATATTTTATTTCCACCGATAATTCCAGAGCGTGCAGGAGATGGTCTTTCAGAAACCCAGGGCCACTGAGTGGTAGATGTATTGCCTTTTCAAGAAACAATGTTTTGCTGGAGGGCGCTTCACCAGAAGTAACGTCTTGTTTCATCAGGAGATTATTGACGTATCCTCAGTTATGCTTTCAAAACATATAATAAATCATATAGCGAGAAGAAATGTCGAATTTGATTGCAATGAATGATAACCTGTGAATTGCTCATTAGCTAACCTATTAGTTTACGAGCAAAGAATGGACCTTTGGACAAGTTATAAAAGGTTCGCGGTGTAGGAAATTATAAAAAGGCATTTTAAAAGGCAGCAGCTTTATTTCGAAATTCTGGTTTTCAACTTACTAAACGAAGCTCATGAAACCTGGAAAGCACCTAATAATGAAGCTTTTCAAATATTGGCATCAACTGCACATGCATCAGCGTGGCCCTACCTTGAAAGCGACCGTAGGCGAGTAACATCGGACAAAGCGTTTTCAATGTAGGCGCTGGATTGTCATGAGCTATGCGCTTTTAACACGTTTGCGAGAGACACCTCTGAAAGTCAGGTCACTGAGTACAGGGCTGACGCCGTTCTAGAACATTGCATCTGACAGACCAGGCTAGCGTGAGGAAAAGCTGTGCGCCGTAACCAACAGATCTTGTTGCCGTACTCTAGCAGTATTCTCTCGCTTTGCGCGCTCCACTCGTTATTGACGTCGCCTTGATGTTTTACTTACAGAACTATTGTCACCTAACTCCCTCCCACCCACATAACTCCCTCCAACCCATTTATTCGTTCTTTCATACTGCTTGATACTCTAACAACGAAGTGACAGCACAAACAACAAATAACTACAGCACTCGAGATTAACAAAGTAAGTTATACCTGGCGTAGTGGGTGCAGGGTCACGGTAAGATTACTGCGAGAAACAATTTTTCACTGCCATTATGGAGTTATATTTCACTGCACTGACCGCAGACTGATAGCGCAGTTTTTATTGATAGTAGGCGGTACGTCACCTTAATTCGTAAAACTCTGCCGTAACATAGCTGGGTTGCGTTCTTGGTTGCAAGCACTTCTGATAAAACGTTCCACCTTGAGAGTGCGGCGATTTCTCAATGACGCGACCTTCCTGACATTTCTACAACCGTAAATCACGTCCGCGTCCAAATCTCTACCAAGCTCACTTAGCTATAATCTTGCGAAGCACTTCGTGATGCAAGCGCGCTTGTCAGCCAAGCTCGGTTAAGTTCAGACTTATTTGCGCATTCGCGTTGTGCATTTCAAAGCGCTGGATAACCTTCTCATTGCATTGCCTTTTTTTTGCTTCAACGAAAACTAATTCACTTCTTGCTGCAGAATGTTTAGCGTGTCAGAGTTGGCCAAATGTTTTAAAGCTGTTGTTTTCCTCTACTGTAGGCAAAAATGGTGATGCTGCTCCTCCTGATGGTTGCTGCTGTGACAGTGGTGCGCGCCCAGCAGGTAAGTCTCGTCTCTCGCTGGCGTTCGATGTAAGGCCTTAACGCTTTTGGCTCATAATTTCGCTAGGAAAGCAGGACAGCAATAGTAAGGAAATTTGTTTCGGTTTAAACTGGAGCAACATTGAAAAATGTTTGAGAAACATACAGAAAGAGAAATATTCAGTATTTTACGGAACGTGATCTACGTCGTTGGAGTCTTGCAGAGTCATTCTTGGCTTGCCTAGCAGCAAATCTGTTTGTACTCAGTTTGTTATTCCGCCGATATATGTAGCGATGATACATCTTATGAGACGCTGCTGAAAGAACGAAGTCGCCGTTAAATCATTAGAAATTAAGGTAGGACAAGGCCATGCTGGTGAGAAAAACTAAATTGTGACTAATAGAAAAAACGGGACGCGGAGAAAATGCCTCGAAAGTTGACGCTTCGGCTTGCACATGTCAGCACCGCTCTGCCATTAGGAAGTCAAGAAATAGAATGCAAAGAAATGGATGCGGAATCGCCATCGTTCCTCTGAAGCATTGGGGTCAACTCCTTTGCTCTTCCTAATGTCATTGTTAAGAATACTAAAAACCTACTTACAATAGATTGTTTTTTTTGTATAGTTAGTCTGCTGCACCTGGAACAAGCGACAACAAACTCAAACTTGCCATAATAGGGATATGAATGATGTGCGCCACTCGCCTCTATTTTCGATGTCGAGAAAAGAAAAACGTAAATCTGTATCCTGCATATGATGCCAGCTTTAGGTGTGAAATTTTAAACAGACTGCAGCAGCAGGCTGCAGTTGGTTCGCAGCGGTGAGGTAGGTTTATCAGAAGATAGTCTGCGCTAAAGAGCGGGTTCCAGGTGTGTCTAGACTCCGGAATTCCTACTCGGCATGTTCAATCCTACTGCGGGCGCCCATGTTCAATGTCTAGCATGCAGTAGTGAGAGCTGCAGTGCAATTTGTTGGTTGCAGTTCCATGTGTCATTTGGTTTTTGCGCCTTGCTTTACATGTTCTGGAGCTCATTTCGTCTACACAGGTATTCATTTATTATGTCGCCGATAACATTTCAGAACAAATTTGGTACCACTACAATTTTTCGGCAATTCACAGATCCAAAACGAACTGTTTAAAAATCCTACGCGCCCTCGGGCTTTCGTTACCGGTCTTCATATTTAAAAGCCCGCGAGTTGCACCCAGCCGTTTCACTGCTGATAAACCTCTTCGTTCACTTCGAGTGCTTGCAAGTGTCATCAATTTAGATTTTATAGATGAACAGGAAGTAAAAAAGTAAATAACTTGATAACCAAATTGAAATAAATCAAAGTACGGTAGCCGGCCACTGTATGCACATTTCCGGACTCGAAATGAACGGTGACTCAGTGGTACAGCATTCTCCTTCTACGCTGGAGGTGCTGGATTCGATCCCCAGGACCTCCAGGTACGCACCGGGTTTACTGTTGGTATAGTCAGATACAACTTAAGTCTGCAGTGAAGCTCCGCCCACATTCAGCCTCTGCGCACAGAATTCCTCCACGACAAAAAAGTAGTCCGCTGCTTAAACGTTTCTTATTACCTAAACAAGACGTTTATCACAAGAAAAAAGAATTATGAGCTCTGTTATATTGACACGTGGATTGTTTGATATAGTCAAACATTAAAAAGCTGATTTCGTTTACAGTTGCGATTGGCCAGCGTAGTAATACAGGACGCCACGGACCGCAGCCCAGTATTAGCAACTGCTGTTTTTTAAGTTGTATCCTACTATAGAAGCTTTTCAAGGCCCTGGTGCTCGGATTCTCTGGGGCGAAATGCTTAGAAAAAGAGGTTTGGACCAAACCGTTCCGGATGCAAGGAAAGAATTTCATGCTGATAAAGAGCGCTTGTCCAACGATTGCGAATGATTAGTGGCCCGATCACGACAGATATCCTGAAAACATTTATATTACCTGACCATCAATAGGTGAGGTGGGCAAAAAATGTTGAGTCGTATCATATGCTTTAAGAATATCGGTCAGGCGCCACGTGCAGAGGTTTTTCGAAGGGCCATATAAGTGTTGCTGGGGAGCCACGGTCAAATAATTCTAGCCAACTATATTTGGCGAAGACTTACGCGCCCACCTTATACGTAATATCTATAGAAGTTTTTAGAATTTCAGGAATACAATTACCCTTGGCCCTGTGGCTCTACAAATTTTGGCTACATCGCGCCAAAATACATGCGCTGTTCAGAAGCCTGCAGCCAAAGGAACCCCTCCAGTGTACGTAACTCCCCAAAATAGCCTAAATTTGTTGAGGCACAGCGCCGAGGGTAACCATTTTTTCGAAATTCTAAAAACAGATATGTATATTCTTTACGGTGGGCTACGCGCCTCTGAATTAATAAGGTGTCTAACATTGATAGTTAAAAAGCTAAGTATTCAATACCAGTTAACCGGCCTGCTAGTTAGCACATCTTAGCTGTATTCTGATGTACTACACTGCTGACAAAGCTGTGCCTAAAAAAGCATTCTACTAACTCAGAAAGCCTATTTTAAAAAACTGTATAAAATCTTATGTGAAACACCCTGTATGCCCAATTAACATATAGCTACTGTGCACGCGTGGTGACAGGTACATTCTCACCTCGCTCTATACTTGTTCCACGGCAAGAGAGCGAATACTCCAACAGACGCCACAGAAACAGACGTTATCGGGTAGCCCTACACTACGTTTTTAGGCGTGCATGAGCGTATGCCAGTTTCATGTTCAATTTGTGTGCAGTAGTTAAACATCCGAACTTTAGGACTTACACATCGATAGAAAACCCGAGTTTTTCTGTACATCTTTCCTCTGTGTGTGTACAGTCTTTGTAAAAAGTAGCCAGGCTCCATGGTTTGCTTCTCATTCGCATAGAAGAGCCCTCACGGCTTCCATAAAGATCAAAAAGTTATTTGAAGGTGAGAACAGTGGTTCTTCTTACCATACAGAGATTTAGGGCTTGAGGGCTGGCATAATAGTTTTAGTATACGACTGAGAAGAAAAACGTGCAGCCTCGTTACTTTTGACAAAGACTGTACATGTCTCGGTACGCGGCACCATAGCCAGCATTTACTCGTTGTTAAGGGCCTTTCCCGCACTACACCCCCTAGCACACGCAAACCTCTCTATCGCCACCCATTGAGGTGATTGGGGATGCTGTTAATTTACATGTGCGCGGTTCTACCGGGATGTTCTGGGATAACAGTTTTCGTCCATCTGCTTCGGTTCCAGTCCGCGGACGGAGCGTACCAGTTCCGCTACGAGGTGAAGGACCCGGAGGGCAACAGCCACTTCCACGAGGAGTCGAGCGACGCTTCGGGCAACCGCCGCGGCTCGTTCGGCATCGTGCACAAGGACGGCCAGTTCGTCAACACCGAGTACACGGCCGACGATAACGGCTACAAGCCGGTCATCAACAGCAACGTCCCGGGAGTGTCGCGGGGAGGTCGATGAGCCTCCACTGAACGGCGGTGACTACGCATAGGGATGGCAGTGGCGGCGGCGGCGGTTGTGCTTCCTCTTTCTTAACACTTCGAACTGCATAGCTGTTCTCTGGCCGGCGCAGAACGGCAATGTGACGAGTGCTCTTCTGGTGCATAAAGGGAATCTCTCGCAAAAACTTGTGTGTGGGCTTTTTTTTCAGCTTTTTTTTATTGAACTGTCTGTTCTGCATGTGCACCTATAACTGGGACGCTAAGTGGTACACCGATGACTGCGCGCTGTTTCTAGGCAAACAATTGTGAAGTTTTGGGTTGGATTGTTAGGGTTTAACGTTTCAAAGCGACTCAGGCTATGAGGGACGCCGTAGTGAAGGGCTCCGGAAATTTCGACCATCCGGGGTTCATTAACGTCCACTCACATCGCACAGTACACGGGCCTCTAGAATTTCGCCTTTATCGAAATTCAGCCGCCGCGGCCGGGATCGAACCCGCGTCTTTCGGGTCAGCAGCCGAGCGCCGTAGCCACTGAGCCACCGCGGCGGCCAGTTGTGAAGTACAGTAGGAATCAATTTTAAGGTGATAATTTTAGGGCTAGGCTACATGAAAAAAGTGTTAAATCGTAATTTATATTTACAAGAAGAACAAAATATACGGGGATAGCTTGTTCTTTGATCCATGCATCCCTCAACGTTTTTTTTTAGAATGAGGTATCGTCGCACCATAAAAAATTGGTCGGATTTGGTCGCCCAACAACAAAACGACCACTTTCGCATTGAGGCTCACAATACTTGTCGAGGAACATAAGCGGGTCGCTTTCAGCCGAAAGGCTAAACATAATTTGCGAATCAAATCCACCCTGTTTCTGCAGAAGCAAGTTTACTGTTGCTTTGCTATGATAACTGCATCAGGAATGTTTTACGGTTTATACGTGACGACCAAAAATAAAAGTAAACAAGCCATATGATGTCAGGAGACGACGCAACATAAGATGTATGAATGGAAGACCATGACTTGCAAGCAAGCGCCTAGAGATGACGCCTACTAGCGGCCGCATAAATTTGGTCATAAGGCACAAGCGCATTGTGAGAACATTGCACCCACACCGCGCAAAGGCACTACAGCTGTCGCAGTCATTTCTACACAAATTGCGAGCCAAAGGGCGGGAAATTGTTGGTTACAGACTAAAATTAATTTTCTTCGACACTCAGCAAGTTGCATGATGCCAACATTCAGCGGAAAAGGTGCCGAGAACCAAGACATTACAGTTCATCCGTGCGGTCTGTTACTTCAACGTCTCCGGGTATATGCACATGTCGACTAAAGCTGCACCATTGGAAGAGCAGTCCTGTTATCAGGATGTCTGGTAAGTGCCCCTGTCTTTACTATGGCGTCGTCAAAAGGCAATGCGAGAAAGAGTGTCGAGAGAATCGTGAAGAGCTGCACATTGGGCACCGGAGCGGCATTAGGCGGTGGTATAGAACCATGCTCAAGAATAACTCTAGTTTGGGCTAGTTGGTTCATGACTCAACAGGAAAATGGCGCAAAAGACGTGGAGAAAAGAGACAAATACGACAGGACCAGCGCCTGGTCCTGTCGTGTTTGTCTCTTTTGTCCACGTCTTTTGCGCCGTTTTCCTGTTGAAGGTATAGAACCGTTTAATGCACAGTTTGCCGGATTTTTTATGAGGCAGTAGAGAATCACCTCTTCATGCCTGCTGTTGCCCGGCGTACTAAGGCCCTACAGGAAAAAGATATGAAACAGACGCGGTGACTATACGCTAATGGAAGGAGCTGTGTTGGCCGCCTATTCTGACAGTCTAAATTACCTTCACGCGGTGTCATCTTTGCTTAGTCGCGCTCAGTGGTGAAATAATTCCGAAGTCAGCAGTACGGCCTCAGAGAGCGCAGGCATCTGTGGCGTAACTTGAGTATCAATATCTGGCTATTTCATCGGTCCTGAAATCCGAAGAAATATTGCATCCATTGATTTGCTTTCATCTGTGACGCCCGGTATAATTAAGAGAAGCCAATCAAAATAAGGCTATATCCTGGATGGCAGCGTCGTTTTGCGGCTAAGTGCGGGCTCACGACGTGAGCCTTCAAGAGCCACTTAAGGCGACATCGGAGACCCAAACCATAGTAGCAGTGAACCAGTTCCTTGATTACGGAAGTTGTGGCTCGACATGCAGAACTAACTGCGCCCGCTGGAATTCATGGTCGACGTGAAAGTACAAACCGTTAAAACACTAACCTCAGCTCTGGGAATACGCATTTCACGCATAGAATTTAATGCCGAGGGCTTTCCGGTTTCCTGAATTGTTTATCTTGCAATGCGCACCCGGGTGAGGCCTTACAGAGTGTAAGAAAGCGTCCAAAGAGAGCGGCTTGGTCGGTTGCCTCCTCGCGAGCAAGAGCTTGAGCACTTGTGTAACAAGAAGCCCGTCTCTCCTCGAAATCACCGTCTAATTGCTGCGCCGCGCATAATTCTAGGGCCGGGCTCAGAAAATAGTAAAAGTTAATCGCCCCAGTAACGGTTGCGGCACCGCTTTTTAAAAATTCTAAGCCACCGAATTGCGGAACAGGAACGGCTGCTGTGAAAATATTTAGCGCGCTTTGGGAATACGAAGCAGTGGGAAGCGGGGGCGGGGGGTCTGAAGGGGTGCCCGTTTGCACTGCCGGGAAGTGAAAGTGCGGTATCAGGATCTCGGGCACTTGCAGCAGACTTCGTTCGCGTAATCGTCCACGCATGAGATGAGGCGGTGCGCGCCGCGAACTACCTTCCGAAGCCTGTGGAAAGCGGCATCACCGGCAGCCGTGCGTGAACTTCCATGGGCCCCGGCTGAGCTTCGCTTGTTTTTTGCCCTCTCTCCTGCCTCGTGCTGCGGTGCCGGGTCCGACGATGGGCGTCTTTATAAGAGCACGCGCCCATGCCGAGATGGTAGTCGTGGATGCGTGGCTTTTCCCTCGTGTGCAAACGTGCCTGTTTGTTCCGCCCCGTCCAGGACAGTGACGCCGCCTAGGATTTACCTCCGGAGAAACGACAGGGTCTGTGGTAGTCTGCGCAGTACACGACATGGAAAGTTACAGCTGCGTCTTCGGGCTGGTGGGTACGAATATGTATCTGCGCCAAGGTGCTCGGACTGATCGAAAACTTGATAATCTAGCCACAAGAATTGGTGAGACAAACCGCGTCAAACAGGGACAAATGCTTTTGAAATAGATTACGGAAAAGGTCGCAGTACCTACATGATAACTTGATACAGGTAGAAATTCAGATTATTCCGAGATGTTTTCAAGCTAGGATTGATACTTTCTGCAACGACTGAATAAATGGTGAGCCTACAAGCGTTAGCCCCAATGTTGTTCTTAGCGACACCACCAATTTCATATTTTTAGTTATAGTTGAAGATGCTTTGTCGATAGGACCGTATACATTTGAAGGCAGTAAAGAGTTCGAGCGCCGAACCTCTACACACCTATGATATTTCTACTGACTGAGATTTGGATTGATTACGTCCGTTTTAGATTAATTTTTATTTAGTGTTATTAATATATTGTGTGTTCATTATTAGGCATATGCAAGGTTTTCATTACAACTATGTTTATAGGACAGAGACGAAGCTTTCTGAGAGCTTGTACACTTATTGGTCGTGATTCTACGGTGTATTTTTCTACAGAATTTATTATTCTGATCCACATTCATGACATAGTTGTTGATAACTGTGTTTATATTCCGTCGTCGCTTTTCCGTTTTGTAAATAACTTCTGTGTCAGTGAAACTGTTCTTGCTTTTCTGTCGCTTCACTAAAACAGGCTATTTTAAAGTTTTTTTGGGGACCAAAGTTCGTGTTTACAGGACCGTTAGGCCACAATGTGCTTTATTTCTGTATGTTTATACGACGATAGCATACTTACGTGTTTCGAATATAACAATGCATTGAAAAATCCTAAATATCAGTTCTCTGTGTTTTCCACGTAGAGAAAAGATGTTGAGATACAAAAGTATCTATTAGCGGAGCAGTTAGCCGAGTTTCTGAGAGCCTTCAGCTTGAGCAATGGATTGAATTTGTGTTGTTCCCATAGCAGCCGTCAGGTTTTATTTGGCTGTATGCCATTAAAGTCCCGATGAAATACACTTCGCACGTATATAGACTGCGAATACACTGCGTTGCATTGTAGAAAGGCTAGCCTACCGATTTCTTCGGGAGAGGGCAGTAAAGAAAAAATCAGTATACACAACTGAGTAAGAAACTATGGCTGTTGTTGTTCGATTCATTTGGAATGAACAAATGTCGCCGATCTCTAAGAATCGCTGCGAGTATCGCGTAGTCAGGAAGCATGCTCAACCATTTGAAGTGTCCCGGAATAAAAGCTGACAGTATGTTATGCTTTACATATGCAGGATAGCCAGGCGCACTATCAAGCGGATTTTGCATAAATAATTCGGTGCAGCGAGCGAAACAGCAGATATAAAAGACGGAAGTGAACTGCGCAGTTCCCTCCAAGAGTCCATCTCAGGGGCAAAAAGACCAACACTCGGTGAAGTCGAACAGTCTGTGGCAGACGGGGACCAGTCCCATCCTCGCCCCCGAAGTTCTTGGTAGCCTCACAGGTGCCGCAAGGGCGCGACTAAACTGCCCAAGAACAGATATTGTAGCCCGGGGATTGTTGGCGGACCTTGCATGCATCTGTATCAAATTGCCGGATAAGAATGAGTGATTTTGGTTGCTTCGCACGAGGTGATGAAACCTGCTTTAAACTGGACGCAGCTCAATGCCAACTGCGTCTTTATGAAGAAAGTTTGGAGAGATCCCTCCATAATTGTTCATAAGTATCCGCGTGTACGATATGTCACAACTGTGGCTGCCGAACTCCCTGGTTCTTCATTTTCAGACAGGCAGTGCAGAAGGACTAGGAAGAAATGAGTAAACAGCGCGGCTCTTGAGGCAGCCCCTCCCTCTGTAGGAAGACGCATCCTCTTAAGACAGGCAGCTTCTTCTTTTTGCGCCGCCGCCTCAAGAGGAATGCCACATTGGGCCCCCTTTTTTAAGCCACGAAGCTGTTGGCTGTTGGTTGTAATGCGCGCAGCCCGTATTTTAACTTATCTCCTCACAGTGGTGGTCTGGAGTCGCACTGCGTCTATTGTGAATGTGCATTTACTACGTGTGGACTCCCGAGAATGTGAGCAAGCGACATACCAGTAATCGAGCTGCCATCTATCATTAATCGACAACTGCGCTGTCTTTGCTTAAGGAGTGAAGTACTGATAAAATGATATTCTAAAGTGAGAAAAAGTGGTGTATAGAGACTTTTTGGACATGCAACCATTAGGGCGTTCAGAATTATTGGAAAATGCAGTCGGGGGTGATTTTTGAGCAACTCGAGTGGGTGCTGTTGTTGGAGCAAGAAATGTTCTGAACATTTTAGTTCAAAAATTTAAAAAGATAAAGAAGCCGAATGCGTTCTTTTTCGCAGAAAATGCTCGCCTGGGTGAAGGCAGTGGGTGCCATTCAGCCCTATTTCAGGTGCTGAGCTACAAAAGAGACACGTTCGGTTATTTCGTACAGCAAGCCATGCAATTTCTGCTGCCATTTCTGCCGATTAGTCCAGTCCGAGAGGTGATAATAGTTTCTTAATGAAACACGTACGTTCCTAAACAAAGCTAAGGTACACGTATTAAAAGAAAATAAAAGGAAACAAGGAAGAGAAAGCGTAGTTTTTCCTTTGAGTTGAATGAGTGGTTGTAGTACAAAACGGGTTTTACGCGGCGGCTTGTTTGGCTGTTTTGGCGATCTAGGAATGAGGAAACTACGCTATGTGTATTGCTGTTCTTGCAGTGCGCCTTGCTAACGATAGCCCTGCTGGGCCCAGCCTGTGGGGGCTACCTGGGCGGCGGCGGAGGAGGCATTGGCTTCGGAGGCGGGGGCTACGGTGGCGGCATTGGCTACGGAAAGGTAATTGTTGCCTTTATGAAAAGATACGAGCTTTGTTTAAAGGCGTTGCATAGCGACAGTGATCCTGCAGCGAAAACGGGACCTGGACACTGCCTTCGACGAGGTATTCGCGGCCTTTTAATTTGTAGTTTTAGCTTTGTGGTGTAGTAACGCTGCAGGAAAATTACTCTATCATGAAGTTTGCCTCGATTACGCAGGAATCATTCAATGATAAGTTACATGAAGGCTCTAAAGCTCGACAAAAGGGTCGACGTTGTGTATCCTGCTCGTTTACAGAATGACCACAGCACTATAGTGAATGAGTGAACTCAGAAGCAATGCAGTGTCTGTTATAGTTGAGTACATCTATAGAGGACATCCGCCATGCCTTTCTTTGTAACACATTGCTTTGTAAGCGTCCCTATGGCTTTCTTTGGTATGCATAACCAGCGTTGGACAACAACAGCATGAACCTTGCCAAGTCATTGAGAGCTGCTGTAAACAATGTGCGGTTATTTATTATCCTTCGCATGCATTTTATAGACGAGCCTGAAAAATCAGTGATAATTCGCAAGGAAACGGCTGTTTCAAGGGTTTAGCAATGAGCATTCATTTAAATATAAGTAATGTAGAATAGACCCAATGCCGGAATGATGTCATATAGCAGCGGATCTTTGGCGTTTCTATACCTCCGGGTCTTTTCACATGGTTTGGCATGTACATTTGAAATGCCAACTAACCAAGCATCACCCACGAGCGACTGCCTTCAGTAACACGATCAAATTAGGCAAACAGTTCAGTCTAAATGATACCAAGTAATTCAGCGCACGCATTAACGTAGTGTATTCATTGCTCACGTACTCCCGTGCGCACTTTAGAGAGAATTATGTGGAAGTGTTCAATAATTCAGTACTTAGCAACTGTGCTTGAAAGGCACAGATTTTCCCCTTTTGTAGCCAGTTTCCTCTGGGCGTACGATATTTTAAAGTAATTCTTAACTTTATTGAAGAAATGACCAGAAAATCTGCACTTCTGTGCACAGTTTTTGCTCCCTTTCATATTACGCATGGTAGTGCGCGTTTTCTAGATTTCGCCATCATCAGTGACAGTTGACTGGGAGACGACAAAATGAGCTTAGCCATGGGAATTTTTAAAAATTTAAAGTACAGCATCCAATATCCCTATATTCCTCAAGAGAAAACTATACAACAGCTGTATTTTACCGGTACTCACCTATGGGGCAGAAACGTGGAGGCTAACAAAGAGGGTTCAGCTTAAGTTAAGAACAACGCAGCGAGCTATAGAAAGGAAAATGGTCGTTGTAACACTAAGAGATCGGAAGAGGGCGGAGTGGGTGAGGGAACAAACGCGGGTTAATGACATCTGAGTTGAAATCAAGAGGAAGAAATGGGCTTGGGCAGAGCATGTAATGCGAAGGCAAGGTAATCGCTGGTCATTAAGGGTAACGGAGTGGATTCCAAGAGAAGGCAAACGTAGCAGGGGACGGCAGAAAGTTAGGTGGGCGGATGAGATTAAGAAGTCTGCGGGGATACAGTGGCCGCAACTGGCAGAGGACATGGTTAATTGGAGAGACATGGGAGAGGCCTTTGCCCTGCAGTGGGTGTAGTCAGGCTGATGATGATGATGATATCGAGTATCCATCAACTAATCGAGCATCCGATAGCTGTTGTCATTAGTGAAAATGGAAGAAAAAACGTCAAAAACATCGATGAGAATGGTTCTTGCACCGTGTACGGTGCGGGTCCTCACTGGCGCAGCTGTGGCAGCCCTACAAGTTCGGCTACCAGGTGCTGGACAGCCACGGCACTCAGCACCGCGAAGAGAAGAGCAACGGACTGGGCAGCGTGCAGGGCAGCTACGGCTACACGGACGCGTGGGGCCACTTCCGGCAGGTGCACTACGTGGCCGACAAGTACGGCTTCCGCGCCAAGGTGCTCACCAACGAACCGGGCACGGCCAACCAACAGCCGGCCGCCGTCAAAATGCTCTCCAGTGGAGGTGGAGGCCATGGCCGCTAGCGAGTGTCCACGGTGCCCGCAGCGTGAGAAACGCCGGGATTGTGAGGGCTGTCTGTGTACCTAACCGAAATGTGGCCGCACAAGGCGGCTGCAGGCCGCCTTCGGGTATTTGGTGGTGCGGGTTCAGAGAGGACGGGATGACAGCATAAGCAATTTACGATCAAATAGATTGGCATTGCCTCAAGTTTGCTTGTTGGCTTTGCCCCTCCTAGGCCGGGTTGAGCTCAGACTCTTCTGATTCTAAATTGACACAGAGTAGCCACCCGTTGCACTGCAGTTAGCAGCTTTTTAAACGGCACAGGAGGGGCTATCTACAGCGGCAGCGAGATACTTGATAAAAAAGGAGCAACAGTATAATCTTTAGTACTCGCCGTACATGAGACTAAGAAAAATAGTAATGAGAAACAATTGTCTCAGGGTACACGCACTGCCTCAAGCCAGTGCACTAAAGCTAGCTTTAAGCGCACCCTGCAACATGTTCTTAGAGAAAATCGTTAGAGAAAAAAAAAATCGGAAAGAGGATGACACAAAAGGGAGCACAAGAAACCCACCCACGCCAATCAGACCACAACTCCTAGACACGAAAAAACTCCTGAAAGGGGCCCTTCTCACTTTACACTAATTTAGCAAGCTAAAGCATCTTTCTCAAAGTCGCTAATGAAACCCAGTAGCTTCGGTAAATAAACTAGAAAGCATTACTATAGATACACACAAACAGTAGCCAACACGCCTGTAAGATGTTCTCGTCTTTGCTGCACGTGACTGATGACTGCAGAAAACTGAAAGTATTGTCACAAAGAATTTCTGTGAAAGGAATGCTCGAGCCTTGAAGCGGAAAGTTAATATCCTCGCTGTAACCCCGAGTCCTGCTTCGAGAGCGTAGTATTGCTGTGATGTGCGGGATAAGCGCTTCTTCATGCGTGTCGGGAGCGGACGTGGTGCAGTGAGCAAGTTCTTCAGAAAATCTTCAGAACAGCTCTTACATTCGGAAGGATACTGTTTGGAGAGCGAAAAATACTCGGAAGTAGCTCAATGCCCTTGCACAGCGCTATCTTATAAACCTTATCTATGATTCCACCCTGTAATTATCTAATGAAGGCGGCGAACACCGACTGCAGGAGTGGAAGGTTACGTTTGTGGGGTCTAGTTTTTGAAGCCGCCAGTCTTAACAGCAGCCTTTGTGAGAGTGACCTTGTGTTGGGCCAGATACCACGGAAGCGAGCGTAGTCTTTCGCTTTCAAACAAAACGCATGCGGCGCTGCACATTGTATGTGTGGCCATCTTTGTTTTTGTCGGGACTGGTAACTTTTTGTTCTATGCGTAGAATTTTTGCAATATACTGCTGACGGCATTCGATATCACAATGGAAGAACTGAACAATAATAAGCGATAACGGGGAGCGTCCATTGCAACAAAGTTGACCGAAAGTTTCACATTGTAAACTTGGGCTCAAGGCCAGGTCGGGATTCGTCCCAGCAAATATGAAACCTGGATCTTGGACGCTTTTATTAGGACATACTTCTTAAATTTAAGAGGCAAAGGTAAACACGGCAGCTTGCAGATTTTAAAACCGGAGCCCTGGTTTTCCGCGGTGCTTAAGAGACGACGAAAGTTTCCCAATTTAATGCTCTGCATGAGGTATCTACAAGTGAAAAGAATGCGATACTGTATGTGTAATGTCTTTTGAACTAAGTTCTGCATATTTTTGCACCTTGGCCGGAATGCACGTTATTTTGTCCTGTATTGCGAATGTAGGTTTTCCTTTCTTGTATGATCTAGCATTCACGTTATTATGCTCTAATTTGTTCTTCGCCACCAGCTACACACCACTCTGCGAGTCATCTTTGCTGGCAAATTTCTTCTACCTTCTAGAATTTTTGTCCTTGTGTGTAAATATTCGTGTATATAAGGCAAAGAAACCATTATAGCTAATATACACTAAGGTGTGCTTATATTGTACATTTTACCAGCAGATATAAGTGAATATCCATGCATAAGCGTACAAGCTTGAGTTGCTATTACTAAAACGGATGCATAAACACCGGGTGTGTAATGTGCACTTCTGGCGCAAAGTTTAACTGCTTCGCAAATCACCCTGCTTGCAATATCAACGGCACCCTTTGCTGAAGGCAACTAACGTTTTTAAGCATATTCAGCTTTTCGTTTGACTCACTTTTTTCCTTCCTCTTCGCATATATGCCCATGCAGCGGCTTTCGGACAATGAGCCGAATGCAATACATCGGTAAACAGCCAGCACAGTAGAGGTGTTGCTGTAAATTTAACGCTTGGCACTCAACTTGAAGACCGCTCTGTTCGCGCAATAAGGCGACAGGCATCAAGTTGTTCCCCACTTGCAAGTAGGAATTCCTTAATGACGCGGCTGCACGTTTCGGGGATGGTCATGACGTTTACACTGCGCAAAAAGCATGACCATAAAGCAAGTCACGAAAGGACGAGGTCACGAGACGTCCTTGTAGTAAGAACTCGGCGGCTAAAACGGACTGCCTGCTGACTTTTCTCGGCAGGCGATGACGCGCATCCTGGCGAACATGCAGCCAAGGAAGTGCGTCCCGGTCAGATGTGGCAGGTAGAGGTTACCGAGACAATCGTTAGCGAAGTGCTCCGAGGTTGAACGCTATTTTTGCACCAATATAAGGACTCTGTCCAGTGCAGATTGCGGGTGCAAACACTATTACAGTAGCTTTTTACTGCGGTTTCTACAGCTTACTAGAAAGAAGCACGCTTACGTCACTCTCTCTGTCCACTACGCGCACTCTTCTAGGGGCACAGCGATGCACTTTCTCGAGCCCAATCGGTTCCCGGAGTCTAGCCATTGTCGCCCGCTAGGTGGCGCGTCCTTGCTTGGCGTATCGTGTCTCACGTTCATCCGGCGTGTCCTTGGACCCAGGGTCAAGTCTAACACAATAGGCTCGTTACGTATTGTTTTCGCTGTGAACAGGGTCTTTGCGCACGCATCCCTGCTTGTATCCTAGCTTGTTTGCGAAATAGGGTGCCGGACAGCGAGGTTTATTTTATTGTCGTTAATGGCACCGCAAAAGCGGCCGTTTGCTTTTATTGCCTTGCTTTCGCTGGCTTTCGATGCGCGAGGAAGGACAATCTACTCTTTCTAATGCGCGGGGTACGCTTACAATGCACGCTGACACAAATGTAAATAGGTAGTGGCGCCAACTTGCACGCTGCTGTTAACAAACTATATCAGACGCATTAGCATGGCGCTTACTGAGAGTAAAAAGCCCTGTTGTATGCCGACTGCATGCACTGTAATAGCTGGGCTTCACATATTGCTCGCTGTGTTTAGTATTCATTGCTATGTTGACGCTATCTTCGAGCTTTGTGGATATTCTTAATTTCTGAACGTTATTTTTGTGCACTTTGTTTTGAGCCAATGAAAGCCTGAAACGTTCATTTGCGCAAATGTGCTCGGAAGAAAAAGTTTCATTCGGATCCGCTGACCGTGGCACTGTTGGTAATCAATGTTGTCTTGCACTGAGTAGCTGTCTTTTGTGGAAGCTTTGGTTTGACCTTATAAGCAGTGAAATTGTGGTCTGTTGTGCTATTATGCCTCTTTAAGTACATAAATTTCATAAATTTTATGCTGGTGAATGGGCTGCGACATGTATTTTTACCATTTTATGAAGCAGTGTTGGTGCGGGCTTAAACTTATAACTATTCCAGTTGAACGAAACGCGGACGTTACGTTGATACGTGTAAAACTCACGCAATACATTCTGAACCTTCTGCCTCTTTATCTATAGCCATTACATATGTTACAGACTTTGAATCGTGGATATAACCACATTCAACTGATCCTTTTTATTTTGCATCGAATTTTGCAAATTCTGCCGTGCTTGCTTTCTCAGAATCTTGTGTTTTGTTGTCAAGTGTAAATAATGCGGTGTTTTTATTATCAAATTTCAGAGTCATGGCGCATTATTGAATATAAAGTATTGCCATGCCGTATTATGCTTTCCTGTCTTTCGTTTTTTCTTGTTTTTCACGAATCACATGCGTTCTGGCAAGGGAAAAAAAAACTCACGATGCTTATTCTTGCGTTCAGTGTAACTTGCACAGGTTCAAGGTTCTGCAGAGAGGTCGACAATAAGAACAATATGTTTGATTATAAAGATGCGAACTTGGTACCGCATTCATAAGCTAAAGCCACTCTAATAGTGTTGTAAAAAGCAGTACAAGCACTTGAGAGACCTAGTTGGCTACTTCAAAAGATGATCAGCTTTTCGCGGCTCAGGATTAGTAGCCAGAGCTCAAGGTACTCGTGGTTGGCTCGTAGTTACAGCTAAAGGAACAACGTTTTCGTGACTGACATCACTTAGCTGTTCGCGAGCATAGTCCCTTCCCTGAATAGAACGCTATGAGACAGCTCATAACGGCCCTACACAGAGCACGGGACGGCATCGGTTGCACGAAATCGCATTGCGTTTGATCACAGCTAGACGAATTATACGTGTGTTTCACAACTTTGGCACAGCTCCTGAAGACATTCTGAGGCTCGGCCTAAGCAGGAGTGCGCAGCAGAAAAAGAAAGAAACAGTCCTCCGGCTAATTTGCCAGCGGCGGTCGACGGCTGAGCTGTGCAAGAGTAGGTACGGCTCGCGTAATGTATGTATATGCAGTGCTGGGCGCCACATTCAGTCTGCTGAACGCATTTTACATAGTGTAAAAGAGAGCGACCAGAGTGTAATTAACGCCAGCAATTTCCCGTGACTGGCAGAAAGCGAGTGTTTCCCGTGCTTCCGAGTTGCGTAATGGCGACGCATGTCATGATGTGGCCCAGGAAGGAAGAGGGGGCGGGCGCCTCGGCGCGAGATGCAAAACGCGTGACGAGGAAATGGCATGTTCCACGTGTACGAGGCGTGCTTCTTCCCGCTCGAGCGCCGACACGTGCCGCTGCTTTGTGGCGCATGAAAGGCTGTGCCTTCGCGTGCACGCTCTACAAAGCACGGGGCTCTGATTGAGAGGCAAGATACGCAGGTAAGCACCGCACGGAAAGCGTGGGAATGGATGCGGAAATTTTTTGTTTATTTACATTATTATGTCAAAAGTCTTAGGCTCCTAGCAGACGCTGCGGCTTCCCTTCGGTGCTGAAGCGGGCAGAACAGTGCGTTAACTTACAGATTAGACGCTAAAACGTGGCTAGAAACGGCGCCCGCGAGCTCGTATGTGCAATACTTCAAGACACACAGGTCATGAGTTGTGCCAGTAAAGAATTCTGGAGGGATTTTAAGGAGCAAAATAAACACTACCGGGCGGCCGAAAATCAAAACCATATAAGCAAGCGGTGAGTCGACGATAACATATGTACCATAAATGGTAATAATGCATAACACATACACATACTCACATAGCCAATTACTTGGACAGGAGGCAAGTTAGTGGAGGCTAGAAATGTTATTTGAATCGAGAAACGTTCTAAAAGAAATTACACTTTTTTGAATGGTATGCATTCGTTATACAGTTATTTAAGTCTGGAAGCCTTGCTTGAAGGCCGGTTTGTACCAGCTCAGCGCAGGCAAAAAGAAAAAAAAGTTACCTAGGACCCTATGGCGAAAATGTTAGCTCAACCGTAGTTTCATTTGCTGCAATGTGATTAACAATCTAATGAGTCCGCCGGGACTCATTCACCCATTAGTGCTCTTGCACCATTTTCTCGCTTATAACAGCACATGTCTTTCCTGTAAGCAATATCCCCGTCAAAAATATCGTCATTCACAAACATCAATTAGATGACGTACAGCCTTTCTCAAAGGTAACCAGGCTTCATGGTTTGCTTCTCATTCGTATAACACAGCCATCACGGCTTCCCTTAAGATCAAAAAGTTCTTTGAAGGTGAGAACAAGGGTTCTTCTTACCATACAGAGATTTAGAGCTCGAGGGCTGTCATAATAGTTTCAATATACGACTGAGAAGAAGAACGTGCAGCCTGGTTACTTTTGACAAAGGCTACCTCCACAATTGCGAATTTTTGGATTATGCGCTAGCGCTTAAGCTATGACCACTGCATCCACTTGTGTGTCAAAAGCAAAAATATTTCCTTTAAGATTGTTTCATTAAATTATATAGGAATAGTACCGAAGATATTTTGTACTCATAGTCACTTTTTTTTTTCTAGGCGAATGCACCTGATTCGTTGCCAGCCGTTCTTATTGTCATGACTAGAGGCCGGATTTTTAGGCACTAAAAAGCACGTTTTAGGCACCTTTAGGCACCTTTAGGCACCTAACGGAGAAATATAGGCACTATAAACTTTATAAAAAGTGCACACAGTTCTGAACTTCAGCGCGCAATATCTGCCGTAAAATAAAACAAAAACACAGCAGGAATGATTTGGGACCTTAAGCAAGGTGCGAACGTTAGAAGCCGTTTTTTTAAAGCCTGTCGCGCAACTTTTCGTACAATACACATGCCTCAGCAGAGCAAAAGGGACGGTTACCAGCCCTTTTAAAACACTTTGGTATACCTCGAAACAAACAATTCGCTTGTTGTGTACAAAAGTAGAAACAATGAACACCTTAACAGGAGGCCATGTATTTAGAAATTGATAGAAACATTGTTAATTCAAAGCATCTGACAAATGAGTTCAGTCTTCGCTCGCACAGGAATTGAACTTATTTATTTCAGGCATACACGATGCTTCAACATGAGTAAATATGTAGTCATTTGTGTAAACAGTGTTTTATAGTTTGTGGCTTCATGTGTCTGGAGATACGCGACTATCAAATGGTGCTTGCCATTAGAAGGGTCTGGAAACCATAAATACGAGGTGCTAGAAAATGTTAGACAAAGTGCTGCTTGATGCGGAATATGCCGAAAAGAATCATAGTTCTGCACGGGCCTACGTACATCCACGAGGATCCATGGTAAAATAAACGTCGTCCATTTAGAAATCACTGTTAAAGCTATAGAAGCAGTAGCAGACAAGCACTATCTCCAGGTTGATGCCTCTTATCAGTAAGAACAAGCTTGTATGATGAAAAAAAAACGCTTAACATCAATGGATGTTACAGGAGCATGCTTGTACTTAGGAACATTTGATGGCTTTACACTGTTCGGTATCATAGAATGTTCACCGGTAAGTACTCCTGAAATTTGCTTGAGGACTGAGAACCCCTCGTTTTTGTCCAAGACTGACTGCAAAAAATAAGGCAGGTTACCCAGGTGGAGAGTTTAATCAGTTAAACTGTTTCCAGCAGGTTTATGGAACATTTTACAGTTGGTTTCAATTGGAACCAACTGGGAATTATTTGGACGGACCTATAACTTACTCCGTATACTTTCCGAAATGTGGTGCCATCTGGCCAACTACCACCTGAACAGCCAAAGTCATTGCTGCCACGATAAAATGGCAGAAATTAGGAAAAAGGTTGCTTCGATATTTTCGGCTGACGTGGTTGGTATTGTGTACACAGCCGACGTAGGTGCAGTGTTCACCGCAGCCAAATGACGAGGTCATCTAATGTTGCCACGTGTGTGTTCTACTCAAAACCGAAATGGATTCGAAAGCAAACAGAATCTGAAAGCAAAACCACAGCGTATTCCAGGCCCACTTTCTATAAAATAGGGCATTTTTAGGCACCGACGTCGGAAATAGGCATTTATAGGCACTGACACCCAAAATAGGCATTTATAGGCACTATAAAAAGAGTGTTAAACATATTGTCAACACCTAATTCGTGCTCATATGTAAAAATGGTGCGCCTACGAAGCATTAAAAAAATAGGCTTTTGCATAAAATCCGGTCTCTAGTCATGACGTATAGTCTGAATCTTTAGCAATGAAACAAAAAATGCGTAAGCTAACGAATGTAAAACATTCAGTATATAATCTGATTTATTGCGTTCTTCTGCCGTGTATATTAATCTCCCACCAGCCTGGTTCAGAAGGAACCATCTTTTGGGTATTCGAGAAGAAGGTATCGAGCATCCTCATATGCAACGATGCAAACTTAGTGGAAAGCGGCAGCGCGCAGCAACAAGGACGAAAGAGAGACACGAGAACACAGGAGAAGCGCTGATTCACCATGTAACCCGCACTAGGATAGTAACGCAAACATACTCTGTACTGTGTGCATGGCTGATAGCATGTAAAAAATGCTTTGTGTGGGTGAGTACTAATCGCGAACGGTTGGAAGGAGTTCAGATGCTCCACGTAACTTACGATGGAGAGGCAAAGTTAACTGCTGGGTGAATGTCAGGATAGTTTAAGGTGGACCTAAGCTGCAGAAAGGGCTTGAAAAAATGCAAGAAAACGGCATGCCAACCGATGGAAAGTTGTCGGTCGGCTCCCACCCAGCGCACGCTGTCTTTGTTTTTGTTTATTCCCCTCTTCATATTCTACATCTCTTCAATTTCCTAAAGTCCTGACTTTATCATCATGCCTGTCGTCTTCCTTTTTTTCTATATCCTACAGCGCGCCTCTCCGCATTCCACCTCCAGCGAAGCAGGAAGACAGAGAAAATAATCCTTATTAATAGCAACGCTAAAAACCTTGCCGGGACGTGTCGCTTACACCAAGAGCCCTCCCAGAACGACCCGTTTAGAGCGCTTACTACTCCACTGAAAGAAAATATGGCACATTTGCAAGCCCATATAGGTAGCTCGCTGCAACACTGGCTGCCCAAGTAGGAAGCCTAAAATGCGGTCGAATTTCTTTGGAGGAGAAATTCTAGAGGCTCGTGTGCTGTGCGATGTCAGTGCACGTTAACCCCAGGTGGTCGAAATTTCTGGAGCCCTTCACTACGGCGTCTCTCATAGCCTGAGTCGCTATGGGACGTTAAACCCCCATAATCCGATAAACACATAAAATGACTAAGCTAGTGACAGCGCGAGGCATTGAAGGCATAACGCTGCACGTTTTAGAAAAACCAGGAGGTTGGAATGAGTCAGAAGTCTTGTGTGACGATTCCCCAAGTCAGCGGACGCGAAGTACACCGCAGGCGCCGTCTCAGCGGCACCCAGCTGCACGGGGAAGAAGGGAAAGGGAAATAAACGCTCCCTCGCTTTTCAAGGAGAAGAGCCAGTTTGACTCTCGCCAGCAACGTGTACTGTCGCTTTACGGGCGACCCTTCCCGTGCCCTCCTCAGGGCACATCGGTGACCCGTTTCGGCATTCGCTTCCAAGCTCGCCCCCTTACAATACTATAACACCTTGCATCACAATAACCCTCGGTTTTTACACGAAAGTAAAAGGCCTCTCATTCTGTCTTGGACTACGCCTACCAGGATATCATTTTCACTAAAACTGAAAGAGACAGCAAGGGTTAAAGACGATGACGGAGGGAGCGTTCATTAAGGGTGGTCTACTGTGGAATTTTGGGCGGATTAAAAAGAAGTCAATGCTTTCGCATTCACAGCACGTAAATATGCTTAAGTGCCCTCCATAATTTTCCTTTGATAACATCTAGTGATCTTTTAAGGGAGCTTTTAGCAACTGCGTGGAAGCACAGGTGGTGCCGCGCGCATCATTTACACAAGAGGAAAGGACTAAAAAATTGGCTGGGAGGTTCAATCCGGCTGAACCTAGTTTACAGAGCGGAAGCTCGATGAGCCTCTCGTTCTTCTTCGGCTTATGCTTCAGTCTTAGCATGTTTCCTCGCTCTATCCTTCCCCAACGCGCCCTGTCGAAGTTCTTGACCAAAAGAATCATCAGATTCAATTAGCCGTCTACGATACACAGCCGAAGCACTGGTTCCAGCGCGCGGCTCCTCCATTGCTACCTGCGAACATCAAGCAATGCTCCTAACTTTTTATTATCTTCTCAGATGAACGACGAGTCACGTGGCTCAGCGCACCTGCGAGGTTAGCGTTGAATAACGTTGTTCAACGCAGTTACGAAGGCGAGCGAACGCTGCCCTCTCCGCGCGCCACAGCTGCGCCGAGGCGCGACAAGTCACATGGTAGGACGTCACAGCCACACCCTCACTCCAATGCTTGAAGGTCATTCTTCGGAGCCGCATGACCTTGAGGTTTTGCATAGGAGCAGTAGAGCTTCCACTCTAAAAAAAAATATCTTCATTGGTCACCGTTATTGCCTGGGACAGTCGTCCTGCACGCTCATGTGCTTGGCGGTCGTAGTGCTGCTTAGGTTTATGGGGCGTGTTTATTCGATAGCCAGCAAATGTCTCCAAAATCTAGAACTCAGCGTGGGTCAGACGCTGGAGCACAGATGCGCTCGACTAATCGTCAGCAGCTTGTTTCCTGCGCAACGCAAGTGATTGTGAGGAGGCAGATCAACCCGCAGCTAACGACAGAAAGAAAAGTGGACGAACGCAGTGTCAAGTATGCATATACAATGGCCAAGACTGCTCCTGATTGTGGCTAGCAGCACATCTGACGTCCTAGAATGTGAAACAAACGTGCGTCTTCTTTCTCCCGTGACCTAGTTCAGGCTACGAGATCGGCAGTATGTTTTTGAGATCAGGCGCTCGACGTACCGAATCACACTAACTATACAGACGTCGTCTTTAAATAGCAATCTTTATCGGCAGTTCTCAGCCTTGGAGCAGTGAAGAAAATCTATTCAAAAGAAAAGATGGTGAGATAGCAAGACGATAATTCCAGTTCAATATCTTGTACTACGGGAAGCGGAAGCCGGAGTATAAGTAGGGTAGAGTAAGAGAACCAAGAAGTACGTAACGATGGACACAAGAAGCGTGAGCCAGTACTCTAGCTTATCGTACAACTTTGCTTAATGTATTCGACCGCAGCAGTTTTCCTTTCGACAGAAAGGTCCAGCAAGATCTTTCCCCTCGGTCAAGACGAACCTTGACGAACAGTCTACTCCACTCAACTTACGACGCACTCTTACATGTCGGAGCCTTGCAGTTGGCGCCAAGAGATACGGACCTCCGAGGAAATCTGAGTCTGATGATTTCCCTGCGGTATGGCTACCTGTCCGCCTTGTCTACTCCCGCTGGGCATCCGGATTCCAACACAGCATGCATTTCCTCTGAATTGGCACAAAATAAAAGAAAGAATGGTCATGAAACACATTTTTGCCTCATCCTGCCGTTGCGTGAGCTTGGACGAAACTACAGATAGGCAGTTAATAAAAACACTGGAAGGGATACGTAGGCTCCGCCTTAAGGGTATGACGCAATAGAGTTAATGAGTTAATGTCCACATGTGCGGAATTGACCATTCTCAACATTGAATTCATAGATAGCTGAGAGTCCTCATACCACTCCCGGTGCTCTGGTGCAGCGGTTAAGCGATGCACCACTGCCCTGCGATGGCAGGTGCTGCCAGCAATCGGTGTTGCCACCAGAGTCAATCATTAATTTAACTCCCACCTGCAATGGTGGTCAGTTTGCTCACAATCCGGCAAGCAGGCTGTGATGACGCCACAAGGTCGCCTGACTTAGGTAGCCCACGTAGGTTGCCAGAGAGGCCGGTTGCTCCGGCCGCTCCGCGCTGCGAGGCTTGAAATGGTTGCCGACGCCGACGCCGACGCCAACGCCAATGCCAAAGCCGACGCCGGAGGAGGAGGAGAAGACAACTTCTGTTTTCTAACAAATGCATTCCCCCACCCCCTTCTGCCCTAGGCCGCAGAGGCAGGAGGCACAGCGTTAGATGCTGGCCGTGAGGTCTTGTGTACCGGCGGGTCCTTGAGCAAGTCGGAAGAAGCGGAGCTGGAGCTCAGGGTCCGGACTACGCGCAGGATGGCAAAATATGGGGAAATTACTCAGCATTAAGGTTTGTAACTTAAGCTTGTAACCACTGATCCACCGCGGCGGCCTAAACATGTATCGACGCCTTTATGTCGGGACTCCGGAAGCAGCGGGTCGACGGGTCGGTCCAGCCAGTCTGCCATCCTGAAATTGAAAGCGTAGCTTGGAGGGTCCCTAGAATGTAAAGATCGTGACGTCGGGCCGCTGCCACCACATTTATTGGCCGACGTAGTGATCGGCGGAGCAATGACAGCAGCGCCCGAACGTGTAGAAGGGCTCGCAGTTTAGCTAGTGCTGGTGCTAGCTCATCGTTACAGGCACGCGGCCAGGACTGGCCACGCGGGCCGCCATATTATCAGTCAGAGGAGGATAGCGACAGAGCAGGCTCACATCACGGAAGGTTTATGGCAGTTGACGACGACTGGCGAGAGCAACGTCGCCGCTCCGCCGCAAGCCCGCTCTGTAGGCGGTGACGGCAGCCTGGTTACCACTAACCAAGGCGGTACGCGCTGAAATCTACATCTTCCTCGTATCTAATTAGACAAGCTGATTTTTTGATTCCGCCCCGCGCACTAAGATAGAGCTAGAAACCACTAAGTCAGTCAGAATATGGCATCCTCGCCTCGTCAACTCCTGCTACAATGCACTGGACGCAGCGTTGAATATTAGCGTACCCTCTGTGCATCCCCAACGCCTCCTTGAAGACTCGTATCGTAAGCGCCGCCATCTCATTTAAGGGAATCGAAGATTTTCTATTAGCGATGCGGGGTGGTAATCAGCGCACGCTTCATCGCGTATTCAATGAAGACTGGCTTATTGTAGAACTGTCCCAGGTACAATCGAGTAATAAAATAATGCTAAAAGTTATTATATAAGTTGCAGGAACGGTACATGTTACATATGTTACATATCTGGTAACGTTACACAGTAACGTGGCGGCTAGCCGAAGAATGAGGCGTGATGAACGATGGAAAAGAGATTATTTTTAATGGCCGCTGGCCTAGCGCGAGCGCGCTGTCCCGCGCTACTGCCAGCTTCGTCGTCTTCGTCACACTTCCCGGGGCCATCGAGCGATCGTCCCGATCGGTGACAGAGAGGCGCAAAATGATGATGAGCTTCAGAGGATGGCGGGAGAGAAAGGAGAAAGTGGTGAGGTGCTGGCCGCCAAAGTGGATGAGATGATCGAAGGATGAGTCCCGGTCCACGAAGCATCCGGGCCGGAGGGTGCCAGGAGCTGACGGCTGAGGTCCTTGGACGCACCGGACGGCAGGGGCAGGGGGTGGTGTCTTCACGTGTGGGTCTTGGGTCGGTCGGGTCTCGGGTCGGTCGGGTCTTAGGTTGTCGTGTCTTGTGGTCCGGGCGGGGGACGGGGCTGGGGTGAGCGGCGAGGTCGGTTCAGGTCGGGCGGGCTGGGGCATGGCCGGGCGGCGCGGACCAGGCACTCACGGCCGACGTCCACGGCAGGCGCAGGACACCGAGGCTCCGGGACCAGGATGGCGATGAAGGGACCCCAGCACCTCACACCAAATGTAACGTGGCGGCCAGCCGAAGAATGAGGCGTGGTGAACGATGGAAAAGAGATGATTTAATGGCTGCTGGCCTAGCGCGAGCGCGTCGTCCCGCGCCACTGCCAGATTCGTCGTCTTCGTCACAATATAATATGTATCGCCACCCTGTCAAAATAACAGATTTTTTTTCAGTGTTGCAGTATTTTTCTTTAGTTCTGTCGCTACGAAAAGAAGCAGAGCAATGATAGAGGAAATTATGTTGTTAATGTACAAATTTTGGTTGGTACTGTAAGTCACTGCATCACAAAGCTACAAAATATTGACTGTGACGGCACAAAAATCTTCTGTTATGTTTTTCGACTAAATGGAAAGTTATTTTAATATATAAAGTTGAAAAATAACGTTATATGCTTTATCCCAAACAGTAGCCTAAAAACCGAAGTAAACATTGTGCTAATGCTGTGTTTTAAATGCTGTTGGAACGTTTCAATCGTAGCTATAAAAGAACACTACAATTACCTTTTAAGCACTGTGTTCCACAACTCATCCTATTGTTCTTACAGCAAGGATGTTCTTAAGGAGCAGCATTTCGTACAAAATTTCTTAGATTGCGCCTTTATTTTGTTACCCTGTACGAGTATTTTGCTGGAAAACTTGTCTTATTACCCGTACACCCCTTCGCTTGTGGCTTTATGTCTATATAATGGCTACATGAGCTTGTCTGTATAATATTCGTTCAGAAGTGAGAGAGTTGCTTCTATTGTTAGGCGTCTATTAAAGAACTCAAGTGTCGCCCTCGCTGTTCCTGAACAGCGCGAAGTTGTCTACCTTCGTAACTGGAGAGCCTGAACATTCTTGCAATGTTAATGCACCAATTTAGAGAAAGTATCGTATATGCGGTTTAAAAGCTATTTAAGATTACTTTGACATTAATGCAACGTATTGGAAACGTTAAAAAATGTAAATTAGAACAATTTAGTAACGTTGGACCAATAAAAACAAGTAACATTGCTGTAACATTTCGGTGCAACTAGGGGTGAAACGAAATGATCTGCAGGAGAGAAAAAAACAAACAAATGCACTACTGCTGTCCTGTGAGTAACTCCTCTGCGCTATTAGGAACGTGAATAATTTGAAACTTGCCCAGCCCTGCATTCTTAAAAAAAATGAGTTGTTTTCATAGCCAGGTTCATTATTCTTCCGCTCTCTCGGCAAGCTTCGTATATTATTTGAAATTTATTATCGGTTCCACAGTGCTTTTTCCGGCAACAAGCATGGCAACTTACTTACCTGGAATACACACATTTTTGGGATCCTTCTTTGGAACTCAGAATGGTGGAAAAATGTACAAAAATGTCCGCTAAATATCTTTCTTCGGTAGTTTCGTTCCTTCACCGTATGCGCCCGTCAATAGTTCGTCTCGGAAAGTAGTAATGTAGCTTGAAATATCAAACACTGAATGCACTTTTTTTTCTTTTTTTTTAAAGCGAGAAAATTCTGCCAATGCCTAGCCATTATGTTTCGGAAAGAGTTCATTCTGATTTTACCGAGAGAATAAGGCGGAAAGGGTTGGCAGGTTTGAAATGACACTACTCGCGCCACCTCTTCGATTTTTGTAGAACCCCCAGGCGAAGTACACGTAAGCCTGAGAGATGGCGCTACGAAGACTGTCTCCTTAAAGCCCCTTTTATGTCTCCTCTTTGAAGCACAAATCAGCGTTGCTGCCTGCCTACAAAGAGGGTGCGTCTGTTGTTCTTTCAGACAACGCATATAAATCAAGGGCGACTGATGCTGTGCTTTCGGTAATCGACAGGTGGACGGGTGTGTTTTAGGTACGAGCGCAAAGCGACGGAAAAAGATCATGTGGCAAGTTGAACCTGAATAACCTTGTAAAGGATTCTGAGAAGGGAAAGCTCCGCTTAGCCTTATTATTTTCTGCAAATCCGCACAAAATCTCCGTTAAGCGTGATTGTCTCTGAAAATGATACATGAATAAATGTCTACCATAGTTTTATTTATTTATTTATTTAGAACATACTGCAGGCCTACAGTAGGCCCAAGCAGGAGGGGCGAATACATAATATATGCAAAAAAGAACAGGTTTAGCAAAATTGAAAAATGTTAAATACAAGTTGTAACACAAAATACAGCAATAAATACAAGGCTCAGATGCAAAATACAAAAAGTAAACGTAGAAATAAATGGCTCTCAAATTAAATGCTGTGAAGAAAACATAGAGTCAAAAGAATCAGCTCTGGTTAAGAGATCTGGAGAGACAGCAGAGCGGAATTGTTGTAATATCAACGACACTTTTAAGGCCAAAAACTCAGACTATAAAAGGTCTGCGGTTTGCCGTGTATTTTCTGTCTCTATCTGTTAATTTTTGAGCGCTATGTTTAAACAGAAATGCTTGTTTTGCTCCGCTCGTCTGAGTCGTCCGAAGATTTTAGTTTACTTATTTGTCCATTTATTTACTCAATATAAAACATGCTTGGCATTGCTGACAAATCAGCTTGGAGACAGCGCTAGTGCCTTAAAGCCGTGGCACCACTGCTCCGCAAGCTGTGCGCATGCGCTGGGTGACGTCATAGCCCGCAGCTGTTGTGTGCGTTAAGTGTTCCTTTGTGTCCGTTTTTTTTTTGCGCTGTGTACTCTGTACTCCAAAGAGAATACAGTGTTTTTGAGAGGTTTAAGGGACTCAAAAGTGACCCTCACTTTAGCCTCGCGTCCTGCTCCCAGAATCTAAATGGCAGAAAAGAAATAATTTTTAGGAGAGACGCACTAAAGCAGTTGCCATGCGTGAACAAATCTTTGAGTAGCTTCCTAACACTTTCTTCTTACCTGAATCGCAAGCTGCCTGTCGTGTTGATCCTCAAGCGCACTCATATCAAAAGAGCAGCTTCCTACCCAGCTAGGTGGCAGGTGGGTCATCTAGGGGAAGGGACTTTGTGACATCATCACAACTTGCCCATACATAGGGACCGCACAGACAATGGCTAAGCGGCTGAGCGAAAGCTCTACTACTACCGCTCTAAAATAGATATAGATTGGAAACAGATCATTGATGCCTACACAGCTGGACACAGGTGCGTCATTGCACGTTCCACGGGGTTCAAGGCAAGGAACCAGATTTTTTTAGAAAATCAGGAGCCGTATTCTGTAGCTACCCTGTGCACTTTTGTCCATTTTGTGCGCTGCCATTTGTCACTGAGATATACCCGCGGCTTTCAAGCGTCTGTGGGTATGGCACCCGACCACTGAGTTGTTGGCGACCGGAAGTGACCATCTGCTGCACATCGCATCCAGCCAATGATCAGCCACTTGGATGCAAATCGGGGCCAATGGCAGCGAACGGTGAAGTACGGTCGCCTGTTGTTGACAGAGGGCTTCGACGAACCTCGCGATATGCTGCCATTGGCCCCACATCCCAGGCAATGTCGAAATCGCTTATCAACCACCCAATAGTACAGTCACTCCCCATGGGCCCTTGAAAGCCGCGGCAATATCTCAGTGACCAATGAGAGAGGACCAGATAGAAAAATTAGTTGTGAAATACGGCCCCAGGTCTAGGTCTGGAAAAGCATTGATGGGCTGCGCTTGTGGCTCGGTTGTATCTTTTCAACGTGGACTATTTAGCCGTCCTTGTTATTAGTTTTGTGATGCCTGTTGGGCTTGTTTGATAATGCTGCGGTCGGACACAAAACGTTGGCGTGTCGCTCCAAAAAATCACTCATAATTGGCCTCTGTGTCGTTTTTGGCACTTCTCACCCTTTCTGGGTGTCTTTTTTAACGATATTTTAACCCCCATACTTTTAACACCTTGAAGAGCTGTTTGAGAACTTAATTTTGGCTTTTTCAGAAGTTTGCTTGATATAGTTATGTTAAGTTTGACGTCCCAAAGCGAAGCATTGACTATGAGGGCCGCCGTAAAGGAGTGCTTCGGAATAATTTAGGCCACCTGTGGTTCTTTAACGTGCACTGACGACCTCTGGCGTCTTGCCTACGCCGGAACGTGGCCTCCGCGGCCCGATTAAACCCCCATCCTGGGCTTTAGTAGCCGAGGGCCTCGATAACGCAGCCACCGGCGAGGCATTTCCAGAACTTGGTTACTAGCTAGTCCTTCTTGCAGATGCAAAAGTAATGTTTGCAGGAAGCAGTTCGTTTTTACTGACGTTGAAATGCTTTTTCTGATCCAATCTATAGTCAGCTAGGATAATTGAGAATGAATAGCTTGTAGATTTAATGTTTTCACTTTTTCAGCGAATAATTTTTTTAGGGTACTCTTCATTTCCTTCTTGCTTAATTATAATGTGACTGAATATGCTAGTTGAGTATGTGGCATAAAACCGTATTTAACTGGGCATTGACTTTAGTGAAGAATACTGAAGTACTTATTTGCGCATGGTATTCCCTTCCCTGTATTCTGACAACAGCCTTTCTTTCATTCTTTCTTTCCTATATACTCCCTCAATTCACTCTTTCCCTTGTTGTTCCTTGCATCTTTCTTCGCCTTCTTCATTGTTCATTCCTTCTATATTTCCTACGTTCTTTTTCTTGCTTTTTTGACTCCCTTTACTGCTTTCGTTACAGAGCCAACCACTACGACGCTTTGGAGAGCCTGTTATGTTAACCGGTATCTCTTCTATGCAATAAATTGCTACTGCCATTATATCGTCCTTGCTTCCCTCATTTAATGATTTTCGTTTGTATTTCTTTCCCTTTGTATGCCTGCCGGCTTTCACTCTCTTGTTTTTTTCTTTGATTATAAATTTCTTTCTGGTGGTATTGACTTTGTTATTTTATTTCATGCCCTCTTCTTCCTCTCATTTTTCATTCGTTATTCCAGCTGCTGGTCTCTTTTCTGCTCCATAGGATTGGAAGAAATCTTAGGCCTCGGCAGGAAGCATGAACTGCTCATTTTTCTGAAGAAATTTTTGGCCAAGGTTACTATTAAACATAAATCTATAACAAAACTATCTTCAAGTTATTGCATGTTTCTTCAAACATGGCATTAGCCTTTTTTTATCATCCAGAAAAACATTGAACTTTAATGATAAAGCTACTCTGAAAAAATGCTCTTAAAGGCACAGCAATGTGTTCATCCAGAATGGTCATTAGTTGCACTGTGTGGCTTTGCTTTTTTGCAGTTCGACGTATATCTACCATATCGGAATCGTACATCTTTCCTGGTATTTCTTTAATTCAGACTCTGTGGTTTGGAAGAACGATTAGCCGCACGGGGACATTTCTGGCCTGTATGGGCATTTGAAAGGTTTTGGTATACATTCCCTCTTCTTGTTGAAAAAATAAATGATCCGAGGAGTAATGATTGATCAGGTGCAGGAACGCGCTGCACCCATTATGAGCGTGATGCAATAAACACTGGTTAATTGAATTGCGTTTCGCTGCTGATGGAGTCGAACCAGAGAAGATTTTTCGGAGCACGATAAGCTAGTTCCTGGGAGGCCAACTAAATAAAATCCTGAATGAAGAAGACAGGTTTAGAAGAAAGCTTTTAGGGCCGGATGCTCTATTGAAAGATTATGTACAGCGAATTTCTGGCTTAGGGATTTTCTCAGCAACAACCTCTGAGCCTTACTTACCTGAACGCAAAAACAGGAGGCATCGAAGCCAATCACACGAAGGTGGTCTACGTCGAATGTGCACAGGAAATACCATGATTAAACACTGTCACCGACTCAGAGGCGAGTAACCCCCTCTGTAATCACCTGTCACTATAAATGACTTTACCCTTGCAACAAGCGTTGTGTTGCGTTTCATATCACATAAGCAACTTAGGCTATCGTGCAGCGCTGTTTATCATAACTGTTTATTAAGCGAATCAGAAAACTTTTGAGCATCCAGAACAATAGTGTTTACGTTTTAACGGAGAAAATAACAGATTGCAGCTCTGAGTGTGGCATTTTAAAGCCAGTTTGCGAATTCAATGCCGGAACGTCTTTCACGACTTGCGATTTGTGCATTATAGACTTGATGACTATTGCACCGGCATAAGATTACAGTTGAACATTATTTTAAAACGTGGCATGTATTAAAGCCATGCATAGTAAAGTTAACAGAAGAGTGCTGTAAAAGGCCTGTAGTGCACGTTCTCTCAAGCCACGAACACTTGATATACATAAGAGCTGACAAAAGCCAGAGCGCAGATTCAGAAGCCTAGTGACGGCTTAAACCATATGCGGGCGGTAGCTTATAAGATATTTTAGCAAATGCAATAACGAGCCTGAAAAACTAGAAACTGGAACAGCGTACCAACCACACTGGAATATGAATGCGAAGGAAATGGCGAATTTTCATTTCTTGAAGGAGCCGAACTGCTCAGACGCTTCTAACTGAATCGCGTTACAGCTCGTCGTCGGTGTTGTAATACAGGGTTGCGCTAGACATCTTTCGCTTCTGTTTAGTCCAGACCGGTCGAAAGTGAGGGGCTCAAAGCACTGAAAGGTCTGAGGCGAATTTAAGACGTGTAACTGTGCCTTTTATCGGTGGTAGCTGCAGCGTTCTGTTGGCGCTTTTTTTCTTTCGCCGCCTAAATTTTTATTTATGATGCCCAAGTATAATATTATTCCTTAATTTTTCGTCTAGTTCTTGTTCTTTCTACCGGATAAGCTGCTGCACGAAGGTCAAGGTCATCTTTTCTTCAGCAGCCTTAAAACAAAAGCGAGTTATCCACGCACTGGTAAGTTTGAAGGCCTGCTTTCTCCCTTGTGTTTGCAGATCATTTCGAGCATTACGGAGAAGGGGTAAAGACGCTACAAAAGCCCTTGTTAGCTGAGAAAACCAGTAAACTGTGTAATCTCGTCGAACGCTAATTGGATTTACTAGTGTACGAAGTGAAAGTCCTGCCCGCTAGTAAGCTTACGTCTGCTCTGTTCTCAGCTACATTTCTCTTTCCTTAATTTTACAGCACAGTTCAAGGTCAACCAGGGCAGTAAGAGGCCAAGAAGTATAGGCTGATGGTTAGTAACTGAATTACTGCGTAAGCCCTTCGACCAGCCGCGCCATTACTGTGTATTTATTCCTCAGATTCAGTCCCTGCGCAGCCGTGGTCTGCCCTCGTGTTGCTGCCTGTAAGCCCGGAGTACATGCTTCGAAGCATTGCAGTGGTGGCGCATGAATGTGAAGCTTCCCTCTCTCAGTGGGGATTTTACGCTCTTTATATGCTGTTTGTGCTAAGCATTTTAAACAAACATCCAGGTTACACGCAAGTTAAACGCAACTTTGTTGTGTGGGCAGAAATCAGCACAAAAGATGAATTCAGGCCTTATTGACGCGTATATCTAGTAAAACAATTCCCCTCTCGTCGATGGTTGGCGTTTGCGAATAATTTTGTATGCGCTAATGGTAAAAAAAGACCCAAGTGTGCACATAAGTCTTTCATGAACTCTGTTCTTTTAATAAATGGAGGACTGAATGAATGAACCTTTAATAAAATACTGTAAACTACAACGGGCATTTTCTTTTGTTGGATTTCTTTCGAATGTGCTGAATATTTTGTGGTGAACTGAACTGATTCTTTCTTCCTTACTTCCAAACTTTCATAGCGGAGTTATCCCGTGCGTGCATGGTCTCTATCGACTTCAAACTTCACTACTTCTTGCATCTTACTGACTCGTAAGCTATTGCTTTACCGTCCGACTGAGAAACCTACCTTAGCTTCCTTAATAGCAATTTGTAAGCCTATCTTTTAGTACATCACCTGCTCAGGATCTCAATCATGTGTTGTCATTGACACCCCGGATTACTTAACAGGACAACTTCATCAGCAAACGGGGCGCCATAGAGGTGATTGCTGGTTACTTCTCAACTTTTTATTCCTAACCTACGGCTACAATTACTTCTTGTATGCATAAAGGGAATTACAGAGGAAGTTTGATTTCATGGTTCTTTACAACTCTACTGCTCGCTGTTTTCTCCTTCAATTTTAAAACTCTATGCTCGAGCAAAGTGGAACCAAAGAAAATAAAAGTAAGATCAAGTGGTTTGACGAAGGATCAACAGTTTACGATAGATAAGAGACTGGACGCAGTTAGCAAGTACCCTCCGCGGTGGCTCAGTGGCTTTGGCGTCCGGCTGCTGATCGCAAGCTCACGAGTTCGGTTCCACCCAAGGTGACCATATTTCGATGGAGGTGAAATACAACAACGCCCTTTAGCTGTGCTCTGTCAGCTTGTGCTAAAGAACTCCAGGTTGTCTAAATTAACCCGAAACCCTCCACTGTTATGGCGTACCTCATAGCCAATGCGTCGCTTCGGGAAGTTAGACCCCATAAATTAGAATTTACTTGCAATGTACAGTTTATCCATCCAGGCCAATAAATAACTGAAAACCGAGATCGAGATCGTGATAAAGATATAAGGCAGCAGACGAAAAACGGGCTAGAGCGCCGGTTCTCACTCCCAAGCTGTAAGTAGCTTTTTGACATCCCAAAAAAGGAATGTCCGTAACTAGTGCACCTTGAAAATAAGCAGTTTTGGAGCTGTAACTTTGAGGTTAATGAAAATGCCAGAAATTACACTAAACATTGCGAAAAGCAGAAAGAGCGAAACAAAATGTAGGCGACGTCAGTAAAATGAAGGAAAATTGAGATAAAGAGAAAGACGGGACTTGTGGAAATTTCAGCTGGAATTACAGGGAGTTGACACGACACATATAATATTCATACTTTCAACTGCGCAAAAAAAAAAAAAAAAACACGGACACAAGGTAGAAGGCACTACACGACACGACACGAAGGCAGACACGAGTGTTTTGTTTAAGTAATTGACAGTGCACGCGCCAAAGTTCGTGATTGTGTTGCGTTTGTTTCTATGCGTCTGTATACCTGGGTTTTTTGAGCGTTTATAAGCACCTGATTCCTGAAATAAAAATTTAGTTGATAGTCTGCGCTCGTGTCGTGCCTTCTACCTTGTGTCCGCGTTTTTTTGCGCAGTTGAAAGTATGAATCCCCACCAACCCGCCCAGTTTTCCGTCCTTATTAACATATAATATGAAGGTCTGATAACTGGTGCTCGATTATAGGTGCTATGTCACTGAATAGGCATTCCGCGTTTCAAACACCGGAAATCTAATGTGGGAGCTTTCTAAGGTGAGATATAAAACCGTACCCTTGTTGAAAAGAAAGATCGAACAAAAGGCCGCATTGACTATCTATTAGCTTCGATAAAGGGTAGTTGACCTATATCCTTGTCCGTCGAATAGTACAGTACCGGGTGGCAGAATTTATACGCATACTCAAGTGTTACTGACAGGCAGAGCAGATGGTAACACTTACCTTCGTAAATGCTCTGCCTCCGCGAGTAAACACCGCTCCATAATACGTACAGTGACTACTGAGACAAGCATTACACGTGCCGACCGCCGGCCATTTGTCGGACGGTAAGGAAAAATGCATGCAGTTCAAAAGAGTTCCTCGAGCTACAATGAGCTGAACGGCAGAAGCGGCAGGACATGCTTCCTAAATAAGGACCGCCAATTATGGTTCGGGAGTGGCGGCAAGGCGATTATTTGTAAAGCGTGGACAATAAATAAGAGAAATTGGGCTCTGCCGGCTTACGGGCTAAATAGCAGGGAAGGAGGGTAATCTGACGTCCAAGCGCAAGCGGGTAAAAAATCGTTCCGTGGTCGGGTAAGAGGCATATTAGGACTGGTAGCGAGGCTAACACGAGCTCCTGCTTATTGTATCTAGTGCTTGCGCAGTTTTTTTGTTTGCGTGATCATCAGTTGCTTCCGCGCGTAAGATAAGTAAGTATACATGCGTGCTTTGGCCAGAGTTTCGAGGCAACCACGGTATTCGTTCTTAGTTCTGATTAAGAATCTTAGAACGCGGCTTATGAATTCTGGAAAAGTTCTCACGAGATAATGATAAATAAATGAAGTTCAGCACCAAGAGGAAAGACGTTATTACGGATCTTTAATCCAAGTCGAAGCTCTTTTAAGGATCGCACGGTCCTTCCTATTACCAGCACGAATAAAACTTGTGTCGCAGATAAGAGTGGTTGTCATTGTAGCTTGTATTGCCTTGAACGCTAGAAACGATTGCACATTCCGTCCGGACAACAATAAGAATAAGAAGGAATACTAAAACTTGGGATGAACGCTTACCTTGACCATTTTTTTTTGTTTCGTCTCCCTCATTTCAAGTTGTTTCGAACAAACATGTCATTTCGCTACTTCGCCGATTTCTATTACTTTATTTATTTGTACCGTGTCCTTTATCTGGAGCTGCATCACGAGTGGCAGGTGCGAGGAATCTCGTGATCAACAGCCTGACTACGCCCAATGGAGAGCAAAAGTCTCTCCCATGTATTTCAAATTAGTGAAAGACGTGAGAGCGCAAAATGGGGACACGGACGAGGAAGGGAACAGGACGAGCGCTGCACTATCACATCGCGGCGTCCGGGATTCTTGGTCTCCCCCTTCTTGAATTGTTCCAAGTGTCTCGTTACTTGGTTCATAGAGCACTTCCACCAAAGCCCTGTTGTCTGGGCCGCGAGCTTCTTGCTTTCTCGATGTCTGATTGCCGCCAGCCACTCTTGGTCTTCGACGCGCTCTCTTCTACGCGCAGCATGCTACGCCCAAGACCAAGAGTGGCTGGCGGCAATCAGACATCGAGAAAGCAAGAAGCTCGCGGCCCAGACAACAGGGCTTTGGTGGAAGTGCTCTATGAACCAAGTAACGAGACACTTGGAACAATTCAAGAAGGGGGAGACCAAGAATCCCGGACGCCGCGATGTGATAGTGCAGCGCTCGTCCTGTTCCCTTCCTCGTCCGTGTCCCCATTTTGCGCTCTGATGTCTTTTACGAATATGCACCAACAAGCCCAGCTTCAAGTACTTCTTATTTCAAATTAAACCGGTCCGGTGTCAGCTGCGGTCACCTTATCCCTGCAAACTTCTCAATCTCATCCGGCCACTTAACTTTATACGGCACCCTACTACGTTCACCTTCTCTTGATATCCAATTTGACACACTTCTGACACCATTCTGGCCACTGCTGATCTTGTCTTCGCATTGCATGCTCAGCCCTAGCCCCTTTCTTCTTCTTGATTTCGACTAGGATGCCCGTAACTTGTTTGTTCCCTGACGAGCCCTGCTTTCTGCCTTTCTCTTAACGTTACACCTACCGTTTACCTCTCCATAGCATTCTGCGTTGTCGTAAGTTTGAGCTGAACACTCTTCGTTAGCCTCCTAGTTTGTGCCCCATAGTTTAGTACCGGTAATATACAGCTATTATGTACTTTTCTCTTGAGGGATACGGGTAAACTGCCATTCGTGATCTAAGAGTAGCTTCCAAATGCGCTCAACGCTGATCTTATTCTAGTTAAACTCACTGTCGAGATCTGTATCCACGGTTACTACCTGCCCTTACACACTCCCAGCGCACAGCTACCAGATGTAAACTGCTGTTTCCTTACGATACTGTGCAGCTTTACTTTAATTTTAAAAATAATTTCCGACCTGAAGTTCCGCTTTGCGATCTATGTCATTGATTATGCTTTGCAATTTGTCCCCAAAGTGACTCAGCAAGGCACGGTCATTAGCGAATCGCAGATTACTAAGGTATTCTCCGCTAACTTTTATCTTAAACTCTTCCCTACTCCATGTCTCTGAATATCTCCTGTAACGACGTGCTGAATAGAAATGGAGAGATCGTGTACATGTCTACCCCGTTCCTTATTCGTATTTTATCACTTTCTTTATGAACGTCTACGGTGGCTGTGCAGCCGCTACAGATATCTTTGATACAGATAGTGCAACGGCGTGAAAGACGCGAACAAAAGGAGACAAAACACGGGGCTAGCCCTCTACATGCTTTTCCTCATCTTTTGTCCTCGTCGTTCACGCCGTTGCCCTTAATGATGAATCGCAAATTAGCCTGTTTAGCTATAATATCTTCCCGTATTTTTAGATATGGCGCTTCCACACCTCTATGCCGCAGTGCCTGCATGACTGCTGTGCCTGCATGTGTGCTAACCTTAAAGCGAATATAGGTTTCACAGGTGAATCTAGAAATGGTGATGTCAGTTCGGTATTTTTGGTCGGAAACAGCTAGGGCAATTGTGACTCCTTCGGCCCGATGAGCACTCTCAGAACAGAAAGACAACTTATTGACCTGCGCTTTGCGGTGCACTACGGCTGCCGTGTAGTGGCCCGAACTGGTTGGACAAGCCACATTGACGCAGTAGACATCTAGTTTGGCGCTGTGTTTGAAAGGCAGCGCTTGCGCTTGAGCTTCGCGACGGCCTTTGTGGAGGTCCGAATTCATTATGTGTGGGACAGGGTCCATCCACAACCTGTACCGCCAGCCCTCCGGGATACGAAGGGTTTCATCTTCCTGGACACAGGGTAATGCGATTTTAAGACACTTGAGCAGGCGCTGTCCTGGCCCCGTCTGCGTCTAGCGCGTGTACTGCTTGACGATGTGGCCCTCCCGCAACTCACAGAAGGTGAGCAGCAACTCTGGACCGAAAAGTTGGTCCGTGGAAGTTGAGATCAAGAGGTCCAACGCCTAACTCACCACTTTTCGAATGATGACATCGAGTTGTTGCAGGCTGTAGGCGCTGAGGTATAGGTACCGGGCAGAATACAGGATGCGGCTGGTAAGTCGCTGCCCCGCAGACCCCCCACCTCCCCCTTGGGTTCGACGCCCGCCGCTCTATGTGGATGTTCCCGGTGCAGTTGAGTTTGGCGATGGTAGTATCAGCTTTCAGCAACGGTGAATATGGAGGCCCAAGACCGGGACATAGTTCTCTTCCCACCCAGGACCCTTGCGTAGGGAGATGTGCATCGAAGTGGGGTCGGTCTTTACGACGCGAATGTGTAGGAATTGCGATTTGGCAGGGGAGCAAATGAGCCCGCAGGCGTTAGTGTATGTCTCGGCTATGGTGGGTGCCTGCTGGAGGCAGTCTTCCATGACGCCTATGGATCGCGCGTTGGCCCAGAGGCTGATGTCGGCGTACAGCGCATGGTGCACCCCCTCCACCAGCTGCAGGAGTTTGGGGAGCGCCATCATGGCTGTATAAAATGTGGCCATGATGTTAAACATAGCAGGGCCCGCCACTGGGGGAGGAAGTCCCGGACGTAGGCAAACATCCTAGCCCGCAATTGGCGCGGCTGAGATTAGAGAGGAAGAGTGAGTTTGATGCTAGGTATTCCGAATCACATTAATGGTGAAGCAAATTTTAAAAATGGACTCACCTTTCATGTTGACTGGGAGTTAACATCAACTCCGCAATATAATCTTCAAACCTCCAATCAAAAATAAGAAAAAGTTGATTAGAGAAATTTAGTTAAATAATCGTCAAATTTTTTAGCTCCATTACACATGGAATGACCGCCTTGCACTGCAATTCACCTGCAGAAACCGAACCAACGTATTTCGAGAAGTTTTTGAAATAAAGTTCTGCAAACGCTAAAAAACACCATTAGTATAAGGGTTGGTTATATTCTGTATAATTCTCTACCACCTGATTAAGAGTGCGAATGTAGCCTTTGTCAAGTAGCCTTGACGAAACCGTGCCTGATTCTTTGGTTGACCGAAATATATGTTGTTCTGATTCTATTCGCGATATAGCAAATCCTTTGTTAGCAACTTACAATAAGCTGATCGATCTGTAATTTTTCATGTCCTTGACGTCTCCTTTCTTACGGATGAAAGTAGTGTTAACGTTCTTCCATAATGTCAACGCGACCGAGTCCATGAGGAATTGCTGACACAGGGTGGCCAGTTTTCTGGCACAATCTCTCCACCATAATTGAATAGACCTGCTGCTACCTGATCTTCGCCAGCTGTTTTCTACCTTTGCATTGCTTCTAGGGCTTTCCTTACTGGGTCTTTTGTTACTGGTGCGTTGAGCAAATGTTCTGCATTAATACTTTTCTCGTTTTCATCCCGATTACTCCGGCTACTGCATATATTTGGGTAGCGCTTCCCGGAAACATTAAGTATCTTATCCATAATGGTTATGAAATTGCTCTCCTTGCCTCATAGGGCATGACGTCTGCCTTTTGCCTATGCCTAATTTTCTCTTGACCGCTTTTAGGCAAGCTCTATTTTTTAGAGCATGCGCGATTCTGTCCATATTTTATTTCTTATGGTGCTTATCTTACTCTTATTGAATATATTTGGCAGCTGGGCCAATTCTATTCTGTCTGTTTGGTTGATAGCTTTCATCCTTTGGCGTTTCCTAATATGATTTTTCGTCCCCTGTGAGAGCTTACCGCCATTCTGACGTAACTGTCCCACCACCTACTTTTACGTTGCAGTCCGTATGCGATATCTGCAGATGTATGGCTCACTGCTTTAATATTAAGGTCGTCGTACTCTGATTATATGTTAACACAAAGTTAAAAATACAGCTTAACATGCAAAACAAGCAAATACAACAACGCAAACAAACAAAGCAATCAAGCGGAAAAATAAACCGGGTTACTTGTGAAACTAAAACTGGATCATTGCTTACTAAGGTATCCTTTGGGGGATGTTCTATTCTTTTACTGCATAACGGCGCTATGCACCGAACAGAGCGACCAAACCAGTACTTTGCTTTACGCAGACCAGTGCTCTCTACAGCACTACTGTGCACCGGGAATGTGTGGGGCTACATTAGTCGGGGAACACTACTCGGGTGAGATTACTGGAAGGATACAAAGCCGCCTGCATCAGGTGGGACCTACCACACTAATCGTCATCATGTCACAGTCGCCGGTCTATGGTATTTATTTCTTATCTTGTGCGTAGTCTGTTGCTCTGGCTGGTGAGTGTTTTTTTGACAAAATTGAGCAGGATTGCACCGTACAGTGAGCAGTGAGGTTTATTTCTTAATACGATCACTGCATAACCCAATCCTTGCTGGCGCTGTGTGGCTAGAACTTGTCTGGGTTGCTCGTTTAATGAAGGGGCTATAGTCATGCAACAGGCGCTGGGATCATGTGTGCGATCGCAATCATTTTTGTCTCGAGCTTCCCTGACTGTTTTATACAAGCGTTGGACTTAATTTGACCATTTGCTTCTTTAGTGATTTCAATAAATTTGCGGTTGTTTGCTGTCTTTAAGAAAACGATATGGTTTATTTAAGGTTTCTTCACACCATGGAGAGAAAAACCTGCTGAGTACAAGCTTGACGAGTCCCATCCCCCATTATTACATAAGTAACCGCAGGACATGCATAACATGTATATGTTATTCGCGTGAAAAATGCACTTTATCTACGTTTTTTGAACACTAATGCCATGAAGGACCTGAAGAAGTTTAAAAGCTACCGAAATAATGTGAACACCATACTAAGAAAGGCCAGGAGACACTGCATAAACAATCTATTTAATACGGAAATATTAAGAAATACGGACGTTGTTTGGAAACGTTTGATTAATTTAATAAATAAGAACAGAAAGCCGACTATTACCGAGTATATATATAACTTACCGAGTATATATAACTCCTGTGCTGCTTAAATCACCGTCTTAACGAATCTGAATGGATGCATTTGCTGTGTTTTTGTTAATAAACCTGCATAGTGGTAAACCTGCATTAATAAACCTGCATAGTGGTCCTCTGCAATTATTAACCTTTGCTGCACGCAGATACCACATGATGTTTTTACTGTTTATTTGTAGCTCACCCCACTGATGTAACCACCTATGCCCTGTACAGGGGGCACATTCGCCGTCAAGCCTCTTTTTGGCTTTTTGTATGTGCCCACTCAGCAGCACGATGCTAAAATAAAAGCTTCATTGATTGATTGATACGTAGGTTAGCATATCTAGAAAACAAATAAAGGCTGCTTTATGCACCATTATCAAATGACGCAGTAGAGAATCAGGCTAATAAAATGTATAAATAATACATGCAGCTTAAACCGTTGAATTCATCGTCACTACTAAAATTCGAAATGAAAAACGACGGTTCTTAAGTGTAGGCACATTTTGATTTACAGACATTGTGAGTAAAGAAATCACATCATGCAAATTTACCAAGAAAGTAACTTTCATAACTGACCATACGTGCGCACAATATCAGTGGTGTATACTGAACGATTAGCTCTCTAGAGTTTTTCTTTGGAACAATCGTTAACAAACAGCTTTTTGTCACAAATGACACTATACTTGGTCTTGCCTTTCATAACATTTGATCCATATCTGCTAGGATGTAATGCGCTGTATTCAGGTTGTCTAGTTGCATAGTAATGCCTATTTACGTATGAGAGAAGCCAACAGCCACAGAAAATAAGGGACCGAGGGGGTTTTAATTTATTTATTTTTGTGGTGTTAATCAATTTAGAAAATTACTGAATCTGTTATCGCTTAAAGCTAATTGATAAGAAAAGCAGAAGAAAAAACAACCACATGCCGCCGGTGGGATCCGAACCCATGACCTCCGAATTACGCGTCCGGTGCTCTACCGCTGAGCTACGGAGACGGCTGTCAAATCTGCTGCTTTTGGGGGGTATTTATGTCTCCCAATATATATGTCCCAATTTCCCTTGCCTTTCACGTATGGTAAGTTCGCCACACTCGCTGTAAGATTTGTCTCATTTCTTGACATTTTACAATGGCGATTGGGAGACAAATTTTACAGAATAATTGGCCAGTGCTCCAAAGTACGTATCTGGTCGGTAATCAGGCTGAATATTTGTAATATTTCACATAACTTATACTATGTTATTTCAGTTTTCTTATGTTTATTGATGTTGTCTTTCCATTTGACGAAAAAAGAATATGTGGCGCGATAAAAACAGAATAATAAATGAGGAGTTCAAAGAGGAAATAATTATAGTTTTTCGTATATTTTACTGAATTGATTTTAACATGTCATAACCTTATTACTATGGCAGTCCCGTAGTATGTGCTGTGAAAAATAATTGGCATAAAGTTTTAAATTTTCGTACGAGTTCCAAAGGTCCACGATTTATATGCAACCAATAATTTTAATTTTAATTGGCGTTTTAGAGGAGGAATATGTCCGCTATTTAGCACAGAATAGAACTCGTTTGGTTTGCTGCTTATTAAACACCTCGTCATTGCTAAGTACACAAGCACTGCAGTTCACATAAAATCCTGTTAGGGCGATTAACAACTATTTCATAATTCTTTTCCCCAATAAGCAGGCTAGTTTTGTATGAGTGTGATTACGAACATAACATTATGATCAGTATTTATATAAGTCATAAATATGCTGCTCTGGGGACCACCGAAAGAAGTAGGTTTAAAGGCGGAGGAATTACTGGTACTGAGAGGCGTCATTTATCAAGGTAAGACTCAATGAGTTCCAAAACAGCGCCACATAAACCAGAGGTTTAAGTCTTTTGTTAAATACCTTAGTTAAGAGGATCAAGCGGCTTTATAAAGTCTATAAAAATCGAACACGAACCATTTTCCGGAAGTTCTTGTAGGATGAATTCTTTTTGATGAAGACCGGCTAGCTTGGAAGAATAGGTTTTCCTGAAGGCATATTGACAATTAATTATAAATGTCGTTTTTATGGGTGAATGAAACTAAGCGTTAATGGAATGCGTTTTCGAGGATTATAGAGAAAATAAAAAATGTACTCCAGAAATTGGTCTATAATTTGCGGTACTTTTTTAGTCAGCTTTTTTTGCGCAGAACTGTAACCTTTGCACATTGCTGATTTTCGAAAGAATTCCGCATCTTAAAAGAACATTGATAACATAGTTAATTGGCACCGCAATAATGTCACCTATGGATTTTACCTGCAGCACTTGAACATCAACTTTATGAGCGGAACTGATATTTCGTATTTCAAGAATTATAGAGCGAAACATTGAATTTAAGTAAACTGAGGAAAATCATCAACCACGAATTTCGTGAAATTTCATATTATACGCCGAAACTTCACGTTGACTGTGTGATCGTTAACTCAAATCGTCAGGCCACTGATAAAATTTTGATATTCCGTTCTCAGTCCTGCACTTTTTCAAGTACTGAGCTCAGTTTTTTTCGAAGCCACGGCTGCATTTTGGGACGATTCCGCAAAAGTTTACTGAAGTAGTCACCTCTAGCATACTTATGTTCCTTAATTTATTACACTTCTTCCTGAATGTATAAATCAGTTCAAGATCGCGTTACTTCATGATAAATGCATGCTGCATTAGAAACTTCTTATTTTATAAAATAAATCTCGAGTTGCGTGCAAGTTGCTGACCTTTTTTGGTTTCAGAAAAAAGCGGAATGGAAAGTTTGATTCAAAATTTGGTTCTAATAGACTAAGAAAGAGATAACAGTGACTTTTTGCATCGGGTAAGGGAAGTAAGTTTACTCAAGAAAATGTTGAAATTTCTTTGCAATAATTTTCTAGGTTTGTTGTTGAAAACTTTGTGTTGGGATTGGGAATACAGATTCCTTTAGGCGATGTGTAGTGACTGCATATTGAAGCGAGTGGTCGCTAAGATCACCAGCTATAACCCGAGGAAATGTTTTTGACGGAGGATTTCACTGAAGAACTTCTATTAGTGTTAAAGAGCCAACGCTAGTGGTAGCTAGTGGAGGAACCTTGCCTCGCTCACCGTGCAACGCAGTTGCGAGGAAGGAACAAGCAACTTTTTACGTTTTCATTCAGTTGCCTTAAGCAATTATTTTTCTAGCGCATCGGTGCTACTTTAAGACGCGGGTGAAGGTGATTTTTGAGTTCTAGACCATCAGTTGATTTCTTTGCTCTCACTCCTTTCAGGCGGCTTCAGTTCATATTCTTACGCTGTAAAGTTTTCCTGATTTTTTAAATTTTAATTTCTTGAAGGGCGTAGTACCAGGACACCGGTTCAAACCGGCTTTCGAGACTCTCTCTTGGTATGGCTAATTTGTATGCTTTCGCACAAACGATCAAATGTTACGCCTGCTGCATGTTTGAAATTCCGGGAGAGCAACTTTTCTTGCAATGCTGAGTTCACAGAGTTAACTCTTGGCGTACCATGCGGAAAATGGCCATTTTCTGAAGGTTTCTGTACATTTTTTTTCTGTAAAAACTATTGCATTCAATATTTATTGCAATATCCAAGAACAGAGATGAATTAAGGTGCTTTCTATAGTTTCAAACGCAAATTGCATGTTGGAACAAAAAATTTTATTTGCTAAAAACGAGATTTTAGGAAAAAATTGAACAAAACTTTCAAAAAGAAAGAAATGCAAAAAAATTTCTGAAATATGCAAAATGTTTGTTAATAGATTGGTCACTATCTGCAAAAAAATCTATTTCTATCTTGAATAGTACTCATGCTACAAATCAATGACTGGAAACCATATAGTTGTGTGTTGGAGTGCGGCCGCCTGTGTTGCAGGCTGGTTTCCATCATCCCCGATGTGAAAACGGAATCATCTTCAGCGTCTTGCAACATTTTCAGGCTCGTTGTTGCATGGGTCGTCGATTGAATCACTCGCAGACCAAATGGAGTCGTGAGATTTGCAGTGTTTTAGAGCGCGTGGCGCGCATGTGGAGGCTGCCAAGCTACATTGATGGTACCGCATCTTCGGAGCCCGTTCAAAAAATGGTGTTGTGTAGGGGCAAAACAAAAATTGGAGGCTTATCAAGGTTAAGCCCAGTGGATGCGAAGCATGTTAAGCGGCTGCCTTAGTGTGAATGAGGCTAAGTAACGGAGACGTGGTTTTAGGTTAATCGTCGTACTTTATTCTTTGCAGCCCGACAAACACACTCTTATGGTCCGTAAATGCATGACTCTTGGTTTGCACGTCACTTATTCTGTATTGTCTTTGAGCATTTTTACACAACACCAAGTCTAAACTGTTTCCCCACTGAGTCGTGGACTTTCAAAGACGCTGGGGCGGTTGCGGGCACAGAGACTGACGCGACGGCGGGCGCGCGCCGCTTCATCCCTGGCGTGACGTCACATATCACGTGATGCAGCGATGGTGGCGCCGCCGCCGCGTCGCGCGCGACGGCGCGAACCGAAGCGTGGAGGCCTCCGCCGGGCGACGTCCGACGGCGCGATATGAGGCCCCATCTGCAGCCGGTGTGACGTCTTCACGTGACGTCACATCATGTGATCTCACTTCAAGGTGAATGGTGGCCACCGCCGGGTGGCGACCGACGGCGCGATATGAGGCCCCATCTGCAGCCGGTGTGACGTCATCACGTGACGTCATGTCACGTGACCCCACTTCAGGGTCAATGGTGGCCACCGCCGGGCGTCGCGCGAAGGCCCGAAACCTACGTTAATATGCTTCGCATAAAAAAAACGTCGGAAACAAAACTTCAGTTCTCCAGCTACAAGCCAGATGCGCATCGTGCCTGTAAGCAACGCGGAAGGCTCCGAAGTCGAACTGCGAAGGCGTCATCTGTGGGAAACATGGCGGGCAATGAGCGCAGGTCCGCGTCTTCATTTCTTCGCAGCGCGTTAGAAAGTGCCCCCTCACGGGACAAAAGAACACTACGTCGGAAACAAAACGTTGGTTCATTGCGTACAAGCTCCAGCGTGGTCAATATCAATGCAGAAGGTTCTGAAATCGGAGCATGAAACCATCGTTAGCGGGCTAACGATGCTCAATGGGCGCGGTAGGCACCAGCGGTAAAACAGCAAGGCTGCCTTGTTTTAAGAGAAACTGTTATTGAGAGACAGTGCGGAGCAATGGTTTCGCAGCGGAAGCTGTGGTGCGGCTCGTAATGCAGTCGCGACGCCCCTAGTGGGCACGTGACCGACTTCCACCACCGATAACGCACACCTTTCGTCTAACACTAGTAGCATACCTGAATACAGCTTCCTTTGACTACGAGTAGCTCTTCATCCGCGACCAGTGGACCCCGCTTGCAGGCAGGCCACACCTCGCGCCTCGTGGAGCTTTCGTTCTCAGCGCATTAGACGAGAAGTTGTAAGACACCGCCAACCACTTCGAAACACCTTTAGGACGCTCTGCGCACGTCCGTGTAGGGTTATAAGCAATTATAAGGAAACACGCAATAGCAGTCTTAGAGTCGGTTGAGACCTGGACCGTACCGCTGAGGAAAGAGATTAGAGAACAGGGTAAGCTCAGAAATTTTAGAAAAGGCAGTGCTTACAATTGCTCTTGGGTGAATTTCACGACTTACGCAGCCTAGCTCTAAACTGGGTGTTTTTTTTTAACAGAACATCAGTCATGTCTCCTCGTAGCATAAAACATGGAGATAATTATTCAAATGCTGCAAGAAGGAGTAACAGAAACAGATGCCGAGGTTATTAGAGGTTCTAAGCACATGATTAGTTTGGACCAAACCAATTTGAACTGCGATTCCTATAAGAGAACAAAGAGTAATTTTTAATTATTCTACTTTAAACATGGCACTAATTTTTTTTCAGGACTAAGTTATGTGCGGAGAGAATCCGTGCCCGACCAGAAAAAAGACAAAGTGAAGCGAGTACAATGAAATTCACAACAACTAAAATATATATCTTAGGTGCTACGCAAGTGATAATAAAGCACAGACGAAAACTCGTCTCGGGCTGCTGCAGGCGCCACGTTAGCAGGCAACAGATTTCATTCGTGCGCAGTCAGCGGAAAAAGGTAACAATAAAATGAAAAACAAAACGGAAAGAAAAAAGAAATGTATAGGTGACGCAAAAATGTGTTCGCGATTTTCTGGCACTAGTCTTAAAAGGACATAACAGCATATGTATCCGAGGTTTGTAGCGGAAAAAAATTTTGCTTGACGTTCGGTGATAATTCTGAAAAAAGACGAACAAAGTCCGTAAAAGTCGCCCGTCCGTAAAGGCCCGTAATAAGTCTCATGAAATCTTATCTGTGGAAAACACAACCGCTGTGGATTCAAACCAACCCTTACAAAAAAAGTTTTAGACAGTCTATAGAGTGTCTATAGGCTTCTGTCTATGAAGTCTATAGACTGTCTATAGACAAATCCTAGTGAACACTCTATAGGCAATACAAATGCCATAGACAGTCTACAGACAATCTATAGATTTATGGCCGTACACCTTTAGTAGACTTTTGTATATAGACAGTCTATAGACTATGAATAGACCAAAAGCAATACCCATAGGAAGTCAAAAGAGTCAATATGAAGTCTATTAACTGTCTATATAACATTTTTTTAAGGGAAAGGCACGTTTTGTTGACAGGCTGCGCCCTTCCTATAACTAGCGTGACGTATCCTTCTGTGAAAGTTTGGTGAGCCTTCTGTTTTTCGCTTCCATTTCTTTCTTTTCATCTTCTTGCTGCCACCTGCCTCTAGCTTGATTCCCTCTTTGGGCTGAAGGCACGTGTTCCAAGCCAACTTGCTCCTGTCGGCATAGAGCCCTCCACGCGCTGTGTCGAGGCCTATCGCCGATTGCTCCTCTGCGACTCTGCGCAAACGTACTATCTCCGCGAACAGAATAGGTCTGTGCGAGCTCATCTTCGCGCTGAGCGGACATCGACCTGACACGTGGCTTAGGTGCCCCATGCGTGTAAGGGATCGCGGCGCACACTTGAGTGCTTGCCATGATTTAAACTTTTGTGCCGTTCTGTTTGTATGGTCATAAAAAGGGCGAAACTGAACACGTGTCCTTTGCTTGGACTAAATAGGAAACGCACGGATGCACACAGAGACACGCAAAAAGAGACATCATTGAGCTTCAAGAGGCATGCCGAGAAAGGATGCCGGCGGTTGGAGAACAGCAGGCGTACTTGGCAGGCCCAAAAGGCGAAGGTTCAATTTGTGTAGATCTTGGAGATGGACCTCAAATCTGGTACAGAACAAATTGACGGACAAGACCTGGGAATACGGGAGTAAGGAAGGCTTGCGGTTGTCAAGTAAGAATAGTGCATGCGCGAAAAAACATTGGTAAAATTTTACTGGTTAAGGATCTCTGTCGAGTCAAGACCCGAATAAGAAGAGGTATGTTTGCTTTCCAAGAGGGGATTTTGGAAACGAGTGGACGAGGTAAATTGCTAGACCCTGTTTGGTAGAATGATTTACCTCGGTCGATCGGGGCGCTTGTCTATTAAACTTGGGAAACGCACAGTGAATGCTTCCACTGGCGCCTTACACTCAGAGCTGAATATTTTTATTAGAAGATTCGCACGTGATTATAACTGTATAAAGCACCGCCGCGGTGGTTCAGTGGTTACGGCGCTCGGCCGCTGACCCGAAAGACACGGGTTCGATCCCGGCCGCTGTGGTTGAATTTTGATGGAGGCGAAATTCTACAGGCCCGTGTACTGTGAGATGTCAGTGCAGGGTAAAGAGCCCCCAGGTGGTCGACATTTCCGGAGCCCTTCACTACGGCGTCTCTCATAGCCTGAGTCGCTTTGGGACGTTAAACCGCAATAAACCAATAAAACAATAACTGTATAAACAGCACCGTACTGCTACGGGAAAATGCTAAAGGCTTTGGTTAGTTGATAGTTGATGATGAAAGGGCAAACTGTGAAAATAAGACGAAGTGCCACATATGGAAGGTGTACAAAACAATTGGGCGAATTGTGTGCCGGCTTTCAGTTGTCGTTGGTATTTTGCGATGTTTTCTCTTTCAACATGATGATACGCGAATCTGTCCTTTGTAAACAACCACGCAAGATGTTCGGCGTAAAGCCAACAATTGTGCGCTAGGCCTGAGTGTTATCAAGGGCGAGCTTATCGCATTGTGCTCGAGTTCGAGCAGGAACATCGACCAACTTTCTCAGCATGCAGACCAGCTTGAGATCATTTCTTGTGCGCGCCAGGTGGTATAATAAAAGCCGCTTGAAAAATAAAAAAGTGCATTATGCGTCCACGATAAAATTAACCAATGTTTTCAGGAAGACGGAGTGTTCGAGCTGAGTGAAAGCAACGGAACGCTGTTAAACGCCGCGTGGCCTATTCTGGCGCAATATTTAATTGTTCCGAGTTAATTAGTGACAACTTTAGCTAGCTCTTTTATCGCTTCAGGAATAAAGCGTCATTTCACAAACTCTAGATCTTGCTGAAAAAAAAAAAAAACCTGCAGCGGACACTTACGCTCATTTTTAAGGGCATGGTATGATAGCGCTAATGTGTTAATGCACATATATACGGAATTGGTCATTCTCTGCTTTACATTCATGGATCGCTGGGAGTCCTCATACCATTCCTGGTGCTGTGGTGCTGGGATTAAGTGAGGCGCTACCTCACTGTGATGGCAGTTGCTGTCGTCTGTGGGGCTTGTGAGACTAACGTAGCTCTTCCTGAGAAAACTTCTCGCGACCAATTAGTAATTTTACTTGCACCCGCCACGGCGGGAAGTATTTTTCACAATGCAATGAGCAATTTGTGATAACGTGACAAGGTCACTTGATCTAACGCCGGCTTTTCACCGACACGGGAAGCTTCACGCTATCACATTAAAACAGAAGGCTGAGCATTTTGCGCCAAGGTTCCTTCTCCGTATCTCTATTTAATGGCCTTAAAAGAAAGCCTGCGAGATAAAAAGCTGCCAGTCGCACACTGCAGGCGCATACATCTGGCCCAGTGCACTTGTGCTGGAGCTCTTGGGAGAAAAGTAGATTTTGCTTTCTGAGATACGTGTTTGGACGCTGAAGTAGCAGCGCTCTCACGTGGCAGCTTTTGTGTTTCTCGAGTTTTCTTTTAAGGCCGGTAATCCAAGCTACGCAAATGGCACTCGATGTAAACAATTCAGTCAGCTGTTTTTCAAGGCGATCAACAAGTTTCGCATCCGCTCTTTGCTCTTGACAGCGAGTATTAAAAAGTTAGCAAATTAGTTTTCACTTATTATTTATGTTTCCGGAACCAAAAATGGGAATTTGGCTAAACGAGGCTAATGCTTAGTAAAAAAAATTCCGCAAGAACCGTTAGTGGTCAGAAATCTCAGATGGGGGCGGCGACTGCTCAGCGCTAATGCTGCTTGCATCTCGCTGCTGCGTGGCTTCACTACATTCTAGACAGAAAGGTGTAAAAAGGAGTAAGATGTCCTTCCTTAGCGCAATCCCTTTCATAGTAGGGACTGTGCTAGATGACTGCTTAGTCCATTTTTACTCGAATATAGGCGTATTTATGTTTAGAGTGGTAGCACGGACCTCGTCTGAGACTGCAGTTGAAGACCGGATCCTTACCTCCGTTGCCGGCGACGCTCTAGCTCATGCGCGGCCTTTGTAGCCCAGTGAACTTCGACTTTGGCGTTGCGGTGATCTGCGCGAACCCCGAGTTTCCTTACTTTCTGTATTTTGCAGCTTCAGATTGAGTTATGTATAGTGCTCTTTCAGCGAAAAGCCTGTGTGCTATATTTGTGTGAGTGTGTGTATGTGTGCGTGTGAAGCTAACTGTGTGTGTGAAGGACGGAATGAATAGGGTGAAGGAAGACGAAGAAGAGAGACTGTTCTTGCAAATTGCGGCACAACATACAAAACAGGACCAGCAGCTACACAAAGCAGAGACGGACAAGGGGAGTGCGCTGCTCCATTGTGCAGCGCCTGCCTCGGACTCGGGATTTGATGGGTTCGAATCTCGCTACCGGCCGGGTGCTAATAAATAAAGGTCACTGTGTAAAGGTGACTGTGACTGTGTAAAGGTCATTCCACGGACTGGTGCTCGGGTTTCCAGGGTAGACGGCTGAGGAGAGGAGCCTGCGCCTTCAAATCCCGTCACTGTGAGCTTGGGCAGGCACTTCTGAGAAACAGGGACACATCGGTGCCCTCACAAAACGCTTTGTGTCTGCCCGTGTTTCTTGTAGTTATCTTCTCTGTAATAAATCCTGCTGTGCGTTTTATGGTGTCCTATGTCATATTCACTAGCTCTACGCAAGCAGTGCGTTCTCAAAGGCAGAGACCATGCATGGCGAACACACATTTGTCTTAAATCTGATCCATATGTGTTGGAGCTATCCGTTCCCCATTGAAGAAAAAAATATAGATCGTCCAGACTACAAAATATCTGACACGTTTGAAAAAATGACCCAGCTTTCATCACTAAACCTATAGTTGTTTGGCAACCATTTTATTCTCTGTAAAAAAATGCTTTAGTCACATGATAGTGAAACTTTCTTTAGGCTATCCCTGTTAGTAATCGCCGCAATGGTGGATGTGCTTCGATCGGTCAGCGAAGAACGTGAGAAAGTGAAACGGATGCGTGGGCGTACATCTTTTCGAGAGGTGGAAGAGTGCTATGGGCATTAAAAAGAAAACAAGAAAGCAAATACAAAGTAACCGTCATCGTCCGCGTTCATCGGCATTCCTTCACCCCAACCAACACCACCCACTTTCGCACTCAGGGCAGCGCATCTACCCCGCACCCGCGCAAAAGTAACAAGCTTTGAGCCGCAATCTGCGAAAATTTTGATCGATGTGAGAACATCAATTCGTCTTTACCCAGCTACCCACGGCGCAGAGGCTGCAAGCGGATTTCGGTGTCCCACACTTATGGATCTTTGCGACACTCGCGATCCACCCCTCGAAGAGCCCGGGCTACAGCGAACTCATTCTCCAGGATCAAAATCCGCGACTACGAGTGTGCTGCGATGCGTGTACTCTGTGATGTAAGTCCCGACCGAAAGTCTGCTTGCGCCACCGAAAGAGGAAACCATTTTACAACGTAGTTCAGTGGGAAGACAACGCCCGAGGTGTCAAGTACCGCAATCGACCTCGGGCGAAAGGTCTCTGGCTACAAATGCGACGCAAGAAAAAGATTCGATGAATCGAGGTAGCTGATGCAACCGCCTAGTCTAACGCAGCTCCTAGTTTTCTCTCCTTTACTCACTGTGGTCACTTTCACGCCTTTCTGTTCTTTCTTTTTTTACGCTTCGTATTTCGGTTAGTCAGGGCTCTGGGAGATGCTTAAGTATACTACGAGAAACAGAATGCTTGAAGTTGGGGGGAACAGAAACTACACTACGCCACTCGTGCGCATCTACAAAGAAACGGGATGTTTGGCAAAGAGCACGGTGGCATTGCTCTTAGTGAGTCCTCGAAACCGAGCATGCAGAGAGAGAAATTGAGATGTCGCCTATATGGAAAGAGAGGAGGAACTTCTTTTGTCGTATTTTATGTTTTTGTCAGCTAGTGGAGAGTCGCACGAGAGAGAGCAGAGCGCACGCCCTACGCCCATTTGAAGTGAACCCTTCCAGGGTTACGCTTCTCGCTAGTTCTAGGGCCAGTGAATTTTGTTGGTTTGAGGGAAACTGTTAGTTTCTAAAAGAGACGAATAAAAAAAAACTGAAGAGACGTGGCTTTGAGGGTAAGTGGTTTGGCGGTGAATCGATTTACACTGTCAAGTAGGGCACAGGCACATCCAGTAAGAATGGCATTTCCACATCAGTATTTCCCAATGGGACAGCAGTGCTGAGAAATGAACAACGGAAAGAAAGAGGAAATATTTTTTCGAACAAAACCGCCCTTGCTGCTGGTGTAGAGACGAGAAAATAAGAATGTTTAAAAAAAAAGTATTGCAGCCTCACAAGCTTTAGGGTCGCTGACATTACGCACGGGGCACATACTCGCTTAAAGAATTGTTACTGTTGTTGAGCAGCGTCTTCTCCGAAGCAGCTTTTCACGAAAGAATGCACATAGGCATAGCAATCCTTTTTGAGTTGAAAACAATCGAAGATGGCGTTGCTAAGGCTTTGAGTGGCGAGGTCTAGATTATGAATTAACAGCATATATTGCATTTTAGCGCACGCGTACGGAAATGCCTAAGAAGCAGTAATAAAAAAATTTGTCAGGATGGTTAATTACCGCTGGTAAACCCGAGACTCAGAGAAAGCTGTTTAGGTATCTGTACTCTACGAAAGTAGTGGTAGAGAATACGAGAGCGACTTCACATCTGTATAGAACTAGGGTGCTCTGTTTAGTTTTGCACTCAGTCATTTTTCGTCTAGGCCCGCCCTCCAGTCCACTGCTCTCGAAGCGCAGCACCACCGATTAACCTCCCCTCAAGAGGCGCGTTTCGCACCAGCTGCCGAAGATGGAACCGTGCTAAACTCCTCCGTTTGCGCCAAAAACTTCCTTCTTCCGGTAACCACATCCAGGATGGATACCATGGTACACCTCCCTACACTCTCGCTATCCCCTCCTCATTTAAAGGAAGCCCACCCCTTTCTTCTACGCTAGCACCCACTGGCTTGTTCGCATGGCAACCACGTAGCGGGTGCGCTTTCTAATACTCTCACCATACGCACCTGCTTCCACAGTTATCATCCTCCAGTTAGGGATTTATGCCTAAAGTATTTATAGCTAAAGGTACTTAAAGGCAAGATTCAAGTTCTTTCTGACATATACGTTTTTGTGCATCGATAAACCACTGCAGGCAAATGTATAAGCATACCTCTTTAGAATCACCAAGTACAACAGACTGAACCTTGCTGAGCCGCATAAACTGGAGAAATCCTCCATGATATGCGGCCAGTTTCTGAAGGACTGGAGGTGGAGGTGGCACCCGGGAGCTAGGCAGGTGGCTCTTGGTGGCTGCCTGCCAGTTTTAATTCTCTTTAATAGGCATATTTGAAGCAACACTGAGCAGAGTGAATCTCAATGCCCAAAGTAACATATGACAGCTTACCTACGATTTAGATAAAGTAAAGGTGCCGTTTTAAGTTTTAATATGGGTCATATTGGGCGTTTCGCATACTGGTAGAACCAAATAGCTTAACGCTAGCGTCTTCGCTGAATACGTGTTAGCTCAGCGCAACTTCCCTTGGCAATGCCCGCTTCGACATCGAGTTGAAGATACTTTTGAAGCTCAAGGAAATGCAGGCATTTTCTACTGTGAGTTTTAAAGCAAAAGCTTGACTAGCCTAGCGGCGCAGATATCGCTGTGTCTACACGAATAACCTTCAACAGGAGGAGCGGAGCTGCGTAAGTAACCACGTGACGTACCACGTGACTCGCAGCAGCTGCAGCCGCGTGCTCCGCCGTAGCCGCGGCCGCTGCGCGCTGCTATCCAATGTCTCGCTATGGACAAAGGAAGTCAGCCAACGCCGCCATCCTCGAGAGTGGGTACTCACAGACTTCGGGCCGAATCTGATCATCCGGCCGACATTGCCAACCGTGCGAGGGATTTAGCAACCGATATGCAGCGTAAACGCACTAAACGGGCAGCCGAAATTGATGAATAGCGGGAGCTGCGTGCCCGCCGCTGTGGCTGAGTGTTTAAGGCGCTCGTCGACCGAGCCAGAGTGCTCGAGTTCAAACCCGGCCGCGGCGGCTGCGTTTCGATAGAGGCGAAACTCGAAAAGGCGCCCGTGTGCTGTGCGATGCCAGTGCGCGTTAAAGATCAACGGGTGCTCGAAATTATTCCGGAGATGACACCTTTTTCTTCCTTTCTTCCTTTCTTCTTCCACTCCCTCCTTTATCCCCTCCCTTAAAGCGCCGTCCGGGTGTCCACCGAGATATGTGAGACATTTACGGCGTCATTTCCTTTATTCAAAAAACAATTTTCACTTTTCACGCTACGTGGCGGTGGTGGTGAAAAACTTTCTAATATCAAAGAGAGTTTGGGGGTCAAAAGACGCCGCAACATGGTCGGTATCCTTAGTCTGGGACACCGGACGACGAGGCTCCGTATCGCGCCCGCTTTACTAGAACCCTTTGGGACTCCAGTGTGGAGCAGTTGAGGAGTGCAGTCCCCAATGCCTTTCGGGTGGGTTTGGGGGAACGGGGAAGGTGAGGATCCTGAGTACATGCCTACATCATGTGAAAGATATCGCAGATCTCTCCACAGTGCGGGCAGCGCCCATCTGTGTTCGGATCGAAGTGTTTGGCGATGGCAGGACAGAGAAGAGCTCCTGTCTGCAGGCGCCGCAGAGTTCGCTCCTCCGCCTTACTCAGCCCATTGGCAGGTGCCGGGTAGAGGCGGTGGCTGTCGCAGTAATGAATTAAGATTTCACGGAACCGCAGGAATGGTTTATGAGCTTCTGAGCAAGGAGAGCTACGATGAGGGGCGCGGTGTGTCCCGGTGTGTGAGCGCTCGGGCGGGTGCATCAGCGGCCTCATTGCCTCGTAGACTCTGGTGGCCAGGAGCCCAGATTACGTTTTTGCGAGTTGGATCGGCGGGAGGGCGTCTTAGAATTTGGGAGGCAAGAGGTGATATTTCCCCGGCACGATAATGTTCACAGGCCCGGCGAGAGTCTGCGATAACTGTTCTCGATTTTGGATCGGCGGCAGTGAGAGATATTTTGTAATTTCCTGAGCTCGAGCTCAATTTGGGGCCCGAAAGAAGACCCATCGACATTCATTCCCCGCTGGACTACGGCAGCCGTGTAGAATCCCGCGGGCGACGGCACATGTGATATCCACTGTCACAGAATTCGGCGCATTTTTGAAAGAAAGAAACAAAAACAGCGCCGCGTGGACGCATCAAGATTGCTTCTCAAGCGTGCGAACCCGCGCTTGTCGTCTGCTTTCATGTCAAGTCAAGTCCCTGTTATTCAGGATCGGAGCGACCTAGAGCATATGGCTCCACAGCGCCGGGATGTTCTCCATCCCCTCTGGTATGCATGTGTGTTGGATGTGTAGGCCGTTTAGCAGGCGGCGCCCAGGCACCGTCTGCGATAGCCGCGTATATTGGTTCAGGAGGTGGGCCTCCCGCAACTCCTGATAGGAGTTTACCACTCCCAACGCCTTCAGTTTGGCGTTGGAGGTAGCCACCGGGAGGTCCAGTGCTCACTTTTTTGCCTTCCTGATGATTGCGTCAATGCGCTCGTCTTGTTGTTTGGTGGTGCGTAGGTACGGCACGGCGTAAAGTATGTGGCTGGTCATGAAAGAATGGGCGAGCCGTATCGTGTCCCGTCGCGGTAGATTACCCCGCTTATGGAAACGTGGTAGATCATGCGGCCTACCTGTGCGCCTACGGGCTTGAGTTTCGCTATAGTAGAGTCCGGCCTAAGCCTGTTATTGATGCACAGGCCCAGGATCCGCAGCTCTTCTACTTCTCTGATGAGACCGCCCGACAGAGAGATGTGTAGAGACATGTTATCATTGTGATTTGCCCGCATATGTAGACGCTCTGATTTTGCGGGAACATATTGCAGACCATAATCGGCAGCATGTGCCTCGACTATAGACGGGGCCTGCTGAAGGTGGTCCTTCATCTCCCCAAGGCTCCCTTCTGTGGTCCAGATTGTAATATCGTCGGCGTAGAGCGCGTGCTTTATGCCCTCCACCTGAGCCAGTTGGCGGGAAGGTGCTTCATAGCGATGTTGAAAAGGAGATACGATAACAACGCCCCCTGTGGTGTACCCGGTATACCCATAGCGTACGGGTCGTAATTCTCGTCCTCGATCAGGAGGAGTGGCTGACGCCTAGAGAGAAAGTCTCTGACAGGCGAAAACAGTCAATGGTGTTGAAGGTAGACGGTATGCTGCCATGTTTAACATTGTCAATGCCCCCTTAAGATCGAGGGCGAGAATGGCCTTGTCATTTCGTTGCATGGCTTTGGGTCGCATTATGTCCCTGCGTACTTGGAGTAGGACATCCTGTGCAGACATGTGCGGGCGGAAGCTGAACATAGTGTCTGCAAAAAGGCACTTACCCTCCATGTATGGAGAGAGGCGATCTCGTACCATCGTCTCCATGAGCTTTCCCACACACGAGGTTAGTGAGATGGGTCTCAGATTGTCCGTAGTCACCGCTTTACCTGCTTTGAGGATGAAAGTTGCAAGCGATGTTTTTCATTTGGGAGGGAGTGGACACCCATCCCAGATCTGATTTATGTATGGCAGCAAATGGAGGTAGGGCGAGTACGAGAGGTTCGCAAGCGGCTTAAGGTTTGCGGCGATTAAAATTAGGGCGATTTGGTGTTGATAGGACATCGTCGGCCAATGTAGCGCTGGACCGGCGGTGGCAGTCAGTGAGATCAGTACACGAGCATTATGTGCCTTCAAGTGCATCCACTGTTAGCGTTATTTGGGGTTTTAAAGCAAGCAATGGTCATTGATATGGTTCCTGAGGCATCGCAGATATGTGATCCCTACCCGGTGCCTCACCTCGGCACATTTCAGCGATGGCACTTTTAGGTTATGCAGCGCAAAAGGGGCGTTGAAGTCCTGGTTTGGCGAGATACCTGTAGCACAAAGCGTCCTCAAGTTGCGTCGTCGTACCGTTGTACTCGTGAAGAGCCCGCCGGAGATAATTTTGCACCTCCCCTTTCGTTTGAGAAGGGTCGATGATGCTGCGTAGGAGGCGCCAAATCCCCTTCGAGCTCATCTGACGCGATGACGCAGCTTGCTCCGTAAGTTGTGCAATGTGAGATCTAAGCTTGCGATTCGTCTTTTGGCTCTGCCACCGTCTCGTTGAGCTCTGGCGTACCTCCCTCCCACAGATACAGGAGTCGGTGGTGTGAAGGGACTGCGTGTATTGTTTCTGTATATTGTTGACCTGTGTTGCCCACTCCGCATAGCCGTCGGAGAATAGTACGGCAGGGATATCATGAGATCGAAATTGTGCCAAATTGGTCATTGTGGCCTGCCCCAGTTTTTGCGGGCTGTCTTCGCGAAAAGCGTGATGCGGATAAGGCAGTGGTCGCTGGCCAGGGAATCCCCCAGGTTTTCCCAGGTGGCATCTCTAGTGTTCGTAACTAGAGATAGGTCAGGACGAGTGCCACCTAGTTGCCCACACGTGTGGGGCAAGCCAGATCCGTGAGAAACGTAAGACAAAGGGTGGAGATGAGCTCCGCCAGCTTGCGTCCCCTGATTTTCTCGAAGTGATAGCTCCACTGAAGTCTGGAGGCGTTGAAATCTCCAACGGTCACCAGGGGTTACTTGTCAGCCAATTTGTGTGCGTGATAGAAAATTTCGCTTAAAGTAACGCGAGGCTTATGCAGGGGGCAGTATACGTTGAATACATGTACTGACGGGTGGCGGTGCCTGAGAGGCAGAACCATGACCATTGCGTATTCCTGCGTCAAGATCGACCTGAATCGCGTCGTATGCTTTATGTACCACAATGCAGGTCGAGGGGCCCCCCTGAATCGAACTATATCCGGAGAACGTAGCATCATTACTGGGCTCCTGCAGAGCAAGAAGTGCCGGCTTGTCAGCGACGTCTGCAGGTAGAGCTGGAGGTGTGACCGCCTTCTCCCGGCTCCGAAACCCCTGCAGTTCTATTGAATGATATCGAAATGTTCTAATTTGTTAGCTTTCTGAGAAAGTTTGCTACCATTTTAGATGTTTTTATTGTTACGGTTCTGGGTACCCAGTCGGTCCGGGGCCTGCGCAATCCCATCCAGGGGCTGCATCAACGCCGTGCGATCGGAGCGGAACCGTTTCTTCCGCTGCCTGGCGGGTAGCTGTTTTACGTTTTAGCTGCGGGGGGCTCAGCAGTCAGTATTTTTGATTTGGGAGCTGCACCGGCCCAGGGTTGCACCGCCTTAAGGACAGAGTCAGTGACCTGGGCCGCAATGTCGGGAAGAATTTCAGCACATGCGGACCTGAACATATTCTGAAAGGCTCGCGAACCGCAATCATGTTTGGTTCGGGAGGGCTGCCACCCGCTACTCCAACTGCTCGGCTTTACGCTCCAGGGCATCGAAGCGGCCAGCGTCAACGGAACCCGAATCGACCACCGTGTCCGCTGTCCGCCGCGAGACGCTACTGAGGCAAGATGATGCTGAGAATCCGTCATCGGTATGTTATGCGTGGGCTCAGACGGCCCGGCCTGCTCGGCTTGTAATTCCTGAATTTTCTGGGCGACAATTTAGTTTTGGTGCCTGAGCTCCTCTACCTTCCGCTCTAGGGCGGATTCGGTGGGGAGGGAAGGGGAGGGTAGAGTCAGAGACTAAGCCAGTCCAACTGCTCACCTGAGTATGACGTTGTATCAGGGGTGGGAAATCCCCTGCTTTCAAGACCGGGGGCCTTGTCGGGTTCCCGGATTTTACAAACTTGGGTGGCCCGGACTGGACATTCTTGGGTGCTGGCTTGAGTGCCGGAGCCTGCTTGAATCCGGCCTTGGGCGCCGGGGCCTTTTTGGGTTCCGGCGTCTGCTTCTGCACTGGGGTGGGTGGAGGTCTGGCTTGAAGACCTTGCGGTACTTGCCCGCACAGCCAGCCTTCCCGGTGGGATGTCTGCCTCTGCAGATGAGGCAGCACGGGGAGCACTGATTTTCAGCTCGGCCGCCGTCAGGAGCAGCAGCAGTCTGAGCCCCGCAGCGTTCCCAGCACCAAGTCAGCCCGATGCCCCACCGTGCCACCGCGGTGGCAGGCAGGGATCGTGTTCTTGTAGAAGCGGACGGTGAGACACTCGTAACTACAGAGCATGATCCGCGGCACCCTTGTCCCTACAAAAGGTGATCATGGCAATCTGGGGTTTTCCAGTTTGCGCACAAACACCAGGTTGGGGTCCTCGCTGAGTTTTCGCTTCACAGTTTCAGACGTCTCGTCTTGGGAGACGGTAATGGCGCCTTTGCAGAAGTCCCCGGAGAGCTTACGGTGGCCCCGGAGTAGTAGCGTGCGGCCTCTGGCCGGCAGCAAGATGTCGCGGAGCAGCTTTTCCGCACCTTCGACAGATTGGAGTCTACACAGGAAGGTTTTGATACCACACGGACCATACTGCAAGTCTCTCACTTGCAGCGTCCACCAGGATGCTGCGAATGGCAGCGCCGGCTTGACCAGGAGCTAAGGTAGCCTTGAGGTCGGTGGTGTCTCGTGGCTTGAGCACCACGATGATGTCTTCTTTCCCGGTTTGAAGCGTGTACTGCGGCGGCCACAGGGGCTGTTTGGCTTGTTGCGCGGCTGCGCGCGGCGCGTTTTCGCCATGCGCATGCGCAGAGTGGCCTGCCTCCCGTTGCTGGCCGGCGTTCGCGTTGGCGCCCCTGGAGGCCTTCGTCTTCCGTCCGCGCCATACGCGGAATATATGGCCACACTGCTGGCACTCTGCCGGCGCCACCTGGTGGCCGAACCTTGACTCCCAGCGCGTGGCCGAACGTCGTCTTTGTTCTGCATGATCTAGGCGGTTCGGCAAGCCTCGTCCTAGGAAACGCTGTGCTTTCCGCTTTTCTGCTGCGCTTGTCGGTGACATTTGGTGGAGGTGCTGGGTACCATCCCATGTACGCTGACCCCGACGACAGCCGTGACGCTTCTCCCCGACCCACGGACGCGAACACCCGTCCACAAAGCGAGCCGTCGCCTGCAAGGCCTGCAACCTGAGTTCGATCCACTGACAAGGCCTGTGAGAGATATGACGTCCACCACTAGCAGCCAGACAAGTCAGTACTCTGGCAGTGCCCCGCCGTTCGTCCTTCTCGCACCTCGGTCGCCACCATCCTTCCACGGCGACCGGTTCGAGGATGTAGAAGATTGGTTGGCCAGTTTTGACCATGTGGCTGCTTTAAACCAGTGGGACGACGAGCGGAAGCAGATGAATGTTTATTTCGCACTGCTCGAGTCGGCGAAAACTTGGTTCGAGAACCACGAGTCATCTTTCTCCAACTGGGCCGCTTTCGCCGTGAGTTACTCGCCACATTCAGCTCGAGCGAACGGAAAGAAAATGCTGAAATTGCCCTTCGCTCTAGGTCACAGCATTCCAACGAGAGCGTGGCCATGTTTATAGAGGACATGACACGCCTCTTCAATCGGGCCGACCCTGCCATGCCCGAAGCTACAAAGGTACGGCACCTTATGCGTTGGGTGAAGGAGCAGCTGTTTGCTGGCCTCATGCGCGACCCTCCGCTAACCGTCGCCGCCTTCGCCAAGGAAGCTACCTGCAAGGAAAGGTCGTTGCAGGAACGGAGTGCCCAATACGGCCGTCAGGCAAATGTAGCGGCCACTCACTACTTCGCGTCCTTGCCAGGCCCCGGGGATGAGGCGCTGCGAGAGCTTGTTCGAGGCATTGTCCGCGAAGAACTGCGACACTTCCGCTTGGATGCTCCGTCGGCAAGCATACCTACAAAAGGGGACGTCATCCGTGATGAGATCCAGCGAGCGGTGCAGCCACCACCGGCTCCAATACCGGAGCCGCACGTCCTGTCTTACAGCGATGCCCTGCGCCGACCTGCCCCTGTGACGCAAGCGTTTCGCCCCGTTGCCGGACCACGACCACCCCACCGTTACCTGCGCCCCGTCGACCAGCAGCTGGACCTGCGCCCTCCTATCAACAAAGCGCACGTGTGGCGCACGTCCAACGATCGCCCGCTCTGCTATCACTGCGGGGAGCCTGGCCATATTCTGCGGCATTGCCCGTACCGGCGCATGGGTTTGAGAGGATTCCCGCCCGACGCGCCTCGACCGCGCTATGGTGAAAGACCGCAGGACATCGACGAGTACATTGCCGCTCACGTCTGCCCCCGGCCTCGCAGCAGCGCCAATCGCGATCGCCATCCCCGAGGCGCTTTGCTTCGCCCAGTCGGCCCTCAACCTCTGGTCAGTTCAGACGCACGTCCCCTCGCCGGGAAAACTGAAGACGGCGTCCTCCGGGGGTAGGGCCGCCGCCACTGCACAGAGTCAACAGCCTCCACCCGACGATTCGACGCGATAGCCCGGGAGGTGGCTACCCGATTCGACGACCTCTCCGACGACCTCTCCGACGACCTCACCGACGACCTCACCGACGTGCTGTGAACGATTAGTTTCACCTGAAATTTTTGTAACCGCCGACAGTTGTCAAGTGACCGCTCTCGTCGATACCGGCGCTGATTTTTCTGTGATGAGTAGTCAACTCGCGACGACTCTCCGTAAGGTTCTGACGCCTTGGTGTGGACCTGTGATTCGCACCGCCAGTGGCCACGTAGTGACGCCGATCAGCGTCTGCACCTGCCGCATCCAGATCCTAGGTCTTGCTTTCACTGTCTCCTTTGCCGTCTTACGTGACTGTTCTAAAGACCTCATTCTGGGCATGGATTTTCTTCAAGAGTATGGTGCGGTCATCGGCATTAGGGAGCTCATGGTATCTTTACCCGTGAACCGCAACATCTAACGAAGACAGAGGTCGTCGCTTATTTTGACAAGCTCGGAGGGTGTACCAGGCCTTTGTCCACGACGTCAGACCTCGACGAGGCGACAGCTACAGCCATCCCGACCGACGTAAACCCGCACCGCAGCAAGCCTGGGCCAGTAGTACTTGCGACGTATGCGCGCCACCGTGCGGGAAAACCCGAGGTGGCCCGAAGGAAGGTCGTCGTGGCACGCACGCAGAACTTCGTCAAGAAGCGCTGTAGGTACAGCAAGCAGATAGACAGTGTCCGTTGGGCCGTAATTCTTTTTATAGAGGACACCATCGCGCAAGAAAAACGATGACAGCCCGCGCTTGAAGATTCGAGGAGGAGATGGAGCGGTTCCTTAGAGATACTCGATGAGGGGAAGCAGTTCGGCGTCGGCCCTCTGTTGGCGGGCAAGGGTGGATGCGGTGACAATATCTTGAAGATATTCTTCCTTGCTGGGATATGGCTCCTCAGGTAGCGCAGTTTACATGTTCATGGTCGCTAGGGGGGTGGGATCATAGCCAATGACTTGGCATGGGACCGCCATAGCCGGGGAATCCCGGAACGCGGCCGGCGGAGGCGTTGCCACCGTTAGGCCTAGCGCCGCAGAGGCATGGCGAAGTCTTCAAGGCACTGAAAATTGTTCAAAATTCAGCGCATTTTGCCATGGATGCCGCTTAGGTTGCCGGAGACGACGGTGGCAAGCTTACTTCGGGAAAGAGCTGTGGACTGCAAATAACAGCGATAATTGGCAGAGCCGACGTGGCGTGCGACCGATCCCGCTGCCGACCAACCTCTAGCCCTGCCAGGGTGGGTGCGCTACCTGTCCAGTCACGTGGCGGTAGTGACAGATGTGCGCTGCATGCGTTGGCATTGACATCGTTGAAGCAGAAATGCTGTAGTCAAGCCATAGGCTGTAGTCGTTTATTGTGTTCGCTGGTGTTGGCGTTGGCAACGTTGTAGACTCCTATAATTCTGAGCTACAGAAGAGCTCATAACTGGCTCCGTGGTCAATGGACGCCTCAATAGTGCTTTGAGGTGCGTGGCGGTGGTGAGAGAGAGAGATGTGGGCTGCACGCGTTAGCGCTGCCAACTTTGTGGCAGACACGCGGCAGTGCAGCAGTAGGCCGCCACATGATTCCACACTAATTATGCAAGCTTTACTTTAGCATTCACAACCAGGGTCAGCTGAGCTAAGTCGCAGCCATTTTTGTACCAACTCCGCGCACACATATAAAAAATGAAGATTGGTTTTTTGAGGAAGAGAAATGACGCAGTAACTTCACGTATCTCACGGATTTTCGCGTAATGGAGCTATGGGGTTTTCGCCTTAAAATAAAATTTCTTCTGAAGCGGGTTTCGAACGCAGGTCGGCGCGAACAAATCAGCTTTGCTGGCCGCTTAGAGCACCACGCTGTAAGAGCTCTTTGAAACGGTAGCTTCACTACTAGAGGTCTCGGGCTGAGATCGCATGCCTTGCCGATAACCTTCAAGGCTCAGTCAAGGTCACACCCTCAGTTTGTAGGTTTGGAGAACCGGTGGATGGTCAGTGTTCAGAGCATTGGTGAAGTAATTGGACAAGTCAAGAGTCAAGATCATTTCAAGGTCAACGTCAAGCCGGGGACGTCATGTTACGTCAAGGTCAGCCAAAATTTTGTCACGTGGTCGACTTTGGGCTCGCCGAGGAGCCTAAACGCGGCGTTTACGTGATAGGGCGTGACGGCACTCCATGTTCAACCGAGTACATAATGGAAGTAACACCGACGCGCCTAGCACGGTGTTCACGTGCTAGGCTGTGGCGTCAGGGTCTGCAGCAGCGGAGCGCATTCGCACGAATTCCACATGCGGTGTTCACGCGCTAGGCGCCTGAGTGGCAGCGCGCCTCGGCACGAATCGTGAATCTTTGGTACATGTCATCGATTTTCTATTCCGTCGTAAATGGTGCGAGCGCAGGAGGCATTTTATGGGTCAGATTTTGCAGCTAGGAGGAAGTGTACGCTGTGATAATCACCTTGTTATTGCAGATTCTCTCGGGGCTCTCTAGTTTTCTCAATATTACAAATTCAACCGCTGATCGTCCGACGGGGCCAGTTGGGATTGGGTTAGCCCCCAAAATACCCACATGAGCTTACAGGGCGTGGGGGTGCGGGCGAGCACAAATGGGTGGGCCCCTGCAGAACCTGCATCGGTTCCATTCGGCAGTGTGGATAGCCGGAACAAATAGGTAAGCCAAGATGGGCTGTCCTCTCCGGACCCCGCACTGTCCGCACTGTCCCTGTCCATATTCTGTGGTTCTTTAACGTGCACTGACCTCGCATAGTACACGGATCGCTATCATTTCGCCTCCGCTGCCGGGGTGCTCAGTGGTTATGGCGCTCGGCTGCTGATCCGAAAGACCCGCATTCGATACCGGCCGTGGAGGTGAAATTTCGATGAAGGCGAAATTATAGATGTCCGTGTACTGCACGATGTCTGTGCGCTTTAAAGAACCTCATATGGTCGAAACTTCCGGAGCGTTTCACTACGGCGTCCTAGCCTGGGTCACTTTGGGGCGTAAAACCTCATAAACCTAAAGCGAGCATTTCGCCTCCATCTAGAAATGACCGGCGAGAACCCGCGTCTTGCGGGTCAGCTGCCGATCACCACGACCACAGAGCCACCGCGGTGGCTTCCTTAAGTGAAGGGTTAGAGCCTGGAAAGGCATACAACTGAAGGTCAATGTGTCGTTGGTTCGAACATGTCTCGCAGACTAGCTTCCCATTTGGCGAGCACTTGCAAGCAATATCCAACGAGCAATCGCATGACGCCACCGGGAACGCTGGACAACAAAGTTTGTGTCGCAATATTCCTACGAATGTAGTTGGGAAAACGGCTTCACATGTAGGTCGGCCTCAGATTACGAAGGTGGGCCAGTGGCGAGTACTTATAGACGAATGACATGTATAGGATTGTCTGAAGTGGTGTGTGCGTCATAGGGCCGCTTGATGATGTCACCCTATTTTTCTTGCAATCGCTGGGATTTTCTGCGCTATCTGCGAGCACAGAGAAACACACACACGCCGCCGGCTTTTCTCGTGATGGGACTAGTGATCATTTCGCAATAATACTCAAAGTGGCAGCCACTGTTGAGGCAGCGGTGTGATCCAAAAACGTGATCACGGCAGCACAAGACCTCATGCGGCGCTAAACTGCCGCCCTCTGGTGCTGACCCCTTGCGTTAGATGGCGCAGCCGAGCACCCCGCATGCATGCTTGCGCATTTACAGTGCGTAAGTAGTTTTAAATGCCCTCCGTAATTTTTCATCCTCATCATCATGCCACCCAGATGTAGTGAACAGGATATTCGCTTTAAGCAGAGACGGCTTAAGCACTCTGTCATCGTTGTTGCCACCAGAGTGCTGACTACTGACGGGACAAAAAAAAAGCGCAGAAGAGCTTTTTAGCCGCTGTATTAGTCGCAATACTCGCTATGTACACCTGACAAAACATGACGCAGCACGCATGCGTTCCTGCAGTAGATTAATCCAGGGGTAGCGAAAATTACACCACCAACTTTTTTTGTCCATTGCTGACATACTGTCGTCTTGCGGTGAAGCGACGAAAAAGGAACACTGATATTCCCACTTCATATCAAACACACACACGCTCACGCACGCACGAACGCACGCACGCACGAACACACACACACACACACACACACACACACACACACACACACACACACACACACACACACACACACACGCGCGCGCGCGCGCGCGCGCGCAGACACACACACGCACGAACACGCACACGCACACACACACACACACACACACACACACACACACACACACACACACACACACACAAATGCGCTGAGGCTGGCCTTGCATCCGCTCCGCTTCCCATAAGCGCCTTGTTTCTTTCGGGGCCATAACGGCGTTTGCCCCTTGTTCGTCGCAGGGGCAAACTCAAAGCACCGGAAAAATAAGCTCCGCTAGTAACGCGACTGCTTGGCGTCAGCACTCGCGCCATAACCATATTTTAGTTGCGCTGCGGTTGGCGCGTTTAACGGGTGACGAGCTTGTAGGGAGGAGGTTTTGCGTTGGGAACTAGGCCGAGTTACAGGGCGGGAGGGCAGGGATTAAAAACGCCTTTTGTCTCTATGATATATTCGCCACGCTCTTACTGAAAGCCACGTGCCATAAATGACGTAATCCCTAACGACAGCGCTGACTTATATTGTCGCCTTTCCTTTACTCATCACTTCCGTCCCACGCATGCAAAATCTCCCCAAAATACCCCTCCCTTTCCTCTGCAATCCCCTCATCTGCCCCACCCTCTTTCTTCTTTGAAGCATGAAGTTTGGCTGCTTTTATAGTGTGTCGGCTATTAGCTCTGGCGAGTGCACACAAACCGCGTTTGCCTCAACACCGTGCCCCCAACACCACACAAAATTCGGAGCCCATTCTTCGCAATACGAAGCAGCCTAGTAGTTTAAAAGGCGTTATCACTATTTGAGATCTTAACGAGAGTCATATAGCCCCCCGCCCCCCCACAACAAAAAAAAAGGCACAGAAGCAGAACAAACGGGCTGTTTTGGTGTGTGCTGAGGCGAAAAACTAGCGGCAATATTTTACGACCGCACATAGAACCGCACAGGGTAAAACGACAACTTGATTTGTTTATTTTTGAGAAAGCACAGCAGCTGCCCTGCAAAGAAAAGCGGTTCCGAGGCCTTCCACACCACACTCGCCCTGATGTACAAGCTGAAACGAAGTGGGCGATTTCCTCAAGTAAACGGAGCGGATGCTCCTGTCCGCAAAAGATTTCGGAAGCGGAGGCGGAGCGCGTGCATTCAGCGCCTTTTTAGAGCTGGAATGTGAGAATCCGGCCGGTGAGTCGTCCTCTGACCTTGGCGGAACCGTCCAGCTTCAAGGATTGTTTGCTATGACAGCAAGCGTACCGTCGTCTAAACAAGAGTCGTGGTTCGAAGTGCAATGGCCATCCATCCCCGATTTTAACTCCGCTTATATGGACCGAAATCGTTTTTCTTCAGTCTATCTGCAGAAACCAAACTTGGGAACCTGTTTTTCCTAATAAGTGTTGCAGAGACGGTTGGGTTTTGGATGGAACGATATTTCTGGCAACGTCTACCTGAGGTTGTTCCAGGCGTTTCAGCAGGAGTGGAACAAATCTGCTTGGTTCTGACAAGTGCATCTGTTCGAACGCTGTTCTCAGGGGCTCTGGCAATTTTTCGCAATTTCGTGGTTCTGCTCGTTCTTGTGTGAGCTCATTGGCCCTGGTGCGAACAAGAAGCAGTTCCAATACAGTGCTTTTTATCTATTTTTGCGTGCCTTCAGCCACAACACTGGTTGGTGGCCGAGACGAGTCCTGTGAACCCAATGCTTCTCGTGGTAATCTGAGCACAGTAAATGCTGCTCCTTGCTGCAGTGAAGAGCCGGTTAGCCTGCAAGCGCCGCCTAACATTTTGAAGACCCCATTATCGGTGCTTGAATGTGCAGGAGTTCCAGTAACAACGCCAAGAGTCATGATTGATGAAGAACTTCACTTTCTATTACTACCTTAACCCCCCCCCCCCAAGTTAGGGGGTATTATATAAGGCGTTGGTACAGATAGAATCAAGCTTTACGTACAAAGATGTTATTCGTTAAATATGGCAGTTATACAATTCGAAAATGAGGATGGACACGTGGTTGCAGAGACGTCGTGTGGAAGGCCGTTCCAGTGTTTCGCTGAGCGAGGAAAGAATGATGCAGCAAACGTTGTGGTATGAGCCTGCGGACGGGAAACTTGCAGAACCTGCAGAAACTCGCGGGGAACCAAGGCGCAGTGAAATGCGTGCTGGAGGGCTAATGTAGGACGGAATGCGCAAAGAGCTGGGAAAAAACTTCTGCAATAAGCGCATACTGGCGATACGACGACGACAGGCAAGGTTTGTTAGGCTCAACTCTGCTTTTAAAGATGATATGCTATCATATGAATAACATGAACAATAAATTCATATGAACAATGACGTTCATATGAATAACAAGAAGCCCACTCGCAATAAAAAAAAGGAGCCCCGTCTGCTGGTCTGCAAGTATGATGAGAACACATCTGTATACTTGTTCTTTGAACCAGAGGATATAGGATGTGAAGGGGCACCGTATATGCTACTCACATGCAAGAAGAAATGACCTGAAGGAATTCCTGCACTGTCAGATGAGGACCGAAGCTTTTGGCAGGTAAATCTGACCAACGCGTCACTGGAAATCGTTACAGCAGCGAAAGAGAAAGTAACATCATTCACGGCGAACAAAGACGGGTGCTTCTTTGCTAGTGTTGCTTCCACGGCAGCTGATAAGCGTCTGCTGCTGCTCTCGCATGTGGCTGGCCTAGGGGTAGTGCCTGTCATATCTGAGATATACACACAGGGAACTGAGGGGAAGTGCGCGATGTACGTACCTCTTCAGTGCAGTGATGGGCAGATCCTCGAGTTTTGAAGCGAAAAGTTTCACTAGGCTCGTCAACACCGCGCTTCGCAGCGGCCGGAGGCCAGATTTGCGACTTCTGCGCATGCGCGAAACCGAGCGGCGTCACGCGCAGCGCAGGTGGCCGCCGACTCCGTAATAAAAAAAAAGAATAAAAATAAGCACAGAAACGAGAATAAGAAAAGAAATGAAAGGAATAAAATAACAGAAATAAAAAATAAATAAAAAGAGAAACAGTGCACCAGGAAACTCTCATATCTCAGTGGACACCCGAACCGCGCCGTAAGAGAAATAAAATGCAAAGAAAATTCGTTTTGAGGAAAGGGAACGACGCCTGTCTCTATCATATCTCAGTGGATACCCGAACCGCGCTGTAAGGGCCTTAAGGAAAATGAAATGAAATGAAAATTGGTTTTAAGGAAAGGAAATGCCTGTCTCTCATATCTTGGTGTACACCCGAAAGGAATGGACACCACAGTACATGACTCTAAAGCAACCTTCTAAGACAGCACCGTATTCACTACACGCGCGTCTCCTCTTCCGCCTCCGTATAGGCAGTGTGTGGACGGCCGAACGCCTCCACCCAACAGGCGGCTCACTACGCGGCCCAACTCGCTGACTCCAATTCGGTGCACCGATGCAGCACTGCAGCTCGGCAAATGACGAGTGGTGGTGGTGGTTAAAAACATTTATGGCAAATTAAGTTTTTTACAGAAAGGTGATTGGGGTAGGACCCTATTGGCCTTTTCCCCTTACAATACTGGGTGGAACCCCTATAGACCTTATGCGAAATGCACTGCCATCTAGCGGTCGCCGCGCGCGATCCGCCATGTTGGAGGATAGCCGCCGCATTCACAGCACACACCGGTACACGCTCGTCGCGCGCGCTCGAGTTTCACCGTCCTCAATATGCCCACATACTGTTCAGTGTTTTGCTGTACGGGTCACAAAGACGTCCAGGGAAAAAAAGCGCTTGATTTGAGCGCATTTCTATTTTTGGACAGCGATCCCCGACATCCGCAGCACAAATGTTTCACAACCGTCGCTACATGTCGAGGCATCGCGCAACGCATTTCGTTATCTCCATGCAGCTAATAAAATAAGAAATTGTAGGCACGAAGAAAATATCACACAAAAGCTGTTTTGCTCCTGCGATTTTCCATGAAGTGCTGCGATTATCGGCTTCGCAAGAGAGTAATCGTGATCAGCTGTTCAGTGGCACGGGTTGCGCTTTGTGTGAACCGTCGCTCCTAGCGTTATCCGCCGCAGCGATTGCATGCGTTAGTTTTAGTGCGAATATTTGTTTTGACGGAAGCACTAGCAAGGATTCACTTCATTTATCATGCAGCACACCACTCCGAGGCTCTTCGCAAGGCTGCTCACCTCTGGTACGAACTGGCCGCTCGCCGCACGAAGCAACTTTAAGCACCAGGGCAAACAAACAAATGCTGCATGAAGTTTTAAAGGAAAATGAAAGGCGTTGCATGTTGAGAGGCCACTTTTTTCGACACTACCAACATGAGCGTGCTATCGTTTGCTTTCGGCGCCGACGCACCGCACAGAAAACGCTACCACAACAACAGCAATTCAAGCGGCACGCCCGTTCGCAAAAAGTATCGAACCAAATAAGAACTGACTCAAACTAGACCGAAATGCTCACAATTTTAGCCGTAAACGAAAACTGTAATTGCCTTGTACATCTCTTGGTCTTCGGCGTCGGCAGACTGACGTAGGACTCCGTGAAAAACGTTGGGAAAGTGTTTTGGGCGCCTAATAAGTGTTTGAGAAGTCACTTGGAAACTTGGGCAGCAGAGACAGGTCGAGTGACCATTCAGTCATGTTTACAGGCTGAAGTGAAAGACAATAAGACTTTCGAGCCAGCACAGCCGTAAGGAAGCTATCACCGGGCGCGTCTAAATCCAGAGAGCAGAGGCGAAATGAGCTTCAGTCGTCCTCCAACATGGCCGATTTCCACTGGTTCTTCTTTTCTCCGATAGATGGCAGCAATTTTGCATAACCCCATTGGCAAGCAACGCCGCCCGCGTCCGTTGAACCAAAGCCTTTTGGCTCTTTAGGTCTTGACAGCCGAGCAGGGCCGCCTCCCAGTCCTCTCTGGTGGGGTTGGGGTTGGGGGGGGATAGATGGGTTTGATTGACACGCCCAAACCATGTGGAAGGTCTCAGCCACCTCCCCACAGAACTGGCACGCGCCATCAAATGATGTATTGAAATTTTTAAGCACCGCCGGGCACAGCACAGTGTTAGTAAGAATTTTGATGAGGAGGCGCTCGTCAGCGCGATCCAGACCCTTACAAGGGGCCGGGTAGCGCCGGTGCTCCTCCTTGTAGTAATCGGTGATTTGTTTGAATGTAAGGGCCAGATTGTCTGATTGGGAGTACTCTTCCAAGGACAGGGAGATAGCCCGGGGAGAGAGTGCGCGGGCGGCCTGATCGGCCTGTTCGTTTCCCTGGAGTCCCTGGTGACCGGGGGCCCAAACCAGGTTGCGTGGAATTGGATCTTCGCATCGACAGCTATATTCCAGTATGCGCCAGGCAAGCGGGGGAGCCCAGCCCAACTCGTAGTTCCTACAGGCCCCTCGCGAGTCGGTGATGATATGTTTTGACTTGGGATTCGTGAGAGCCAGAGCAATGGCAATCTCCTCCGCGTGTGTTGCGTTGTAGGCTTTGAAAGTGAGCCCGTTAACACCTCCGCGAGAAAGGCCACGAGTTTGACAAACTTAAAGTAACAATACTACAGAGTGGCTTCAAAAACACTCGTGAGCGCGAGCAACGAGAATCATATTTTATTTTTAAGTTTAACACAGTGCAAAATGGCATTAATGAAACTTACGGCACCCTCACCTCTCTTCCGAGGTCAGAGGCCTACGAAATTAAACAAAGCACCACTGCCTAAGTCGTCTGAGGTCATACCCCTTTCTGCATGCCACACCTGTGCCACACCTGTGCCGTTCCCCCCCCCCCCCCCCTCGGGTGTGCTCACCTTGTGGTCACGCGAATGCCACACAATTTCTTTTTTTTCTTTTTTCCTTTTTAATTTTACTATGTAGGCTTACATTTTTTTACATTCCTTCCAATATTTCCCCTCAACCGGGCGTGGGTGCATTATTGCTGGGTGCGAAGAAAAAGCCCTACTTTAAAGGTTTTCTTTTACCTATTTCACTTTTTTTCGAGGTTTCTTCCTTGCTCTTTTCATTTTCTTGTTTTTTTTTTCTGTTGTCTGCTCTCTCTGTTGGAGGGTCAGATTTTATTTGTTATTTTTTATTATTTTTTTTTGCTCTCGCGGCCAGGAGAAGGAACAAGTTTTCGGATTTTTCTACGAAAGTTGTTGCACGGCCACGCACCTGTCGAGCACCTCCGAGCTGGACACGCCTGTCAATAAGCAAGCCTGTGGTGCTTAACAAAGCAGAGGCCGCATCTGGACGTTGTATTTTCTTACTGAGTGCCTGTTCCTCGAACTCTCTCTCTCACTTTTTTTGTGTGTGTGGGTCGCACTTCCTCTAATAATTTTTAAGCGTATTTTTCTGCTATGTGCTTTGTGTTTCCCACTTACCTGGTCTGTGCCCACCCCTATAAAAGGGGATGCATTAACAACGTAAAATCACTCCTGAAGAAGATCGGTCTTCCGATCGAAACGTCGAGTCGAATAAATATGTTTCCTTTAACGAAGCGTATACTTCGCTATGTGTGTGTGTGTTTCTATTATGTATCTGATGTATGTGACCATCATTTTTGCAGGCTATGTTTCCTTTTTTAATTTCTTAAATTTGTGGCTTTTATGCCCTTTACTGTGATGTACTCTCGGGGACAAAAGTGGTATACTCCACGAGGCGGGAGCCGGAGCAGCGGAGAACTGCGTTGAAACGCCAGCTACAGGCGGCATCTGGGTTCGAGACAGCCAATGCGTAAACTTTATAATCAGCAGGCATGTTGCTTGGCTTGTTTCAGTGTTTCGTGCTTTAGCTCTTCCGAACGCCGCAGTTTTTCGTTGCTCTGGCTCCCGCCGCGTGGAGTATACCACTTTTGTCCCCGATAGTACATACTGTGACTTATAATAAATTTCATTTTTATTTTTGAATTTATGCTAGCATTTCTGGCGCGTCCACTGTATTATTCACATTGTTTAGCTTTGCTGTTGACCGTTATGTCTCCAGTTCCAGTGTTGTTTCTACAGTTATGCGCAAAGGAGTAGCCGGCGCCGCATTCAGGCTCCAACATCTCCTTTTATGTCCATCTCGATAAAAAAAACTGTCTGGGAAGGAGAGTTAGTGCCCTGGCACTGAAAGCATGAGCGGGTTTGCTTTGACAGCAGTGCTTTGGAATACGATAGGTGAGAGGCAACTCACTGCGTGAAGTTAGTGTGCCGAACCTCTTTAACCAGCAAGCGTTTTAATCGATTAGAGTATCCTAACACGGATAAGAAAAAATACACAAAAGAATAGAACCCACTGTTTAATTGCGTATTCGTTCAACAAAGATTACATGCATAATATTTTCATATATCCGTTTCTGTCAGTTCTTGAATAAGAGCAAGCGCAAAACTACAAAACTCTTTTTCCGCCTGACACCGGTCAGCTGGGGCAATATATGAACACTTGTGCATGGCTGGATATTTGGTAGAGCGATACGGCAGGCATCTGGGGATGCTAGATTTCTTCTTATTAACTAAATCTTGCCTGGTCATTTTGTTGTTCTCAGTAGGTACCCAGACCCTGCTACTATTTAGAGAACTTGTAAATGCCGGAAGGTTTAAAAAAGAGACTAGAAAAACAAAGGAAGTAACAAAACAAGGCTACATATGCTGACAGTATAAATAGGCACTTATATCTAAGTATATTGCAAGAAAATACCATGTACTTGTAAAATGTTTTCTTTCTTAGGGTGCCGGAATTACACATCAGCATCAGGTGACCCAGTGAGTGAAACTGCATCCTTTGAACCCAGTGGCATATACCTTTGTTGTGAATAGAAAACCTGGGTTTAAAATAGCGGTGAGAAAAAATCATTCAAAAAATATTTCGTGGTACAGTGCACGACATAAACGCGAAAATAGGGAGCCCAAAGCGAATACGCATGCCTCCTGTAGCCTATAAGATAAAAAAATTCTCCTTTATACTAGTGCTCAGGTAAGTGAAGACAATTGCTCCGCACTTAGCCGTGCAGGTCTGCTCATGCGCAAAAAAAAAAAAAGAAACTACTAGCAGAAGTCATGTGGAAACTCATCTCAGCCCCAGAAAAGCTCATTCGCGAAATACAACCTGAGTTCCTTGTGCCTCAAGCTCCAGAGGAAACATTGCGCCGCCTGTCTGCCTTACCAAACGAGTGTAAATTTCGCAATGCGAAATCTGGATCGAGAGCAACAAAACACCCATCCGATTACTGCTTCGTTCTCTAACGACTACGTATTGCGACAGGTGCAATTATAAACGATTTCTGGTGGACGTTCGCGGACCAGGAGCCACAGTACACAAGAAACAAGCAGGGAGAAATGACCAAGCAAGCGGAAGGGAGCCCTGTGGTGCTTCTTAAAGGCGAGTGCAGAGTCCAGAAAGCAAAGGCTCTTCAAAGCTCTTCTGCACTTTGTGTTTCGGACACTTGCGTTGCTTGTGAGTGTATGTATGTGTGTTGCATTCGGCGATATCGGTCGCCGTAGTGTTTCTTCTGTTTTGTAGGAGGACGGCTGTCCATTGTATGCTCCAAGGTCGCAATAAACTTCTCTTCATGCACTCATGGCGTATACATCCGAAAAGCTGTAGCTGTCCCACAACGCGTGGCACTGGGCAAGTGATGATTGATATGCACAAAAGCACGAAAACCGAAACACGCGAATGTCACAGGTGCGAGCGATTCCACTGGTAAAATTATTCTTACATACCAAATCATACGCTCTCTTTTTTTCGGCTTCTTCTGACAGCAAATGGTTGCCGCAAGCCACCAAACATCTTGCTTCACGTAGCGGCCACAACACCGATCGCTTGCGATTGAACTTCACTGTCAGCGCCGGGTGCATTGAGCATGCGCAGTTTTAGTACAGTTTTTACGCTTAGTGGGGCACCAAGCCACATTAATAATGCTATTTATATAATCAAGAGAGCCGCCGTCAATCCCCCGCATCTCGCAACCTCCGCCAAGCCTTTTCTCAGTCTGAAGACCACGCAACGCACTCACAACTAGGGCAATCGACCTAGAATCATTCCGGAAACGTTTCCACTCGCACGCCTGGCGAAGTAATCCGCCTGGTTCTTCGCCTAGTTCGTTTCTCGTATTCTACTGTTATGTCTGCCGCCAATTTGCCATCTCCTGAGAAGAACTTTGCCCTCTTCGCCTGAGCTATCCGCGTCTTCGCCTCTTAACTGTTCCGTTGATGGCTGCCGGCCCGGTGGAGTCACTCGCCGACATCGCCAAAACTAGCACAACACTTCTGCCTTTGCTTCTGCGGACTCCGCCATATCCACCCAGTGCCTCCACCTAACGCCTCTTCCAACGAGCATCGATCCTTTCCAATGCATAGAGCTGCTGACAGGTTTACTCATGCATCTACTACACACGTCGCTAGGCCCTGCAACCCAAGTTCAAGCCACTACTCTACAGGACCTGTCCGTATCGGTTCCAACATACAGTGAGGACGTGGCAGCATTTTATAATTCTGCTGCACTGAAGAGTTTGAGTGAACTGGAGTCCTAGCTGGAGCCTTCAACACTTTTCAGCATTGCCTGGGAGACTGTGGAGCCGCGGCTGATTAGAAAGCCGTCATTGTTCGTCAATGCTAAACAAGCAAGAGCTTCAGGGAAGCCTTACCAGTTCAGCGACAAGCTTACTTCGCTGCAGTGGCAACAGACAGTTACTTCATTAACACTTCTTTCTGGGCGAGTTGGTGCATACTTGATTTGAAGAAAATAGCGCCAGAGCATGCAAACCACGAAAAGACCACGCTTTGTGTCTCGTCCTTGTCTTTTCGTGGTTTGCATGCTCTGGCGCTATTTTCTTCAAATCAGGTAGTTACTTTTTTTATTGGTTTATTTTTGGTTTACAATGCATACGTAAACCAAGGACGAGCAGGCAAAAGGCGTTAAACAACACCTGACTAAGGCCTGCCCTCCTATACAAAAACAAACAACAAATTAAAACAAACATTCAAAGCATTTGACAGCAACCGACTTCGAACAGAAAAAAACGCAGGTTAAAATTAAATTGGCAGTAATAAACAGATTTGATACCAAAAAAGATACTACGGTGTTTACTTATACAGCACTGTCACGAAAGTAGCATATCATGCACGGCTCTTTTATAGCTTTGGTCACTTCGTTTTTCCATTTCCATAGGAAGTAGCGCGACGTAAGCATTTAGAACTCGCGGTATCATAAATGTCAACATTTGGTGGCCATATTTTGTACGGGACTTTGAAAACATGGAAATTAGCTGTTGGGAAGTTATATAGTCCAGGCATGTGCAGATATCTGTTCTTAAACGTTTTTTTACTGTATTTTATTTGATTCTTTATGTATATAGCCAGTTTTTTGTCATACATTGTTTGTATTTTAAGTAACTTGTGTTTTCTAAAAACCTTCCCTGTGTCTTGGCTGAGTGTAAGGTTGAATACAGCTCGAATAGCCCTTTTTTGCAGCGCAAATAATTTTGCTATATTAGTAAGTGTTGTTGTTCCCCACAAAAGTAGGCCGTAATGCATATAGGAGTGAACTAAAAGTAGTATAGCTGTAGTTTACATCTGACAGGTACAAGCATTCGTAGTCTGTTTATTATGCCCACTGACCGCGATACTTTACTGCGTAAATAATCTGAATGGTCATTCCACAGTATGTGCTGCTCGAAAATTACTCCTAAAAATGTTATTGAATTTTCACGAAGCAGAGTTGAATTTTGAAATTTCAGTTTAAAACTTTCAGTAATGATCTTGTTTTTGGCTCTAAATACGACATATTTAGTCTGTTCAACATTTAGTTTCAATTGGTTAGATTCCAGCCATGAAGAAAGTTCTTGTAGCCATACGTTTGCTTCTTGTTCTAAGATAGCCATATTATTTCCTGAAAAGAACACATTAGTATAGTAAAGTTCAGGTTCTTCTTTCCTTGCACCAGAGGTGCCCCGACAGAGACGGTTTGTTTAACTTGAAGACTGAGGCGTTCCTTCGCACCAGGGGTGCCCCGTCAGGGACGGTCTTGCGATGAGTTGACACACAGGGATCAAGGGAATAACTGAAGATTTATATACAAATATTTACAGCATATACAAGTTAAGGCACGGGAGAGATATTAAACAGCAAAAAGATACAAAGCAACAAAAAGGCGGAACTGGCTAACACTAGGGGAGGCCCCTAGTCGGCATAGCCGAAAATGCATAGCATCTGACCTTAGCTCAGAACCTCGCTTCCGGCTCCGGGACCCGGTTTTAAAGCCCCAAAGGCCCGGCCCACATTTAGTAGCTTCCAATCGTGTTACACTGCTCATATGATTGGTTTACCGAGAGCATGACCAGCCCTCCAGCTTCCGTAGGGCAAAACGCCCTTTCCATTGCAAAATAAAAGTAGAAACAAACACAAATACACATTCGTGCCAGCACGTGCGCGTATCGGTACCGCGGGGCGGGGGGGGGGGGGGGGGGGGACACCCGTATTTCCCGGCGCATTCGCGAGCGGCCGCGTTCCGAGAAAGGAGACGCTTCGCTTTGAGCGCCCCCAGCCGCGTTCCGATGACCCCGCGTACACTACCAATCCCTTACAAGTATCATCTGCGTAAGTAATAATATTCTTAGTCTGAGGTATGTTCACTATGTCGTTAATATACAGAAGGAACAGTATCGGTCCTAAAATAGAACCGTGTGGTACACCAACTACACTTTCCCCTGGTGTTGATGATACTGCGTTTATTTGGGTTATTTGAAAACGATTTTTTAAATAACAGGTGAGAAGCTCAAGAGCAAGACCTCTTACCCAGTACCGTTCCAGCTTTTGGAGAAGGATATCGTGTTTTACCGAGTCGAAAGCTTTCTTTAAATCAAGAAAAATTCCTAATTTTACTAGTCTTCTTTCTATATTGTCAGTTAGCTGTTCCTTAATATTAAGCAAAGCAGATTCTGTTGTTTTATTTTTTTGGAAACCATATTGCTCTTTTGCAATAATTTTGTGTCGTGCCAGATAATTATACAGGCGATTATTTATTACATGTTCAGCAACCTTCGCAAAAGTTGAGAGAACGGAAATCGGTCGGTAGTTGTTGAAGTTGTTGGCATCACCGCTCTTGTGAATTACAGCTACACGAGCCACTTTGATCAAGTCTGGGAACCCACCAGTGTTAAGCGTTGCGTGCAAGCGCATGCAACGAGCCCTGTCAAGTACTCTGTGGCGAAGTTTACGCTAACTTCTTGTTGTCCCGTCACCCTCACCGACCCTTAGCTCATATAGTACTTGAATGCATTGCAGATGGAGACCTGGCTACTACCATGGCAAAGCGACGCCCAGCGACAGTCGCACAGTATGTGAAGTTTGCCACTCAACTTAACCAGACATTAAGCAATTCGTCGCTTTGACTCTCGCTCATGGAGAGTTCAGGTGCCACGTTACGGAGGCCTAGGCCACAAGCCCGGCCACGTAACAAAGAGCGCAGAAGCACCGACACCTCACCAGACAGGAGTGACCAGCCACAGCGTATTTCAGCCTTCCCACCAGTCCAACAAGGTGTTTGGTTCTGTACTATCTCTGCCAAGCACAGTGCCCCTGCCCACCACCCTTGCCAGAACACGGCAGATGCTGTGTGCTTTAGCGCCGTTGAGCGAGAATTCTGGCATCTACTACAGTCTAAATCAACTGCTCCGTATTATACTACACATTCTTCCCAAGCTCTCCAGCACCATTCTGAGACCCTTGATGAATCACTAGTTCACTGTGCCCTCGTCAGCGCCACTAATGCTAGTTTTGGCCAAGCGAATGTATTTCCGGGCAGCGGATCTAAAGTGACTAATTTCACGCCACCTGGCCAGCTCTTTTGTCTCATGCACTGGACTAGAGGTCCGTTAGTTGTTGAAGTAGCAGCATCACTAACTACAGTCAGTGCGGACTGCTAGGAAAATCGTTGGACGTATAACTGGTTTGGTCGAGGTAGGCACCCTTGATAAAAACGTTTAGGCGATCCTCGGTGGATCGTTTCATGTGTTAGCTGCAAAACGTTCGTTAGGTACGAAGTTGACGTAATAAAGTATGGAATCTCGCAGGTGGTACACTTCGGTTCGTTATATCCGAGGTTGACACACTGTGTTAGTTACATCCGTTAACCAGACACAAAAGTTAGTTATATGCGAGTTAACACACGGAGGTGCGTTTTCTCAGAGGTGGGATACAAAGGCTAGTTATATCCGAATTAGTGTACTATATTCTTTTCAGTAGTATACTAATTCTGTTTGTAGCCCCGTGGTGGGTAGCAACCTGCCACTCCCTATTGACAGTCCACTCTAATGCTAACGAAATAAAATTATTACAATATCATCTCAGGCAAGATATGGTTTCCTTCCAGCCAAGCGAATTTAATGTTTCAACCACCCGTGCCTACTGAAATCAGCCATGCACCAACAAGCTGTTGTGCTCTTGCCCACATTCCACTCCAGAATTCCCACAATTTAGCCCACTCTCATCGGACATGTCGCGGCTTGCAGCATGAATCATCCCGGCTCGCCGGCGCAGACCCTTCCTGCTCCTCCTCACTGCCGGCTCGAGACTCCTACAACGCTTCGCAGGCCGCCCTTTCCAGTGTGCAAGGCTTCAACGGCCGAGCCCTCTCGACAATTCGTCTAATTTGAACGGTGACCAGTGCCGTGGCCTGATTGGAGGCTTTGAACGGCTGGCTGCCGCAACGCTCGCTGGCGGCTATAAAAATGTAGCCGCGCTGAGCCCGTGCAGTTGACGGGCAGCAGAAGAGCCATCACGCCGGAGCTACGCTTGCCCGGTTCCACCTTACTTCTTCGTGCTAGACCATGATGCTCTCGGCCCGTGTATCTATCATGTAAAAGCCCTTGTACATATTGTACATAAACGTCCTTTGACTCATCGTCGCCTCGACCGTTTCTTGGCTCGGATCGCCAGACCCCACAGTGTTGGCAGCGGTGGGATCCCCAATCCCAACAGTGGATGGCAGCTGCGGGATCGACCGGCGTCAGCTACCTCGGCGCGGTGAGTGGCTGATGTTTTCCCCTCAATTCGCCAGACTGCTCTAGCACAAGTGATTGTAGTTTAGAGTAGGCCTGTATGCTGCACCGGAGAGAGCTTTGCTGTTTCGAGTCGGAGTGCTTTGAAACGAAAGCTGCTGCAGAGGGAGTAAACAAGGCGGTTTTGGGAAGAATTACTTGCGCGTGTCATACTAGTAGCGCTATAGTAGTGAAGGGCAAGGGAATTCTAAGAGAAGGGCAAACTACAAGAGGCTATTGTGCGCGATGGAGAACTTGAAAGTGAAGAAACTCATCGAAATTTGTGAAGAGTTGGGCATTGATTTAGGCCCCGCAATACGGAAGCATGCGAACAGTTACAAAGTTCGCTCTCGTAAATCGGAGCAAAATTGATGTCCTCATTTTTTCCTCACCTGAGTGCTTTCCTACCCGAGTGATCTCAAAAGAGCAAATTTATTTTGCATTCATTTAATTCCGTGTCTCACATGTGTTTGACTCTTAGTTATTACTTTGGAGTTCTACTATCCCACATGTGTCTTTTGTTGAAGAGGGAACAAAAAGGAGACAGAAATGTAGCTAGCAGAGTTTTTTTGACCGTGAAGTCTTTTTTTTTTGACGGGTGACAGAAGGCACTTGCTCGTGTTGGGTGTTGCCTGTTGTCGGTCGGTTCTTGGCCAAATACAGAACGCTCAACGGTCGATGCTGAGAAGCAAGCTCTTCCGAAGGACGTAGCGAAGCTGGTTCAGTCATCTAGGCGACAAGGCGGCAGAGCAGTGATCCTGTCCTGACGAGCGGGAGCTGTTCACGGAAACGAGCCTGGAGCTACCTGCGACTGAGCACCGGACGAGAACTTGGAGTAACCTGGTGTACGAGCGCGCCCCGCATCTGAGCCACGCGGAAGCAGCTCGTCTTCGTGGCGCATTGTCTGGCGGCATAGTTGCTGTTGTGCTCTTGCCCACATTCCGCTGGCCTCTCTGGAAACCAGCGCCGCGCGCCCGCCGTCGCGCAAAGCAAGCCCAGACTCTCATCGGACATGTCGCGGCTTGCAGCGTGAATCATCTCACCTCGCCGGCGCGGACCCTTCCTCCTTCCCCTCCTCACCGTCGGTTCGAACTCCTACGGCGCTTCGCCGGCCGCCCTTTCATGTCTGCAAGCCTTCAACGGCCGAGCCCCTCCCGACCATTCGGCTAATTTGAACGGTGGCCAGTGCCGTGACCTGATTGGAGGATTTGAACGGCTTGCTGGCGCAACGGACACCGGCGGCTTTAAAAACGGAGCCGCGCTGAGCCCGAGCAGCAGACGGGCAGCAGGAGAGCCACCACGCCGGAGCTACGCTCGCCGCCGGGCGCCGGTCTTCTTTATGCTAACTCGTGGCGCTCTTGGCCCGTGTATCTACCATGTAAAAGCGCTTGTACATATTGTACATAAACGTCCTTTGACTCACCGTCGCTTCGACCGTTTCTTGGCTCAGATCGCCAGACCCAACAATGGTGGCAGCAGTGGAATCCCCAATCCCAACAAAGCACAAGTGTACCTTGCATTAATCGCTGTTGCATGGAATGTAAAATGCTGTTATGCTTTAAGGGTCATCTTTTGATCACTGTGTCCCTGGAAGCCACACATCATCAGGTCTACAGTCGCTGCCACTCCCTGGACCCGACCAGCCCTTGTGGGTAGCACGATCTCAACAAAGGGATATTCCAAACGTCTGCAGCCGGTCCTCTGAATCCAAGCAATCTGCTGCCGCAATAATTGAGGGTTGCAATGATTCATCCCTGCCTACCGCAAAGATCGGTGTCACTCGCCTGCACCTAAGCAGCAGGAAATTGCAAGCTTCTTGTGGAAACATGCGGACGTATTCGCTCACGGAGACGTTAACTTGGGTTTGCACGAAGGTGCGGAAATTGCATTTAACTTTCGTCCTGAGGGTGTGCCGTAGAGTCGATCCCTGTATGGTATTGTGCTTCTGTCCAGCATTTCCTTGATGATCTGAGATCACAGCGCTCCGCCAAATAATTATTCTTTCAGTTTGATCACCTTCGGCATTCTCCGTAGTGCTTTTGAGCAGAGGTTCTAAGAAGACCCCTTTGTGTTAACTGTACGTCACTAAACAAGATGACTTTGAGTGTTGTTCTGCCACATCCGCGTGCAGACAGCGTCATGAATGATACTTCTGGTTCGTAGTACTTTTCCTGCCTTGACCTCAAGTTTGCGTACTGCCGGCTTGTGTGCGCGAAAAATACCAAGAAAAAAAGCTTTCGTTACCAACCGTGGCACTTTCATGTGGACCCGCATGCCATTTGAACTGAAGAATGCACTTGCCGCCGTGGCAGTCAATTTTCGCTAACTTGAAGCCTTAAGTGCGAAGGGTAGAGTGCAAGTCTACCTGCTTGATGTTTTGAACTTCGCGCCAACTTCTGATGAGGTTTTCAAAAATATTACATGAAGTACTTCACCAAGCTTGCCTCAGCGGAGTGAAAATTTTGCTCGACAAATGCAAGTTCGAGTCTTGGAGTCGATCAAGTTTATCGAGTTCATCCTGAGCAAGAAAGGTAAGCAACCTAACCCTGCCAAAGTGGATTCCATCCTGAGAATCACCCAGTCTACTAACAGCAAAGTTGTCTTGTCATGGCTCTATACAGTCAATTTCCACTTACCGCTGAAATGCCTAGGATTTTCAAAGATTGCTGCAACATTGCAAAATCTCATTTCGTTTCAAAAGCTTTCTTACAACAGTGGATGTGATGAAGGCTCTGAACGAATCCTCTCAGCAATAATCCGCTCTTGGCCACTGCAACAACGGATGCCTCGGAGAAACAATGTGGCAGGGAAACTAACACTGAGTATGCGAGTCGTGTGCTGTCTCCTTATGATAAGTTTTGCAACAATGTTTTGGAATGTATTGGCATTTATTAGGCAGTCACCATGAAGTTCAGCATTTACTTAGTAAGAAAGTTTGCTTGCTTAATCAAAACTTTGCTGTCGCATGCCTCAAAGCTAATGTTACGTTTTCCATCGTTTCACAATTATTTTGATGGACGTGACGGAGTTCGTGTTTACTGCATAGCTGTATCATCGTCGCCAGGACATGGTTGCTGACATGCTATCCGTGTTACCGGCAGCAGTCCTCCCCCAGCAATAGTCAATGGCATCCATACAAGTAAAAGACACAGTGCCAGGACCTTCATCTATTTGCCATCTTCGAAATCACCAGAAGCTGATCTAGCCATAATTGATAACTTTCTGTACAACAGTGATGTAGCTACAGGCGTACAAACAACCGTACTCCCAGCAAATATGAGCCAGGCAGTACTAGATGTGGTTCATGACGGTGGATGCTACATGTATGCCACGCGGACACCAGCGAAACTGAGAGAATGTTCTCGTGGCCAACCCTTGCTGCCCCTGTAACATGCTGCGAGACATCATGTCAGTTCTGCCAAGGCAGCAATCGCTTAGCCTCTAAAAATCTTGGCAAAATTAGTCTGATGTCAATTTCAGACCTTCATTTGGCCATATTTGGCGATTACCGCATCATGGCGTCAGTAGCTTATGGAAAGATGTACATATTAAACGTGCATGACTTTCCCACACCTTCAATGTCCCAGCAGCTATGGCTTCAACATCGGCTAAGGACGTTATAGCGCATTGGCAGCCACTGTTCTTTGGGTTTGGTTGCCCTGAGGACAGAATTTGTGACCATGGTGCAGCCTTCGAATCCCACCAGTTTAAGCAGGTTATGCAAATGCACGGTGCAAAGATCCACTACTCGGCTGCACACTGTCCAGCCAAGAACGGTCTTTCAGAACGAAGCAACGGAGCTTCAGAGTCCGTCATTCGGAGGCTGCGCCCAGAGGACCCTATAGGATAACAAACTCAAAGAAGCTGTATTTGCCGGAAACTAAAGCTACAGCGCCAGCACCCGCTTCTCTCCATTTGAGCTACTTTAGAGGTATGTTCCCAAGCTCCTGTACAACGTCACCGTCCCTCTACAGCTAAGAGGCTTCAACCCGCCTTTTTCCGCTGCCCCAGAACTAGACTACCACAGCAAGCAATACTGTGGATGCAGAAATGAAACAAACTTAAATATGTTTTCAATCCCATGCGAATCAGTTTTTACAACTCAGCCATTTCATGCCGTTGTGTCATCAAGATCCCCTGAGAGATGGCAACAGAAAGTCGGCTCCTAAATTCAAGGGAATTTATCATATTACCGACAAAATTACGCCTGTGACATTCGGGGTCACCTCAATCACCGGTGAAGAGCCCCATGGTTGAACCTGTGAAATGCTGGTGCATGTAATTCAGCTCAAGCATACTTCAAGCCTTACATAGTAAAGAGTCAGAACTTGTGATCATGTGATCTTCCTACTCTGTGAAGTGATGCAGAGGATAACTTGTCCCCGCGATCATTGTCTAATAAGCTTGAAATTCCGCATCTTTTTGGTACCATCATCAAGACAACACTGCCAACGGTGGGCACCCGAGTGCTTAAAGATTGTTCCTTCTCCCACTGAGGACATGAAGAAGAGGTAGTTTTGTTCGTTTCTGTACCTAAGGAACCTGACCTAAGAAGGGAAAGATGTGAGGGATAGGCTTACTACTAACGCCACCTGTTATTAGCAGCATCTCCGGAAACCAAGCCTAGTGCAGTTTAGTGCCGTGCAGTGCGTGCGTGTTCATTGACCGTGCGGAGTTTTGGTGTATTTTTGGCGCGTAATGCAGCGCGAGGCCTCATTAGTAAGCTTCTTCATATCACTGCGCGAGCCGCAATCAATGCCGTACGCCACGGCCAGACTCCACCTAGTCGTTCCACAGCCTTATGCCATCGCAATGCGCAGAGAGCAGCAGCATCAGGCGATTGAGTACAGTGAGGCCAAATCCTGGGAAGGGAAAAAGTTATCCATATATTGTATAGCAAAAACCACCGTTTTGAAATAAAAGTGGGAAACAAATGATTAAACGCAGCATCCGGTGATAGAGTGCACAGTACACGCGCTAAGCAAGGAGCAGAAAGAGTATTGATGTGTATCCTGTAACGCACAGCAAGGAACACAGTCTCCTGTATACTAATGTAACTCCTAGTGAGGCTTTTCGCGCAAAACCTAACTGTGCAGTTCTGCTCCCGCGTAAAGAAAAACAGCCTGCGTCCCCCGGGAGGAAACTCATCACAGCCCTACAAAACCATTTTCTCCCCGAAGTGAAACTGGAGCGTCTTGTGCCGCAAGTTTCTAAAGAAGCATTGCGGCCCATGTCTGCGCCTGTAAGCCAGGTCAGGTTTCGAAATGGGAAACCTGCCTGTGACAGCAAAAACGCGGCCATCCTATTACTGTAACGCGTCTTAACAGCGGTGCATTGCGACAGGTCCTGTTTTAATAGGTTCTTGGCGAACATGCGCGGACCAGGGGCCAAGTTACACAAGAAACAAACAGGGAGCGATGACCAAGCAATCGGGAGCCATCCCTATAGTGCTTCTTAATAGCGACTGTAGGGAGAACAGGTACTTCTGCACCCATGGCGCATACAGAAGAAAAGATGAGCCTGTTCCGCAGCGCGGGTTGCTGTGCGGGGGGATGATTCGTAGCGTAGACACTGCAACGGAAGCACCTTTCATACATGAAAGCTAGCTGGCCGTGAGTTCCACAGATGCGAGCGATTCCACACCGACACGTTCGTTTTTCATGGGCTGCTGCAAACTCCATATGATTACTGAACGCCGCCACGCCTTTTGCTTTGTGTAGCGTTTCGACACTGGAAGATGCCGAGTGAACTTCGCTGCCAGCGCCTGCGTTAGTGCCCCGTCAGCAGCGGACTAAGCTGCAGCGGAATTCGTTTATGAGGTAATTGGTCATTAGCACTGCTGTTTATTCCCGTTGATTAGCACGCATAGATGATGCGAAGGTAAGCAGAGTGAAAATTTGAGGTATTGTTACAATCATGCGCACTTTGATGTATTGGTACATATTTTCTATTTTTTGGCCGGAACTGACGGACGCATTATTCGAAAAGTGCGTTACTGAGATAAACAAAACCTCCGGGGCATGACAAAAGCGCCAGTGCCAACGAGGTTTCGATATTACGACACTACTACTACACCTTAACCCGGCCACCTCATTATCATCTCATTAACCTGTGGACGAGTCATTTCATAAACGCGAAGCCAAACACTCTGCTCAGCAAACATTGCACCTTTTGAAACGGGCCTGAGATTGATGTTAGCAGAACGGGAAAGAATAACAAAAAGTCCTTTGACATGATAGAATGAACAAAGAATTAGTATGTTCATGAACAAACTTAATAGACCAGTTTGAATCGGAATAGGAGAGATAAAAGCAATAGTAAGTAAAAAAAAAATATAACACGATGGCCAGCAGCCCCTTGAAAGGAAATGATGTTGGGTGGTGAGGATTCGACTATCAATAGAGAATATCCTACTGTTTAGATTAGGTGGCAATCAGATCCAATTTCAATCTCACGATGAAAGAAAGAAAGAAACAAACAAACAAAGAAACAAACAAACGTTTAAAATTGTTTATTTTAGAATTGTATGAGGCCAGTGATTTTCTGTGCGCCGTCTTGTCAGACGCTTTTAAATGGTTGCAGACATAGATCGGGGTTCGTTGGATTTTTTCTTAATATAAAAAGGAGGTTAAGCCTGCGCATCTTTCGACTTAATTGCAGGGTTGGAATGCCACGCCTAATAAATAGATGAACTGGTGGGTTCATTAGCCGATATATAGAACGGATCAAACGAACTGCTCTGCGTTGGATTTTTTCAAGCAGGCTAATGCTAAATAGTGCAAGTATATTCAAGTTAAGCTTCTATGTTGAGTGAACAGGTTTGCCGCTTTTCAACTGCTGTCGCTCGCTCTAGCTAATGTTGTAGAAAACGGAGTTTCTGAGTGCAGGATGCACATATGCTAGAGACGTGTACCTTTCAGTTCTTATTGGTAGAATGATATATGGGTACTTATATTCTTGAAATCAGAAGCTACGACACTAAAATTCATTGCAATTAAGGGGCGAATCACTTCTTTGTTATGGTATAGAATCTTTTTTATGAGTGCTCGGTTTCATATGCCGCTGATTTTGTCTCGTGTGAATGTTATTAAGAATCGAATTTAGGCGTAATTGATTACTACGACTGTCAATATTACGATACAGAACACAATCAGTGACAAAGAGCCTAAATTCAATTTGATCACTTACCTCCGAAGGTGGGCAAATGCCCTCGTTTTTGTTTTTGCTCCCTCACCCCCACAATTAAATCATTGGCCCTCCCTCACTGTCATCAACACTTCGTAAGCCTTCCCGCAACCACGCCCTCACAATGAGAACTTTTAATAGTCGAGTTAATTTTCGTTATTGAAGATGTGCGCTGATGTTCCTAATTCGCACTAGGCGGAAACTATTGTCCACTCTGTCCGCTTAAGACTGTGTCCAGGCAGGCGGATCTTCCTTATCACTCCTAAGTTCGCAGCACAGCCAAGAATGGTCGCAAGAATTATGACACAGGAACTACGCCCGTACTTTTGAACGATCGGTCGTAACAACTGGGTGACTCTAGTACTTCCGGCAACGACTAAAATGAAGTGCAGCGGGAGAATCGGGGCCGTGCAAAGCGCAGCAAAATTTTCACGGCGCCCTCATTGGCCAATCAGGGGTTCCGGGTTAATTTCAACCAGGAAACTGCCGGCTTCCGGAAAAATAGACACTGACATAAATAAGCAGGCCGGCCTACTTACCACTGCACAGTCGATTTGCTTGGAGTGTTAGGGCACGATAAAACTACTACACCCCACATTAAGAAGGAGATTCGGACAGCTGGCCGGCTACAGGGGTCGCGACTGAAGACAGGGGGCGTGCACGTCAGATTGGACAAGAGAAAACTCTCCTATGAATAAAGTTACGGCAAACATCATTACACAGATCTTAAGAGAAAAAACGTTGTTTCCTAAAGGCAAGGCAATGAAGCATACAGTGCCGAGGAATTAACAAAGTTATATATGATAAGACAGACTACGGGGTATCACGAAATTAACACTTGGGTAATACCGGTGTAATGACTGAAAACAGATGCAGAAGCGCAAACAATGTTACGCGATTGAACGAACCAATGCAGAGGTATAAGACGAGGCGCCGAGATCGAGCTATACACGGACAACGAGTTCGATAGATTGGAAGAACCGGGCGTTGTCTGCAGAGTGAAAAAATCCGGTCACAGGAAGCGCCACTGGGGTGCGATTTCTCGCTAAGGGGCCGATGTGGAACCGCTGATGCTGGTGAGATTAGGCCGTACATTTCAAGGCCTGCCATCAGCGCCCTCGGCCAGAGGATGACTTGCTGGCCACATCTATGGCTGGCTGCCTACAAGTCGCACGCAACGACTTGCTACAAGTAATCTCCAAGCACAAGCGACGAAGAACATTACTCTACAAGGGACGACTAACAACGGTACAAAAAAATAGAACAAAACGAACAGAAAATAAGAAAAGCATGGGACGAAAGTCTAAACGACAGGAACTTCTACTGAAAGGACTACAGCGAAACACTGTTTCTTCAGCAAGACACCTCCGGGAAATGTCTAAGGCGAACAAGAGGAAAGTCATAGCGGAGTGTGGCTGGAAACGAGCTCGCGCCAAGCTGGGCGCAATCGACGGAAAAGCGAGGGCCGAACAAAGGCTAGGACAAACCCGAAGGTTGAGCCAGTTTTGTTGGAAACCCATCTGTGAAGGGTAGAAAGGGCAGTGGATAAGGTGGAAAAATCTTTAAAAACGAAAGTGCCACGATCTTAGAATGGTAAGAATAGTGAAGACTGAAAGAACAACGTATGGAAGACGCGACAAGAAAAAAAAAAAACATATTGTAGTCGAGAGAGTAATTTGGAAGAAAACATAAAATATGCAGGTTTATTGGCCTGCCCTCTCTGGTTCTGATCGGATGCCGGGCGGTGGAGTAGGGGGTGAGGGGGTTGCTGCTTAATAGCGTCCAGGTGTGGCCCCGGGGTCAGTTCACGGACGCGCTAGCTGCTCGTCGAAGGGGCAGCATGGTAGGCTCGGTAGACCTGCAAAGTACCGTGCCAGGGGTCTCGGAGGGTCAGCGCAGCTTATGCATGTACTTAAGGATCGGGGACCGCTTCCGTCATCAGTATTCGGCCATTCTTTTATTCCAGCCGCCCACCGCTGTAATGCGTGATCTCTTCATATTTTAGTTTTCTCGCACGTTGGTCGCCACGTCCTCGTCGTTTTTAGTGTCCGCCGACGGATCCTCGCTAGCCACGGAATGAAAAACGGTTCAGTTTGTCTGCAGCGACCACTCAGTTAAGTTTTGTGTTTGTTGGAGCCCGGGAAAGTCCTGCATTTTGTGTTTTTGGTCGATAGGCTTTTCATCGTATCTGTACACTGGGCTCAACTGGCGTGGCTCCTCTGTTGCACCTGGCTTCCTCTGAAAAAAACACAGTGTTGCCTGATTAATAACACGGCGCTTTCTTTCGTCGCTTGAAGCTTTTTCGGGTTCTCTTAGCTCTATTTTGTTTTCGAACGGCTTGGCCTGTTTCCTGTTTAATTAATACGAAGCTAGGAGTGAATGGGCCGCGTGGATAATGCTGCCAGCCTTCTGACTTTTGTTATTGTTTATTTAATTTCTTTATTGGACGTCCCCGTGTGTTTTAAAACAAGCTGCTTCCAGGATGGGAGACTTGAAGGCGAGGCCAGGCCTTGACTTTGAAACACAGCCTCGCCTTCAACTCATGAATCTTTTCCTCCCTCTCCCTCTCCTCACCACCTCTGCCCACCCTCATCCTCGCATCCTGAATGCCTTGGCATTGACAACAATGTGCCAGAAACGCTGCCACCTGCCAGGGTGGCAGGGTGGATGGGGACTATAATGCAGATATAAAGACAAGTGGGAATTTCTTTCCACTTATGCGGGAGAACATCCCGTTCCTCTCGCTCGTAACGCCTCCCACCGCGGTGACAACCTCGCGAAATGCTTGCGCAGACCTTGTCTTTGAGAACCAGGCATTGGTGCAGCAAGTCGAGCATATATCCATCTATTTATCCGACCACAAAGCTTCCTTCATGACCATCAAGAACTTTTAGTGGAGTGTTTCTTGAAGAAGGAATATGTGTGAAAAATAACAAGTTCTCTGTAATTGTACATGTATGTCTTGCTCGAATTTTTTGCCTCAATCTATCGAAAAGCTGAAACAGCTGATGAACTGCGCTGAAATTTCGCAATAGGAAGTAACGTAATTGTCGGCAATTTTTTTCTCAAGAATCTTGCACACCAAATTCAGTATAATATTGTGGCATGCTGTTTAAGTTCAAATTATTAACATTAAGCCGCATTTTAGAGATGAAAATAAGGTCGAAGCGATAATCATAGGAATTAAATTTTTTTTTTTTTACCATACCAGCTAATGGAGAGTCTTGGTACGTAAAAATTGAGTGAATGGGCTTTCAGTACTGCGAGATTTTACTGAAATATTACCCCATGATCACTTACTGCATTGCATGGTAGCGAAGATTTTACGACTGGAAAGAAGATAGTAAAGACAGACAGGCGGTTGTTTCCAGCATCTGCTCTAAGTCGGCTGCGCTTGGTCGGTTTTTCTTGCCCAGGAACAGCAGCTGTCTTACTGTATCTTGTGCTCCAGAACTTGTGAAGATCCTTTGTCTTATCATGTGCAAGGCTTTGCTTAGAAAGGACTTGTGCAACTTCTGTACGGGAAGAACGTGAGAACCAATCAGAAGTTAATCTTTCCTGGGTTTGCATTTTGCGCATCACAGCCTCTTTTAATGAAGAAAAAAATCTGCCTTGAGAGTATATCCGTGGTTTGGAAGAACACATGATGCACAACGATGCGTTCTTTCAAGGGCGTTCCACAATCGATTTCTTTTACTCATTTCCTGCAACACCACACACAACCTAAAACGTCAGTTCAACCAACTTTCATTTCAGGGTGGTCTAGCTGATAATATCCTTTCACGCCTGCTGCTTTTAAGACATTTGTTAATTTTCACATTCAGACGCTGTCTTTTCGAACGTTAGGATCATTCTTTTTTTCCATGACAGCCTTTATGACCGCTGAGAATGTTGCACCTCTCTCCTTTTTCACTGTGAAGCGTATGGACCTCAGGGGAAAGTTTAGAGTCAGTAGGTTTGATGAGGTTGGCGAAAATCGGCGAAGCCAGGTGCCGGAAAGTTTGAATACGGCGGCTGCGTTGGTAATATATATGTCATTTCATATCTTCTATTAAGCAACCCTAAGACATGACGTGGGAAGGCGGTAGAGAAAAATATATTTCTTAACAGCATTGAGAAGTGAAACAGTAACATTTATTACCGGCGGGCTATGATTTCTATTGTTGTGCGTTTTAAAAGGCATCCGCTTACAGAACGAAAAGTACGAGCCGAGTCGAAAAATACTGAACCTTATCGAAAATACAATAAAATATTTTGTAGCTTCGTAGTAACGAGAGATTTGTCTGCTATTTTGTAGGGTTCTTCTGTGGTATTTTTCTTTAGTCTGTAGTTCTATACTATGTTTCTGCAATAACTACCAAAAATTCTGTTGCTACTACAAAAAGTTGTGTTGTTACCAGAAGTTCTTGGTCGAAAACATCACAGAAAATTTGTTGTGACGGCGAAATTTTTTCAGTTGTGTTTTTCGACTGGGAGGGTTTCGTTAGAGTTCATTTGCATAGTATATTATGACGTTTACCAGTATGTTATAGGTATTTCTTAGTTTTAGTGGCAGTAGATAGCACACACACTCGCAAAACAAGAACTACGTGTACTGAGTGCAGTTTCTGTCGCTTTTTCGTCTTGTTTGTTTATTTGTTTTGTAAAATCCGGCGTTGAGATATCGCTGAGACAGGAGAAACACCTCGCAGGTTTAGTTTCATGCACTGTAAAGTAATTACTTGCGCTCTGGTTTATATTATAAAACGCAATTTTGGGCCAGTAATCGCAGAAAAACTGTCGCTAGTCATTATCAGCAGACCCGTTGAAGACCTTTCGAATACTTTCTTACATTTTCTCGCTCTAAAGGATTGAAGATAAAACACAGCGTTAGTTCGGAGCGGAGTGGAGAGTCGACAGGAAGTAAACGAAGCTCTGAAGTTTCTAGTAAAAAATGCAGGTGAACATACTCAGCCGAGACAAATATATATATGAGAAAAATATATGCGGTAAATACCCGCTCACTGCGGCAACCTCGTATGTCAGAAAGGTGCCAGGAAGTGGCAGGGCCGAAAGAAGCTACGAACGAAAATAACACTTCAAAGAAACGGGAAATAGAGGAATAGAAAAAAAGGGATGCTTCCAGCGTGAGATTCCTAACGACGAGATGCGCAATGCATTCTCGCTAGATGCCTGCCTCCCTCGCTGGCTTCTTATCTCACACGTGACCGTAGAAAGTCCAGATGCCCGCATTTTTCATCAAGGAGTTCCGGGAAGCCAGTTTGCTCTTTTTCTTCCCTTACTCTCCTCGGCATTTAGGCTTTCGGCGTTGTTTGTGCAGGGAGCCGAGGCAGCGTTGCGAATGAGCAAAGTTAGAGGCCGTGATGAATGGCTGCTCTCTGGGAGGACAAGCGGCGAATAAAAAGGAGCGCAGAGAACTCCAAAAGCACGGTTCGCTTCGTACATTTTGTTTGCTTGTGTTATACTGAGCTTCTGACTTTGCACGTCGCTGCCGCAAGGTGGCCTGGAGATTACCCGAACTACGAAACCAATCGCACCATCGGATTTCATGTGTGCTCTGCGGTGTTTATCTTGTTTCCAGTCGTAGGAGATGCTTTTTTGTAGCTACGATTTGGGAGGGTAGGTCAACTTGCATCCGTTACTAGGATGTGCGGAAGTCACGAGTATTTAAACTGGCACTGTCCGATAGCTACATGGGGCATGTGGCCTTGAAATACCACGAAATGGCCAAAAAAGTGTCTTTAAAAAAATTAATTGTTGCATCTATTTGTATGCATCGTTTTGTAAGCTGTCCTGAAGTTTTATTGCTGAAATAAATTGAGAAGTACACCAATAAAAAAGTTTAGTGAACCGCGGCGGCTCCGCATTGCGAGGGAAACCTCGAAATATGGACGTTTGTCTCCGTTATGATAATGTGTCTAGAAAATACCTTGCGGAGCAAATTTCTTCACGACTGTTTCATCTTCTTTGAGGTCGCTTATAAAGTATGGCGCTTTCACTGCATCATTCGTCTGTTTTGGATGAAAAGTTGTGCAGACGTGACTTTATCGGCGATGTTTATTTGAAAACTTAAAAGAGCCCCGTTAAAGAGGGTAGACGGTGGCTTCAACGCTGCACATTGGATATCAGTCTAGTAGGTACAAAAATAGTCACTGAAAGACTGCACGCATACGAATGAAACCATGAATAGGGACAGTAGCAAGTAAGGCACACTTAATTAAAAAAGTGAGGCGAAATTGCTCGTGTAACCTTTCTCGCATTGGCGTTGCCAAATCATTTTGGGAGTATGGCTCCACGCCCAATTCTTCATGGTTAGCAGGAATATTTCTTAATGGTTAGCAGAAAAAAAAGATGCTAGTTTTTGGTGGTGGCATAAGAAGAACGACAGTGGTAACACCAGCAATTAAGCTCTTTAGCGCTGTCTCTAAATATTCGGGAGCACCATGATACGGAGTATTCGATGACGTCGGAGCGGTAGCCATTTTTTTTTTGTCTGTGAAGCTCTGCGAAAAGCCGCGCCCGTATCTTATGGGCTTATCGCCTCCTGCTTCGGCCTGCACTGCTGAAGCTACGCTCTGGACAACAGAATGACGCCCGTTACGATACGTGAACACCCTCTATAATCAAGTGAGAATTGTAAAGGGGTGAAATTTCGCAGATCGTCGACGCACTGCGTGCAGCCGAAACTCTTACCTTAGCATGCTTAAGTCCGGAGTTGTCGCGTAATCTCGTAATGGGGCCGAAAGAAAAGCTGTGGAGTTGGCGCGTTGAGGGCATAAGTTAAACTTCTAGCTTTAGCAGTCAAGAGTGGTGTTGCAGGGCACGAAGGGGGCGCTCCAGTGCGTAATAAAAACGATTTCTTCACGCTTCTAAATGTTCTATGGTTAAAATACAAAAAAAAACAAAACAAAAAAGGTCTATTGAAACCATGCGCACATATTTGGAACGAGAAAAAAGAAGGTGTATCTGCGCTAAAAAAAGCAGAGAGGCTTCTCGAACTAGCTTCGCTGTGGGCTTAGCACGAACTTCAACAAGTTTTGGGCCGGTATTGGTGCGACCTCAATCTTGCGTGTAGGAGCGACGGGAACAGGGGCCGTATTCTAAAAGCTGTACATTTTAAAATCACCATTTCCCGTCCGTCTGGTCCATGGTCATTGGTCACTCAGGAATACCCGTGGCTTTCAAGCTGTCTTACACCATTCGCTGGCATTGACTGCGATATGCAGCCACTGGTAAGGGGCATCGCAGCGCTTTGTCAATAGCAGAAGATCGGAGCTGAACACGGGCTGCCATTGGGTCCGTTCGTCTTCTACCCAGTGGCTGGGTCGCTTTCCATAGACGTTTAAAAGCCGCTGGTACATCTGAGTGACGAACGACAGAGGACGAGACGGTCGCGAAATGGCCATTTTAAAATGAACAGCTTATAGAATACGACCCCAGGGCTCCACTACCTCAATACTACGTCATCTTTCGTGGCTTCCCTTGCGCAAGGAGGCCTCATCATTGAATATCATTCGTAATTGCTGGCTGGCAGGAGAGCCAGCCTGTTAGAGAATAGCAGGTACCCAAGTGCGGCGTGTAGTGAGACAAATATATTTAAAAATTAAAAAAAACCCGTACTGATGAAGTACGTTCTGCTGAACGCAGAGGATGTAGGGAATCGTCCATAACCTGTGCTTTCCGGGGAGCTGGCACCGTAGAACAAATGTCAGGTAAAGGGTTTGAGACGGAAAAAACAAGCTCATGCGAAACGAACTATGCGACCTCTTACACTGAAGCTGAGAACGCTTTTTTTTGTTTTCATGGCTATTCCAATAATTTCTCATGGTGCCTGCAGAGATAGCAGAGAGTGTCGAAGCATTAGCGGTCGTCATGCGAATAGAGAAAGATGCAAGATGAGAAGTATGCCTCAAGTTGGATTAGTCTTCCTCTAGATTTGCAACAGAAAAACGCGCCCACGGGCTGCGATTTGATGTAAAGGTACAAAGCGCTGAATTTCGGATTGAAGTTTGTCTCTTTTCAATTGACTGAGATTTTGCAGGTCATGTTCATTACAGCAAAGGGGTTCTGTGTGAATAGTCAGCCGACTGAGTCGCCCACTGAAGACAGCCACCAGAGACAGTCGGTCCGTTTTGTACCATGGCTTTTCCCTAAGCCTTTTCTCTCTACATGACTGCTCTAGGCTCCAATCCGGAGGGACTGGAAGCAAAAAAGATCATTCGATCAGCCGGTGGAAACAGTTGTCGAGACAAATGCTTCGTTGAAATGGCGTACCACATTCTAGAATTAGAAATACAGAATTTTTGCTATTTACAATCGTGGACAAGGTCCTGAATAAGTCATGCGCCTCTTTGTAGTGGCGCTCGTCCGGTTTTCCTCTTCAGCCTTAGTGACGTGTTCGGCCGCCTTGGCCACCTTCTCTGTTTCGTGTGCGGACGTAAACTAGTTAGCAGCAACCATTATCAGTTTCGACCATTCACGACAAAATTGTGACGACGCAGGATTTGCTGAAGCATCCAAGCCATCTGCTCACTATGTGCCGGCGGCCCCTGGAATCAGGGTGGCAATTTTTTAAAATTACGATTAAATATTAGACAGAAATTTATACGTTAGTTTGGGCGTCAACTTCTCCAGCGATCTCAAAATGGCGTTAGACTGAAGAAGCATTTCACGCCTAGGAACGTGAGCCATGTGTTTCGGTAGTAGTCTGATGCCAGGCTTGCCATGCAGAATATATATCTTCAC